>NC_089837.1:356967509-357603134 GCF_035609145.1 Eleutherodactylus coqui | reverse complement strand
TAAATGGTGGGTTGGTTTGTCCACACCTGAATTGTGTTTGTTAATGTATAGTTGATGTATTTATATGTGTCAGTTTGTACTGGTTAACCATGCTTGAGAAAGGTCACAATAGTGACCGAAACGACGCAGGTTTTTCCTTTGTTGGAGGAATAAAGATTGGGAAATTGTCTTGAAAATCCATCTGATGCTGCCTGGTCTTTGCTGTATATTACTACATTGTCACAGAGCAGCAGCCAAACCTCAGACAGAATGTTTCATTGATTTATAGAATCATATTTCATATTATTTAAGCCACACAAATTGATCTAGCATACCGTACATGCTAGAACTGTGGCGCTTTCATTCTGCTAAACAGTACTCAAAATTACCACTAAGTGGCAGCAGAAGTCAACCACAAAAAAACGTTGACTTTGCAACATTGTGAACATCTCAGGTTAACCTGTAATGGTGATTATATGTATATCAAACCTGGTGTAGGAGGATGTACTGTAATTTTTAATTTCAGAATATTGAAGCATAGCTTTATTATATCACACTGAAGAACGTAAGTGGTAAGGAAAGAGTTACTGCACTTTTATGTTTAATCCACCACTTCCTAATAAGTGTACATGCTCACACAGCACATTCTTCCTACTGATGGTAAATGGAACAGATAGTGAACCACTTTATAGAGTATGGCACGTTTCCACTGTTAGAGTATTCTGTCTCATATATGGGCACACTTAGGCGGGGTTCACACGGAGCGGATTCCCGGCGGAATTTGTGCGGTATTGCCGCACCGAGAAACCACCAGAATTCTTGATATGGTTGTATGAGTTTCTCAGGTGAGCACGCATTGGATAGCTCATTGACACTAGTCCGTGTCCTGTCCGATCTGTACAAATCATACATATTGTATATCCTATTTTTGTCTGTGAAAACAAGGATTGGTCCATGCAATAAAACAGGCATGTAAAAAGCTTCATAGGCTATTATAGCAAAAAGAATGTGGAAAAATACTAGCGTGAAGGCTTAACACTCTAAGCTACTGGAAGATTAAGGTCCAATATGTGATAGTGAAAGCACTTCTTTTTTATTATTTCACAAAATAAAAAAACAGCAATTAAAAATGCGTTTCGGGGACGAGCCCCTTTGTCAGTTCGGCTGGATTGAACATGACAGGATGCCTGGGGGTTGACACAATTCTAAAGGTTTTTTGGATGTGCCAGAGGTCCTCTATGTGACAGGGAGACAGTAGAGAAAAAGGTGCTTCAGCTTTTCATCTCTTTTACTCACATAGGCTATTATAGGGGCAGTTGACTGTCTGTGAAATACCCTGACCGCATGACCCGATTACACACCTGTGTGAATAAGCCCTAAGAAATAGAGGAGAGACTCCTTGTTTATTGCGAATAGAGGCAAGCTGTCGGAGAAATCTCCAGCCCGCTCCACCTCCATTGAATGAGAGATGATCATTGCTGTGTAAAAGCACAGGAGTGATTATCGCTGGGACAACTGTTGGACACTTCTGCGCCTGACAATCTTCCCATATAAAAGAGCCCTTAATAAGAACAATACCATTTTACTCTACTGGCTAAGGGTACTTTTACATGTAGAGATAAATCGTTCTCTGAAGTGAACGACCAAGAAATGACAGTTTGCTCGTTCACTCGGGTGGTCAGTTTAAACACACAGATTAAATTTTTTTTTTTGCAGTACCGTTCAGTCATTGAGTTTGCTCTGCCAGTAAATGACAACAACTGAATGATCGGTGTTTAAACCGAACAATAAGCAAACGAGCAAATTATTATTTTCATGCTTGCAAAAAAAAGAATGATAAGTGATTGAATTACTATTAGAGATGAGCGAGCACCAAAATGCTCGGGTGCTCGTTACTCGGGACGAACTTTTCGCGATGCTCGAGGGTTCGTTTCGAGTAACGAACCCCATTGAAGTCAATGGGCGACCCGAGCATTTTTGTATTTCGCCGATGCTCGCTAAGGTTTCCTTGTGTGAAAATCTGGGCAATTCAAGAAAGTGATGGGAACGACACAGCAACGGATAGGGCAGGCGAGGGGCTACATGTTGGGCTGCATCTCAAGTTCACAGGTCCCACTATTAAGCCACAATAGCGGCAAGAGTGGGGCCCCCCCCTCCCAACAACTTTTACTTCTGAAAAGCCCTCATTAGCATGGCATACCTTTGCTAAGCACCACACTACCTCCAACAAAGCACAATAACTGCCTGCATGACACTCCACTGCCACTTCTCCTGGGTTACATGCTGCCCAACCGCCCCCCCTCCCCCCCACAGCGCACACCAAAGTGTCCCTGCGCAGCCTTCAGCTGCCCTCATGCCACACCGCCCTCATGTCTATTTAGAAGTGCGTCTGCCAGAGGAAAAGCAGGCACACACTGCAGAGGGTTGGCACGGCTAGGCAGCGACCCTCTTTAAAAGGGGCGGGGCGATAGCCCACAATGCTGTACAGAAGCAATGAGAAATAGAATCCTGTGCCACCGCCATCAGGAGCTACACACGTGGGCATAGCAATGGGGAACCTGTGTGCCACACACTATTCATTCTGTCAAGGTGTCTCTGCATGCCCCAGTCAGACCGGGCTTTTTAATTCATAGACACAGGCAGGTACAACTCCCTATTGTGAAGTCCCTGTCGACCGACAGCATGGGTGGCTCCCTGGAACCCACCGGCGATACACAAAAATATCCCATTGCATTGCCCAACACAGCTGAGGTAGTAATGTCGTGCTTAATGCAGGTGGGCTTCGGCCCACACTGCATGCCCCAGTCAGACTGGGGTTCTTTACAAGTGGACACATGTAGGTTAAACTCCGTGTGGACCGACAGCATGGGTGGGTGCCAGGAAGCCACCGGCGGTACATAAATATATCCCATTGCAGTGCCCAACACAGCTGATGTAACGTCAGCTGTAATGCAGGTGGGCTAAAAATTAATTGGATTACACTGTAGGCGAGGGCCCACAAAAATTGCTGTATCAACAGTACTAATGTACATCAGAAAAATTGCCCATGTCCAACCAAGAGGGCAGGTGAAACCTATTAATCGCTTTGGTTAATGTGGCTTAAGTGGTAACTAGGCCTGGAGGCAGCCCAGTTTAACGAAAAATTGGTTCAAGTTAAACTTTCAACGCTTTTAAGAGCATTGAAACGTATAAAAATTGTTTAGAAAAATTATATGAGTGAGCCTTGTGGCCCTAAGAAAAATTGCCCGTTCGGCGTGATTACGTGAGGTTTCAGGAGGAGGAGCAGGAGGAGGAGGAGGAGGAATATTATACACAGATTGATGAAGCAGAAATGTCCCCGTTTTGGATGGTGAGAGAGAACGATGCTTCCATCCGCGGGTGCAGCCTACGTATTGCTTAGGTATCGCTGCTGTCCGCTGGTGCAGAAGAGAAGTCTGGGGAAATCCAGGCTTTGTTCATCTTGATGAGTGCAAGCCTGTCGGCACTGTCGGTTGACAGGTGGGTACGCTTATCCGTGATGATTCCCCCAGCCACACTAAACACACTCTCTGACAAGACGCTAGCCGCAGGACAAGCAAGCACCTCCAGGGCATACAGCGCGAGTTCAGGCCACGTGTCCAGCTTCGACACCCAGTAGTTGTAGGGGGCAGAGGCGTCACGGAGGACGGTCGTGCGATCGGCTACGTACTCCCTCACCATCCTTTTACAGTGCTCCCGCCGACTCAGCCGTGACTGGGGAGCGGTGACACAGTCTTGCTGGGGAGCCATAAAGCTGGCAAAGGCCTTGGAGAATGTTCCCCTGCCTGCGCTGTACATGATGCCTGATCTCTGCGCCTCCCCTGCTACCTGGCCCTCGGAACTGCGCCTTCTGCCACTAGTGCTGTCGGATGGGAAGTTTACCATCAGTTTGTCCACCAGCGCCCTGTGGTATAGCATCATTCTCGAACCCCTTTCCTCTTCGGGAATGAGAGTGCAAAGGCTCTCCTTATACCGTGGGTCGAGCAGTGTGTACACCCAGTAATCCGTAGTGGCCAGAATGCGTGTAACGCGAGGGTCACGAGAAAGGCATCCTAACATGAAGTAAGCCATGTGTGCCAGGGTACCTGTACGCAACACATGGCTGTCCTCACTAGGAAGATCACTTTCAGGATCCTCCTCCTCCTCCTCCTCCTCAGGCCATACACGCTGAAATGATGACAGGCAAGCAGCATGGGTACCGTCAGCAGTGGGTCAAGCTGTCTCTTCCCCCTCCTCCTCATCCTCCTCATGCTCCTCCTCCTCCTCCTGAACGCGCTGAGATATAGACAGGAGGGTGCTCTGACTATCCAGCGACATACTGTCTTCCCCCGGCTCTGTTTCCGAGCGCAAAGCGTCTGCCTTTATGCTTTGCAGGGAACTTCTCAAGATGCATAGCAGAGGAATGGTGACGCTAATGATTGCAGCATCGCCGCTCACCACCTGGGTAGACTCCTCAAATTTTCCAAGGACATGGCAGATGGCTGCCAACCAGGGCCACTCTTCTGTAAATAATTGAGGAGGCTGACTCACACTGCGCCGCGCAAGTTGGAGTTGGTATTCCACTATAGCTGTACGCTGCTCATAGAGTCTGGCCAACATGTGGAGCGTAGAGTTCCACCGTGTGGGCACGTCGCACAGCAGTCGGTGCACTGGCAGATTAAACCGTTGTTGCAGGGTCCGCAGGGTGGCAGCGTGCGTGTGGGATTTGCGGAAATCTGCGCAGAGCTGGCGCACCTTTCCGAGCAGGTATGACAAGTGGGGGTAGCTTTTCAGAAAGCGCTGAACCACCAAATTAAACACATGGGCCAGGCATGGCACGTGCGTGAGGCTGCCGAGCTGCAGAGCCGCCACCAGGTTACGGCCGTTGTCACACACGACCATGCCCGGTTGGAGGCTCAGCGGCGCAAGCCAGCAGTCGGTCTGCTCTGTCAGACCCTGCAGCAGTTCGTGGGCCGTGTGCCTCTTCTCTCCTAAGCTGAGTAGTTTCAGCACGGCCTGCTGACGCTTGCCCACCGCTGTGCTGCCACGCCGCGTGACACCGACTGCTGGCGACGTGCTGCTGACACATCTTGATTGCGAGACAGAGGTTGCGTTGGAGGAGGAGGAGGAGGAAGGTGCTTTAGTGGAGGAAGCATACACCGCCGCAGATACCACCACCGAGCTGTGGCCCGCAATTCTGGGGGTGGGTAGGACGTGAGCGGTCCCAGGCTCTGACTCTGTCCCAGCCTCCACTAAATTCACCCAATGTGCCGTCAGGGAGATATAGTGGCCCTGCCCGCCTGTGCTTGTCCACGTGTCTGTTGTTAAGTGGACCTTGGCATTAACCGCGTTGGTGAGGGCGCGTACAATGTTGCGGGAGACGTGGTCGTGCAGGCCTGGGACGGCACATCGGGAAAAGTAGTGGCGACTGGGAACCGAGTAGCGCGGGGCCGCCGCCGCCATCATGCTTTTGAAAGCCTCCGTTTCCACAAGCCTATACGGCAGCATCTCTAGGCTGATCAATTTTGCAATGTGCACATTTAACGCTTGAGCGTGCGGGTGCGTGGCGTCGTACTTGCGCTTGCGCTCAAACTGTGGCGCTAGCGACGTCTGGACGCTACGCTGAGAGACATTGCTGGATGGGGCCGAGGACAGCGGAGGTGAGGGTGTGGGTGCAGGCCAGGAGACGGTAGTGCCTGTGTCCTCAGAGGGGGGTTGGATCTCAGTGGCAGGTTGGGGCACAGGGGGAGAGGCAGTGGTGCAAACCGGAGGCGGTGAACGGGCATCGTCCCACCTTGTGGTGGTGGTGTCTCCCCAGCTGATCTTGGCGCGACAAAGGTTGCACACCACTGTTCGTCGGTCGTCAGACGTCTCTGTGAAAAACTGCCACACCGTAGAGCACCTTGACCTGTGCAGGGTGGCATGGCGCGAGGGGGCGCTTTGGGAAACAGTTGGTGGATTATTCGGTCTGGCCCTGCCTCTACCCCTGGCCACCACACTGGCTCGGCCTGTGCCCACACCCTGACTTGGGCCTCCGCGTCCTCGCCCGCGTCCACGTCCTATAGGCCTACCCCTACCCCTCAGCATGGTGTATTACCAGTGATTTGATTTCCCAGGCAGGAAAGAAAGTGGCGCAAGCCTGCAGCCAAAATACAATTTTTTCCCTTGTTTTTCAAAGGACAAGCCACACTGCGTGTATTCAATGAATACTACTAAGTTTAATAACTGTGTTGCGGCCCTGCAAAAGTGTCACAGAACTTTACTGTTGCAGAGTTATTAACTGTGGCAGAGCAGGTATTTCCCAGGCAGGAAAGAAATTGGCGCAAGGCTGCACTCAACCGTAGCTGGTTGCGTCTGATTTTTTTACGTTCTCCACGCAGCACACACGTACCCAGAGCCCTGACGGCTGTCAGAGGCAGGGCAAATATACTTTTTTCCCTTTTGTTTAAAAGGATAGGCCCACTGCGTCTATTCACTGAATAATAATTTTAATAACTGTGTTGCAGCCCTGCAAAACTGTCACAGAACTTTACTGTTGCAGAGTTACTAACTGTGACAGAGCAGGTATTTCCCAGGCAGGAAAGAAATTGGCGCAAGGCTGCACTCAACCGTAGCTGGTTGCGTCTGATTTTTTTACGTTCTCCACGCAGCACACACGTACCCAGAGCCCTGACGGCTGTCAGAGGCAGGGCAAATATACTTTTTTCCCTTTTGTTTAAAAGGATAGGCCCACTGCGTCTATTCACTGAATAATAATTTTAATAACTGTGTTGCGGCCCTGCAAAACTGTCGCAGAACTTTACTGTTGCAGAGTTACTAACTGTGGCAGAGCAGGTATTTCCCAGGCAGGAAAGAAATTGGCGCAAGGCTGCACTCAACCGTAGCTGGTTGCGTCTAATTTTTTTACGTTCTCCACGCAGCACACACGTACCCAGAGCCCTGACGGCTGTCAGAGGCAGGGCAAATATACTTTTTTCCCTTTTGTTTAAAAGGATAGGCCCACTGCGTCTATTCACTGAATAATAATTTTAATAACTGTGTTGCGGCCCTGCAAAACTGTCACAGAATTTACTGTTGCAGAGTTACTAACTGTGGCAGAGCAGGTATTTCCCAGGCAGGAAAGAAATTGGCGCAAGGCTGCACTCAACCGTAGCTGGTTGCGTCTGATTTTTTTACGTTCTCCACGCAGCACACACGTACCCAGAGCCCTGACGGCTGTCAGAGGCAGGGCAAATATACTTTTTTCCCTTTTGTTTAAAAGGATAGGCCCACTGCATCTATTCACTGAATAATAATTTTAATAACTGTGTTGCGGCCCTGCAAAACTGTCACAGAACTTTACTGTTGTAGAGTTACTAACTGTGGCAGAGCAGGTATTTCCCAGGCAGGAAAGAAATTGGCGCAAGGCTGCACTCAACCGTAGCTGGTTGCGTCTGATTTTTTTACGTTCTCCACGCAGCACACACGTACCCAGAGCCCTGACGGCTGTCAGAGGCAGGGCAAATATACTTTTTTCCCTTTTGTTTAAAAGGATAGGCCCACTGCGTCTATTTACTGAATAATAATTGTAATAACTGTGTTGCGGCCCTGCAAAACTGTCCCAGAACTTTACTGTTGCAGAGTTACTAACTGTGGCAGAGCAGGTATTTCCCAGGCAGGAAAGAAATTGGCGCAAGGCTGCACTCAACCGTAGCTGGTTGCGTCTGATTTTTTTACGTTCTCCACGCAGCACACACGTACACAGAGCCCTGACGGCTGTCAGAGGCAGGGCAAATATACTTTTTTCCCTTTTGTTTAAAAGGAAAGGCCCACTGTGCCTATTCAATGACTGATAACTGTGTTGTGGCCCTGCCTACACAATTCTGTGCCTGTAGTATCAATGCAGGGTGCAATGCTCTGCACCGCCGATTTTGAGAAAAAAAAAAAAGGAACACAGCTAACAGCAGCCAGCACAGTACTGCAGACGGTTAAATGTGGCCCTAGAAAGGACCGTTGAGGTTCTTGAAGGCTACACTCACTCCTAACACTCTCCCTGCCTGAGCACCACTTCTGTCCCTAATGCCGGGTGCAATGCTCTGCACTGCCGATTTTGAGGAAAAAAAATAAAATTTCTCCACTGCTAACAGCAGCCTGCACACTATAAGATGTGGCCCTAAGAAGGACCGTTGGGGTTCTTGAAGCCTACACTAACTCCTAACGCTCTCCCTACAGCAGCTCCAGCACGATACCACTGTCCCTCAGCTAACTCACAAGGCATGTGTGGCGAGCCGCGGGAGAGGCCGACTTTTATACTCGGGTGACATCTGATCGCCCCAGCCACTCACAGCAGGGGGGTGGTATAGGGCTTGAACGTCACAGGGGGAAGTTGTAATGCCTTCCCTGTCTTTCAATTGGCCAGAAAAGCGCGCTAACGTCTCAGAGAGGAAACTGAAAGTAACCGGAACACCGCGTGGTACTCGTTACGAGTAACGAGCATCCCGAACACCCTAATATTCGCACGAATATCAAGCTCGAACGAATACGTTCGCTCATCTCTAATTACTATTCATCGCTCAGTCGTTGGACATGTTTACACTGAATGATTATCGCTCAAATTCAAATAATTCAGCAATTTTTTTGAATGATAATTGTTCTGTGTAAAAGTACTTTTACAAAGTACAAAACTTTTCCCTCTTCTTTTTATTTACCGGTACTCAGGAAGACATAACAGAGTTTGAGCAGATTCAAAGGTGGGCAACTAAGATAAAAAATAGAATGGATGGACTGCAATACCCAGAGAGGATGTCAAAATTCGAACTATTTCGTTGAGATAAAAGTATTTGAAGAGGCAACCTAATAACTATGTTTACATATATCAGGGGACAATACATATCTTCTATCATCTATTTATATACAGGACTGCGACGGTAACAAGGGGGCGTCCTCTATGTCTAAAGAAGGTTTCTACACCAACATAGAAATGGGTTCTTTACTGTAAGAACAGTAGAGACTATGGAACTCTCTGCCTGAGGATGTGTTGAAGCCAAACTTGATAAAAGAATACAAGAGGGACCTGGACGTCTTTCTTGAGTAATACCATATTATATGTTATAGTCACTGATTACTTCAGAAGTGTTGTTTATCCTGGAATTATTCTGATTGCCAGATCAGGAGTCCGGAAGGAATTTTTTCCCCTAAAATTAGGAAAATTGGCTTCCAACTCAGGGAGTTTTTTTGCCTTCCACTCAGTCAACACACTGCAGGATAATAAGCTGAAGTGGATGGATATGTATCATTTTATGTTAATGGTGTGAAGGCTATGGGCCTAAACATATACATATATTTTTCATCCTGTCTCCTATGAACATCTCTGATATACGCTTATACATTCATATGTTGTTTGCACAGCAAGATTGCATTGTTACAGGAATAGAAATAAAGAATAGTACTCAGCAAAAGTTTATATAACTTACATTCTTTCCTTATCTTCTGTTACACTGTTCAAAGGTCAGTGTGCAACAGTGCCCAGTAAAGACAATGCCTTAATGATTAACTGCTATCTATGTAAAAGCATATGACTGACTGAAATGTACACATATTGACAATAGACCACTCTCCTTTAAAATACTATATAAAGGAAGATGTTTTGTAATAAAGGTAGATTGCTTTTAGACACAGTGCTGTGTCCATTGCTTTCTCTTGGCAGCCGCCATAACCACCTCTTACTTGAAGCCTCACAGCATATTGATGGAATGATTGAATTTCCCTGACAAACTGGTGCCCAACTTGAGGGGCTTGAAGGAACAAGAGGACCACCTACACCTCGAACCCCCCCCAGGACCCAGATGTAATAAGGAACCACGCGGAACCACGGATTGACAAAAACTGCGCAGTAAGGTAAGGCTTTATCTTGCCACAATCTATCCATGTTTCTTGGCTGCTCCATTCCTGTCCGAGGGGTAAGAAGTGCATGCCTCTAATAAAACTTAAAATTTTTAAAAGAAACCATATGGTGGGCTGAATATGCTGTGCGGGTGTTCTTTAACTGTTATTGTTTTTATTTGTTACTTTGCATGGTCAGTTTACAGAATATGAAACCCTCTTGCCAATCTCTGAAAGGCATGGTATAAGTTGTACCAGGGAAGCCTAAAGCATTTAGGGGATAGAATCCCTGGTTGGATCCTCTTATAGGCATAAGAGAAGTAGTAGAGACGGGGAAAAATAAGCAGGGTGAGGAAGTACTGACACTTAAAAGAAGGAATTGACATGCAAATGCTTTTGTCTTTATGTGTGCCTGTTTATGCATGAGTGAGTGATTGAGATGAGCTGACCTGATCTACAGAACCTGACCTCCGGGGGGCAAACATAGATCTCTGTGTCCCGTGTTAACAGGAACCCGATCAGTGACGCTGTGAGAAGTCCCTAACAAGGCAGCGATTCTGGACAGGGCCCCCTGCGGTTCCGTTTGTATATTTCAACGGCCAGGGGATTGTTTTATCTGTGTGAAAGAATAAAAACAATAAACCTCTTGGTATACATAAACCACCAGCCATGGGGAATATTGCTGGCAAAGAGGGTACGGTGTGGAAGATGGCTAAAGAAATTGTGCAAGAAAGAGAAGGCAGAGCTGCATTGGGTAGAGGATGTGATAAATTGTTAAAGCATGTAGGATATGAAGGGACAGGAGTATTAGATCTCCAGCAGCGGAAAAGGTTTGCAGACTGTCATGCTGGGTGGGCAAACGATAATGGACTAGAGGAAATGTTGAATAGTTGGAAAAAGGCAAGTAGAGATATAGAAGATGCAGGATACCAGGGAAAAGAATTCAAAGAACAGGTATATTATGCTCCCCCATTGCCGGGTCAGTTCCTTCTTCCACCTCCACCCCCTCCTTCACCTCAATTCCAACTGTCTCCTCCCCCACAATATGCCAAGCCATCCACTCCAAGGTCAAACATTGGACCGGAGGGATGGACCTGCTTGCATTGTGGATAACAAAACCTGGATTAGCAGGAAAGCTGCCCTGCTTACGGAGCTGATCGGCACAAACCGGTTATGCCTATGCTTACTAGATCCAAAGCTAGTGAGTGGAAGCATGAGGAGCAGTACAAGGAGGGGACGCAGGGAGCGGAGGGTGGTACAGGAGCAGATGAAGCACCTGGGGAAAGCAGAAGGAGCCAATACGATGCAACATCACAAAAAGTCAAATATAGACCATGCACACAACAATAGCATATGTCGCTCATACAGCAATTACCAGACCCCATGACCAGACCTATGCGTTTCTTTAGACAGATAGCACAAATACAAGACACATTCTCTGCAACATCAGCTGATCTGGGGTCTCTGATTATGTTGAAAACAGGGGAGGTAGTGGGAACTATAATCTTAAATTATGTGAAAGACTACTGTGGCACAGACTGGGATAAAATTAAACATAGAGAATTGAAAAGTGGTAAGATTTTTTTAATTGGCCTAGAATGTTGGGCAAAGAAAAAATTGAAAGAATCCTCCTTGTCTCTTTCTAATATCACACAAGAGAAGGATGGAAGCGTCGAACAATTCTATGTCCGCCTTCAACAACGTTGGTTAGATCTGGGGTATAGGGGCATACAAGAATTGGGTGACCATGTGTTTAGCATGGCTTTTGTAGAGGGGTTGCAAGAACCCTTGAGGTCTAAACTTATGGATAACAAGCCTGAGTGGAGACAGTATGAAGCAGCAGGTCTGGAACAGGTAGCCAAGGGAATTGAACTAAATTTAAAAATGAAAAAAAAGGACATAGCTCTGTTATGATAGCACAATACAGCACTGGAGAGAACAAAACAAAACAGGGCACCCATCCCAAACATAACTTTAAATGCCATTTCTGTGGTAAGCCTGGGCACTTTAAACAGGAGTGTAGAAAATTTCTCCAGCAGAAGGGTAGTGAGCAACTCACAAAAGCACGAGTTGCCAGGGGAGAAATAGAAAAGCAAGAATGAATAGCAGGCGACCCTCTGCCCTTCTTCCCCATGAGCAATGCAAAAGAGGGTGTGCCCATTTTTATAAAAGGGGAAGTACTCAATAAGGAAATTCCTTTCCTTGTTGATACAGAGGCAGCAACTTCAGTTATCCAAAGCCACCTAATTCCTTCAGCATACCGGCAAAATACAGCTCAAACTGTTGTAGGTCTTGAAGGAGTTCCTAAGAAACTTAAAAAAACAGACATTCTCCCAATAAAATTCTGAGACCAGACAGTTTTGACAAAACTATTGGTGAGTGATGATATTCCAATGTCAGTTATGGGCACAGACATACTCTCTGCCCTGTCAGGTTCCATTCAGTTTACTGAAGAAGAAACAGTGCAGATTGATTTTGCAAAAACAAACGCAGAACAATTTTGTCAGATGACCCACAGCCAATTCTTCTCTTAACTCCAGAAGAGGAAGTAATATTACAGGAAGTTCCAAGTCCAAAACAGATATTGGTCATATGAATGTGACACTGATGGTAGTCACGCTAAAACCAGGATGTGTAGCCCCCCAAGTAAAACAATACCTATTGGGTAGGGCCCAAGGGGATTGTATAGGCCCACAAATTACAGACTTACTTCAAATGGAGGCATTACAGGAAATAACATCACCAGCTAATACTCCCCTCTCCAGTAAAAAGAAAACGCAAAAAGGACAACCGGATGTTTATCGCATGGTACATGATCTTCAGAAAATTAATAAAGTAACTGTACTTGATACCCCAGTAGTGCCAAATCCACACAAGATTTTAGCACAAGTCCTGCCCACTGTGACATTTTTCACGGTGCTAGATCTCACAAATGCAATTTTTAAGTGTACCGATCCATCCGGATTGCCAATACCTTTTTGCCTTTACCTTTATGTGTAAACAAAATTATTGGACTGTCCTGCCGCAAGGTGCGCAGAATTCTCCAAACATGTACACCCAGGCACGCCAGTCTGTCTTTCAGGTCTGGACTCCGCCTGATGGGACTGTGCTGTTGCAATATGTTGATGACCTTCTGCTTTGTGCTGAGGATCTGAAAACATGTCAATCTACGTCCATTTCTCCTCTAAAATTTTTAGCAGAAAATGGCTGCAAGGCTTCAAAGGAAAAATTACAGCTTTGTAAACAAAAGGTTGTATTTCTAGGCCATTGCCTAGCTCAAGGGACCAAACATCTCACAGAAGAATGCAAAGCTGCAGTTCAAGCCATTTCTCTACCTTCTTCTGCTGCTAAACTCCACACCTTTTTGGGACTTGTCTCATACTGCCGTCTTTGTATCCGTTCTGCCTCATCCCTCATGCAACCACTCTATGACTGTCTTCCAAGTGTTCCTTTCTCTCTCACTCCTGAAGCAACTGACAACTTCCATACACTAAAACTCTCTATTCTCAGTTCTCCAGCACTGGGAATTCCTAACTACACTTTACCTTTCATTCTCTTCTGCACTGAATTTTCCGGTCATGCAACAGTAGTATTGACGCAAAAACATGGAGGACATCCACGCCCACTTGGGTATTACTCCATGAGATTGGATCCGGTGGCCCGAGGAGCCCCCTCCAGTGTCCGTGCAGTGGCAGCAGTACAAGCAATGGTTGACAAGTCTTCTGAGTTGGTCCTGGACTACCCCCTAGTGGTTCTCATCCTTCATGACATCCAAAGTATACTCACTCAAGTACAACCTAAACATCTGTCTCTAGCTTGTCAAATAAGGTTGCAATGTGCCTTGCTCATGCCCCCTGACATCTCTTTCCAACGGTTCATTACCTTGAACCCAGCTTCTTCCAATCGAGTATCCCGATTCTAATGAGGGAGTGGGGGATCTGGGTACTGCAGATCAGTTATTTTTTAATTCTTTACAGCATGATTCTGATTTATTTGATGCAGAACACCAACATGATTGTCTAGAATTGATGCAGCAAGAAATTGAAGGTTTTGAATCAGTTACTGAAATGCCTATTGACAATGCACATTTTGAGCTTTTTGTAGATGGTTCACGGTATCAAGGTGAGGATGGCCAATTCCATACCGGGTAGGCAGTAGTCACACAACATGATGTCCTAAAAGCAGAAGATCTGCCTCCGCATGTCTTAGCACAAGAAGCGGAACTAAAGGCCTTCACTGAGGCGTGTAGAATGGCAGAAGGTAAGACGGCAAACGTTTACACTGATTCCAGGTATGCATTTGGCATAGCTCACGATTACGGCGCAAAATGGAAGGCGAGACAATTTTTAACTTCTGTAGGACAACCCATTAAGAATGGTGTAGAAGTACAGAACCTTATGAAAGCCCTACTCCTACCAGACAAAGTAGCAATCCTAAAGGTGAAAGCTCATACCAAAGCTGACACTGCAGAAGCAAAAGGCAATGGCCTAACAGACTTCACAGCTAAGGCAGCAGCCCGCAAGCTGTGGAAAAAAGAAGAAAAGAAGATACTGACCGAAATTAATAAGGACAATTATTTAGACATTGATAAACCTTTGGACATTGATGTATTAAAGACATTACAGTCACAAGCCAGCAAAGAAGAAAAGGATAAATGGACTAATATGGGAGCAGCAGAACAGGATGGCGTATGGTGAACAGTCAGCAGAACTTGCCTACCACGATCCCTGTACGACATGATGGCCCAGCTGATCCATGGAAAGACACACCTATCGAAGACAGCTATGCTACTGACGCTTGAGAGAGAATAGGTGGCCCCTGGGTTCTCTGTAGCTGCTACATCATTTGTCCGATCTTGCATGATCTGTGCCATAAGCAATCCAGGACAGAAGGTAAAGGTCCCGCAAAATCACTTGCCTAGGCCATTCTAAGCATTTCAGATATTGCAAATTGACTACATTCAGCTACCTGGTTCTTTCCATATGCTGATAGAAGTTGGCCCCCAATATATATGCTTTGTTACCAACCAAACTAACACCACCAGTATGTATAATCTCACCACTCCATTTTCTGGATGTTTACAAAAGATATCGGTGATACATTAGTTTACAGAAATGTACACCTTTTCGCCAGATGCTGAAGCTGTATTAAAGTGATACTGGCACCCAGATGCTTTCCCTATGTCAAATCTGACTGTATCCTTGGGTAGAATTGTAAGACTAATGAAAGTTACCGAACCCCTTCAAAAGCATTTGGATGTTACTAACTAGAGATGAGCGAACGTACTCGTCCGAGCTTGATACTCGTTCGAGTATTAGCGTGTTCGAGATGCTCGTTACTCGTGACGAGTCCCACACAATGTTCGAGTTACTTTCACTTTCATCTCTGAGACGTTAGCGCGCTTTTCTGGCCAATAGAAAGACAGGGAAGGCATTACAACTTCCCCCTGCGACGTTCAAGCCCTATACCACCCCCCTGCAGTGAGTGGCTGGCGAGATCAGGTGTCACCCGAGTATAAAAATCGGCCCCTCCCGCGGCTCGGCACAGATTTATTCTGACATAGAGGAGGGAAAGTGCTGTTGGTGCCGGAGCTGCTATAGGGAGAGTGTTAGGAGTATTTTAGGCTTCAAGAACCCCAACAGTCCTTCTTAGGGCCACATCTAACCGTGTGCAGTAGTGTGGAGGCTGCTTTTTGCAGTGTTGCACTTTTTTTTTTTTTCTATATCGGCCGTGCAGAGCATTGCGCCCTGCAGTAATTATACATACTCCAGGGCCAGTAGTGGTGGTGAGGCAGGGACAGAAGACATATATTTATTGAATATAGGCAGTGGGCCTTTCCAAAAACATTTGGGAAAAAAAAATCTATTTGGGCTGCCTGTGACTGTCCTCAGTGTACTGGGTCTGTGCTGGGTGTAGTAGTCCTCCTAATTCATATGCAGCCAGCTAAGTGTTACAGCAGGCTTGCGCAAAATTATTTCCTGGCTCTGTGTTGGCTGTTACATTACCGCTGTATTCCTGTCCACAGTGCAACAGTCTGCAGTTATTTTACATACTCCAGGGCCAGTAGCGGTGAGGCAGGGACAGAAGACATATATTTATTGAATATAGGCAGTGGGCCTTTCCAAAAACATTTGGGAAAAAAAATCTATTTGGGCTGCCTGTGACTGTCCTCAGTGTACTGGGTCTGTGCTGGGTGTAGTTGTCCTCCTAATTTATATGCAGCCAGCTAAGTGTTACAGCAGGCTTGCGCAAAATTATTTCCTGGCGTTCCGTAAGCGAAGTCAGCCTCCAACCACAGGCCAATAAGCGGCACATTTAATTACAGCGTTCTGTTTCTGCACTACTGGTAATACACCATGCTGAGGGGTAGGGGTAGGCCTAGAGGTCGTGGACGCGGGCGAGGACGCGGAGGCCCAATTCAGGGTGTGGGCACAGGCCGAGCTCCTGATCCAGGTGTATCGCAGCCGACTGCTGCGGGATTAGGAGAGAGGCACGTTTCTGGCGTCCCCACATTCATCTCACAATTAATGGGTCCACGCGGTAGACCTTTATTAGAAAATGAGCAGTGTGAGCAGGTCCTGTCGTGGATGGCAGAAAGTGCATCCAGCAATCTATCGACCACCCAGAGTTCTGCGCCGTCCACTGCTGCAACTCTGAATCCTCTGGCTGCTGCTCCTCCTTCCTCCCAGCCTCCTCACTCCATTACAATGACACATTCTGAGGAGCAGGCAGACTCCCAGGAACTGTTCCCGGGCCCCTGCCCAGAATGGGCAGCAAGGGTTCCGAATCCTCTCCCACTGGAGGAGTTTGTCGTGACCGATGCCCAACCTTTGGAAAGTTCCCGGTGTCCTGGGGATGAGGCTGGGGACTTCCGGCAACTGTCTCAAGACCTTTCAGTGGGTGAGGAGGATGATGACGATGAGACACATTTGTCTATCAGTGAGGTAGTAGTAAGGGCAGTAAGTCCGAGGGAGGAGCGCACAGAGGATTCGGAGGAAGAGCAGCAGGACGATGAGGTGACTGACCCCACCTGGTTTGCTACGCCTACTGAGGACAGGTCTTCAGAGGGGAAGGCAAGGGCAGCAGCAGGGCAGGTTGCAAGAGGCAGTGCGGTGTCCAGGGGTAGAGGCAGGGCCAGACCGAATAATCCACCAACTGTTTCCCAAAGCGCCCCCTCGCGCCATGCCACCCTGCAGAGGCCGAGGTGCTCAAAAGTCTGGCAGTTTTTCACTGAGAGTGCAGACGACCGATGAACAGTGGTGTGCAACCTTTGTCGTGCCAAGATCAGCCGGGGAGCCACCACCACCAGCCTCACCACCACCAGCATGCGCAGACATATGATGGCCAAGCACCCCACAAGGTGGGACGAAGGCCGTTCACCGCCTCCAGTTTGCACCGCTGCCTCTCCTCCTGTGCCCCAACCTGCCACTGAGATCCAACCCCCCTCTCAGGACACAGGCACTACCGTTTCCTGGCCTGCACCCACACCCTCACCTCCGCTGTCCTCGGCCCCATCCACCAATGTCTGTCAGCGCACCGTCCAGCCGTCGCTAGCGCAAGTGTTGGAGCGCAAGCGCAAGTACGCTGCCACGCACCCGCACGCTCAAGCGTTAAACGTGCACATAGCCAAATTTATCAGCCTGGAGATGCTGCCGTATAGGGTTGTGGAAACGGAGGGTTTCAAAAGTATGATGGCGGCGGCGGCCCCGCGCTACTCAGTTCCCAGTCGCCACTACTTTTCCCGATGTGCCGTCCCAGGCCTGCACGACCACGTCTCCCGCAACATTGTACGCGCCCTCACCAACGCGGTTACTGCCAAGGTCCACTTAACAACAGACACGTGGACAAGCAGAGGCGGGCAGGGCCACTATATCTCCCTGACGGCACATTGGGTGAATTTAGTGGAGGCTGGGACAGAGTCAGAGCCTGGGACCGCTCACGTCCTACCCACCCCCAGAATTGCGGGCCCCAGCTCGGTGGTGGTATCTGCGGCGGTGTATGCTTCCTCCACTAAACCACCCTCCTCCTCCGCAACCTCTGTCTCGCAATCAAGATGTGTCAGCAGCAGCACATCAGCAGCAGTCGGTGTCGCGCGGCGTGGCAGCACAGTGGTGGGCAAGCGTCAGCAGGCCGTGCTGAAACTACTCAGCTTAGGAGATAAGAGGCACACGGCCCACGAACTGCTGCAGGGTCTGACAGAGCAGACCGACCGCTGGCTTGCGCCGCTGAGCCTCCAACCGGGCATGGTCGTGTGTGACAACGGCCGTAACCTGGTGGCGGCTCTGCAGCTCGGCAGCCTCATGCACGTGCCATGCCTGGCCCACGTCTTTAATTTGGTGGTTCAGCGCTTTCTGAAAAGCTACCTACGCTTGTCAGACCTGCTCGGAAAGGTGCGCCGGCTCTGCGCACATTTCCGCAAGTCCCACACGGACGCTGCCACCCTGCGCACCCTGCGCACCCTGCAACATCGGTTTAATCTGCCAGTGCACCGACTGCTGTGCGACATGCCCACACGGTGGAATCTACGCTCCACATGTTGGGCAGGCTCTATGAGCAGCGTAGAGCTATAGTGGAATACCAACTCCAACATGGGCAGCGCAGTGGGAGTCAGCCTCCTCAATTCTTTACAGAAGAGTGGGCCTGGTTGGCAGACATCTGCCAGGTCCTTGGAAACTTTGAGGAGTCTACCCAGATGGTCAGCGGTGATGCTGCAATCATTAGCATCACCATTCCTCTGCTATGCCTCTTGAGAAGTTCCCTGCAAAGCATAAAGGCAGACGCTTTGCGCTCGGAAACAGAGGCGGGGGAAGACAGTATGTCGCTGGATAGTCAGAGCACCCTCCTGTCTATATCTCAGCGCGTTGAGGAGGAGGAGGATGAGGAGGAGGGGGAAGAGACAGCTTGGCCCACTGCTGAGGGTACCTATGCTGCTTGCCTGTCATCCTTTCAGCGTGTATGGCCTGAGGAGGAGGAGGAGGAGCAGGATCCTGAAAGTGATCTTCCTAATGAGGACAGCCATGTGTTGCGTACAGGTACCCTGGCACACATGGCTGACTTCATGTTAGGATGCCTTTCTCGTGACCCTCGCGTTACACGCATTCTGGCCACTACGGATTACTGGGTGTACACACTGCTCGACCCATGGTATAAGGAGAACCTTTCCACTCTCATACCCGAAGAGGAAAGGGGTTCGAGAGTGATGCTATACCACAGGACCCTGGCGGACAAACTGATGGTAAAATTCCCATCCGACAGCGCTAGTGGCAGAAGGCGCAGTTCCGAGGGCCAGGTAGCAGGGGAAGCGCAGAGATCAGGCAGCATGTACAACACAGGCAGGGGAACACTCTCTAAGGCCTTTGCCAGCTTTCTGGCTCCCCAACAAGACTGTGTCACCGCTCCCCAGTCAAGGCTGAGTCGGCGGGAGCACTGTAAAAGCATGGTGAGGGAGTACGTAGCCGATCGCACGACCGTCCTCCGTGACGCCTCTGCCCCCTACAACTACTTGTGTCGAAGCTGGACACGAGGCCTGAACTCGCGCTGTATGCCTTGGAGGTGCTTGCTTGTCCTGCGGCTAGCGTCTTGTCAGAGAGGGTGTTTAGTGCGGCTGGTGGAATCATCACAGATAAGCGTACCCGCCTGTCAACCGACAGTGCCGACAGGCTTACACTCATCAAGATGAACAAAGCCTGGATTTCCCCAGACTTCTCTTCTCCACCAGCGGACAGCAGCGATACCTAAACAATACGTAGGCTGCACCCGCGGATGGAAGCATTGTTCTCTATCACCATCAAAAACGTGGACCTTTTAGCTTCATCAATCTGTGTATGATATTCATCCTCCTCCTCCTGCTCCTCCTCCTGAAACCTGACGTAATCACGCCGAACGGGCAATTTTTCTTAGGCCCACAAGGCTCAGTCATATAATTTTTCTAAACAATTTTTATACGTTTCAATGCTCATTACAGCGTTGAAACTTTCACCTGAACCAATTTTTATTTTAACTGGGCTGCCTCCAGGCCTAGTTACAAATTAAGCCACATTAACTAAAGCGATAAATGGGTTTCACCTGCCCTCTTGGTTGGGCATGGGCAATTTTTCTGACGTACATTAGTACTGTTGGTACACCAATTTTTTGGGGCCCTCGCCTACAGTGTAATCCAATTAATTTTTTGCCCACCTGCATAAAAGCTGACGTTACATCAGCTGTGTTGGCACTGCAATGGGATATATTTATGTTCGCCGGTGGGTTCCAGGGAACCACCCATGCCGTGGGTCCACACGGAATTCCCGTTGCGGAGTTGTACCTGCCTGTGACTATTTATAAAAAACCACGGTCTGACTGGGGCATGCAGACACCTTGACAGAATGAATAGTGTGTGGCACATAGGTTCCCCATTGCTATGCCCACAAGTGCAGCTCCTGATGGCGGTGGCACAGGATTATATTTCTCATTGCTTCTGTACAGCATTGTGGGCTATCGCCCCGCCCCTTTTAAAGAGGGTCGCTGTCTAGCCGCGCCAACCCTCTGCAGTGTGTGCCTGCGGTTCCTCCTCATGGCAGACGCACTTATAAATAGACATGAGTGTGGCGTGGCATGAGGGCAGCTGAAGGCTGCGCAGGGACAGTTTGGTGTGCGCTGTGGACACTGGGTCGTGTGGGGGGGGGGGGGTTGGGCAGCATGTAACCCAGGAGAAGTGGCAGCGGAGTGTCATGCAGGCAGTGATTGTGCTTTGTTGGAGGTAGTGTGGTGCTTAGCTAAGGTATGCATTGCTAATGAGGGCTTTTCAGAAGTAAAAGTTGTTGGGGGGGGCCCACTCTTGCCGCTATTGTGGCTTATTAGTGGGACCTGGGAACTTGAGATGCAGCCCAACATGTAGCCCCTCGCCTGCCCTATCCGTTGCTGTGTCGTTCCCATCACTTTCTTGAATTGCCCAGATTTTCACAAATGGAAACCTTAGTGAGCATCGGTGATATACAAAAATGCTCGAGTCGCCCATTGACTTCAATGGGGTTCGTTACTCGAAACGAACCCTCGAGCATCGCGATAATTTCGTCCCGAGTAACGAGCACCCGAGCATTTTGGTGCTCGCTCATCTCTATTACTAACCTCTCCCTTATGGAATTAGAAAAACAAACTGTATGGGTAGCATAAGTACTAAGATACATGTAGACACAGTACTAAGATACAGTATCACTGGTATGATATTTTTACTGGATGGTCACCTACTGCAGGAAAAATAATTAATCTTTCACCTATTACCAATACTGTTTCTTTGGTTCATTCTTTTGAGTTTGCAATTTCTGGACATTCTGTGGAATACAGAGATGTAATAAGGAGACAAATTATCTGGAATCGTTCCCTCTGCGATATCGTTGAAGCAGTTATATGTAAAGAGCAACAACAGTGGGGATCCGTCAAAGAAGACAATAAAGAAAGACCGGCAGGGGTGGTTTAAAACCCTTGAAAGTACCACTACAAAGGCTCTTTTCAAGATGGACTGTTTCAAATGGGAGATTGTGAAGGCTATGTGCCTAAACATATGCATATATTTTTCATCCTGTCTCCTATGAACATCTCTGATATACACTTATACATTCATATGTTGTTTGCACAGGAAGATTGCATTGTTACAGGAATAGAAATAGAGAGTAGTACTCAGCAAAAGTATATATAACCATCTCTGATTTGGAGCCTCACAGCATATTGACAGAATGATTGAATTTCCCTAACAATGGAAACTACTGCGCAGGGAACAGATTCCCCACAATTTACAGCAGTGCATTTAAAAGGTGCTGCCCAGAATCACATTTTAAATGTCCCGCTCTAAACTCCTGTTAGTGCCAGTGGGGATGAGGGGACTCCTGCAGGGTTCCATTAATCTCCGTATGGACTAACAGGAATTTACAATGAGACATTAAAAATGTGCTTCTGGGCAGCACCTTTTAAATGGCCTGCTGAAAGCAGTGGGGTATTCCTCCTGCCACCCTGCTGGGTAATTCCTCAACAGCGAGGTCAGCAGGGGACTCCCTTCCTCTCTCTCCCAAAGGGATTTCCCTATAGCAGGCAGAGAGAGGGGGCAGGATTACAGGGCTTTCCCTGAGAGCCTGGTAAGAGAGGGTGGGGCTAGAGGGATCTGCCTCCACCTATCCACGCCCCTTTAGACCCACCCTCTCCAAGGTTTGTTATGGGGAATCTCTGTGAGAATCCCTATAGCCGGTCCCCTCTCTCTAGCCCCCTCCACGCAGGGAGAGAGAGAACAGAACTATGGATTTTCCCATAGCAGGGAGAGAAGGTGGAGCTATGGGGGATTTCCCCACAGCAGTGAGGAATAGCGGAGCAATGGGGGATTAACCTATAGCCCCACTCTGTCTCTTCCTGCCATGGGGAAATCTGCCATAGCCCCTCTCCATCTCTCCCTGCTATGGGGAAATCCCGAAGCCCTGCAGGTTTCTTCACTCTCCTCCTGGAGTAGCTGCACTTTTGCAAGCGCAGCTGCTCTAGTGAAGGGGCGAATTTCACAGGTCTGTTAGAACCATGGTTTTCCTATGGTGTGTTCACATGTCCGTGTTTTACAGGCGTACAAATTCGTCCACCTGCAAAAGATGGGACATGTGTGCACTGCATAGGTCCGTGCCACATGGAAATATTCCCTGCAGGGTTTCCCCTCATCACTGAACAGCACTGTCACAGTGTTCAGTGATGAAGGCACTCCCTGCAGGGAGAAAATAATTCCCTGCCACAGCTGGGACCGTCGCTGCTGCCGGTGACCCTATTGAAAGCAATGGGCTGTTGGCAACCCCTGCAGTGCTTTTCAGTGAAGGGCTTTAAATGTAAGCCCTTCCCTGAAAATCATTCCTAGCTTGTGTAAAAAAATAAAATAAAATAATATATATATATATATATATATATATATATATATATATGTGTGTGTATATATATCTATATATACTGTATATATATAAATATTCACATCTCTGCCGCAGTTGGGGCTTGGCGCGTATAGCCTTTTGGCTCACCGACACTATACTGAAGATTAAATTCCGCAGCAGAAAAGCTTTCTGCTGCGGATTAAGGATACTTTGTGGAATTGTTATTGCATCTTGCGGATTTCTAACATACAGGAGATATAAAACCACAACTAAAGTCTGCAGAACAAAAAATGCAAGCAATTCTGCAAGACATTCTGCAGAATGTATTTCACAGTTAAAAACACAACAAAATCTGCACTAATGGACAAAGTCCGTACTTGCTTTGCGTCCTGTGGACAATTATGTCTGGTGTGGCGGGCATCTAATGCCTCATTTACACAGTAAAATTGACTATAAGGGCGCCCACCCACTGGCGTTTGCGATTTTCGTGCGTGAAAAACGCTGCGTTTTCGCGGCGTTTTTCCCGCGTTTTTTGCCGCGTTTTGGCCGCGTTTTCGCGGCTTTTCCATTAATTTCCATTGACTTTCATGGGTGCATTAGGAGAAAAATAAGGACACATATGCAACTGACAGTTCCTATGTTAAAAATCGCAACGCAACGCAAAAAAAACGCCAGTGGACAGGAGTACATTCAATTCTAATTGCTCTTGAGAAAAAACGCAAAACGCAAAGAAAAAAAAATCGCCAGTGGGTGGGCGCCCTTATGGTGTTTGTTTGGTTCCTATTGTCTGCTCTGGCATTTTACTGGATGAAAAAGTTGTGCATGCAAGACTTTTTCTCCTGGCATTTCATGCTGGATCTACACCGTAGATGAACAAGCCATTATATGTTCAACTGTAAGAGTGAATGCCCACGGACCGAATTGCTACGCGTTTCCCATTCCGGAAAAACGCGCATGAATTCTGAAGCTATTGAACCTAATAGCTTTCTACCTGCCAATACTCACATGCAGAATTCTAGCAGGAAAAAAATCGCGGCATGTTCTATTTTCTGCAGATTTACACCATGGGAGGCTTCCATTAAAATAGCATTAATAGAGACTATGGAAGTCCACGATCACTCGCAGGCACTATTTTGTTTTTAATCACTGTACTTCCGCGGCGTAAATCCACGGGCGTATTCCGCATCGCTCGTCGGCATGAGCCCAAAGCTGATAAGTACCGAAAACAGAACCTTAGTTAAACAAGCTACAACATAAAAGGCTGATGCTGGCAACAAAAATCCACTGAGGAGTCCAGAAGCTGGACTTATTTCTATATTAATCCATAACATATGGTAAGCCGCTGAAGCAGTTTTCCCTGATCTATCAAGCTCTGGCCACTGACGTAGTTGGCTATTGGAAGCTTGTATTTGTATCAGTAAATGAGGCTTCAGAAGCTCTAATTAGGAGTTGTATTCCAGGAAATGATTAATGTACGTACTGTACCACAACACAAATCATTCAGTTTTTCTCCTTCTCCATAGCAGCCTAAATAGTTTTCAGGAACTAAGTGTTCCAATATTATGAAAAATAACACTTATGATGAACACCTATATATCATCAGCAAATAAGCTGTCAGGGTTACATTTGCAGAGTCATTTATTAAAAGTCCAGCTATGCCTATATAGTGCTGCATGAGCTGTAAGAGAGCAAAATTATGTCTTCAAGGCAGTATGAAAATATTCCATCTATGGCCAGGAAGTCTTAGAAAATATGGAATAATTGCAGAACAAATTTTGCAGTGTTGAATATGAATGGTTCACCATTTGCCTGCATGCAACTATGAAAACACCTAAAAAGATAGAATATTTATATAAAGGAGGGGTTAGACAAACGAGAACGCAGAGTCTGAAACAGTGCATCATCTTCAGAATGGAAGCCAAACATAAATTGTATCCCTAGTAAAGAGATGAAATATTGGAGCTGTCCAATCAGAGCATAATGTAAGCCCAGAGGAACACTTTGCTACGGCTCTGTGCACATGGCTGTTTCAAAGCTTAAGTTGCAAGGATGGAATCTAATCTTGTGCAGGGAGGCAAGAAAGCTGTCTCAAAGCCTTCCCTGATAAATATAAGGGCTTCTTCACATGACCGTAATTGTGCGTAAAATACGTAATTCAGGCGCAAATCACAGAGAATAGAACTCTTTGATTTTAATGGGTTTGTTCTTATGAGTAATGCTCTATTTTCCTGCATATTTGCACACCAAGGACTCCATAGACGTCTATGGGAGGTACGTAGATACATTGTCAATACCAACACAAAAAACACATCAAGACCTCATTAGACTAAATAGCCTTTTAAATCAGGGTGGGGTGTTTATGTACTGTGTGCCAAAAGGCACGCAAAAATGACTCGTTCATGTGCAAATATGTCACGCTGTAATCTGAAGCGGCCTTAAAGGTCCTTTTACGCGGGATGAATGTCCGGCAAGCAATGCCAGACACTCGTCCCTGTGTCTTCGCACTCCCATGCTCCTGCACGGGAACTACCAGAGCTGTCTCGCTCACGGAGCGGCCAGCAGGTGGGCGGGGCAGTGCAGGAGATTTCTCTCCTCTCGCTCCCTCGCCCCTCTCCATTGAGATAACACAGCGGAGCACGGGAGCGAGGAAACACAGGGACGAGTGTCGGGCATCATTCATTCGACATTTGCCCCATGTAAATGAACCGTAAGACTCCTGTACGGCTGAAGGACACTTAGGTCCTGAAGCCTCATGGGATATGAGTGAGACTTGGGTGTGTAAGGGTTAAAAGTGTCTGAGAAAGGGGGGGAGGGGAAAGGGGGTTTTTAATGCTGTCTCTAGTTTTACAGGCACAGCAAGAGAAGAGATGCTAAAAGCAGGCTGTATCTAAGGAGAAGGTGGCAGAGGAATCTCTGATTGGTTGTGAGTTTCGGCAGGAACAAGCTGTGGAGAAGTATCTATGTTCCCCCACAGAAACAGGATGCTGATTGGCTGTCAGAGAGACAGCTAGAGTTGATTTAGGATTTTGCTGACAGGACGGGATTCATATTCTTGTCAGCAACTTTGGATTGTCCCTGCCGCCCTCCCATAAGTTGAGCTGTTTTTATGGACTTATCTTTTTTGTGGGCATGTTCTTTAAATGGGGTTGCCACTATGACATGTCTAGCCTGCCTTGCGCTCCCCACTCCCTACTCACTGGAGCAGTTATCCCCCTGGTGTTCAGAGGGCATGTCGTGCTGCAGCGGTGCTGGCTCTATAATGGCATTCCCCTCATCTGCCAACTTTGCAAACTTGTTGGGTTGTGCCAGTTCAGAACTAGCCTCCCTGATTCTCTTCCCTCTACCCCTCCTTCTATCTGTCACCCAGCTAGCTGCCTGCTCCCCCTTCTCTTCCGTGCTACCATCCTCCCCCGCCTCTACCACAGCGAGTGCCTGCTCAGTGAGCAGCAAACTCCTTTCCATGTTGTCAATGGATCTCAGTGTTGCCAGTCACTAATTTAGATCCAGGATTTGGGATTCCAAATGTGCGATGAGCATTCATCTTGCGTAACAGTATGCACCCCCTATCGGCTGATAGAATAGACATGTACACAATCCGCACAACATATGACGTCACAGTGCTGGTTCTTGTTGCTTATAGTATGTATATAATGGTGTACCAGGCAATTTTTTTTGTTCGCATTGTTGCATTCCAAGATTCATAACATTTTTAATTTTTTGGGCAACGTAGCCCTATGACAGCTTGTATTCTTATGGGACTAGTTGTATTTTTAAATGGTACCATTTTGGGGTACATATAATGTATTGTAACATTTTTATTTATTTTGAAGAGGGAGACAGAAATTATACCATAGCTTTTTTAATAGATTTTTTATGAGATTCACCATATATTATAAATGATGTTATATTTATTCTGTGGATAAATACAATTAGAGCAATACCAAATTTGCGTACTTTTATGCGTTACTTCTTTTTCATAATAAAAACACTTAAAAAAAATTAGATTTGCATCGCCATATTCCAAGGCTCATTACATTTTCTTTTCAAGGCAACAGAGCTGTTTAACCCCTTGAGTGGCGGGTTTCCTACCACCCTGTCATGCCCACCAGGGCAGGTTTTTTAAAATGGTCTAATCATTGAATTTCAACTAATTTTGCAGTTGCGTCTCAAGAGCCATAACTTTTTCATTTTTCCATTGACATGGCCATATAAGGGCTTGTTTTTTGCAGGACAAGTTGTGATTTTTTAAACAGGAGGGAGGAAAAAAAGAAATGGGGAAAAAAGAAAAAAAGGGGCCATGTCATTAAGGGGTTAAATAATGTATTAACTTCCTTCTCTGGGTCATTACGACGCACGGATACCACATGTGTGATTGTATTTTTGATTTTTTACAAAGTAAAGGGAGACAAGTGTTTTTATAATTTTTTTAAAATAATTTTTTAACTTTTTTTTTTTTTTTAAACTTTTTTTTTTTTGTCCCTTTAGGGGACTTCCACAGGGACCCATCAGGACCCCCTGATCACATTCTGGGGGTCCGATGGTGACAGCCCTTTACATGCTGCAGTGACAGCCCTTTACATGCTGCAGTCACATAGGCTGCAGCATGTAAAGGGTTAACACAGCAGAGATCGGAGGTTTTCTCTGATCTCTGCTTTAAGAGCTAGTACCTAGCTGTCCTCTGATAGCCAAGCACCAAGCTCTCCCTGTCACAGAGACCATCGGCTTGCTTCTGACAAGCCGATGGTCTCTATGGCAACCTGTAAACAAAGCAGGAGATTGCCGATATGCCCGCAATATCTTCTGCTGGTTTTTCAAAGCCCTTGCTTTGTGGGAGAGTGCAGGCAGAGCACACTGTCACAGCTTGTGGCATTGTGCTCTGCAGCTCCCATAGTGATACATAGCCCGGAAATCTTCCGGGCTATGTCACTATGAGCAGTGGAGCTCGTCCCGGAAAATTTCCGGGCGTGCCACTCAAGGGGTTAAGAGCTTATTCACATGGACATATATCGGTTGGGTTTTCACACCCAGCCGTTATATGCTGACCCTCTCTGCAAGGGGAGGAGGCAGAACAGGGTGGGTGCTAGTGTGCTGAGCTCCTGCCCCTTCCCCACCCCTCACCACCATTTGCAAAGGGAGGGGAGGGTGGAGTTAGCTCCACCCTGTCCTGCCCCTCCCATTGCAAACAGTGGCAGGGGGTGGAAGCTCAGCACACTAGCTCCCACCCCATCCCGCCTCCTCCCCTTGCAGAGAGGGGCAGTGTATACCAGCTGGGCAAGAAAATACGGCCGATATACGTCCATGTGAATAAGCCCTAAGGTTGTGTTTTTTGTGGGATGAGTTGTAGTTTGCCTTGGAATCATTCTGAGATACATTCAATGTTTTTGCTTTTGCACTGCTCTTTTATTAACATAGCACACCAGCCAATCAGGCTTAGTACTGCTACATTAGTGCAACACGAGAAAACTTTCCTTTTTTTTCATGGCCTCTTTAAGTTCCCAATCCACCCCAGCTGCCCTGGGTACAACAGAGATAATAAGTTGCTGACACCAAGGGATCCTCAGCTGCTACAGCTTGTGTATGATGAAGTAAAGACCCAAAAACTATTTGTCCTGTGCATTGTAAAAAAATACTGCAATGTAAAATTAGTGATCCAGCACAGAGCAATAGGACAGTAATAAAACCGAGTTATTTGGAAAAGAAGTGCTAAAAGCATTCGGTCTATAGCATAATGGAAGGAAGGTGCTAGTCTCGTGTTTCGAACAACATCCTTTTTCATAGCCTATCCAAATGTTCAAAGGGGCCCAAATAACTATTTATGCCTATGACATCTCTAGACTTAACTCCATAAGAACGTAACTATTTCAGGTCTTAACAACAGACATAGCCATAACTTCTTAATTTTTCTGTTCATATACAGTTATAAGAAAAACTAAGTACACCCTCTTTGAATTATATGCTTTTACATATCAGGGCATAATAAAAAGAAAAAAACATCTCATCCTTAGAAGATCTTAAAATTAACTAAATACAAACTATAATGAGCAGTGACACATGACAAATTATACTGTGTCATTATTTAACAAAACCTAGGCCAAAATGACAAAGCACTGTGTAAAAAATTAAGTAAATCTCTATTGGTTCCATAGGAATTCATAGGGGAAGTATCAGCCAGGTGCTGATAATCAAGTGCCCTTGAATTGATCATCAGCAAGTGTGATCACCTTCATAAATCTGAAGTTTTGGCAGTTTGCTGGCCTGGAGCATTCAGGCACGTGTTAACACAAAGTCAAGGAGGAAAGACATGATCTTAGAAAATCAATAGTCGTTGCCCATCAATCTCGGAAGGGTTATAAGGCCAAATTAGAGTCCATCTTTCCATGGTGAGAAAGATTTTTCATAAGTGAAAAACATTCAAGATAGTTGACAATCTTCCCTGGAGTGGATAATCCAGCAAATTTACCCCAAGGTCAGACCGTGCAATGCTCAGAGAAATTGTCAAAAACGCAAGAGCTACATCTCAATTAGCTTGTTAAATGTTCATGACAGTACAATTAGAAAAAGACTGAACAAGTATGGCTTGTTTGGAAGGGTTCACAGGAGACAGACTCTAAAAAAGAACTTGGCAGCATGGCTAGAGTTTGCAATGTTGCATCTAAGCAAATCACAAGACTTCTGGAACAATGTACTTTGGTCACACAAGTCCAATGTGGAGATATTTGGCCATACTGCCCAGCCTTCCAAACACAGCATATCAGCACAAACACTTCAAACCAACTGTTAAGTATGGTGGTGGAGGGTTGATGATTTGGGATTGTTTTGCGGACACAGGACCTAGGCACCTTGCAGTCATTGAGTGAACCACTAACAAAGTATTTTAGAGTCAGATGTATGACTATTTATACAAAAGTTAAAGCTGAAACTTAAGCCTCATTTACACATAACGATTATCGCTCAAAATTCATTTAAACGATGGCTTCTGAGCGATAATCATTGTGTGTAAATGCTTCCATCTTTCACTCTTCGGCTGAATGATGATTTTAGGTGAGCATAAAATCTATTGTTCGGCCGGAGAGATAGCAGGGACCGCACGCTGTGTTCTCCACAGGAGCAGCTGATTACATTGTATTCAGCTGACAGTCCACAGCAGCCCTTGCATAGATAAGGCAGCTGAGTGCAAAGTTCAGACCACATGCTGGGATTTGGAAACAGCTGCTGAAAGCGTTATTTACATGCAAATTAAGCTGATAAAGTGCTAATGGGCATTAGTGCCCATTAGTACTTTATGCAAAATGATCTCTAGAACTGTCAATCTTTCAATCGTTTGAAAGATTGTCTTTGCATGTAAATGAGCCTTAAGTCATGCAACAGGACAATGATCCCAAGCACACCGGTAAATCCGCATTAGAACGGGTAAAAACTTAAAAGAATCAAGATATTGCAATGGCCCATTTAGACCTCAACCCAATTAAAATGCCGTGCTGTGATCTTATGGGGGTTGTAAAAGAATGACAAGTATCAAAAGGATAGGGGATAACTTGCTTATTGGTGGGGGTCTCACCGCTGAGACCCCAACTTAACTGTAAATATGAGATAGGTCTGGCTTATTCTTGAGTCCCTGCTAACCCCGCCCACCCGCCATGATTGACACTTTTTATCAGCATGCAATCTATTAATGAATAAATTGTAAATCACCATCCATGGGTGGGCGGGGTTAGTGAAACCTCATGAATAAGCTGGACCTATCTCTCACTTGGCACTGAGCATGTAGATGCCCGAACACTCCAAAGCACTAAGCCTGATGGAATCAGTGTCTATCACCACCTTATGCTGCCATCAGTGACAGCAGCATAAAGTACACGACAGGTTCCCCTTAAGGAGTTATATCTAGCCTAGAAGTATTCACTTCATTCTCCAGTAACCATTTTTCATTCAAAATGACTGCACAATAGAAGAAAAAAGATGACATGTCAGTTCTCAGGTGACAACAAATGACAGAGCAATGAAAGTAATCAGGAAATCAATTAGAGAGGGTGATGCAGCCTCTCCAGGCAAGTACTTCACAAATAAGAGATTCTACATGGGTCAAGTATCAACACAGTAGAGAAAAAAGCAGTCTTATATAAATATTAATGAAGGAAATTTTTTATGTGCTATTAGAGATTTCCTATAAAATGTTCTGTAAATGTTGATATCATCCTGCATTTCATTCTCAGGTTTCTGCTATTGGAATTATTCAGTGCATAGTCATTTTATGTACCTCCGGAGACACTGAAGTCATTTTTAATGCACACATTGACCAGCAATTTAGTTCCAGTAATCTGTAATTGCTAATGTGTTTTATATATGTAAATACATCAGCAACACAAATTCCCCTTTTGTCCTCCTAATTTGCTATGATGTCTTAGTGTACTTAACATTCATCAACTTAGAATCAAGGTTTTCTTTATAGCTCACAAAGGAAAACAATGTCTATTTTCAGCCCCTGGGTGTAAAGAAGAATGCTTTCATTCAGGGAAAGCAAGTGGAGATCTTGGAAAAAGATTTTATTATACAATGATAAAGAGTTGTTTACCTAGAGCCAGCAAACTCCAGTATTTAATACTTAACGGATAGCCCCCGCATAAACAGAAGTGATGATGTCACAATCATTGCTCACATGACTTCTGCAGCCAATTACTAGCCTCAGGGGTCAAGAGTAAACAACACCTGACTACTGAGGCCGTTGATTGATTGTAAAAGTCATGTGAGCGATGATTGTGACATCATCACTTCCTGCTTCAGCAAGGACCACAGCAGTAGAGATTGGTCAGTGTGCTGACTAATTATCAGCGATAACAGAGACCTCGTGCAAAGTAAAAAAAAGTTAAATAATGTTAAAGTTTATGGGTAGGATCCATGAGGGGAGCTGAAACTACTTACCTCCATCCTACGGGGTGTCTCGCGGCATTCCGGTCTTTCAGGGCCTGACGCCGTCATCTGCGCATGCGCGCCAGACATAAATGTCGGGCGCATGCACAGAAGACCGGGGAGCCCGGGAGATTTAAAATCTCCATGCTGCTGGCTAGCATGTGTAGCTGAGAGCAGGGAGATGCCACCGGGATCCGCTGTATGCGGTTCCTGGTCACATGATCGCCGTTATCCAATGGATACTGGTGATCATGTGAAGTTAAAAAAAGTAACAAAAAGTGTAAAAAAAAAGTCTAAAAGGTTTAAGTTTTAGCTCCCCTCACAGATTATATCCCTGAGGGGAGATGAAATTACGAACCTTAGGTCCTCGGATTTATCCATGGACCTTACCTCGGCTTCTGCGCATGTGTCTGCTGCCAAAATGGCAGACGCATGCACAAAAGTCGAGGATTGCCAGGGTAATTTAAAATCTCCCTGCTCCTGGCTACCAAACATTGCCGAGAGGCTGGAGATTTCACAGGAGCCACGGCAATCATGTAAAAGTAAATAAAAGTTAAAGTTTCACTTCGCGTCAAGGATCCAATCTATGAGGGATGGTGAAATTACTTACTGAAGGCCTCTGGCAATGTCCCCTGGGGGTATTTTTATCCGCAGACCTTTGCCCAGCTTCAGCGCATGCGCCCCGGAAAGGGGCTGAAACCTTAAGGCCTCGCAAACCATTAAGATTTGCCGGGACATGGGGGGTAGGCTCACATAGTTTAATTGAATTATGCACTTAGAACCTTACATTTTTATGCGGTTAAGTGTGTATGAGTTCTGAAGCTTGAGTTTATTACCATACTAACCATCTCTGTCCCTCCCTGAAATAGACGCACTGTTCCTGATAACTTCTGAGTTGTGCAATCGTGTGACGTGATAAACACATGATTTCTGTAGTCAAATCCCAGCCTCCGTGTTAGTGAACCCCGGGGAATGTCCACAGTGATAATGTGCATGTTTGCACAACCCATAAGTTATCAGGGTGCAGTGCGCCTACTATAGCTGACAGAGAGTGACAGAGAAGGTGGGTACTGGTTGCTTTTCATTTTATTACATAAAAGGAGATGATGGGAGCACTATTTCTGAAAGTGAGCAAAGGGGGGGAAATTCTAACACAGGGCAAAGGGGGCATTACTTCTAAAAGGGGATATCACTTCTCAAAGTGGTAAATGTGACATTACTTCTAAAAGGGGCATTACTTTTAAAAGGAGGCAAAGCTGGCATTACTTCACAGCATGCTGTGAATTGCCCGCCGCGAGCGGAGAATCGCAATGATTCTCTGCTCGTGGACAGGTGCCAGCGCTTTCCATAGCAATGCTATGGGAAGTGTCAGCCAGCGTGACACGCTGGTGGTTTACCGCCAGCGAATAAACTGCCGTGGACAGGGGGCCTTAAAGACAAAGAATAAACATTTTTAGATATGTCTGTCTAAAACCAAAATATGTTGTAGTAAAATATACCAAAATCATGAAGAGTCACATGCCTCCTAATAAATTTAGTATATCTTTGACAGTCACACTTTACCAAGGATGTTATTTTCCTCCGCTGTGTCATAGTTGTGAACTGTCTGCAGACATACCAGAAATTGTCTGGGTTGTTCAGACATCCACGCCGCTCAGCCATATTGTTATTAAATTTTGAAAAATAGTTCCAGTCTAACCAATGACCTGTAAAAACACAGTTCATTAATTACAACTTACTGGTGGATGATCAGCAGTGTTTCTGCCACGTGGAAACATACCCTATATGTTACATAAACCTACCCTTATAGCATTTAGTCAGTACACGGTGCGTAACAATGATTGCAAAAAAGTTGTGCAATCACTTTTGTTCTTTTTCTTAAGCAAGGTTAATGGCGAGCCGACTGAATTAATTGTATAGGCATATTTCCAGAAAACAAAGTATGATAGCAATTGGATTACATTATTCCCCATAACTGGAAAACCTTATGTGGCAGAAAAAATGGATCTCCTATTTGAATTCAGCCTGCTAAAATTACTGTGAGCCACCTATCTTCTTATCGGTTACAAAAAATTGTGTTGCACAGTGAATTGATGCCAGTTTCTGACATAAATCATAGGAAATCTATTGGCCCGCTGAAGCCTCCCTGCCCCTCCTGTCTCAGGACAGAATTTTGTCAAAACCAGAGGGTCGCTTTAAGGAATACATTATTTCAGTTGCACTTTTTCAGTTCACACATTTTTTTTCTTTTTAACCCCTTAAGGACCAAGCGTGGTAAATATATGGCGCTTGCTCATGGGCTTTAATCCCAGCCGATAGCAAAAACACGGCATGGGATTAAAGCCTTTGTTGCTGCAATCAAGCAGGAGTAGATTGAGTCTTCGGTTGTCAGTCACAGCTAAGAACCCGGAGGAGAAGGAAAAAGCGTGTTTTACCCATTTCTGCCTTCTCCTTTCCCGGGTGCAAAGCGCTCAATGAGCATTATGTACTAACAAGTGAAAGTGGAAACGTTTCTTCTACTATGTGACCCGGCAATCATGTGACCGCCAGGATCTCCTGGCACAGCAGAGCTGCAGCGTACTAGCAGACCCAAATCAACTCTTTTAGCGACTATTGTCACTACAGGGGATGTTTTCCCCTGTAACTGGGGCTCTTATAGATGCCCCAGCTACAATGAATGTGTGAAAAAAAAACCATTGTGAATGACCCCCAGAGCTCTTATATGACGTTATGGGGGTCATTGATGTTAAAAAAAAATAGTTACATAAACATGTTTTTAAAAAAAATACAGAATAAAAATATATACATAAAAGAAAATGACTGATGGCCGACACCAAACAAAACCATTGTCGAATGCGCCCTGTAATCCAAAACTGTACATATTATATATCAAAATATCCAAAACAAAATAAGGGAACCCATTCCCATACTTAATTTTAGCATAAATATGCTAATTCAAAAAAAAGAAAACTTTACCCCTAATAAAACAAAAAATAGGTGGGAAAGTAAGTGAAAAAAGATATAACAAAGTATCCCTGTAAGTCACCCCGTGACCCTATTTCTAGCATAATACACACAAAGTTATACATTAAGCCTACTACTAGTAATGTATTATTGTATACAACAAGTTACTATACTTCTCATATTATTAAAAACCTCCCAATTGGGGCATTTATTAAGGCCATATGAGAATGTTCTTGTGAATTTGATTATAATAACAAATTGGAAGTTATTTCATCCAGGCTAATTAGTCGGCATTATTCTGGAAAATTATTCACAGAGCTCAGTCAGTTACTAACTGCAAACCTAAACAACATTATTTATCCAATTATAAGCATTCAAAAATTATGAAACCTATATTGATCTTTTCCACACTGTGTATTAATTTTCAAACAATACCTTTACAATAAACAAAAATCCTTGTTATATTACAACAGGACGATTCCCTTGCCCATATACTTGACTTTTTGTTAGATTTGTAGCACACAGGGCTTGTATTGTGGGCAACATGGTTTTACCAAACATATGTTATCAAGTTGCCTCTACTGATTCCAAGTGGCTGAAATTTCAGGATGGCTATCATTGCGGTCTCCAAAGGAACAGTTTAAGTATCCATATATCTCAGAACAAAAAATTTCAATCATTCACCACTAATTGTACTTTTCATATACAATCATTTATCAATTGCAATACAAGTTGCTTGGTTTATTCCATTCTTTGTACATCTTTATAGTATGTCGGCTGTTTCTCCAACAGCTAATAATTCCTATAAACATTCATTATTAGGTGCGTACATCATGGGAATATGTCCAGTTTAGAAGTCATAGTAATTGTCATAAAGGAGAAGGTTACCCATCCTGTCTAAGGTGGCAACTTGTGCCAGAAACTGCTATCTAGAGAGGATTTTTGGATCTTTAAACACCAGACATCCTGAGGGTCTGAATTATCTCATATATATTTATTAATATTTAATTCTTCATTCTTCTGTTTTTTTAATGTTTTAATAATGCCTTGTATATATGCCCTGATGTTTCATTGTTTATTGTGGTTTATTGGTTTCATCATGCCCAAGGGAGAGTTTTTGGAACCTCATGACACGTCATCATATCCTGCTTTAAATTAGACATTCAGTTTGGGTTTTGTATGCTAGTGTTTCCTGAGATAAAATATGTAAGACATGTTTAATCATATGCATATTTTTTTTACTGAGTTTTCAATAAAGTTCCTAAATTTTATGGTGCTGGAGTTACTTCCCTATTGTTCCTCTGATATCTCCTCCGAATCTGGCCAGGCATCTTCATCCAGTGCACCTGCTTCTTGACATAAAGGATCATCAGCATATTAACTGTTCAGTTGGTGGACATGGAGCTATACCATATTTCTTTTTTGTTTGTATAGATCCGTCACAGTGTCATGATATATTAATAACATTAGTGAGCATACACGAACATATGTATAACAGTCAGAAGAACATTATATGCAGACAGGTCAGAAAAGAACAGACCCATGAGAGACTGAAACTGTTGTATCTGATTCTAAGGGGAACATAATTTAGAACCCTTGTATATTTAGGAGTTGTAGTTCTCACAGAATTCTGAGGAATCCTGAAATTCTATCCAATAGTACCATGTTTTCCTAAATTTATCTTGCGTAACTCTAAGAGCTGCAGTCAGATCCTCCATCACCATCATCTCCTGTATAGTATTAAACCACATTGACAAGTTAGGAGATGTATTCTGTCACCAAAGGCTAGAGACACAAGCTCTTGCTGCGTTAACCAGATGGCGCACTACAGAGCGCTTGTATGTGGCTAAGGGCATATCACTGAGATGCAACGAGAACAGCGTGGATGATCAGGGCAGTATGAAATCTGTAAATTGCGAAGTAATTCACCACACTTCAGACCAGAAGCTGGTCAGTATTGGACAATGCCAGAATATACGTAACATTGTGCCTTGTTCTCCTCTGCAGCATCAACACAAAGGAGAAACTGAAGGGAACATCACATGTAGGCGAGAAGGGACCCTATATCAGTAAGTGAGTATCTTAAACCCTGATTCTTGAATTTTGCTTGAAATAAAAGATTTGTGTGTAAATGTAAAAATCTTGCGTCTCAGTTCCAACGTGAGCGACATCGACAGGTCGCTCTCGTAGTTTTGAAGGTATGAGGGAACTGGTACATCTGGATGGGAGTTCATTAGATTATAGAGGCATGAAAGAGTGTGTCTAGAGGGACCCCCTTCTATGCATAACTGTTCAAAAGGAGTTTTTGCTTGGGTAAATCCTCTGGGATGGGGTAGGGATGTAAAGAAGTGTTGAAGATGAAATATCTGTCACAAAGACAGAGGAGACCAATCCATGGAGTTCACCAGAACCTCTGCTGATATCCAAGAAAAATCCTGTTTAAAGTGACAGGCCCAGAGTATGGTCACTGGAGCCGTTCCACTGCCCCATACACCCAATTTCATGCCCATGACCCTGAGACTCGGGCCTCAGACGTTGGAGGACCCCCCCCCACGGACTCCTGCTACATTCAACCAGAGTGGTGAAGCGACCCCCGGGCTACATTACAGAGAGACATTGCACGAAGCGGCTCTGTCTCTCTGTCCCTCGGACCCTTTGATGGAACAGTTAGGTAACCCCTCTCTATGTTTTACTTAGACACACCGTCTCACCTGCACTCCATTTCCTCTATGCCCTACCCTCTCCCCACACTCCTCCCCTTTAGCTCTCCCCCCCCCCCCCCCTACCCTCACATTACTGTTACGATTTACTTTGCTTGCAACTCTCACATGTAAGGAGCTTGGGGCCATTCTGGACGCAACCCACAGCGGCCTGGGGGGCCTCGGAAATAATTCCAAGACCCCCCTCCCTTAACCCTCATCAGACCTACAGTGAACAACTGCATACCCCTCGCTGTACAGTTTATTCTTGTTTTGAGATGCAAGACTGTTATGTATTACTTACTATGAAAAACTTCAATAAAACTTGATTTAAAAAAAAAAAAAAAGTGACAGGCCCTAACTTTTTTGGTTGGCTATTCATCTATAGAAGGTGGGAAAATGGGATTTCCAAGTAGAGGGAGGGGGTAGAAGATATGTCCGGTCTCTGCAAGACACTAAAGGTCATCTTTATAGTAGGGTCGATTGTTGGATGGTCTTTAATCTCGAGGAGAGGGTCACTCTGTAGCCAGGGCAGTGCTGTTAAGGGCACAGACATGGACATCCATTCCATGAACACCCACTGCTTGATGTCCCCGTGCCTATGCCAATTGACCACCCTAAGTAAATGAGATGCTTGGTGGTATGCTTTCAAATCATGCTGTCCCAATTCTGCATCCGATTTAGGCCTCACAAGTGTGGAATGAGCTATGCGAGTAGGTTTGTCAGCCCAGATAAATTTGTTCAGTATGGAATTAAGATGTGATGGGATAGTGATTGGAAGGGCCTAGAATACATAAAGAAGTGTTGGAAGGATATTCATTTTAATGATTGAACACCTACCAAACCATGAGAATAACCCTTTTGTCCAACTGTTCAAGTCTCACCTAATCTCACCTAGGAGACCTGGATTATTAGCTGATTAAGATCTTTTGTGTCTGTGGTTAGGTGAATGCCCAGGTACTTGGATCTGTTTTAAGTCTCTAAATATAAACAAGAATGTTGTCAATAACAGTTAGAAAGCATAGAACGTAAAAACAGTGAGACAGTTGCGAAAGTTGTCATTATACAAAGATTAAAGGGGTATTCCAGTTGTTAAGCGAATTTCAAACACCAAAGTGCTAACGACCACACATCCGTGAGTTTCATGCAGAGCCTGATAGCAGCCATGTGCTGACAGCACTTGTGATGATGTCACCATCATGTAATCACTTACCGACTCTTAGCTCCACCCCTTGATAACACGACAGTGACGTCATCACAGGTCCTTTGTCCTTGTGGACGTAATGATGAATTATGGGTGGATTACATCCCCCACAAAACCCTGCAGCCTCAGTTGCTATGGAAGCAGCAGTACTCATTCTGGCAGTTTGTAGCTGGTTGTGAGACAGCTGCACACATGTGTGGAGACTCCAATAAATTACACCTCACAAATATCCACATACATAGCTGGTGGAGCATATCGACCAACAACATTAAAGCATAGTCCTTCGCCACTATCTTGACATCTCTTGAACGAGATATCATGTCATTTCAACTGCTAATGCTGCCAACACCAGTCGAGCCTTCATCTAATCATAAACCATAGCTCAGTGTTAAAACAATCCTTTTCACTATATATTATTATATTAGAAAGTGGTGTATTGCGCCACCAGAAACACTGGTACTATAAATAATACTAATAACTAGTACAAGATATGAAAGGTGTTTGCAATATGTTCATACACAGCTGGTTTGGGGTATAAATCGAGCAGCCATTGCCTTCTCATCCTGCTTTCCATTTACAATGTTTCCCTGCATCACTATTTTTCAAGATGGCCGTTGCATCCCTGCTGATATTCAGCTAGAAACTACATTTTGCACAACTCCCCACAGTGTACTTTATTCCTGTGTTCGTACCCTCAAAGTGCTCCCCTGCGATTGGTCAGTAATCTGGTCCCCGAAGCTGAATACAAAAAAGCCATCCCTGGTTGTTCCAACTGAGTAAGCCCGACCTGTAACGCTTGAATGCCTACAGGTCATATCCAAGGCAATCTGTGAATAAACACTTCTGAAATGCAAGGAGAAGGTATAAGTTTTTAGAGCTACACATAAAAAATCCAAAGCAGAACCACACTGTAACCTGTAATAACATTTGATTAGAACGCATTTGACAGTAACTTTATGTAACCAAATTACACCATTTAGCTTTCTTTACATACAACCAGAAAACCCCTTTCAATGTATACTTTTTCATAATGAGGCTAGTTTTAGTAAAAAAATATTCTATTTCATTTTTTGCCAGTGTTATTTTTCTTTTTCTCATGCATCGTAATCATGATATGTATATGTTGTACAGATTTTTGTATAATGCCCGGACCTATAACTGGCATGATTAAATATTTTATGGAAAACAACAAGCTAAAAACATCTGATCAATGCAGCATTGTTTCACACAAGCTAATTATCCTAAAAATAACTCAATTAACTGCAATGATTAAATGGATTTTGTACATGATTTATCATCCATTAAAGTTCCACAACCAATGATCAATGTGCTCATGGTAAACAATCATTTAAAACTTGTCAGATTGCAAGTTTGTACATCCCACTTACACAGTTAAGATTAATGATTAATCAAAAGTTTAAAACATGCTGAAATAAGTTTCCTAACAGTTGAAAGATTTCAAATTACAATATTTTGGTATTAAGAATTTATTTATTGGAAATGTATCACCTATATTTCATTACTAGATAAAGCAAAAAAATAGGTTTGGTACGGTGTTAGCCAGTAGAGCAAAGTGTGATTGTTCTCAGTAACAGAAATCAAGTAATCTTGTAGATATGATGTCGTTTAATGGCTAACAAAAATACATGATATTAATGCAAGCTTTCAGACCTCACATGATCCTTCATCAAGGCCTAATGAAATGGGTCCAAAGAAGCATGCATATATATACATACATACTTATGACAAGGCACAAACATGGTGTTTAACATTAATTTGTACTTAAAAGAATACTACAACAGAAATACAAGCATAGATGTGAAGGTTTTATGGTATCTGAATTAGTGTTAAGGGATCACCAGGTCAGCAGTGTTATCTGTGTTATAGATGTCTCATACTTCCCAGCCCCACATAAATCCTTTTGAAGAATATAACCCTCTGTTTAAAGAGTCAAAAGTTGTTATAAATTTGTATTCCCAAATTCTTCAGTTCTGCTGTGATTTGAAATTGCTTTTCAATATAATAACTTTCATGTCTTCCAAGTTGTGTTCATAACTAGAAAAGTGCTCTGTCACAGGGAATTCAGTCTTTTTCTGTTTAATTGTGTGGCGATGAGACCTCATCCTCTGCTAGAGGCTTCTGAGTTTTCCTCTGTTTGTTCAGTGTGTTTAGTGGAACAGTGTCATGTTCCTGTGTGTCTGTGTAGGGTGCCAAACATGAGTTCATGGTGTTCAGTGTTGTATGCAAATCCCTGGTCTGTTGGTGTGAGCTGCATTCAGACTGGATGTGTTTCATTTGTCATCAAAGTCTAGGTAGGTCCTAGGTCCCAGCGCGGCGCCATTGCTGTTGGGACGATCACCCCGCATGCAGGCAGGTTTCATGTGGAAGTTGTCTCATTAGAGTAGGGACCAGCGAGACAGCAAGGACACTTGAAGTGGGTTTGCGGGCTTAAGTATCTTGGCCTAAATATGAACCAGTACCTTGCATTGTATTTATTTACATCTGTTTATGCATGCAGGTATGCTTGGTCATGTTTTGGGTGTTTGTCAATCAGTAGGTTATGTCTGTCCGTCAGTTATGTCTGCTGTTTCTGAGTTCCACCATAGTTTCACCAGTTCGTGAGTGTGAATGACGTAAAGGAATATACACTTTTCAGGTGGGAGGTATACGTGTCATTTGGGCCCCTCCTCTGTGTTTGTGATATGTCTGTCCCTGAGTCCAGTTTGCAGTTTTCCATGTTCGATATGAATTCCCAAGTTCTTCTGTGAACTGGACTTAGCACCCTGATATCTTTATAGAGATGTTACCTTTCATTCTTGCCTGTTATTATAATGATATGTCTGCTGAGGAGCTCTCTTTCTACAGAACAAGAAGTGTGTTACGTGTGCTGCTGGGATCAGTAGTTCTAAGCTTCCTAGCAGCACAGCCCTCACAGGGTTAATTGATTGAGCTGGCTGGGTGTGGTACTTCCTGCTAGCCAATCTCCTGAGTTTGTGCTCATATATAAACACAGCTCCTGCTCAGTCTGAAGCTGGTCTTGTACTGTTTGGATGTATCTGTGACATGTGTCCTTTTACCTGTTCTCTGTTCTGTTGCAGCTTACTGTGTGATCTGTGCCTAGCGGTTCATGTCCGTTTGTATGTTTATTTTGTGTCAGTTTGGTCTGCTGAGTTTGTTTGCTATGTCTGCGCTAGGTTGGCCCCTAGGGCCCTCTAATAGATGTGTCTTGCTAGTGTAGGGACTGCAAGACATGAGGGGCCTTGCCGGGGTTTGCAGCTTAAGTTCATTGGCCAATGTACGAACTAACACCTCGCATTTATATTCAGCTTATTATCTGCTATTAGTGTTTGCATTGTGGCTGCTGTATGCTGTGTATTCTGGCTGTGTGTGTCCTGTTGTTCAGTCCCTGTCATGTGGCATGTGAATGCGTCCTGCTCTGGTGCGTGGCTCCTAAGATCAGCTAGGGCCCAGATCCGAAGACCGCTGGGCTGCCCTTATTGGGGCAATCTCCCCGCTTAGGTAGGGCACTGTCATCCCCTGTGTAGCACAGGGACAGTTTGCCAGCAACCGTGTGTCAGTCTATTATTAGGTTTATATAGTACTTATCACTGGTGCAGCTCCTCCTCTTCCAAAATGTGATATTATTTTACTCATAATCAATATGATCTCTATGTTTCATGCTTAGTTTTTTATGTAGAATTTCTTTTTCAATATTGCCTACTCTATTGAAAAAAATTCCATCGCATCTATTGAATTGAGGGTATATTTTGTATGCAGCCAGGTATTCCCAAGCTTGGGAAATGCAATTGTTATATTCCATCAAACGCTACCTAAGAGTTAATGGGGTAAAAACCCCAGAAAAAAAATCTTATCCGGCACCTAAAAAAGAAAAGGTTCTGCAGAAGGAATGGACAGTGTGGTGTGAAAAAGAAAGGAAGCGGAGCTACTCTACTGAGGATCTAGTAAACAGGCGACAAAGTGGTTCTTTTTCTGAAATGGTCATTTTCATGTGATGAGTAGGTCAAGAAGATATGTGCATCAGATTTTGCATGCTGCCAAGCCAGTGACTGTACAATCCTTGGGGGTTGACCAGTGTGAACGTGGAGAAAGGTAGTCAAAAAGACTTGTGAAATGGTGTGACTTGCCACTCTTTGGGTATATGTGCACATACTCAGGAGATAGGTAATAAGTTGTGAAGTTTGTTTTATAAAAACCACATAGTAACTAAAAGTGATGAGGTGTTTGAAGAGAATGATTTTAACCAGATATGGGTCCTGTTGGAGTATTGGCAAATGTTTTTCTAAAATGGATCTGATAACAGGGTGTGAAGAGTTGTAGGTTGTGATCAATTTTAAGTTAAAATTCTGAACCTCTGACTTGTTATTTATTCTTTTTTCTAGGGCTTTTTCTTGAGTTTCTATTTTAGCTCTGTTGAAAAATGCTGTAATCAGATTTTTTGGGTAACCATTATCTTTCAGTCTAGTTTTGACAATACTGCTTTGTATAATGAAGTCTTCAGTTTTTATGTAATTTCGTCTTAGTCTTTTTAATTACCCATATGGCAGGTTCACCTTCCACTTTTGTAGTGTGCACTTCTGAAGTTTAGATAACTGTTTGTGTCTGTTAGGATGATGTTAACCTCATGATAGAGAACGAGGTTCAGGTATGCAATGTGGGTCTTTGAACTTTTGCCCGTAAAGAAAAGTTTAAAAGAGTTCTTGTTAAGATAAGTGGTGAAAAGATTAAAGGGGTTGTCCCGCGGCAGCAAGTGGGTCTATACACTTCTGTATGGCCATATTAATGCACTTTGTAATATACATTGTGCATTAATTATGAGCCATACAGAAGTTATAAAAAGTTTTATACTTACCTGCTCCGTTGCTGGCGTCCTCGTCTCCATGGTGCCGACTAATTTTCGGCCTCTGATGGCCAAATTAGCCGCGCTTGCGCAGTCCGGGTCTTCTGCTTTCTTCTATGGAGCCTCTCGTGCAGAATGCCGGCTCCGTGTAGCTCCGCCCCGTCACGTGCCGATTCCAGCCAATCAGGAGGCTGGAATCGGCAATGGACCGCACAGAAGAGCTGCGGTCCACGGAGGAAGAGGATCCCGGCGGCCATCTTCACCGGTAAGTATAGAAGTCACCGGAGCGCGGGGATTAAGGTAAGCGCTCCGGTAAGCTTTCTTTAGGTCCCTGCATCGGGGTTGTCTCGCGCCGAACGGGGGGGGGGGTTGAAAAAAAAAAACCCCGTTTCGGCGCGGGACAACCCCTTTAAAATCGTCCTCTCTGCCCTCCCATATAAAAACCAGATCGTTGATATATCTCCTATAAAACTTTTTCTGACCATCTGTGATTTGTGTTTTTATTCACTTATATCATGATTGTATGCTTGATATTGTGATTTTAGCATATACAAATAACAATTATAAGGTTATTCCAGTCAATAACACTAATCACCTATCCGCTGATTAAATTAGTGGGGCTCAGACCAGGGCAGAGTATGGAGCAACAGCATGCATGCTCAAAAGCTGTTTCATATAAATTCCTGCTCACTGCAGTTGTACTGGTGTGGGATAGGGGGACTTGGGTCTACCATTTTAGTGACTTGTGGAGGTCCCAGTGGTCAGTCTCCCACCAATCTTAGTTTAGTGATAGACCTACATGGAATTCCTATGTTTTTATTTGCACATTCTGTCTGCAAAACTAAAAATATTTTGACTCTATATAGATAAAAGAAGATAGGCAAATATAAATGCAGGATTGGTGCTACCCTTCTCTCATAGTGACAGCATGCAAAATCCAGAAGTATTGAAGAATTGAATTTCATTGGTCTCAAATACAACATATCTCAAGACACAGCACTCCTTCATTTGGTAGGTAGATATATCTGGGTATATCTCACTGTACTTGATGGCAGTCCACTATGCTTTAAAATACTTTGTATTTGAGTCTAATAAAATTACATTCTTAGTATTTCTAGATTTGTCCTGCTGTCAGTACGAGAAAGTGGTAAGGCCATTGAATTTTCTCTGCCTATCTTCCATTATTGAGGGCCACACAGATTGACTGATGACGCAGCAATGCTGACTGCACCATAATGACTGTATTACATGCACAATTGATTGTTACGTCCAGCAAACAACCAACATAAGTGAGCAAGAATACACCAACTCTCTATATGTACATGGTCACCATATACTATCGTATAAGGGGCTCTGCTTCAGTTTTCTTTTCTACACCCTCACTACATGAATAACAGTACCCCCTATCTATAGATTATAAGGAAGAAAAAACATTGGGCGAAATTTACTAATTTTCTGGCACTGAGCTTAGTACAATTTTTCCCCAGTGCATAGTGAGCGTAATACATGAAGAAGCGCAGGCCTCTTCATGTATCAAGCGCATCCCTGGCCCCTCCGTGCATCTTGAGAGAAATGTACAACTCCAACCTGATTTACATTTCTGGTATAATTCGTGCCAGTTTCTGGCTTAAATTATACATAAATCTGTTGTTCCTGGTGTCAGGCTCCATCCTGACAAGCCTCACCCACTTTTCACAGTCACAGAAAAAAGAAAAGTCACAAATTTCTGCGCAAAATACCCACTTGTGCAAAAAGTTGCACTTTTGTTTACACCAGAAACATCCATAAAAATTTTGTAAATGGGGCCTATTATTTTTTATAGAATATTATATTATTAAGTATTTTTATACAATTTGTTTTCTTTTTTTTTTAATTTATTAGAAGAAAAGCATGTTTTTACATATGTGATAGGTATGACTACATTTCTATAATAATCTGTTTAGCTCACTCAACATTATTGATCTAAGGTTTGTCATGTCTTCTGTTCTGGTCTGATTTAATTCACTAAGTACTGTGAGTCACAGCACTATGCTTATTGATGAAGTGTAAAGGGCAAAACGTAGAGAAATTACTGCTCCCGAAGGAAATCTGTTGTAACATATATTAATCCATAAGCAATGCAACACTAAGGAAAATAGAAATATGACAATGTACTTCCACTAGACTTCACAATTTCAAACTAGAAATGCAAAGATTCACCTACAGATTTTTTTTCTTTCAATAATTGGATAGAGACCTGCTACTTCAATCTATGACTAGCAAAAATTAATTTTTTCATCCTCACTTGCACCAATTTTCATGTATACAATTGGTAAAATTACTTTTCTTCAATATTACCTCTTATTTAAGGCTCAGAAATATAGGTCAATTGTTGCCTGCTAGTTGTAAATAATAAACTCCTACACAGGCATTTTCACTCAAGGATGGTATACTAAAGAAGTGGTATAGCCATATCTAGGCATCTAGGACAAAGACTCGCAGCCCTAGGCCTGTATCTGAAAACCATGGTCAAGGTAGATGTTACATTCGTACAGGCCGATGGGGCCAACAGCCTACATGTACGCAACCCAAACAAGGGCTGAAGAGGAGAAAGCGGAGATAGGATGTACATACACAACAGGACAACGACATCAAACAAGCATAAACCAGGTGTGCATACAAACACCCACAGGAAAAGCAGAGACATCAGACCCAACACCACACTGGATAGCCTCATACTTACCAATGTACCAAACAACTTGACAGATGGAAATATCTATAAGTAGGTACAAGGTATTAGTTTGTATTTTCGCCAAAACATGTACGCTCACGAGCTCACATCAAGGGTCCTCATTGTCTTATGCATCTTATGTATCCCTACACTAGACAACTAAAACAAAAAAAAGGGGGACCCTGCCTACAAGTGGGGCAATCATCCTGATAGGACTGGCCTCAAGCAGGGACCTAGGGGCCAACTACCTCATCCAAGATGGTAATGAGAAGGACAACCAGACAAGGGAAATACAGCATAGTACACACTGAACAGGACAGTTCAAATCTAGTGTAGTCCACACCTACAGACATACACAGAACACAACCCTGTTCACACCAAGTGACTGCAACATAAAGGAAACACCTCACAGAACAAGTCATAGTTCATACCTAGTGCAATCCACAACTTTAGACATACATTGAACTGCATCTTGCTCACACAAGTGTAGTACACACCTTCAAACATACACTGAACAAGTCATAGTTCACACCAAATGTAAACCATACTTTCAGACATACACTGAATAGAACTTTGTTTACACCAAGTGTAGCCACACCTTCAGACATACACAGAACAAGTCATTGTTCACACCTAAAGTCTGCTCACTTCACAGACAGATGGAAACCCCACTCGGAACCTCATGCATGCATAAACAGGTGCTAGTTTAAGTGTTCACACACTGAGAAAGGGACAAGAGCATCAGACACCACCTTTCTGATGGCATCAGTGAACATGCTGTCAGGCATCACCCATCTGACATAACAAAGGACATCAGAACATCCAATGTCTAGAGGCCTACCCTAATAAAAGGGCCGAGAGCAGGTGTCCAGACAATCTTCATGAAAGGTGGGGGAAACTACTCAAACAAGCAGCATTCATGACATAAAACACCAAGTACTGAGAAGGAATGATGTAAATGGATAAATGCCCAGCCCCCTCTAGCAAAGGAGGCTGAAACTTATCTGCACAGAACTGTGGTGATTGGCTGGCTGAATTAATCCACACACCCAGCCAGCTCAATCATCACACACCCGTGGAAGTGTGCTCCTGGTACCCTATAGAACTACAGATCCCAGGAGCAACACGGCACAGTAGAGTGACTTGCTGGACGCCCTTCCCCTCGGTACACAGCACCTCTGAAACCAGCCTCTTCCAACCACCCCCCAGCTACACCACTTTTGTGTCAAAAGTATTATAGGAGTGCTAAAAATGAATTAAAATGCCAATATATGTTCATAATGCATTGGTCCATTCAAACCTCCCACATTTGATCATTTTGCTAAGCAGAAAGAATGAATAGCAGGAAAATGGAACTACAGAAAATGTAAGACCTCAAATATTTTTTGGCGCACGCTAGTGAACCTTTACATGTGCACCTCTATATTGGTAGCATGAACAATATGTAGTCTGTACTCAATTTCTTGCCATTGTCTCTCCATCATATTCACTATTATGGCAGCAATCGTATAATGGATGCAGGCTAGCAAATATGGAAGATCGTTCACTACAGTTGCCAATACATAGTCCTTCACGAAATCCCAGAGGAAGAAATCCAGCGGAGTAAGATTTGGTTTGCCATACCCAGTCCAGCAATCTGGAAAGGTGTTATTGAGGGAACATCAAAAAGCCATACTCGAATGTGGTGGGGGCCCATCTCACGGCAAGATAATGGATATAGGAACTGTTGAGGTATACAGAGCTAGTTAATGTACATTCACCAAAAAAAAAATTAAAAATCGATAATCCTGTCCTTCATTACTCCACAACAAACATTCAATGCTGGGCTATGCCAAACATGTTGTCTGTTGACATGGGGAACTTTGGTTCCCCATATCCGCATATTATGCCAACTGACATATCTTGACAGATGAAATGACAACTTTCATCAGACAACAAAATGTTCCCAAGAAAGTGACTTCAGTGTTAATACAATCAAGTATTTTAGTAGCAAAACACTGTTTACATGGCTTGCTGTCAGACTTCAATTGTTGGACAATTTGCACTTTATAAAGATATTAACTGACATACCTCGCTGCGCCCGAGTTAATTTTGTACAGATGTTTACCTGTTGTTCACATGGAAAATTTTATGAAGATAGAGTTACTTCAGAGGAACCGAGGAATAAAATATATATACACATAGAAAAGCGTTAGATTGTCCTCAGGTTGCATGTACCGATGCCAGTCTGCAGAATGTGCCACCCCTCCCACTCTCCTCACTTTTTACCCTTAAAAGGTAATGCGCCTTATTATTAAAATTTACCCCCAGACTGAGGGTTGCAGCCCCTTACTTGCCTTAAAGGCATGCTCCATCCCTGCAGTCCAAGGCCACTTCTTTTTGTACTTTACAGCCTTTCATATATGCACATAAAAGTCAGTTGGATTCTCCTCAGTATATACGCATAGAGGTGAGATAGATTCTCCTCAGCATATACACATAGAGGTGAGGTAGATTTTCCTCAGTATATAAGAGAGAGGTGAGGTAGATTCTCCTCAGTATATACACACAGAGGTGAGGTAGATTCTCCTCAGTATATACACATAGAGGTGAGGTAGATTCTCCTCAGTATATACACATAGAGGTGAGGTAGATTCTCCTCAGTATATACACATAGAGCTGAGGTAGATTCTCCCAAGTACATACACATAGAGGTGAGGTAGATTCTCCTCAGTATATACACATAGAGGTGAGATAGATTCTCCTCAGTATATACACATAGAGGTGAGATAGATTCTCCTCAGTATATACACATAGAGGTGAGGTAGATTTTCCTCAGTATATACACATAGAGGTGAGGTCGATTCTCCCAAGTACATACACATAGAGGTGAGGTAGATTCTCCTCAGTATATACACATAGAGGTGAGATAGATTCTCCTCAGTATATACACATAGAGGTGAGGTAGATTCTCCTCAGTATATACACAGAGACGACAGTCAGATTGTCCTCAGTATATACATATAGAGGTGAGGTAGATTCTCCTCAGTATATACATATAGAGGTGAAGTAGATTCTCCTCAGTATATACACATAGAGGATTGTTAGAGTCTCCTCAGTATATACACATAGAGGTGAGGTAGATTCTCCTCAGTATATACACATAGAGGTGAGGTAGATTCTCCTCAGTATATACACATAGAGGTGAGGTAGATTCTCCTCAGTATATACACATAGAGGTGAGGTAGATTCTCCTCAGTATACAAATCATTTACCTAGGCTTTATAGTTTATGAGAAAAGAACTATCTCATGTATCTAGGATTTTCATTCTTAGAATTGAATATTGAATTTGTGACCCCTTTACTTTTCCTATTTAAGATGTAAAGAATGGTCTGCCAAATTTCATGTTTGTGCAGTTCAGATGTGTGTTATTAGTTACATTAGATATGAAGTCATTTACTTTCCTGCTTAGAATTGAATAATCAAGTTGTGACACCCTTACTCTTCCTATTTAGGGTGTAAAGAATAGCTGTGCCAAATTTCACATTTGTACAACACCAGGAAGTTACATAATAATATTTATTTATATAGCGCCAACATATAATGCAGCGCTTACAAAACAGGGGAGAACAGATACAAAAAGCAAAGATACAAAAATCACTGTTACATGTAGTAATCGATTGATGGAAACACTAGGGGTGAGGGTCCTGCTCCAACGAGCTTACATACTACAAATAATGAGGTGATAAAGAAAGTGAAAGGGGTGGAGATGTGCTGGTATGGCGAGGTGGATTGTGAGGGATGCTATACACATAAACGATGGTCAAGCTTAAAGGGGTTGTCTCACGAAAGCAAGTGGGGTTATACACTTCTGTATGGCCATATTAATGCACTTTGTAATATTCATCATGCATTAAATATGAGCTATACAGAAGTTATTCACTTACCCACTCCGTTGCTGGCGTCCTCGTCTCCATGGCTCCGTCTAATTTCAGTGTCTAATCGCCCGATTAGATGCGCTTGCGCAGAAGGGTCTTCTCCCTTCTGGACGGTCCGGGCACGAGCGGCGTTCTGGCTCCGCCCCCTTCTACGCATCATCACATAGCTCCGCCCCGTCACGTGTGCCGATTCCAGCCAATCAGGAGGCTGGAATCGGCAATGGAACGCACAGAGCCCATGGTGCTCCATGGGAAAAGACCCGCGGTGCACCATGGGAAAAAAACGCAGTGCATCCCTGGGAAAGGACCGGCGGCCATCTTGGGAGAAGAATTTTATAAGTTCATCTTTCATCACATCGGTGAGTAGCAAGCGGTTTAAAAACCGCTTTAAAATGCTATTTTATGCCGGGGGGTGACAGGGGGAATGGGCTAATTTAAAATTTTGATGTTTTGCCTCGGGACAACCCCTTTACTCTGGGGATTGCAGTCAGTAGAACAGCAAGCATGTTATCAGGCCAATTAACATAACATAGGGGGTCACTTATTTTTGCACTTAGCATTGAATAATCGAGTTGTGATCCCTTTACTTTTCCTATGTAGGACTTAATGAATGCTTGGCCAAATTTCAAGTTTGTACAACACCAAAAAGCTGCATAACATGGGGGTGCACTTACTTTTGCACTTAGCATTGAATAATCACATTGTGATCCCTTTACGTTTCCCATGTAGGACCTAAAGAATGTTTGTGCCAAATGTATGACACGGGAACTTAGAGAATTAGATTAGGTACATTACATTGGGGTTGTGCTTACTTTTGAACTTAGCATTGAATAATCAATTTGTGACACCTTTACTTTCCAACAATATGTAGATACCCGCAGCACTACAACAAAGCCTTATCCAAGGGGAGGCTCTCCCTGCACAGCCGTTAATTAGTTTCCTACGTAGGACCTAAAGAATGGTCGTGCCAAATTTCACATTTGTGCAGTACAGATGTGTGTTATTATTTATATTACATAGGGGGTCACCTAATCTTGCACTTAGAATTGCAACACCTTTACTTTTCCCATCCAGGACCTAAAGAATGGTTGTGCCAAATATTACGTTTGTACGATAACGGGAAGTTAGAGAATTAGATTAGGTACATTACATAGGAGTGCACTTACTTTTCCACTTAGCATTGAATAATCGAGTTGTGGCCCCTATCCTTTTCCTATTTAGGATCTAAGTAATGGTCGTGCCAAATTTCATGTTTGTACAATGCTGGGAAGTTAGAGAATTCGATTAGATACATTACATAGGGGTGCACTTACTTTTGCACTTAGCATTGAATAAATGAGTTGTGACTAGAGATGAGCGAACGTACTCGTTAAGGGCGATTTCACAATCGAGCATCGCTATTTCGAGTACCTGACTACTCGGGTGAAAAGATTCAGGGGGGGGGCGGCGTGGTGGAGTGGGGGGTAGCAGTGGGGAACAGGGGGAGCTCTCTCTCTCCCCCCCACTCCCCTCTGCAACCCCCTGCTCACCCCCTGGCGCCCCACGAATCTTTTCACCCGAGTAGTCAGGTACTCGAAAATAGTGATGCTCGATTGCGAAATCGCCCTTAAGGAGTACGTTCGCTCATCTCTAGTTGTGACACTTTTACTTTTCCTATGTAGGACCTAAAGAATTCTCCTGCCAAATTTAAAGTTTGTATAACACTGAAAAGTTAGAGAATTAGTGGTGAGTCAGTCAGTGAGAGCTTTCGCCTTTATATATATAGATATACAAAGCCACTTATGCAGTACACGGTGCTCTGTCATTGATGGCACATTGAATTGTGTTGATGCTTCACAAACTGATTTCCTCTGACTTCTCTGAAACACAACTGGAATTTCTACCACTTTCTAATTGGAAACACTTCAACGAGTTCCCACAGACTGTTTTAGAACACTTCCAGTGGCAAAAAAGTCTGTAATAACATCTCTGTATACTCGGTGGTAACTTCTTTGCACTAAAATTATTGATTTTGTTTCAGCATTGCTTCATGCCACTTTGGCGCTGCATAGTTAAAAAGAATTTTAAAAACTCTTGACACAAAAATAAAGAGACAAAAAGCCTCATTTATCAAAACTATCTAGCAGTAAAACTGTCTTTGTTGCCCATAGCAACCAATCACAATGCACACTCTCTTTTCTTATACTACTCTGGTAAAATAAATGCTGAGGCAACAAGGACAATTTTATTATTGATTTTATTATTCTAGACAGGTTTGATTAACGTATCACAAAATGCTTTGAGTTTTTCTCTCAACCAGTGCTACTTATCATTCATCATTCCTCATAATTTTACCATACTAATTAGCTGAAATTTGGACAATTTGAGTGGAACACCCTGTACATTATAGGATTCCTGGTCTTAATTCATAACTTTGGTACCACTGTGGGTTGTAAATAAATGTGTTGTCACCTCCACAGGCATTTTTATTGATTAGTTGGCTGTATCTGGCAAATAGAGACTAGCAAAGTGTTTTTCTCATATATGTTTATGACATATAGATAGGGATAAACAATTGTGAATCTCAAGCATCAACCTCTTCCTTCCAAGCAGTTACTTTTCATTAAAGTCAGTATGAGATAATAGGGAAGCAACCAAGTGAGCGTATGAGTATATGTTGCCACGTCTTTGCCAAGACTGAAAAGTGGGCATGCCTGTTCTGGGCATGATTGGGGGTCCTAGAGCCCTCCACAAATCAGGCTTTATGGCATAACAAGTCATTTAACCCCTTAGTGATGACCCCATTGCCTTTTACGTTCTAGCTAAGTGGGCTTTAATCCTCAGGGACGTAAAAACATGCATTCCCTGAGAATTAAAGCCACATGGGTTGTGGACATAACAGCTTCATGCTGTCGGTTCCCGGAGGTAGCCGACAACATGGAGCAGTCATGGGGAGCAATGGGGAGCCCCTCCCCTGGCAATTTGATTGGCGCTGTCCAATTGATTACACTGATCGCATAAAGTAAATAAAAAGTTAAATAAAGTTAAAGATTCAGCTGCCCTCATGGATCAGATCCATGAGGGCACCTGAGCATACTGACCCCTGTCCTCCGCGATGTCCCGCGGCAATCTAGTCCTCCAGGACCTGATGCCGGTCTTCTGAGCATGCACGCCAGACGTATGACATCCTGTGCAGAAGCCTGGATCGCCTGGGAGATTAGAGACATCCTAGCTCTGGGAGGCAGGAGATATCCCTGGGGACTGCAGTGACCGGTCTCTGGATTTGTGATCGCCGGTATCCAATGGAAAAGTTAAAAAAAGTTAAAGTTTTAGCTGCCCTTATGGATCGTATCCATAAAGGGAGATGAAATTACATAACTGAGGTCCCAAGATTTGTCCCAGAATGGTATCTTTATCTGCGGACCTTACCCTGGCTTCTGTGAAATGTAAAATCTCCCTGCTCCTGCCTACTAAAGGTGGCCGAGAGCATGAAGATTTCACGAGGGACCATGGTGAGCGGTCCTTGGTCACGTGATTGCTGTTATCGATAGGATAATAGCTAACAGGTAAAGGAAAAACAAAAAGATGAAGTTGCATCTCACCTCACTGATGCGATTGGTGAGAGGAGATGAAACTTCTTACCAGAGGGCTCTGTATTTGAACCCCGATGCGATCCTCCTCCACAAACCTTTCCCGGCTTCTGCGCATGTGCCTGACGGCAGAGTGCTAGGCGCATGCGCGAGAGCCGGGGAATGCCCGGGAAATTTAAAATCTCCTTACTCCTGGCTACCAAAGGCAGCCGAGAGCCTGGAGCAGTCACTGGTGGCCTTGATGAGCTGTGCCCGGTCACATGATAAAAAAGTAGCGATCTACCTTTGGTCGGTCTCACATGACCAGATAGGAATTTCAGATTCCGTATGCATTTGATCCAAGGTAATACACGGAACAATCAAATGCATTGGATTACATAATTCTGCTCACATTGGAATTACGTAATCCACTCGGAGAAAACCGAATGCAGAATGTCCTATTTTACCACGGATATCCGCGACATACAGCCCATTGTGCTCCATGGTCTCAGATATACCCGCAGCCCATACGTAACTACATTGTGTACGAGCTGGTACCCTTGGCATCGCCTTGGAAATACAAATAAAAAAGGTGTTTTATGCATGACCGCCTGTGTCAGTACGCAGTTATGCACTGTGGGCCTCCGCAAGCGAATACTACATATGGCCGTGTGAGCCCGGCGTAATTTACAAGAAACCCCAGGAATGCTCACCTTCCTGCAGCTCCAGGAGCAGCTTGTTGGGTGCCTTCTGTGTCAGACCGTCGCAGCTCAGAAAGCTTACGAAGCCTCACAAAGTGCCACTTTTCACACCCCATTCCTGCCACTAAGGTCAAGAAATAACCCCAAAAAAGCATGGGAGGAGGAGGGATATGGTTTTATTGCCCCATGTGCCCATCCCAACCAGGCCCCCGTAATTACCCCTGTCTTCGGACATACCACACATACCACACAGTTTACATTATTACTTTTGTCTTAGATTTAGAGAATGCCAAAAAGGGGAGAGGGGGATTATTTTTAGGGAATCAATTTTTTTCCGCACAAGTGAGCAATGGGGCCTGGAATTTATTCAGTTGTGCCCTGAAATCCAATAGGTGTTCACCAATGGGTGTTCCCTCCATTATAGGCCAAGCCATTTGTCCTATAAGTAGATTGGGGCCACAATGGGTATGTTTCTGAACAGAGGACAAACAGGGGTATCCATTTTGGGGTGAAAGTCTTCATTCCTATGTATGCTGTACAAAAAAAAATGTTTTTAAAATGACACAATTGCTAGATGAAATTGTTAAGGGGTATAGTTTTCAAAATGGGGTCATTTGTGGGGGTTCTCCATCGTTGTGGCCGCTCAAGGGCTCTACAGGTGGGCAATGGGGCCTGAAATACCTTCAAGCAAAATGTCTGTTCTGAAAGGCACAGGATGTTACTTTCGGTTTGGGCCCCGTTGTGCATAGAGACATAATATTGGAGCCACAATGGGTATGTTTCTGAATACAGGACAAGCAGGGGTATCCATTTTGGGGTGCAAGTCTTCAGTCATATATGTGCTGTACCAGGAAAAGTGTTTTTAAAATGATACAATTTTCAAAAAATGAAAATCGTAATTTTTTCCTTCTGCAGTGCTTAGATTCATTCAAAAACTGTGGGGTCAAAATACGCAGTAGACCCCCACATGAATTCGCTTAGGGGCCTAGTTTTCAAAATTGGGTCATTTGTCGGGGTTCTCTATCATTTTGGCTGCTCAAGGGCTCTACAAGTGGGCAATGGGGCCTAAAACGCCTTCAAGCAAAATTTCTGTTCTGAAAGCCACCGGCTGCTCTTTTCATTTTGGGCCCTGTTGTGCATACAGATATAATATTAGGGCCACAATGGGTATGTTTCTGAACACAAAACAAACAGGCTTATCCATTCTGGGGTGCAAATCCTCATTTTCATGTGCACTATAAAAAAAACAGCCTTTAAAATGATGTATTTGCAAAAATATGAAATTTTATTTTTTTGCCTCGAAATTGCATTACCTCCTGAAAAAAAACAATGAGGTCAAAATATTCATGACACCCCTCAGGGAATACACTAAGGGGTTTAGTTTTTAAAATGGGGTCATTTGTGGGGGTATTCATCATTCTGAGTCTTTGCAATCATTTATGAGTCTTTGCAATCTTGGCTTGGTGCAAGAAAGCAAAGTGTTTCTCAAAATGTTGATAATCAATGTTAAATGTTTACGTCTCTTAAATGGTTAAAAAAAAATGAAAGCTTTTCAAATGTGCTTCCAGAATAAGGTAAACAGATGGAAATATATATCTTATTGAAAATGTGTACAGCATGTTTGCACAAATTTGAGATATTGCAATTGAAAATGTGAAAAAATTATAATTTTTTCACATTTTTCCCAATTTTGGCGCTTATAATAAATATACACAAATTCTATCGGTTTTTTTTTACCACCTAAACAAAGTACAATATGTGGCGAAAAAACTATATCAGAATCACTTGGATATGCAAAACCTTTATGGAGTTATTCTATGTTAAGTGACACATGTCAGATTTCCAAAATTTGACTCCATCACTAAGGCACAAACAGGCTTCATCACTAAGGGGTTAAGGGTGGTTTCACATCTGCCTCTGGTCGTAGGTTCTGTCACAGATTCAGCTGAAAATTCCAGAAGAAAAAGCGCCGCATTCCATGCTTTTCTTCCGTCCAAAAGCCGAGCAGCTGGGCGAAAAGCGGATGGATCCCATTATAGTCAATGGGGTCTGCCCGCTGCTGTTCAGTTCTGTCTAGAGACAGAGCCATTCGGCCCCAGGGATTTCCCTTTTTCTGCTCTGCAAACAGAGCAGAAAAGCTGAATCCCTAGTGTAGGTGTTAAGCACCCTAAGGATATCATATAGTACAATCATAATTACAAGCTAGTGGTCCCACTAAACAGTTTTTGGGACAAAATAGGGTGATTATTGTAGGTTTAAAGATAAGCGGCTCACATAACTCACTTGAAATATGCTAAAAAGTGAACAACAACTTACAGTAGTTGGAAATCAGTTTTTGATACAATTGTTTTTTCTGTAACCTACTTCACTACATTTGATTTTTTGTATTATATTAACAAGAATAGGGTGTACAAATGTGGTGACCTGTTTTGTTAATCAATCTTTGAACTCTATTTGGCAGCTGAGCCTGAAAAGTGCAGGAAGAGATCTCACTCCATCAATCAGTGAAATAGAAGAGGTGGAGAAGTATTCTGCAGTGCGTCATGCCCAGAAGATTCATTAAAAGTCATACAGGAATGGACGTGGTCTTCTTAAAGTGTTCCCTGGTTATTTTAAACTTCCGATTATGCCCATCACTATTTTTAGCACTGCACTATTTTTTCACACTGTCCCTTTCCTATATACGTCCCTTTCTCCCATAACTCTTTGCCAATAATTGTTAATTTATTCCTCTCCAAAGCCATATAGCGCTCTGTGACGTCTGAAAACTGATCTATGACGAACAACCTTCTAGCTTTATAAGAATTTTCTTTTAATAAAGCCAAGAAGTTCTCCGTTGAGTCCAGTTTATTGGAGGCATACCTAATAAAATACTTATTACGGTTATAATCGTGTCTACTATCAATGTCTATGTAGAAAGCAAAAGCAGACATTTGCAGAAGTGGAGAAGATCAGTAGGACTGCAATTGCCTGTACTGGAGAGCCAAGTGTTTCAAGCACTCTACAGGTAAGAGTAACACTTTACTTCTATAAATGTGAACCAATTTTTGAAAGAGCTTTTTACACATACTGTAGCACCATTATGCTATGTAATGGGGTGGCATGAACTACACCTCTATCTAGAGCGTTAGTCATATGACTAAACACTCTAAAGGTTGCCCCTTTCCTCAAGTGACTACTTGTTTGGATTAAGTAGCTTCCAATGTTTAAGTTACGATCAGGACCTAGGACAGATCCATTGTAACAATGTATCCATATCCACAATAGTTTGATGGAAATTACATCAGTCTCTGCATTTTTATACTGAATATGATGCACATCCTCCACCTTCAGGAGCAAAAAGAATACATTTTCCCTGTGTTTTTGACAGTATGATTTGACAGAGGAAAGCAGACTGCAGCTCTCAGGGGGTGGATTTTCTTTTTACTTCAATGAGAAGTGAATTGTGGAGCGTAGAAGCAGCGGGGGGATTGTGCTGCTTATGAAGCAGGGTGTGTGCAGCCAGCAGCAGAGCAGGGAGTGGGCATATACTGTGAGTTAGAGGTTGCTGCCGAATGATGAGAGTCCTTTGAACAAATGTTTGTTGACCTATACATAATGTGAGTATTCTACATTGCCAATATCAATGCACTCTGTAATGGGTTATTTGCTCCTTTAAATATACTTCAACTTTGATAGCAAAGTGGTGAGAATGAGAAATTAAAACAGTTTATTGTTCTGACTGATCCTGGCATATTTATATAGTGCTGCCAATAGTGAACTTGACTAGTTTAATAATTAAAAAAGACATTGTGACAACAATCAGTGTAACTTTATTAACAGATTGTAAGCCTTGCATCCTTTGAGGAGCTGTAAGGGGCAGGGTCCTTTCTATGCTCTTGGTTCATTGTTAGCAGATGCTGTTGTCAATATTTGTTTGATGTTTATGTATGTATTGCGTACGTATTGTATATTAGCATTACTATTATGACTATTATTATTGATACATTTTGTATGTATTATATATGTATCATATATTAGTATTATTATGACTAATATTGTTAAACATTAGGGAGGTAAATCAAGTTTCTGTTTATAGATTAATATCTATAAAACAGTCTAGGTGAATGTGAGATACATAACACAAATCACAAAGTTGCAATAATATTTCCTGGCAGTTATGATCTAGTAATACAGGCAGTCGAAGTAAAATACGATTTCTTGCCTTTTATGGTGGAATGATACAGAGAAATGCATAGCATTGTGAGTTAGGTAGGAGTGATTGATGATGGCAGGAGCTCGGTGCAGACAGAAAGGAGCAGCTATTTACAGGTGACTGACTTGTTGATATTTTCCTGTGACTTCTTAGATGGTTATTATTCAACATAGAGGTAGTGTATCTGGAGGAATGTGAAGTTGGTTATTTGTGTGCTCTCTCTCATTCACAGCTCCCATGAACAGGGAAGAAGAGTGCTGTAGCCATATAGAGACATTCATGAAATAGTCAGACTTTGCACTAGAAGATGGCTTTCCACCTCGAGGGGCTGGTGGCTATAATTCTTTTCTATTTGGCTATCTTGTTTGTGGGCATCTGGGCTGCCTGGAGAACTAAAAACTCACGTGGTGATGGAGATCCCCGGGAAGGAATTATTGTGGGTGGAAGAGATATAGGACTACTTGTTGGAGCTTTTACTACTACAGGTAAGGAAGCACTGTCTTGCTTTATGCTTGATATATGAGCATTATAGAGAGCCTACTTTAATTAAATACAGCACATTTTTATTGATCACCTACTACTTGGCAAACTGAAGGTGCACATAAGGTGTATAAACGTACAGATTACGGATTTTACTACCTGTCATGTTGTTGAATGGAAATGGTAAAGATGATGCAGTGAGGTCGAAATCCACAGCAAATTGGGCAAAGAGTCACAGAAGAAGAGTGCATTTAAAGATTCATTCTTCTCTTTTGCTGACTCCTCTATTATCTGTGGCTGCATTACCTGGGCTGTGAATTTACTGTATTCCTCTGTATTTTTTAATTACCTTCCATCTTCCTTTTATACATTACTACATTATCTGCTGTGGCATAATTTATGTTAATTATGTTTTTTCTGCCAGGACTCCACTAGATTTGTGTAATGTTAAATAGACACTAGTTATACTGTCACTTTGCAACTAAACATTAACTGAAGCACTAAAATATGTGCCCTTATACAAATATCCTGTATAGTGACTCATTTAACTTGCTTCCGAATTTCCAAGGCACATGTGTGGGTTAAACCAACTTGATTGAATAAGTATATTTACAGTAAAATTCTAAAGATTATAATTAAAACTACCATGTGTTCTCCTACCACCACCATTGGTGTATGTATATATATATATATATATATATATATATATATATATATATATATATATATATACTTCTTATTTCTATGTCATTTTCAAACGTAGTCTAATCATTTCTCCGTTTTTTAATATTAATGCAATTCATTAGCGACATGGGTTGGTGGTGGATACATCAATGGGACAGCAGAAGCAGTGTATGTCTCAGGGTATGGACTGGCATGGGCTCAGGCACCCATTGGCTACTCACTCAGTCTTATTGTAGGTAAGTCAAAATTGAGTTACATGTATTGATATTTGTTTCAGTCAAAACTAACTATCGTTATCCACAAATCAAATAAGGGTTGAGGAATACAAATATCAGGGAGATGTAGAGGTTAATGCACGGCTAATTCAATAAGTAGACATATCTAATCAATGTTCTACTGAGATGCTGCATTTAAATAACGTTTCAGGCCTTGAATGCAGTGTGCTGTTTTATGTCAGGACATATCAAAGATAATGCAATGGTATTCCTATTAGGAGAACATTATGATGAAAATGAATTTAAAAATCTGCTTATCTTGCATTCAAACCAGGGAGGGAATATCCATGATACACATTTTTATACTGGGTAAATAATTATTGCGCAAAACATCAAGATACATAATATTTCAATGACTCATCTATGGGCTTACAGCGCTTCATCATTCATGTAATGCTAGACTTTGATGCTACTACTGTCTCTTCACCTTTAACATTGTCTCTGAATACTGGATTTTTCCATAAGTGAATAACCCTATGACAGCCTTAAAACGCAAGCTGCATAAGGAGCATCCTAAAAGCTGCCATGAGAAAATGTATGTTTTCAGCATCTTCTTTGTCCACAAAAATCTAATTCAAAAAGTATTTAAGTTACATTATGAGTTCAGTGTAATACATTAGCATGGGCAATAAAATGGTATTAATTTGTTATAGTCTTATCTAGTATATAATACTTATTAACCAGGGGATATCAGCTTAAATTTAACATTTTACTGAAGATATAAACATTATATATGTATTGAAGGCCAAAACCACAATGGATTAACAGTTTGTTCAATTTATGGCCAACATCACATTTTGAGCTCACAAACTATACCGTAAAGACCATTAAATTGTTGAATACACTCTTCCAGTTAGCAGTGTTGAATACTGGAAATGAATCTAATTAACTTTTAGACATTGCTGGACAACTGAATATTCTGTCTATGAATATATGCTGACACTAGTGACCTAGAATATCGGTCCAGGGATCTGTCTAACCATCATTACGGGGTCAGGAAGTATTTTTTATTAATTTTGGGCTCGCAAAGAGTTTGCAGTATGTGTAATTGTAATTGTAATCCAACAGCTATTTCAGAGGCACCCCTTAAACTAAAAGAACTAACAATGCTTGGCAATAGATATTGAGTCATATGGTCATGATGTTATGTTCAAGTGCACAACAGTCAGTACTGACTTTGTCCCTTCATACATCTTATTAGAGATGTGCTGCCTTCAGCCTTTTACCAGTCAATAAACTGTAGTTTCCCATTAGGCTCGGTCATTTTATAGCATTTATAGGTAAGTAATTCTGTTATCCTGACAAACAGCATGCTCAGCAGGCCAGTATAAGCATTCTTACATGTCTTGTTTGTAAATGACTGTGGAGATGTAGGCATAATTATAGTACATATCGGTGCAGAGATTTTACATTAGATTAATAGCTTAGGGTATTGCACTTGAGTTGTTATTGATCCCATTAGCTAGTACACCATAGCTGCAGCTAGCCGGTACCTCTTAGACCAACTTGTCCAATAAATAAAAATATACTATGCATTTTTCTCTAGGCGGACTGTTCTTTGCTAAGCCCATGCGATCAAAGGGATATGTAACCATGCTAGACCCTTTCCAGCAGGTTTATGGCAAGCGAATGGGAGGATTACTTTTTATACCAGCATTAATGGGAGAGATGTTCTGGGCTGCCGCAATACTTTCTGCTTTGGGTAAGGCTCTTATACTGTATGTTTTCATTGACCTACGTTATATGGTGTCTCATGTATCTGAAAGAGCCTTCTACAACTAAGGCCTCATATCCACAGCCGTATCTGTATAATGCGGCGGGTGTCACTCTGCGCAGTACGCCGAGAAATAGAGTATGCTGCGTATCAACATGCAGTGTCTACATGCATATGTGCATGGATCAATAAAAGTCCATTGACTTGCACTGACTCAATTTACCGCGTATCACGCGGCCGTGCAATGTATGCGTCATACACGGTGAAAAAACGCATGTGGATATGAGCTCTAATAGTTACAGCTTAGAGTCAATAAAAGTTCTGTAAAATGAACCACATACACAGCTGGAATAATGTTGCATTTAAAGTCACACTTTGTGTTAAAGGGACTAGGTCACCAATAAAAGAATTTATTAATAAAACCTTATAGAGAACATTTTCCATTTTTCTATTCTGTTTTTATTTTGTGATTGTAGAATTTTTTATTTTGCTGTCTATACATGTCTATGGGGACTGACATCTTTCAAGAGCTACATTTAATAGCATTTAGGGCTCCTGCACACTTGCATTTTTTTTGCGGGTTTTTTTCACGCCATATCGCTGCGTTTTTCTCACGGGATTGTCAATGGGACTTTCTAATGTTAAAAATGCATTGACAATCGCATGAAACAAACGCAGTGATGTCGCGTAAAAAAAACGCGCAAGAAAAAAGCAAGTGGGCAGGAGCCCTTAGAGATATGCTTTACAGCCGTTCCCACAATTGACAGAAGGGGACGCGTTGACTTGTGTAATCCTGTGTTATATACATATAGGTGTTTACCTTGCAGTGTAAGGTCGGCTGCACATGATTGGGTCGGATTCCACATGCGAGAGTCCGCAGCGGAATCCGTCTCTGAGCACAGCCGGCAACCCTGCATACCTGATTTCTTCTGTATTGCAGATGACTGCTGCAGCTCGCTGTCAGTCATGACCACTACAGGTTTTTCTCTAAATTTTTTCCTGCTTCATCGCTAGACGAGGGTACCCGCAACCTATACGCAATGTCAATTGCAGATGGACTGCGGGTCGAATGGCTTCCACTGAATTCAATGGAAGCCGTCTGTGCGGAATCCGCACAAAAATAGAATATGTTGCTATTTTGTTTCCGCACGCGGAAACCGCAATCGCTGTCCATCAGCCGACATGAGAATGTACTATTCTTTGAATGGATGCAGAATACCACGTATTGTCCGCGCGGGTAATGATCATGGATTCTGCAATTCAAATCTGGTCGAGTGCCTCCAGCCTAATCTTGGCTGTGATGTTAGTGAGATGACTGCTGCAAACATTTCCCTACAGACCAGGAAGTGACAGATTAGTATTAGGTTCTGTAGTCAGTTTGAAAAATGCAGGATTTTAGCCTTTTTAAAAAAATATAGATTGTGATAGAATATTAAAAAAAAATCAGGAAATTTCTATAAAATTATGATTAAAGAGTTCCTGTTCCATCGGCCATTCTCAGCTCCTTCCGGTAGCTGAAGACGGCCCGACATAAGCCCATATGGCTCTTATATACCGCAATATTAGGACATCTATCAAAACGAGCCGCAAACGGATGATAGAGCCGTACCACTCCAAAGTTAAAGTGCAGGTACTCTTCAACCCAAGGAACATATACGGCACTTGGTCGTGGGCTTTAATCCTGGGCAATAGCAGAAGTATGGTGCGAGATTAAGGCCTCTTTCACACGGGCTACAAAATAGCGTGATTTTCTCGCATTGTAACAATGCTAGAAATTGCATGTATGTGAAGCCCATGCTGAATGACAGCTGAGAGCTGCCCCTGATTGGTCCCTGCGCTGAGCCAATCAGAGGCAGCACTCACTCACCCATTTATGAATTCATGAATGGGTGAGTGAGAGCTGCCTCTGATTGGTGAGGGCTGTGACCAATCAGAGGCAGCTCATTCAGCAGGCGGGGATTTTAAATCCCCGGCTGCTGAATACTACTCACAGCAGTTCAGGAGAACTGCCGGCCGGCCGCTGCTGAACTCCGTCTGCCGGGACAAGGTGAGTATTTTTTTTTTTACTTTTTACACATTTCTGGATGAATTTCAGGGAAGGGCTTATATTTTTAAGCCCTTCCCGAAAATTCATCGTGAGATTGCCCGCAGCCCATTGCTTTCAATGGAGCCGGCTGTATTGCCGGCTCCATTGAATTCTATGTGCTGGACAGCGCTGCACTGCTCCGGCCCATTTCTAATGAAACGCGGCTAGAAGCAGATTTTTCGGGCGATTTTTCGGCCCCGGTCACGCGATTTGCGGATGCGCATCCGTCATGCGATCCGCAAATCGCAGGAAAAAACGCCTGTGTGACCAAGGCCTAAGAGTCCTGGATGGCTGCAACATCAGCTGATATCTTATACTACGGGGCTGGCACTTCTCCCTTCCCTCAATCCTGACTGCACCCAGGGCACATGCCCCAACCTACCCTCCTAGCTATGCCACTGCCCCATTCTACCAATTATAGTCCTTTTTCTATAGTCAGATATTTCTCCCTGAATTTGCCACCTCTAAGAGTAAATGGGATTGTTGGAGATATTTTCATATATTCAAAAATTAAATCTGTTGTGATTTTTGGAGGAAATGAACCGATTTCACTGTCTGGCTACAAATCTTGTGTTGTAAAAGACATATTTATTGAGAGGGATATATCAAATGTTGTGACAATTTGATAATCAGAACTACAATGTTTTGTATACATCCAATGCTTCATGAGATCAATCATGATCACTCACTAGATATACAATGCCTTTACTCTCCATAAATGTGAGGCCACACCCCCTCAGCCCCAATAATTTCCCACTGTTGCTCAGTTTTCCTCAAGGTCCATTTTATTATATTCACCCAAATGTATTTTAACTTATTAAAGACAGCCTTAAAATTCAGGTAAAGAGAATGTGTCATCAGAAAATGAATCTATTATATAAATCATATTTTTGTCTTAACCTTCTAAGGACCAGGGGGTTTTGGTCCTAAAGGACCAGGCACCTTTTGGGGGGATTTTACCTATGTGGTGTTTTTTTTACTGCCCTCATTTTTTTCTTCAGATACCAAAATTATTTTTGTTCCATGACATAAAGGACTATTTTCTTCTAGATTTTTTCACTGATTTGTTTCCACGTTTTTTTGTTTTATTGATGATGATTTATCTGCTCAGTCGTTGCTGACTTTTGATCACTTTGTGGTTCAGCATATGCCATGGTTTAAATATCCCTAAAATGTGCAAAAAATAAAAAAAATATATATATATATATATATATATATATATATATTCACCTCTCTGCAGCTGCCAAGGCTCAGGCGCGTCCAGCCGGGTCTTCTCCTGCACTAATATGAAGTGCTTTCAGCAGGCGGGGATTTAAAATCCCTGCCTGCTGAAAGGGCTGCCTCTGATTGGCTGAGCATTGTGACCAATCAGAGGCAGCACTAAGCTATTGAATGACAGCTGAGAGCTTCCTCTGATTAGTCACAGAGCTCAGCCAATCAGAGGCAGCACTCACCCATTCATTGAATTCAGCCATTGATTGAATTCAATGAATGGGTGAGTGCTGCCTCTGATTGGCTGAGTGCAGGAACCAATCACAGGCAGCTCTCAGCTGTCATTCAATAGCTGAGAGCTGCCTCTGATTGGTCACAGTGCTCAGCCAATCAGAGGCAGCCCTTTCAGCAGGTGGGGATTTTAAATCCCCGCCTGCTGAAAGCACTTCAGAACAGTGCAGGAGAAGAGCTGGCTGGACGCTCCTGATCCTCGGCAGCTGCGGAAAGGTGAGTATATATATTTTTTTATTTTTTACACATTTTAAGGATGATTTTTCAGGGAAGGCCTTATATTTAAAGCCCTTCCCCGAAAATCACTGCAAGGCTTGCCGGCTTTCAAAGGAGCTGGCTGCACTGAATTCAATGGGAGGGCATCGCGATCCTCTGCTACAGCTGTGACAGCTGTGACAGATGATTTCTTCATCTCCGTAGGGAGTCCCATTGTCACTGGACAGCGACAATGCTGTCACAGTGTTCAGTGACAAGGGGAATCCCTGTGGAGATGAAGAAATCCTCTGCCACAGCTGTCACAGCTGTAGCAGAGGATCGCGGTGTTCTCTGTATGTCAGTGGGGCCGCCGCTGCTACCACCAGCTCCATTGACTAAAGGTTAAACTCCTGGATGTGACAGCATCCAGGGGTTTCACATCCAAGGAATCCCCTGCTGCAGCTGTAACAGCGCTTTTTATGTGCACAAAAACACAGCCAAGTGCGTTTTTTTCTGCATGCCACCTGCTTTGGTAATGCGAATTTTTGTGTGTTTGCCTTCTGCACACAAAAAATTTGCACATTAAAACGCCCGTCTGACTGAGCCCTAATGACGCGGCCTTTTTTTTTTCCATTTTCATTTTTAAAAAATCGTAACTCCTTTATTTATCCATCGACCGTCGCTGTATGAGGGCTTGTTATTTGCGGGACGAATTGTATTTTTCAATGGTGCTATTTAATGTATCATATAATGTACTGAAAAACGTAAAAAAAATTCCAAGTGGAGTAAAATGAAAATAAAACTACATATGTATTTTTGTTTTATGATTTAGATTTTTTATTACAGATATGGCAAAACTTTTATGACAAAACTTTTATTATTTTTTTGATCTGATTTTTACTTTTTTTTTTTAGCCCCCCCCTTGGGAACCACAACTAGCAAAGCTTTGATCGCTCCTACAGTATGATGTAATGCTGTAGCATTACATCATACTGCAATCTGATAGGCAGTCTATCAAGCCACCCCACGGGGATGGCTTGATAGATGGTCTGCCGAGACAGCCCTGGGGCCTTTCAGGAAGACTGTGATTTAAATGCTGCTGTCAGAATTGACAGTGGCATTTGAAGGGTTAATAACCACGATCGACCACACGGCTGATTGCAGCTATTGACCGTGGGTGTCAGCTGTAAGAAACAACTGACAACCCGCGCTGTATGAAGAGAGGTCGCCCCGCAATCTCTCTTCATACATACCCCGATGCTGCATGACGTAAAAGTACGTCATATAGCGGGAAGGGTTAAAATTAGTATATTTACACTAAAATAAAGTATATAAGGAATGGGTTCGTCATTTTTTTTCAAATGTTTTGATATATAATTTGTATAGTTTTGGATTACAGGGCGACGTTTTGTTTGTCGTTGGCGATCGGTATATATTTTTATTTTATTTTGTAATTTTTTTTTTAATTTATAGTTGTAACTATTTATTTTACCATCTATGTCCCCCATGACGTCACAATGTCATTCATGTTGTTTTTTTTTGTCCTTTTCCACTTTAAGGGAGGCTTCACACGAGCGTGTCTTTGTGCGTGCATACACGCGCACAAAAACTCGCATCTATTACAACACATGCATTCTCTATGGTGTGTTCACATGTCTGTGTGAGGTGCTCAGCCAATTAAAAGCTGCTGTCTGTGATTGGCTGAGCACCTCAGCCAATCACAGGCAGCTCTCGCTGAATGAATGACAGGCAAGGGCTGCCTGTGATTAGCTGAGCGGAGCAGAGGGGAATTTTAAATCCCGCCTGCTGAAAGAACTGCTTTGAAGAGTCGGGGACAGTGCTGAGAGGACGCGGCTGAGCCCCGGCAGCTGAAGGGAGGTATGTTTTTTTTGGGTTTTTTTAACACCACTTTTCTTTGTTTTTCAGGGAAGGGCTTATATTTAAAGCCCTTTCCTGAAAAACAATTACAGGATGCCGGCAGCTGGATCACCTACCGCTGTGGTAGGGAATTCTTTATTCCCCGCAGGGATGAACAATTCCCTTGCTGCATCTGTCACAGATGTGGCAGGTGCAGCAGGGAATTCTTTTTCCTCACAGGGACACCGCAGCGGCGGACAGGTATGTTTTTTTTGGGGGGGGGTTTACACTAAAATTCAGGTTTTTCAGGGAAGGGCTTATATCTAAAAAAAAACAATTACGGGCTGCTGGCAGACCATTGTCTTTAATGGAGCGGTTCCATTGAAGGCAATGCACGGACCTGCATTCACGCGTGTTTTTGCACGTACATGGGTGCGCACTTATATAGGCAAAAAACATGCTCGTGTGAAGCCACCCTAACTGGGACATCTATCGGAGTCCCAATTACAGGGAAAACATCCCCCTGCAATGGCATCAGTAACTTACAGAGCTGATCAGGGAGTGCTAGGACCCTGCATCTCTGCTGTGCTATATGACACACAGTGGTCTCCTGATCCCTAGGTTACAAAGTGGAAATAATGTTTCCACTTTCACTTTTTAGTATATAGCTCTTATTTAGCCCTATGTAGCTGGGAAAGGAGAAGGCAGAAGCGGTTAAAAAACACTTCTACCTTCTCCTCCTGGTCCTCAACTGTGTCTGACAGCTAAGGACCCAACCTGCTTCTGCTTGATTGCAGGAGCAGAGACTTTAGACCTGTTTCACATGGGTGACGCGATAACAACGCGAGAAAATCGCAGCAATACCGCATCAGTTGTCCTTGTGATATCGCTGCGTTTTCTCGCAGCAATACAGCGATTTCGTGGTGCTACAAGTTGCAAGTGGTGCTACAAAGTCCCAAAACTTTATAGCACCACCTGCAAGGATTTTCGGGGGGCCCTAGCTGCAGTAAGAAAAACAAAAAAAATTAATACACTACCTAAGAAGCGTTGTCATCTCCAGTGCGAGTCTCCTCTTCACCTCCGACACTTGTCTTCAGTCTTCTGCCAGCCCTTTCTGGATTGGAGGATCAAAATCCCCGCCTCCAGGAAGAGCTGGCCGAGATTGATTCATGAGCCCCGTGGCTCATCCAATCAGGGCAAGCGCTCAATGAACCAATCACAGCCATTCATTTATTGAATGGCTGTGACTGGTTCATCGAGCACTGGCTCTAAAAGCATTACCCTTTAACTCCATATATTGTTCCTGGGACCCTTCATATCGGTCTGTTCACATCAGTGTCAAAAGTTCCATTTGGAACCTGCATTGCTGAATTGTGTTAAAATGCAAGACAAAATATTGCTATTTTTTCCTGTAAAATGCCAGACGGCTAGACAAAAAACAAATTATAGTCAATGGGGTGTGTTTGGCACCATACATTTCCGTCATAAGATGGATCCATTAGGCAGCTGAGTGCCATTTTCTTGCTCTCATAATGAAGCAGGAAAACAGGAACCCCTTAGCTCAGATGTGAAGGAGCCCTCAGTTTGGTATTTAAAGGAGCGATGTAGCTGCTGATTGTTGTATGAATTAGAGTTTATTCAGCTTCTGTTTGAATTATGAATGAATTATTATTCCCTTAGATCTGTTGTTGACAGTCAATTTGATAATGATTCAATGAACTCCTTAATGACTGACCTATTTTGTATCTTAATGACGAGGCATTTTTTTTTGTTTTTACATTATCGCTTTTCAAGAACCATAACATTTTTATTTTTAGTTGTTTTTGCAGGACAAGTTTTATTTTTTAATACAACCACTTTTAGTTACCTATAATGTATTGTAACCTTTATAAAAATTTTTAGGCGGGGAGGGGTGATGAAACACCCCCCCCCCTCCCTCCCCCACCTCACCTAGAAAGTCCTCCATAGTTTTTTTTGCCACGAGATTTACCATACGTACAAATGAAATGTTGCATTTATTCTTGGCTCAATGCAATTATGGTGATGTCAAATTAATACAGCTTTTTAGTGTTTCTTTCATTTATTTTAAATAAACATGGTTTTGCGTGTTTTTTTACCTTTTTAGGGTGCCTACCCACTTGCGTTGCCGATTTTCGCGCGTGAAAAACGCTGCATTTTCGCGTGTTTTTTGCGCGTTTTTCGTGGCGTTTTTTGCGCGTTTTTTGCAGCCCTCCATTGACAATCATGGGTGCATTAAGAGAAAAATAAGGACACATATGCAACTGACAGTTCCTATGTGAAAAAACCCCACGAAACGGAAAAAAACCCCAGATGGACAAGAACACATTCTATACTAATTGCTCTTGAGAAAAAACGTAAAACATCACAGGAAAAAAAATCGCAAGTGGGTAGGCGCCCTTTTTTTTATTACATTTTATTTAATGTTTTTCACATTTTGAAGATGCGAATATTTAATCACTAGTTATACTATACTGGGCTACATCTGTGGCTTCCTTGGCAGACCCAGAGGTGTTGATAATGCCTCTGACTACCATGGGAACTAATTGGCAGATCACAATTGCATTGTGGGGTGCCAATGGTTGACAGAGGGAGGCCCCTCTCCCTGTTATAGCTTTTATATGGTGCGATCACTATTGATCTCAGCATTTAAGGGGTTAAACGGCTGGGATCAGAGGTTTCTTCACACCTAGCCATTCTAGCGGGAGCACTGCTGTCAGTAGGCAGCAGAGCCTTGACTCTTCCTGGCAGCAAATTTCAATGATGGCCTTTATTGCGCTGTTGTATTTTTATGGTAGCCTAGCCTAAGGCCCCTTAGTGACTGCCGTGAAAAAACATGTTACTGCTCACTAAGGGCTTAAACGGGTTTACTGGGAACATCTGTGAAAAAGCTGTTCAGCCTGTTCCCTGCTCTTCCACCATTACTATTTTGCTGGCGCCTGGGCCCGCCAAGATATGTAGCATTATGTGACTCTTCTTGAAGTCAAAGGGTATCCATTACATGCATAAATTTCATTTCAGCAGAGAGAGGAGAGGGAAATTAAGCCGTCAGACCAGCTACACTGACAGAGCTGAAAGAAAAGTTAGTCTGCAGTTATTGTATACAGTGATATGTTGAAGCTGCAGAAGCCAACCAATGCAACATTTGTAATCAAACCTATGACAAACATGATTTTTAGATACATGCATCCAGAGGTGTCCATAGCCTTTAACTCCTCAGTGACTGGCCTGCTTTGTACCTTAAATAGGTATTCCAGGACTTTATTGATGAACTGAGGATAAGTCATCAATAGATGATCAATGGTGACCCACCACTTGTGATCCTCACAGATGAACCAAACATTCCACACACTGTCAATTTAGTTGGTCCAGTCATCATTATTGCTGGTCAGTGCTGGCAGTGTAATAGACGGATTCACTCCACTAAAATCAATGGGAGTTCTGCTTCCCATTATACTCCTGGCTTCTCATGGCAGTCAGAGCTTGATGTGGGATGAGTTGCACTTTCCATTGGTACCATTTTGGAGTACATGTGACTATTTGATCACTATCACAATTTTGGTGTTTTTTCCTTTTTTTATGGCACTCACTGTACACTATAAATGCTATGTTAACTATAATCTTTGGAACAATCTAATTACATCAATACCAAATTTATATATTTTCAATTTTTTTCCTATTTTTGCGCAATACAAACCGTTTTGATAAAAATAAAAAAATAATTGTATTTGCGTCACTGCATTCCACAATCCATAACAGTTTTAATTTTCCGCCCAATGAGTTTTGGTAGGTCTTGTTTATTGCAAGAGGAGTTGTAGTCTCCATTGGTACTATCCTAAGGTACATGCAACTTTTTGGTTGCTTTAAATGCATTTTTGGAAGGCAGATAATTGAAAGATAGCTATTTTGGCATTTTTTTTATGACGCTTACCTTGCGGAACAATGGAAATACCTAATTTTCTTATAATACGGGTCATTACAAATGTGGCAATGCCAAAGTTTTTAAACAATAAAGGGGGCTTTGAACGCAAAAATAAATGCGTTTTGGGGTATTTAACTTTTTTATATCAATTTTTGGTTTATAAAATCGAATAGGGTACAGAAAGGATAAGGGTAGGGGGAAAGCAGGGTTTACAAACACTAATATTTCCCACATCATTAGTGTCAAAATTTGTAATTCTGATTACGTAGAGAGGAGAAAGGAGGAAACCAAGGAGGAAGGATTAAACTTTATTCAACTATTTATTCAACTCCCTCAAGAGGAATTGAGGATGTAATAATTCAATGTTTAATATACTAGACTGCACAACTTATGTAGTGCAGTCTAGTACACTTTTGACAGCTCTCCTTTAAGACCTTTCCTCTGGCAGGGTCCATGTGCTTGCTTGCATGGCAGACATAGTTGTCTTGAATAGCCTCCAACTGCCATGGGAACTAATTTGCACCTTGTGATCGCTTTGCGGAGTGTCAATGGATGACAGGGGGAGCCCCCTTCCCTTGCCAACCTGCTTACATAGTGTGACATCCAGGAGCGTAACTATAGAGGATGCAGGGGATGCGGTTGCACCCGGGCCCAGGAGCCTTGGGGGGCCCATAATGTCTCTCCTCTCCATATAGGGAGCCCAGTACTATGAATAAAGCATTATAGTTGGGGGCCCCGTTCCAGGTTTTGCATTGGGGCCCAGGAGCTTCAAGTTACGCCTCTGGTGACATCTATTGATTGCAACATATAGGGACTGAACAGCCAGTATTCGAGAGGCCTCTGAACCTAGCCATTAGAGCCTGGCTGTGTTTAGAGCTCTGACTCTTCCTGTCATGGGATTTCTGTGCCAGCCTTTGACTAAGCCGCCATGCTTTTACAACTAAGGCCCCTTAGTGACTGGACCCCTAGTGAAAGGAGCACATCTAGACTTCATTAGGCTGAATAGCCTTTTAAATCAGGGTGGGGGAGTATTGCACGCATATGAACATGCTCTGCGTGTGCAAAAATGTTTAGTACTATGCGCATTTACGTGCACAAATCAAGTCATTCACTATGCAAATACATTGCACTGAGCTGAGAGTATTTGTGCATACGCTGGTCTGAAGCTGGTCTTGTAATACACAGTGCTGAAACCCCATTGATTTGCATTGGACTACTCAAATATGCGATTTTTTTAAGGGCATGAAAAAAATTGTAGCATGTCCTATTTTGATGTGTATAATACATTTATTCCAATATATGGGTGCGTAAAATACGCAGTGAATAAAGATGTTACCTAACTTCAGTGTTATGGTTAGAATTTCTTTAGTTCCATCATTAATCAGTGTATATTAAATGCATTACGCCGAATTGTAATTGCAGATTCCATCAGCGATTGATCCGCGGTAATACGCAGATCAATCAAATGCATTGGATTATGTAGGTCAATTCACATGTGGGTCGGAATTGCGTAATCCGCTTGCGGAAAATAGAACACAGCATGTTCTGTTTTAACGCAGAATCTGCGACATGGAGTCTATAGTGATAGATATACCCGCAGCCCATGCGCAACTACATTGTGTACGTGCGGTGGATACTTGCGTCATCGCTAAGCGATGCCTCGGGAAATATAGACACAAAAAAGGTGTACTGCGCATGACCGCCTGTGTGAGCACACAGTTATGCGCAGTACATTACACACGTGCGCAGGTCACAGCTGGGCTCAAGAGGATTCTGTATACGGCCGTGTAAGCCCAGCCTTAGGCTCCATTCACAGGGGTCAGTTCGGTAGCAATTAAAACCGCACCAAAAAGTGCATCGGTAAAACCTTGTGTGTTTTTGCCAGGGTCCTAGTAAAATACGGCAAAAAACACACAGTTTTCAAAATGCACCTTTTGGTGCAGTTTTAATTGCAACCGATCAGTCCCGTGTGAATACAGCCTAAGGCCCAATGTCCACGGGCGGATTTGATTTGCGGATTGCCCCGCGTGAAAAAACACTGTTCAAGCCACCTATAGGAAAGCATTGGTGTCCGCACTTCAGTTAACACATGTGGATTTGATTCGCGGATTCTGCATGCGGAAAAGAAATCGCAGCATGCTCCATTCCGTGCAGATGGGCTCCATTTATCTCTATGGAAGCGAGCGATCCACAATGTATCCGCAATTCAATTGCAGATACATTGCAGATCTGTAGCCAGATCCCTTTCAGGTTGCTTGCAGACCAAGCAGGGAGGAGGGTAAAGGCAGTCAATTTGGGCTTGCACGCAGTGCATCTGTGCTGTAAAAAAAAAAATTTCAGCCGTGATCACCAGTAAACATGTAAAAATCATTTCCGCACTGACTCGTAGGTCTTCCTGAGGCCTTAGTCAGGCTAGACTGGCTTTCTTCAGATAAGAACGGCTGAGCTGCAATACAAAACAAAAGCCATGGACAAGAGTCTATCTGTCTCACAAGAAAAAACAGCCCGTTTTCTCTAATCCTAGACAAAGCCCTCTAATTTTAGTTTATCTAAATGTACAACTTTAGCCTCCACTCCAGCCCTGGCAACAATAATAATACTTGATGTATCAATCTATATATATAAAATTGAATGTATGTCTGTCTGTGTGTGTGTCTGTCTGTCTGTTTGTCCTTTATGCGCTACTACACCATTCATCCGATCGCCATGAAACTTTGGGAAGTTATTGAGTACACTCCTGGGAAGAAATAGTACATTTATGCTATGATAAATGGAGAGCGTCGTCGACAGTTACGCCCCCCCCCCCCCCCCCACGTAGGTCGTTCGATTTCCATCATTGCCACTAATTCTCTCACTTCCCGATATTGTAGAAACATGAAATTTGCCACGAGCATTGATTATGTCATAAATAGGAAAAATTAATGGGTCCCGACTAGATTATTCAATTCTAAGCGCCAAAGAATTAGCGTCCAAATTTTACGTACGGAATCTAATTTTCTCGCTTCCCAATGTCATAGAAACTTGAAATTTGGCATTAGCATTGATTATGTCATACATAGGAAAATTTAATGGGTCCCAGCTCGATTATTCAATTCTAAGCGCCAAAGAATTAGCGTCCAAATTTTACGTACGGAATCTAACTTTCTCACCTCCCAATGTCATAGAAACGTGAAATTTGGCACGAGCATTGATTATGTCATAAATAGGAAAAGCTAATGGGTCCCAATTCGATTATTCAATTCTAAGTGCAAAAGAATTAGCGTTCAAATTTTACGTACGGAATCTAATTCTCTCACTTCCCAATGTAATAGAAACTTGATATTTGGCACGAGCATTGATTATGTTATAAATAGGAAAAGTTAATGGGTCCCAACTCGATTATTCAATTCAAAGCGCCAAAGAATTAGCGTCCAAATTTTACGTATGGAATCTAATTCTCTCACTTCCTGATGTCATCTATATATATAAAAAGGAATGTATGTCTGTCTGTCTGTCCTTTTTGCGTTACTACACCATTCATCTAATCGCCATGAAACTTTGGGAAGTTGTTGAGTACACTCCTGGGAAGATTACTGGCATAGTACACCTATCCAGCGAGCATCGTTGACAGTTATGCCCCCCAGACAAAGATCGTTTGATTTCCATCTCAAGCACAAAAGCAAAAGGCATTACGAGCAACGGGATGCGTGTTCAACTACAAAATGATGCATCCGCCGAACGTTTCGCAAGACAATTGCTGGATATTGAGAATGCTGAGGTAAAATGAAAGCTGTGCTGTGATTGGTTGCAATTTCTTATACTGCTGAGGTAAAATGAAAGCTGTGCTCTGATTGGTTGCTATTTCTTATACTGCTGAGGTAACATGAAAGCTGTGCTGTGATTGGTTGCTATATATTATACTGCTAAGGTAACATGAAAGCTGCTGTGCTGTGATTGGTTGTTATATATTATACCGCTGAGGTAACTTGAAAGCTGCTATCTAGATATATAAAAACTAATGTATGTATGTATGTCTGTCTTCGCAGCAACGCGCGACGGGTACGCTAGTATATATATAAAATAGTATGTATGTGTGTGTGTATGTGCCATCATAAATTATGAACGCCTTCAGCAATTTAAACCAAACGTGGTGCATATATATCTCATCCCATGGGGACACATTTGATGGGGATAAGATAGCCCAACTACCCCTGGGGCGGGGGGAATTGCACTTGAGCAGATGGTTTTTATTTCACAGTCTTAGTTAACAAAGACTACCTCCTCATCATCATACACTAATCTATTACACAGATGACCTCCTCCTCCTCAAATACTAATATATTACACAGACCTCCTGCTCCTCAAATAATAATATCTTACACAGACAACCTCCTCCTCTGCTCCAACTACCACGCAGCTTCCCACCAGCACTAAGCATCTATGTACCACAGAGAAATGAGCCCAGCACCCATTCTTATGAAAGCTGGCCAAAAGGAAATCTGTGTTGCCCATAGCAACCAATTACAGCGCAGCTTTCATTTTACCTCAGCAGTATAACAAGTGAAAGCTGAGCTGTCATTGGTTGCTGTTGGCAACAAAAATTACAGGGGAAGTCGGTGAGTTTGGGACTTTTAATTATTCTATTACAAAGACCTCCTGCTCCTCCGATAATAATATCTTACACAGACAACTTCCTGCTCCTCAAATACCAATATTACACAGACGACCTCCTCCTCATGCAGTAATATATTACACAGACAACCTCCTCTTCATATACCAAGATATTACGCAGATGACCTCTTCCTCCTCATATACTAATAGATTACACAGATGGCCTCTTCCTCCTCATATACTAATATATTAGTACACACATATATATATATATATATATATATATATACACACACACATGTTTAAATTATTTTTGCGTCTAAAAATAAAATACAGTGGCAACGCTGGGTAATCAGCTAGTACATGCATAAAATACATGTGAACATGTATAGCAAAACTGCAAATAATCAATACATTACTGTAACTATGTTTGACCTGTCAGTATTTCAGCATCAGTCATGGATAAGATCATGGGTAGCGCTCATGTGGATACATAAATAGTCATTACATGGGCACTCTTTCATGTAGCTATGAATTAAGGATATTCCTTTGAAATGCTGAAATGAAAGGGGTAGGTGACAATCCATCCACCATGCTGGGGAGAGGGAAGCACTTATCTAGAATACAAGTGGGGGTCTAAGGCCTGGGCTTTCATCTCACAGGTAAGCATATGAAATAAATCAAACAGTGCAGATTTACATTTAAAATAAGAAACTTTTAGGTTCTGCGATCTGCTAATAACTTGGCACTTGGCGATCTATGTAAGAAAGCCAGATTGGCAGTCATGTAGCCGTGTTGCTGCCACTTAGATTTGATTCAAGTGATCTTCCTTAAGTTGCCTGGTATGTTTCTCCTGCTTCAGGCTTAGTTTATCTTGTTCTAATAAACATAATTTACTCTAATTTCCAACTGTGCCCTGATTAGATGAAACAGTAAGGCGCTTGTTTACATTCAGACTGTTTATGGTGACAATTATCACAGTAAAATTGATGTAATTATTCTGTTTTTGACATTACAGGATTAAATAAAAAACGTAGCATACTCAAAGTAATCACAGCAAAGTTGCTCAAAAATAGCACTTTCAAATTTGAAATTTCCTACAGTAAGGCTTCATTCACACAGGGGGATTTTTGGGCGGCCGTTTAATGGCCACAGCACAGCCGAAAATCGCATGAACGAGAGGCAGCCATGACCCAGTCACGGTTACAACTCCTGTTTTAATGCCCGTTCAGACGGCCGCATATACTCAGCAGCCACGGGATAGCATCAGCCGGGGGTGGGAGTTTATATCTGCTAAACTCCCACCCCCTTCTTGCCCCTTGCCGGCTTACGACAAAAAGAGGGGGCAGGAGCTTAGCAGAGCTAGTCCCTCACCCTCTCCACTTCAGCCTATGGAAGCTGCCGGCAAGGGGGAGGGGGCAGGACTTTAGCACACTAGCTCCTGCCCCGTCCCGCCCCCTCTCCTCACGCTACTAAACTCCCTTCCACCTCCCTTCTCTGGCAGCTGTCATAGGCTCCCATAGTCGTCTATGGCAGCGGCCACCGTATTCCGGCCGAAGATCATTCCAGATCTATCTTTTCTGGCTGGCGTAAAAATGTCCAGCCGGAATGAGCACCGTATGCGCTATCTTTGCCAGCCGGACATTTTTTACGTATCGGAAATATGCCCATCTTAACTGATACACTGGAAACCAATGCATCAGATGGGTAGCGTATATCGGCCAGCTGCGAAAACGTAGCCGATATACGCTCGTGTAAAAGAGCCCTAAAATTGTGTTTTTGTTTTTTTTAAGCATTTGACAAACCGAGACAGGTGGCGAATTACAGATAACGATACATACGCAATATTCCAGAATCTGCTGCAGAATATTCCGCTGTCATAATAGATGTATTTGTTGCTCTGTTGTTCACACTACGAAAAACTTTGTCATGTGTCACAAAAGAAAACTTTCAACATAGCTCAATAGATAAACTGTAATACTACTTTTGTGGTTTATCTCATTACATGTCCTTCCTGCCAAGTGCAGTATGTTGGGTGTCTGCAGTTTAAAAACTAGGATAAGAAGACATATAACAGATATTGAACGTGCTGGAAGGAAAAATGTATCGGCTGTTTCATCCCATTTATTTTTGGTTCATAGAGGAGATTTTTCCTCTCTACAAGTCTGCGCTATTGAAAGAGTTAACCGCCCATTACAGGGTAGAGATCAGCATTGCAAACTTCTTGATAGAGAGGCATTTTTGATGCATATTTTGCAAACCTATGAACCGCCGACTGGACATTTTATTTCACCATTGGTTACTTACTTTTATTCTGTGTCCTTGTTGTTAATGTATCTTGCCTCTGGTGTCATGTGTCTTTATTTCAAGCACCCATTGGCTGTCTATTGTGATATATGTATTACCCACATGTGCCTTGATGTCTATGATTAAGGGCAACATGCTTGCCTGAAATATGTGAGACGGCATATGCTCTTTGTTCCTTCTTGTCTATCTGGATTGTTTAATAAAGACTGAAAGCTTTACTAAATGGCGACGTTTCGACTAGGTGAGTCAGGCTTGATAAAGACTCACCTAGTCGAAACGTCACCATTTTTATGGAGCAATAAATCTTTTTTCTATTTTACTACACCATTGATGCTGCTACTTCATTGCTGACTGTTGAAATTCAGTATTAACAGCCAATCGTTCTTCTATAAATGACTGCCTGATCACATTTAGTGGAAGTGGACAGCCAGAAGAGATCTCTGGCACACTCCGCCTCCATTCACTGAATGACTATCACTCCCATGTGAAAGCATAGTTCTAGTAAAAGCACTTCAAGGCTTGGGTGTTCTGTGCGATATCGCTGCGTTTTCTAGTGCCAATTCGCGATTTTGTGTTGCTACAAAGTCTCACGTGATGCTACAAAGTAGTGCTCTTTTGCTGGGATTTTTTTTTTTTTTGGGGTGGAGGGGTCTTGAAATATATGACCTGCCCTGAAAATAAGCCCTGGCTGCATTAAAAAAAATACACCACCTAACAACCACTGTCAGTTCCGCCGCACTTCTTCTCTGCAGGTCCCCGGCACTTGTCTTCAGTCTTCAGGCAGGGGTCTGAAAAAAAGCCTGCCTACAGGAAGCGCTGCCTCCGATTGGTTCTTGAGCATTATGCCAATCTAAGCCAGCGCTCGATGAACCAATCACAGCCATTCAATAAATGGCTGTGATAGGTTCATCGAGCGCTGGTTCTTCACAGCGATTCATTGAATGGCTCCTTCACACGGGCACTGAGATTTATGGCCCCCTGTTACAGCCACAGCGCAGACTAAATCAAATGAACGAGTGGTAGCCGTGACCAAGTCACAGCTGCATCTCCGGGGTCGGGGCTACGGCGCATATACGCCGCAGCTCGGCTGTCAGCAAAGGGAGGGGGCAGGATGGGGGGGAAGCTAGTGTGCTAAACTCTTGCCCCTTGCCTGCTGCCAACAATGGGAAGGGCACGAAGCTAGTGTGCTAATCTCCGTCGCGCACATTTCCTTTGCCGGCAGCCGGCAAGGGGCGAAGAAAGGGAGGGAAGGGGAAGGGAGTCTAGCAGTGCTGCTGCTAAACACTCTCCTACCTCCCTTTTACGATAGCTCCCACAGGCTCCCATATGAGTCTAAGGGACTGGTCACTGTATTCTGGCCAAAGAGAGCACTATCTTTTCTTGCCGCCTGATTTTTTGCACAAAAAAATCCTCCAGCTGAACAAATGCATTGGAATCCAATGCATCAAATGGTCGGGATTTTCGGCCAGCAATTTTGCTGTGATAAAACGCTAGTGTGAATAAAGCCTAAGGGTTCCTTCACACGGGCGCTTATGATTTTGCACGCACCTCAGCCAAATATGTTTGCACAAGGCTTTTTTGCGCACATATCAGCACTTCTTCCTGTATTTTTTGCTGATGCAGAGCATATTCATTTGTGCGCAGTAGACGAATACACTCTGATTTAAATAACTATTTAGCCTAATGGTTTCCAGATATGTTCTATTTTCATGGAATTGTGCATTTGCACACCCACCATAGGCTTCTATGGGGACTATTTGTGCGCAAATGTGCACAAAATATAGCAGGTCCTATTTTTTTTGCTTGTGCAAAAGCAGAAAATGTGTATGAACCCATTGATATAATTTTTAACAGCAAGAATAATGCTGCAGGCTACATAGTTGTTTCCATTAAGAATATTGCAATAGTTGATGGACTAGCAGAAATGACAGTGTGAACAGAGCCTAAGACATATAAGCTAGCACTTTACTAACACAAGATCTTGAAATAACTGTATACATACATAGCATCTAGAGATGAGCGAGCACGCTCAGATAAGTCAGTTACTTGAGCAAACCTCGCTCTTCTTGAGTGACTGCATTCTTGTCCGAGCAGGCTCGAGGGGGCGGCGGGGGATAGCGTGGGAGAGAGTGAGAGAGATCTCTCTCTCTCTCTACTCCCCGCCGTCCCCCACTCACCCCCGCTGCCCCCTCGAGCCTGCTCGGACAAGAATGCAGTTACTGGAGAAGAGCATTGCTCGCTTGAGTAACTAACTTATCCGAGTGTGCTCGCTCATCTCTAATAGCAACATATATGCAACAGAATAAAAATTAGCTGGCCTATGAAGTCTATTCACCTTCAGATGATATACCAACATCACATGAATGTAAAGAATCAAATGTAATTCATTCATTCATATGTTTTTTTCTCCATATGTCTCACAAGGTGCCACCATAAGTGTTATTGTGGATATTGACATCAACATTTCAGTGGTAGTGTCTGCGTTGATTGCCATTTTCTACACCCTTGTTGGTGGACTGTATTCTGTTGCCTACACTGATGTTGTACAACTCTTCTGCATATTTCTAGGTTTGGTGAGTAAAACGTTTTTGCATTACTTTTTTTTTCTTTTTCACTTTACTTTGAACTTTATTATTGTAATTACAACTGAACTTTGAAGTTATATGTGACGTGAAATGCAGCCAATATAGAGTCATCATACAGTGCCTAAAAAGTTTGTTTTGTAGACTTAAATTAAATGCTGATTAGTTTCTAGGGTTTGGTACCAGGTAAGAAAGAGTACTATCATCCAATAGGACTAAATTATCTACAATAGTGAAGTATAACACTAATGTATATTACTGAATAATAATGTTAGTAGGCAATAACTATGCAGTAACATAGTGGTTTGAATTGTTTATTTATGGTACATTTGTCACCAGATGTGACTCTAGTTGAAGGGTTTTTTCCTGATTTTTGTGCCCCACAAAATAATAGTGCCCCACACTGTAATAAATTCCTCCATTGGCCCCACTATTAGAAAAATGCCTCCTTCGTTCCTACAGTAATATTGCCCTCTTGTGTCAGACAGCAGTTCCTGAGCAAGTGAACATTTGTCTAGCTGTCAGGTCCAATGGAGCCAAGTGATGGCAGCCAGGATGGTACTATAGCGAGGGGAAGCCTTTGAGTCTGAGACCGCTGCTACCCCTATAGCTATGCCACTGGGTGTGATGCTCCAGTATCCACATATTTTGGCCATATAGTACATTATTGTATATACCGTGTTCCCCGAAAATAAGGCACCCCTGAAATTAGCAGAAGTCCCAAATATAAGGCACCCCCCGATAGTAAGGCATAGTAAAGTGTGCAGGCAAGTCAAGAGGCCTGTCCCCTGCTGCCATCCCCGTTGTCTCCTACCTCCAGATGTATAGGTAGATACATCTGCAGACAGTCTGCTGTTATCCTGTCCCTGCTGTGCTGTACGAGTGTGCTGTTATGAGCTCCCCTTGCTGGCTGGAAAAGTCCATACTGTACATTCTGTTCCTGCTGTACATGTCTGCTGTGATGAGCTCCCCCTGGTGGCCGGAAGCTGCAATACCATCCCTGCTTACAAGTGGTACAGGAACTTCTGTCTGCAGACAGGTACGTTACTTTACAGCCCTTATTTTTTTATGGCTCTGTGTGTGAGTCAGGCAACCTGTGTGATTCTTAAGGCTGGGTTCTCACAGAGCATATTTCCAGCGGAAATCTCGCAGTTTGACCACAGCGATAAACAGCGAGATTTCCGCCTGGAAAGCACTGCTTCAAAACCCATGGCACTTAGCCGCTTGTTTTGAAGCGACCTGGCTGCACGCTTTTCCGTTTCTGTGGCCAGTGAATCCGCACCACAACACCGGCTTCTCCCAGCTTTGCTGTGACAGATTTGCTGTCCCATGTGGACGAGATTTCTGAGAAATTTCGTCCACAAAGCTGGCCAATTGAGGGATTAGCGGCCACAGACGGATTTGCCGCGGCAAAATAAGACACCCCCTGAAAATAAGACGTAGCGCATATTTGGGAGCAAAAATTAATATAAGACGCGTCTTATTTTTGGGGAAACAGGGTAGCACTGTCCTATTGAACTGTATTCAAATTTAATACAATTATATTTGCAGTGTAAAATGGTGGTGAATTGCCAAATCAACTTGTGTGCAGATTGAGTTTAACTTTCTGAGAGAAAAATTATGATTTGTCTTTAATCGAATAGCTCCAGTGGGTGATTTAGTCATGGCTATGATTCCTGTAATTCCTTAAGTCCCTTATGGAAAAAAAAACAGCAAAGAGGCCAGCTGCTAGGCTCAAACATCAGCTCACTTACTTGCTAAATAGTATCTGTAGGTGTATATTGGTCTGATGATGGATGATAATGTGATAAGAGGGTCTGAAGGGATACTCTGTAAATTGCAAAGGTACATTATCTGTCCATAATCTATATCTATCTATCTATCTATCTCATATCTATCTATCTATCTATCTATCTATCTATCTATCTATCTATCTATCTATCTATCTATCTATCTATCCACATATTGATTGATTAATTGATTACAATGCTTAGCATTCATTAATGGCATTTCGTTATTTTTCAATAACTGTCTAGCAATGCAAGATATATCCCAGTCATATGACAGACATAATACATTACCTTTTGTTTTTACTGTGCCTAATGTCAATGTACTTTATAAGACCAGTGTCATTTCTCATACTGGCTCTTTGTGTTGCAGTGGATCAGTGTACCTTTTGCAATGACTCATCCTGCAGTCACAGACATCACACTGACAGCTGTAGAAGGAGTCTACAAGGATCCTTGGCTGGGCAGTATAACGAAGGAAGATGCCTGGTCTTGGATTGACAGCTTTTTGCTTCTGGTAAACAATACGTTTCTAAAAATCTATTTTCTAAGACTTGTGTGAAAAGGGAAGATTTCTGTATCACCTGTAGTTCAGGATGACTGCTGTATTTGAATAATCAAATCCCTTCATAAAAAAAAAAAAAAAGCGGGGAATAAAAGAAGAAAACTTAAAAGTTTATATATAGTGGTCCCTTAAGTTACGGCGGCCACAGGATACCATATTTTTAACATACAGCGGTCTTTTCTGGACCACTGTAACTTGAAATCAGACTCAACATACAGTACAATGTCACAGACAATCTGGATCTGAGGCACGTGCACTTTACTGGAAAATCCAGCCATTCAGTACGGGTATGTCACTGGAGAAATGCCTGCTGCTATTGGCTGTCTAGTAGCGCCTCTCTATGGTACAGTTCAGTACTACATGTTCTGTACTGCTGTTTACTTGTGCCAGGATGAGCTGATTGTTTGGACCAAGCAAGGACAACTCCACATCATTTTTTGGTACTCTGTGTACTGTATGGGACCTTGAAGAAGCTCCTGTCCTCTACACAGAAAGTGAGTTACATCTTACTGCATCTCCTTCTGACTTGTGTGTGTATTTAAGGACTTGCTTTATCTGTAATTAGTTTTCTGTTTCATTTTCTTTTAAGTTTTGGAGGCTTTAGAACCAACTACCAGTTTTCCATACAGTTGTGGTTTCTACATATAAAAGTTTCAACATACTATAGTCATCCCAGAACCAATTAATATTGGTTTATTGAAGAACCGCTATATAAGTATAGACGTATATTCGGTATAATGTGCACAATTAATGCACTAAAAAGGTTCTGTGCCACAGGTTATGTGTTCTTTCAATAACTTTTCAGTATGTTTTCTTCTGTTAATGTAACAATAGCTTTTTAGTGGCTTAAAGGGATTGTTCAAGATAAAAAAAAGTTTTTCCAAATGGGTCGCCCAGTATCTAAACATAATAAAGAGCCCCTACTCGCCTCTCTCTGTTCCGCATCTATTCCCCTCCAGCAGCAACGGGTCTCACTTGTGTGTTCTTTGGTTACAGGCTATAAACCTTCCACTTCAGCTCTGTCATTGGCTGCAGCAGCTGGTTTGGAAATAGCTCAGGCTTACTGCAGCCTGCAAAGATGTTGTCAGTGGGAAGACCAGAGTTGCCATCGGGGGAATGGCTGTGATTGGTGAATCGAGTGCTGGCTCTGATTGGTTCTCAAGCACTGTAGCTCAGCCAATCAGAGCATTCTCTTGCTGTAGTTGGGGTTTTCAAACCCTGTTAACCAGCAATAGATGTTCTGTCGGCGCTGACAACTTTATGGAAGCCTGCAGGAATGCCGGAAAGCAGCAGGAGGGACCCGAACTGCGCCTGCTAAGAGAATATAAGACACCCCCAAAAATAAGACCTAGTGCCTCTTTTGGGGCAAAAATTAATATAAGACATGGTCTTATTTTGGGGGAAACATGGTAGCTGTGAATTAAATGTCTTAAACACCACTGCAGTAACTCTCCTAACTCTGCAATAATCAGGACTTGCAACTAAACATTGATAAGCTAGAGGCAGCTCTATTGATGGTCTCAGATCCTAGGCCCCTAGAAGAATTTGACATCAGTCAGTAAAAGGCATCTCAGGGCATTGTCCTGACAAGAGGAACAGATAGGAATTAAGAAAAAAAATCCACTAGGGTAAAGACCCATTTACACGAGCAGATAATCGCTCAAAGATCGCTCAAATGACAGATTGAGTGACAGCTTTGAGGGATCATTTTGCATAAAAATTAATTGGTATTTAAGTAGCTACTCAGCTACTTAAATACCAATTAGGTATGCAAATGAAGCCTTCACTGAACACAGCTAATAGCCTGGGGCCTATTATCTGTGCTCAGATACTTTGTTCTCCCCAGGGAAACAATGCTATCAGCACTTCCCATGGAGAACTACTAATAAAAGTGAGTGACGATTTTTATGTTGGACTGATTTTAAGATCAGCCGAAAAGCAGACGATGGGCGCACTTTTACAAACACCGATTATCACTAAAACGATAGCCAATTATCAATTTTTTTTAGCGATAATCGTCCAGTGTAAATAGGCCTTAAGAGAAACCATAAAGTTACACAACTATCTTAACTCTGTAAAACTCTACGATCAAACCCCCTAGTGGCTCAGACTTGCAGAATAGCAGTTGCGTGAGCAGTACAGCCTCACAGTTATTTGGTTTAACTGCTTGACTTAAAGTGACTATATCACCAAAATGTTTGATTAATTAAAACTAGAAACATATTCCATTTTTCTAATCAGTTTTCATTTTCTGGTTGTAGATTTTTTATTTTGTTGTCTATACATGACCATGGGCCTGCCATCTTTCCTGAGCTATATTTAATAGCATTTATAGAAATACTTTACAGCAGGTTCATGGGCCATTCACACAATGGACAAAAGAGGACCCATTGACTTGTATGGAAGACTGTTTTAGATATGCCCTGTGACCTGTGCAGAGGTCATTTTGCAGGGAGGGGAATTGATAGTCAGAGCTTATACCTATTGTGAATGGTGTAATCCTGTGTTATCTACATGTAGGTGTTACCTTTCAGTGTAATCCTGCCAGTCATGCTAGTGAGATGACAGCAGCAAACTTTTCTCTACAGATCCGGAAGTAACAGACTAGTATTAGACTGCTCTCACACATGAAAGCAGCAAAGCGCAGTGATTTGAAAAGTGACGCTTTGCTGTGATCTTACTGTTTTAGCGCACCCCATCATTGTGATAAGTGATGAGCTGCGCTAAATGGAAAAAGAATAAGCAGACTCTGCTCAAGGAGTCAGGAGAAGATCAGTGAGGTGAAGATGCTTAAAAAGACTGCTTGGGGAGGAATAGGTAAGTATTAATTTTCTTTTTCTAATGACAAAACCCCTTTAATCATCAATGCACACAATAAAGGGGACAACCCTGTCTTGTCCCTTGGGACAAAATAATTAAAGGAGACCTGTCTCTTTTAATACGTATAGACAACTGAGATTCGTCATAAATTAGCTTTATCTAGCCCATCAATTTTGAAACAAAAAAAAAAACTAAACATTTTTCCATTATTTCCCGTAGGAGAGGCAATTCTACCTTGTCATTTACTTTTGTTCTATCTAAAGAGAGAATTATTCTCTCCCCCCTGTGTTTAGCCTTGGTTCCCATTTGGGCGTACATTTTACAAATATTATGAAGTGTTGTCCATCCTTACACAAAGTCACATTGCTCTTCCTCTAAAATGTCATGAATCACCTATAACAATCTCCTTGCCAAAATCTTTACTCAAATATTCATATCAGCATTAAGCAATGAGATTGGCCCATATGATTTAGGACTATAGTTGGCCTATACATAGATTTTGGCAGGAAGCCCAGTTCATATGACTTGAGTGCTCAGCAGCTCTGAGGCCTAATGTATCTCAGCTGGAATACTGTCACATATTTTTCCCCAAATCATCTTTTAATTTTCCTTAATGTAAGAGGAGCATCAAGCATCTTTCTTGCTTCCGTAGACTAGTTTTAAAACCGAACAGAGTCCAGCTAAGATGCCAGCTATTCCTTGACGTAACTGTACGCATATTTATATCACTCTTCACAGAAAAGACAAAAATATTCTCTAATCTCCTTATAATTAATTACCAATAACTGTACCCTCAACCATCTTTGAAGCCCCAATACATGAATTTTGGTTTATATTTTTCATTTTGTCAACAAACTTCCAGACTTTTCATCTTCAATGAACCGGCCATTCTTACAAATTATTGACAATAATGATATTTTTCTCTTTTATTTTCGTTCCTTGCTGCTTCTGCTGGGTGGGAGGGATTTAACTGAGGCTACTAACCAGTTTTAATTATGTTTGGTGTATTTGGCTGTTTTTCTTCTTTTGATATGGAGTTTGTCAGTGATAATAAAATAAATTAGAGGCAAAAAATTAACCTTATACCGTAATAGGAAAAAAAACTAATATTGAAATCATATTAATGTGTTTAAAATAGTTAATTTAGTCATTTGTATTATTATATTAGGAGTTAATGAAAAAACTGATATCCAAGTTATTACAGATCTGTAATATACCTTATTTCGCAATAGGACAACAGTTTAGATATTTAAAGAGAGTGCTTCCAGTCAAGGGAAAACAGGCATTACCAATCTGTGGTGGTCAGGAATGATGTCATGGACAATGGAGGGGAATTCCTAAATATTGACAGTCAAACACCAGTCTTAAACACTAGTGGTGAAAAGCCCTTGATAAATTCACCCCAAAATACCTTAAAGAGGTTGAACAAGAATAACAAGTTATAACTTGCTGATCGGTGTGGGTCTCAAACCATTGGTCTTTTAAACAGGGGTTCTGTGTCCTCCATACTCTTCACTGCAGAGTTACTGCACCCTCGCACTGAGGAGGAGATTGAATGAAGTGCTGGTCGCACGAGCACACCAGTGGTCTATTCATTTTCAAAGGAACTGCCTTGTACCTGAGTGGCACACCTGCTCAGGTATTTCTTTAACTCCCATTGCAATGAATAGAGTGATGACCGCACGTGCTCAATGGGCACTCCATACAGACTGACATCGCTGTGGGGGGAGAAGTAACCCCTGTAGTTATAGGATAGTGGGACACGGGAGTCAAGTTCTCCAGACCAGCAGGGGTCTCAGCAGTGAGACCTCCATTGGCAACCCTTCCTACAAATGTCTATAAGCTACATACTTGTTAAGGCCTTAGTCAGACAGGCGTTATTTCGCGCGAATTGCACATGCGCATGCGATTCGCGCATATATAGAACCAATGGTTCGCTATGGTATCGGTCACATGTCCGCTTTTTATGCGGATATGCGATAAATTATAGAGCACGACGATTCGCAGATCGCGCCTATCTGCGTTCGGCGTTTTATGTGCGCACCAAAATCATTTTTTTCGCCGGCCAGTCTAAGTTTCATGCGCATTTTGATGCGCACGGCGATTTTTCTCCGGTCAGACGGGCGTTTTGCTGCGACGATTAACGCGGCTAGGTGCAGATTTTTCCGGCGATTTTTCGCCTCCGGTCACACGATTTGCACATGCGATGCGCAAATCGCGCGAAAAAACGCCCGTCTGACTAAGGCCTAAGGCAGTGAAGTTTTGATGCATTTTTATCCATTTATTTCTGTCAATACAAAAAATTACATTAAAAGTATTAAAGAATTGGGGATTTCTGTGACTGTTGACTACATCTGAATGAATCTTGCAGATATCTATGTACTTGCCCCAGAAACAGCTCTTTCCAAATATGTGCAATAGATTTTTAAGGCTATACAACGGATATTTCCGCACAAGTTCTGGCCATGTTTAAAATGGACAGAACTCACACAGAAAATACACCCATTCATGTTAATGGGTTCATTCACATGAGTGATATTGCACTTGGACCGATGGGGTTTCAAAAATCGAGGCATGTCTTATCTTCGTGCAAATCTTCTATGAGAATAGGACATATAAACAAGAATGGGACATGTGATGTGCATTGTCCCACATCTCGCACAGCACCTGAACAGGGTGTTCATGTGTTGTGGCGTTGTGAGTTTCTCCCTAGAAGTTCCTGCGCAATTCGCTCTCAGCCATGTGAATGCGGCCTAAGTCACATATAGTTTTGCCATAAATCTGTCACATGTAAACTTACATACAACACGTCTTTCTTCTATGTTCTTTTTTGTCTTTGGCATTATACAGGAGTTCTTTTAGGGGAAAGCTAAGAAAATGGTGTAGAATATCGATGTAGAAAATTATTTCCAGTTTTAAATTGGTTCAGCTTCTAGCATTAACTTTTTGCAAAATTCCTGCATTATGCATAAATCCTATTGCAGCTTAATAAAGTCAAAGGGTTATATCATAGCGTATCAGCCATTTTCACTAGGGAAGAACTGAGTCCACAAGGCTTAATTAAAATAATCTACTTTTTCACTCACCTCCTACTGTATGTCCCTAAATTATTAATATATTGCATCATCAGTGCAGCTCTGAATATTCATTGTCCCTCCATCTTTATTTGTGTCACCCAAAACAGGCTTTAGGGTACTGTGTGGTCCTTGATGTGCTCATTAGGGTCTTTCACAGGTGGCACATGCACAATGAGTCTCATTGAATGAAAAAAAATCATGCCAGTTTAAAAGGATTATCACCTAGCCACAGGATTGGAGATCAATGTATTATCACTGGGAGGCTCCACTAGGACCCCCAGGATCACTAGAATAAGGGTCTGTATTCCCTGCTCTGAAGGAGTTTAAATGTAGCAGTGGTCATTCAAAAGCACTGCCAATCCATTCAAAGTCTATGGGACTGACGGAGAAAGCCGAGTACAGTACACGGCTATCTCAGGCAATCCCATAGAGATCAGAGTTGGGGATGAGATAAGAGGCTCCACAAGTCTGGGTTAAACTCAGATTATTATATATATATAATTTTTTTAGGTGAAAATTCAGCCTTATATTGTTCCTCCCTGCTCTCCTAGAAGGTTAGGCAGGCTACTCAAATCCAAAGTATGAGGCATATGAGGAGGTGTTCTTATTGCCATAATAGCTGATATGGGGCCTAAAGGCTGTGGGGACCACGCACTAGCAGGATCAGTGAGGCATCTCAGGATAAGCAGACACACAACAATAAAATTGCTGAATGATGACTTTGTTTTATACAGCTAGTGTTGAATTCAGTGGGAACTGTAAAAATCCTAATTCAGTGAGCCCCTGTAATGGTGGTGTCACCTAAATGTTATCAGTTAGTGCTTTAGCTCTGCGAAGACAAAAAAAGATATTTGTACCTACATAACAAAGCAGAGCTCCAACCATTGGAAAACATTGTTAAATTAATCAGCACTTTTGAACTAAACTGTTTAATATCAAATGAAATGTACACTTTAGTCCTTTTACGCGGTGGTGACTTTCTGGTATCTAGCATTGCTAAGGCTGTTCTCCTTAAGATATGATTAGAGATGAGCGAACGTACTCGTCCGAGCTTGATACTCGTTCGCGTATTAGCATGTTCGAGATGCTCATTACTAGAGGCGAGTACCACGCGATGTTCGAGTTACTTTCACTTTCATCTCTGAGACGTTAGCGCGCTTTTCTGGCCAATAGAAAGACAGGGAAGGCATTACAACTTCCCCCTGCGACGTTCAAGCCCTATACCACCCCCCTGCAGTGAGTGGCTGGCGAGATCAGGTGTCACCCGAGTATATAAATCGCCCCTCCCGCGGCTCGTCACAGATGCATTCTGACATAGCTCAGGGAAAGGGCTGCTGCTGGTGCTGCTGCTATAGGGAGAGCGTTAGGAGTTATTTTAGGCTTCAAGAACCCCAACGGTCCTTCTTAGGGCCACATCTGACCGTGTGCAGTACTGTTGAGGCTGCTTTTGTGTTGCACAATTTTTTTTTTTGTATATCGGCCATGCAGAGCATTGCGTCCGCAGTCTGCAGTCATTGTACAGAGTATAGGGGCAGTACTGGTGAGGCAGGGAAAGAGATATTCAGGCTATATACGCAGTGGGCTTTTTCCAAAAAATTGATCACCGTCATCCCGCCAGAGGGAAACAGTATACATAATATTATACGCTGCCTACAGTATCTATCTGCTGGGGGTTGTAGTCCTAATTAATACGCAGCTAAGCGTTACAGCAGGCTTGCGCAAAATTGTTTCCTGGATCTGCTGTCTCTGTTACATCAGCGCTGTCATCCCGCCAGAGGGAAACAGTATACATAATATTATACGCTGCCTACAGTATCTATCTGCTGGGGGTTGTAGTCCTAATTAATACGCAGCTAAGCATTACAGCAGGCTTGCGCAAAATTGTTTCCTGGATCTGCTGTCTCTGTTACATGATCGCCGTCATCCCGCCAGAGGGAAACAGTATACATAATATTATACGCTGCCTACAGTTTCTATCTGCTGGGGGTTGTAGTCCTAATTAATACGCAGCTAAGCGTTACAGCAGGCTTGCGCAAAATTGTTTCCTGGATATGCTGTCTCTGTTACATGATCGCCGTCATCCCGCCAGAGGGAAACAGTATACATAATATTATACGCTGCCTACAGTATCTATCTGCTGGGGGTTGTAGTCCTAATTAATACGCAGCTAAGCATTACAGCAGGCTTGCGCAAAATTGTTTCCTGGATCTGCTGTCTCTGTTATATGATCGCCGTCATCCCGCCAGAGGGAAACAGTATACATAATATTATACGCTGCCTACAGTTTCTATCTGCTGGGGGTTGTAGTCCTAATTAATACGCAGCTAAGCGTTACAGCAAGCGTTGCGCAAAATTGTTTCCTGGATCTGCTGTCTCTGTTACATCAGCGCTGTCATCCCGCCAGAGGGAAACAGTATACATAATATTATACGCTGCCTACAGTATCTGTCTGCTGTATCAGCTCAGCATTTTAAAAAAATAGAAGTAAAATACTTAAGGCCTACTACAGGCCTTTGGCCACTTGACTGCTTCTGCGCTGTGAATTCCAGTAGCTCAGTCATACGCACCTACGTCTCACTACAGGCGTGCGCAAAATTGTTTCCTGGCTCTGCTGTGCGTTCCATAAGGGAAGTCAGCCTCCAACCACAAGCCAATAAGCGGCACATTTAATTACAGCGTTCTGTTTCTGCACTACTGGTAATACAGCATGCTGAAGGGTAGGGGTAGGCCTAGAGGATGTGGACTCAGGCGAGGACGTGGAGGCCCAAGTCAGGGTGTGGGCACAGGCCGAGCTCCTGATCCAGGTGTATCGCAGCCGACTGCTGCGGGATTAGCAGAGAGGCACGTTTCTGGCGTCCCCACATTCATCTCACAATTAATGGGTCCACGCGGTAGACCTTTATTAGAAAATTAGCAGTGTGAGCAGGTCCTGTCGTGGATGGCAGAAAGTGCATCCAGCAATCTATCGACCACCCAGAGTTCTGCGCCGTCCACTGCTGCAACTCTGAATCCTCTGGCTGCTGCTCCTCCTTCCTCCCAGCCTCCTCACTCCATTAAAATGACACATTCTGAGGAGCAGGCAGACTCCCAAGAACTGTTCCCGAGCCCCTGCCCAGATAGGCCAGCAATAGTTCCTCTCCCACCGGAGGAGTTTGTCGTGACCGATGCCCAACCTTTGGAAAGTTCTCGGGGTCCGGGGGATGAGGCTGGGGACTTCCGGCAACTGTCTCAAGAGCTTTCAGTGGGTGAGGAGGACGATGACGATGAGACACAGTTGTCTATCACTCAGGTAGTAGTAATTGGAGTAAGTCCGAGGGAGGAGCACACAGAGGATTCGGAGGAAGAGCAGCAGGACGATGAGGTGACTGACCCCACCTGGTTTGCTACGCCTTCAGAGGTCTTCAGAGGGGGAGGCAAGTGCAGCAGCAGGGCAGGTTGGAAGAGGCAGTGCGGTGGCCAGGGGTAGAGGCAGGGCCAGACCGAATAATCCACCAACTGTTTCCCAAAGCGCCCCCTCGCGCCGTGCCACCCTGCAGAGGCCGAGGTGCTCAAAGGTCTGGCAGTTTTTTACTGAGAGTGCAGACGACCGACGAACAGTGGTGTGCAACCTTTGTCGCGCCAAGATCAGCCGGGGAGCCACCACCACCAGCCTCACCACCATCAGCATGCACAAACATATGATGGCCAAGCACCCCACAAGGTGGGACGAAGGCCGTTGGCCGCCTCCGGTTTGCACCGCTGCCTCTCCCCCTGTCCCCCAACCTGCCACTGAGATCCAACCCCCCTCTCAGGACACAGGCACTACCGTCTCCTGGCCTGCACCCACACCCTCACCTCCGCTGTGCTCGGCCCCATCCACCAATGTCTCTCAGCGCACCGTCCAGCCGTCGCTAGCGCAAGTGTTGGAGCGCAAGCGCAAGTACGCGGCCACGCACCCGCACGCTCAAGGGTTAAACGTGCAAAAAGCCAAATTTATCAGCCTGGAGATGCTGCCGTATAGGGTTGTGGAAACGGAGGCTTTCAAAGGTATGATGGCGGCGGCGGCCCCGCGCTACTCAGTTCCCAGTCGCCACTACTTTTCCCGATGTGCCGTCCCAGCCCTGCACGACTACGTCTCCCGCAACATTGTATGCGCCCTCACCAACGCGGTTACTGCCAAGGTCCACTTAACAACGGACACGTGGACAGGGCCACTATATCTCCCTGACGGCACATTGGGTGAATTTAGTGGAGGCTGGGACAGAGTCAGAGCCTGGGACCGCTCACGTCCTACCCACCCCCAGAATTGCGGGCCCCAGCTCGGTGGTGGTATCTGCGGCGGTGTATGCTTCCTCCACTAAACCACCCTCCTTCCCCTCCTCCTACGCAACCTCTGTCTCGCAATCAAGATGTGTCAGTAGCAGCACGTCGCCAGCAGTCGGTGTCGCGCGGCACGGCAGCACAGCGGTGGGCAAGTGTCAGCAGACCGTGCTGAAACTACTCAGCTTAGGAGAGAAGAGGCACACGGCCCACGAACTGCTGCAGGGTCTGACAGAGCAGACCGACCGCTGGCTTGCGCCGCTGAGCCTCCAACCGGGCATGGTCACGTGTGACAACGGCTGTAACGTGGTGGCGGCTCTGCAGCTCGGCAGCCTCACGCACGTGCCATGCCTGGCCCACATCTTTAATTTCGTGGTTCAGCGCTTTCTGAAAAGCTACCCACGCTTGTCAGACCTGCTCGGAAAGGTGCGCCGTCTCTGCGCACATTTACGCAAGTCCCACACGGACGCTGCCACCCTGCAACATCGGTTTCATCTGCCAGTGCACCGACTGCTGTGCGACGTGCCCACACGGTGGAACTCTACGCTCCACATGTTGACCAGGCTCTATGAGCAGCGTAGAGCTATAGTGGAATACCAACTCCAACATGGGCAGTGCAGTGGGAGTCAGCCTACTCAATTCTTTACAGATGAGTGGGCCTGGTTGGCAGACATCTGCCAGGTCCTTGGAAACTTTGAGGAGTCTACCCAGATGGTGAGCGGCGATGCTGCAATCATTAGCGTCACCATTCCTCTGCTATGCCTCTTGAGAAGTTCCCTGCGAAGCATAAAGGCAGACGCTTTGCGCTCGGAAACAGAGGCGGGGGAAGACAGTATGTCGCTGGATAGTCAGAGCACCCTCCTGTCTATATCTCAGCGCGTTGAGGAGGAGGAGGAGGAGCATGAGGAGGATGAGGAGGAGAGGGAAGAGACAGCTTGGCCCACTGCTGAGGGTACCCATACTGCTTGCCTGTCATCCTTTCAGCGTGTATGGCCTGAGGAGGAGGAGGAGGAGGATCCTGAAAGTGATCTTCCTAGTGAGGACAGCCATGTGTTGCGTACAGGTACCCTGGCACACATGGCTGACTTCATGTTAGGATGCCTTTCTCGTGACCCTCGCGTTACACGCATTCTGGCCACTACGGATTACTGGGTGTACACACTGCTCGACCCACGGTATAAGGAGAACCTTTCCACTCTGATACCCGAAGAGGAAAGGGGTTCGAGAGTGATGCTATACCACAGGACCCTGGCAGACAAACTGATGGTAAAATTCCCATCCGACAGCGCTAGTGGCCGAAGGCTCAGTTCCGAGGGCCAGGTAGCAGGGGAGGCGCAGAAATCAGGCAGCATGTACAGCACAGGCAGGGGAACACTCTCTAAGGCCTTTGACAGCTTTCTGGCTCCCCAGCAAGACTGTGTCACCGCTCCCCAGTCAAGGCTGAGTCGGCAGGAGCACTGTAAAAGGATGGTGAGGGAGTACGTAGCCGATCGCACGACTGTCCTCCGTGACGCCTCTGCCCCCTACAACTACTGGGTGTCGAAGCTGGACACGTGGCCTGAACTCGCGCTGTATGCCCTGGAGGTTATTGCTTGTCCTGCGGCTAGCGTCTTGTCAGAGAGGGTGTTTAGTGCGGCTGGGGGAATCGTCACAGATAAGCGTACCCGCCTGTCAACTGACAGTGCCGACAGGCTTACACTCATCAAGATGAACAAAGCCTGGATTTCCCCAGACTTCTCTTCTCCACCAGCGGACAGCAGCGATACCTAAGCAATACGTAGGCTGCAACCGCGGATGGAAGCATTGTTCTCTATCACCATCAAAAACGTGGACCTTTTAGCTTCATCAATCTGTGTATAATATTCATCCTCCTCCTCCTGCTCCTCCTCCTGAAACCTGACGTAATCACGCCAAATGGGGAATTTTTCTTAGGCCCACAAGGCTCAGTCATATAATTTTTGTAAACAATTTTTATACGTTTCAATGCTCATTAAAGCGTTGAAACTTGCACCTCAACCAATTTTTATTTTAACTGGGCTGCCTCCAGGCCTAGTTACCAATTAAGCCACATTAACCAAAGCGATTAATGGGTTTCACTTGCCCTCTTGGTTGGGCATGGTCAATTTTTCTGAGGTACATTAGTACTGTTGGTACACCAATTTTTTTGGACCCTCGCCTACAGTGCAATCCAATTAATTTTTAGCCCACCTGCATTACAGCTGACGTTACATCAGATGTGCTGGGCACTGCAACGTGTGGCGCAGAGTGTAAGCTCTCGCCTACGACCTGAAGGCTGCAAGTTCGATCCCCGCATGATTCAGGTAGGCGGCTCAAGGTTGACTCAGCCTTCCATCCTTCCGAGGTCGGTAAAATGAGAACCCAGCTTGGTGGGGGGTAATAAGTAATTATTACCTGAAAGCGCTGCGGAATAAGTTGGCGCTATACAAATACCAAGATTTATTAATTTATTTTATTTTATATTTATGTACCGCCAGTGGCTTCCTGGGACCCACCCATGCTGTCGGTCCACATGGACTTCCCATTAGGGAGATGTTCGTGCCTGTGTATACTTATAAAAAACTCGAGCCTGACTGGGGCATGCAGTTTGGGCCGAAGCCCACCTGCATTTAATCTGACGTTAGCTCTGCTGTCCAGGGCACTGCAATGGGATACATTTATGTACAGCGGGTGGGTTCCAGAGAGGCACCCATGCTGTGGGTGCATACGGAATTCCCATTGCGGAGTTGTACCTGCCTGTGACTATTTATAAAAAAACGCAGTCTGACTGGGGCATGCAGACACCTTGACAGAATGAATAGTGTGTGGCACATAGGTTCCCCATTGCTATGCCCACGTGTGCAGCTCCTGATGGCGGTGGCACAGGATTATATTTCTCATTGCTTCTGTACAGCATTGTGGGCTATCGTCCTGCCCCTTTTAAAGAGGGTCGCTGCCTAGCCGTGCCAACCCCTCTGCAGTGTGTGCCTGCGGTTCCTCCTCATGGCAGACGCACTTATAAATAGACATGAGTGTGGCGTGGTATGAGTGCAGCTGAAGGCTGCGCAGGGACACTTTGGTGTGTGCTGCGGACACTGGGTCGCGCGGGGGGGGGGGGGGTTGGGCAGCATGTAACCCAGGAGAAGTGGCAGCGGAGTGTCATGCAGGCAGTGATTGTGCTTTGTTGGAGGTAGTGTGGTGCTTAGCTAAGGTATGCATTGCTAATGAGGGCTTTTCAGAAGTAAAAATTGTGGGGAGGGGGGGGCCCACTCTTGCCGCTATTGTGGCTTAATAGCGGGACCTGGGAACTTGAGATGCAGCCCAACATGTAGCCCCTCGCCTGCCCTATCCGTTGCTGTGTCGTTCCCATCACTTTCTTGAATTGCCCAGATTTTCACAAATGGAAAGCTTAGCGAGCATCGGCGATATACAAAAATGCTCGGGTCGCCCATTGACTTCAATGGGGTTCGTTATTCAAAACGAACCCTCGAGCATCGCGAAATTTTCGTCCCGAGTAACGAGCACCCGAGCATTTTGGTGCTCGCTCATCTCTAGATATGATACATTGCTGGTCAAGTAAAAGTAATATTGATAAAAGTTTCTAATTTTTAATTTTGCAGATTCTAGGAGGGATCCCTTGGCAGGCATATTTTCAAAGGGTCTTATCAGCATCCTCGGCAACCTATGCTCAAGTACTCTCTATTTTAGCAGCCTTTGGCTGTTTAGTGATGGCAATTCCCTCAATTCTCATTGGAGCTATAGGAGCTTCTACAGGTATGTAAAGTACCAATATTTACATTTTTTACATTATGACCATACAGTATTTTTACAGTTACTTAATCTGTACAATTGATAAACTGGTTCATATGGTAAGCATTAGCTTGCATAATATATATGTGTTGTGAGGGATTAGCGTTTAGGATCGGTAGCAACCTGGGCATAAGCAGTCAGAGACAGTGACACTTGTGATAAAGTCTTTAGTCCAGGCTTTGCCTGGGTTTATTTCCAAGCAAACAACGCAAAAATACAGGCCTTAACATCAGGCAAACATAAAGTAAATCCTGCTCGTCCGAGCACTTACTAAACAGGTAGCGTCCCTGTCTACACTCTGGTAACACAAATGGCTCCTGCACCCAGCCAGCCAGGCCTCTCAGACCTGCAGAGGTCTCAGCTCTCCCCCTGGCCCTGTAGGCCCAGGCTTTATATGGCCTGGTACCAGCCCCACCTGGTACGTGGGAGTGACCATCCCACCCTTCGCTTTGGTCACTCCAGGAAAAGCCGGCCCGGATTATGCGGCTTGGAGCCACCTACTTGCTACAACGTGTCAGTAACTTAATGTTACTGACACCATACTGCCGGCTTCCTCCACCGAGCCCAGGCTGCTCGGTGGCACGTATCTGCCCAAGCGCTCCCCAAGGCAGCATAGGAGAGCATCCTAGGCGACACATACCTGCCCTCCAGCACCTTGCCGGTCACCGTCTCACAGTGTGCAGACATACAGTGCTGTGAAAATCTATTTACCCTCTTCCCTTACTTACTTACATATGTGTTACACTTGAATGTATCAGATCATCAAACCATTTTTAATATGAAACAAAGAAAATGCAAGTTAACACAAAATGGTGTTTTAAATGATGATTTCATATATTGAAGGAAAGATGCTGTTTAGAGGTACCTGGCCATATGTGAAAAATTAGTTGCCTCTTAGCAATTTAATCAACCGTATAACCAAATTCAATTGACAGTTGGGTTAAATTTCAGTCACCTCACCTAGCCATACCAGTTCTGTTGAATATAAGCATCACTTAAATAAAAGCTGTCTGGTTATATATAGCAGAAGAGAAGATCTTAAATGCAGCACCTGTTGCCATAACCTAAAGATCCAGATGCAGAACAAAGTAACTGAAATCTATCAGTTTGGAAAGGATTACAAAGTCATTGCTTAGGATATGGCACTCCAGTAAACCACAGTGAGAGCCATTAACGACAAATAGAGAAAGCTTGAAACAGTAGTAAACCTTCCCAAGAGTGGCTGGCCTACCAAAATTTCACCAAGAGCGCATCAATGACTCATCCAAGAGGTAATAAAAGCCATCTGAAAAACTGCAGGCTTCACTTGCCCCAGTTAATGTCAATGTAAATGATTCCACAATAGGAAACACGTTGACAAAAATGGCATCCGTGGGAGAGAGCAATGTGCAAATCAGTGCTGACCAAAAATCACACAAAAAACATTCAGATGACCGCCAATAAATTGAGGATAATATTCTGTAGAAATTTTTGGAGTCCCATTGCATCTGGCAAAAAGCTAATACTGATTTCCACAATAAGAACATCATACCAGCAGTCAAAGTTTGTGATGGCAGCGTGATGGTCTGGGGCTGCTTTGCTTTTGCAGAGACAGGAAAACTTGCCATAATTGATGGAACCATGAATTCTGCTCTCTATCAGAAAATCTTGAAAGAGAATGTCCGCCCATCAGTTCCTTGCATAAAGCTCAAGCTCAGTTTGGTTTTGGACAAGACAATGATCTGAAGCAGACAAGCAAGTCAACCTCTGAATAGTTCAAAAGAAACAAAATTAAGGTTTCGGAATGGCTGAGTCAAAGCACCAACTTGAATTCCATTGAGATGCCGTGGTAAGACCTTAAAGGGGTTGTCCTGCGGCAAAATTGTAAATTTTTTTCTCTGCCCAGTCCCCCTCCTAAAGCAAACATGATAATCTACCCGTGGAAAGCGATTTTAAAGAGAGTTTCTACTCACAGTTAGATCGTTTCATGAAGTTATAAAAATTCTTCTTCCAAGATGGCCACCGTCATTTCCCAAGGTGCACCGCTGGTCTTCTCCCATGGTACACTGCGGGTCTTCTCCCATGGTGCACTGTGGATGTTCTTCTCCATTGGCTGATCGGCACAATGTGACGGGGCGGAGCTACATGATGACGCCGAGAAGGGGGAGGAGCCGGGACGCAGCTCGTGAGCAAGGACCTTCCAGAAGGGGATTCCTGTCTGTGCAAGCCCGACTGTTCGTGCAACCAGAGAAGAAGTTTGATCGTCTCCATGGAGACGGGGACACCAGCACCGGAGGGGGTAAGTGTAAAACTTCTGTATGGCCAATATTTAATGCACGATGTATATTACAAAGTGCATTAATATGGCCATACAGAAGTGCTTAACCCCACTTGCTGCCGCGGGACAACCCCTTTAAATGACCAGTTAGTGCTCAAAAACACTCCAACGTTCCCAAATCAAAAGAATTCTGCAAAGAAGAGTGGAACAGAATTCTTCAACAGTGATATAAAGACTCATCACAAGTTATCACAAATATTTGATTGCAGTTCTTACTGCCAAGAGTGGCTCAATCAGTTAGTAGGTTTATAGGAGCAATTACTTTTTCACATGGATGATACAGGTATTGAATGAACCTTTTAAAAGCTGCATTTTGTGTTTACTTGTGTTATCTTTATTTTATATAAAAATTATTTGGATGATCTGGAACATTTATATGTGACAGATTAACAAAAATTGAAGAACTAGGGTGAGGGGCAAATACTTTTTCAACATACTGTGTTTGAGTTATCTAATATAATATTCATCCTTGTAAGACAATAATTCTGTCTGTAAGACTAAATAAAAAAAATATTACCAATGTGTTAAAGCTGCAACTTACTGATACTTGTCCTTAAATGCACACAACCTATTATTGTACCTATTAACGTAAGATACATGACATTTTTATTGTAGTATTTAGAATTAGTAGTCTTCTAACACAAAGTTTCTGCTTCTAAACTTTTTCAGAGTGGAATCAAACTGCCTATGGTTTACCTGATCCACAGACCAGAAATGAAACCGATATGATCCTGCCCATTGTTCTTCAGTATCTATGTCCTCCTTATATCTCATTCTTTGGACTTGGTGCGGTATCTGCTGCTGTGATGTCATCTGCAGACTCTTCAATCTTATCTGCTAGCTCCATGTTTGCCAGGAATATCTATCAACTTTCATTTCGGCAAAATGTAAGTTAGTCTTGAGTAATTCCAGTTAATAAACAAGTATTGTCACAAATTTATAAGACAAGAATTACCATAATTAAACATCTATGATATCATTACTGCTAATTTATAATTAAAGGAAATGGGTCACATTTAGAAGAGGTTGAATTTCAATGACTTTTTCTTTTCCAGTCTTGGTAGCTATTAAGCACAATATTTAATCATTATTTGATTTTTTTTATATTACTGAGAGTTACAGATGAGAATAAAAGGAGGTTGAATTAATTGCTTGTGCTTTGAATGTCAGATATATTCCCTCTGCTACAAAAGAAGGCTTATAAGTTACTTAAAAATAAAATAGAGAGTAACTTAAAGAGGTTATTTGGTTTGGAAAACTTATTTTCAAATGTCATATTAAAGTTTTCTTGGTTAGTAAAGATAGTCCAGATATGTAAATTGTGAGATAACAATAGTCTTCAATGGTTCAAAAAATGCAGGTTCACAAGGGGTATGGGCTTCAAACTTCAGCATACACCTTAGGGCGCATTCACATGTGCATATTTTGCATCTGTGTGCAGTCCGTGTATTTTAAAAACAGCACATTTGTATATTCTAAGAAGAGAACAGTTTTAGACCTTCATGATACCGGAGCAGACAGTTACGACAAAGAGTGTATCTCACTATAGAGAGCCTGGAATGTCAATGTATCACATAGACAGCCCATTGATTCAATGGACATTGTTTAATGCTCCTTTACTCCTGCTGAGCTACCACAGGAGAATTAAACATTGTCGGACAGGTTTCCCAACAGGTTGCAGGTAATTTCTGGGGACCACCAGCAGGACCCTCTATAATTAGCTTATTTTCAGGGAGTTTTTTCTAACAAGGAAATTTCTAACAGGTAAGCAAGATATTCCATGCAAGATCAACCTGCTACCTTTTCCAACAATGCAGCATTACAAAAAAAGAAATGAAATTAATGAAACAAATGATATAGCAAAGGACTGAAAAATGCTGTTTCTTGTAGACATGTCTAAAATTACATTTTTAACCAAATCTATCATTTATTGTCCAGGCATCAGAGCGGGAGATTTCCTTGGTTATGAAGATCACTGTCTTTATATTTGGAGCGGGTGCAACAGCCATGGCATTACTGGCAAAGTCAGTATATGGACTTTGGTATTTGAGTTCTGACTTGGTCTACATCGTTATTTTCCCTCAGCTTCTCTGTGTCTTGTTTATCAAAGGAACCAACACTTATGGCTCTATCGTAGGTTACGTCTTTGGGCTTTTTCTACGGATAAGTGGAGGAGAACCATATCTACATCTGCAGGCTCTCTTCTGTTATGGGGACTGCTATGTAGACAAGAATAATATATATTTACAAAGATTCCCATTTAAAATGCTCTCTATGCTGGTTTCATTTTTTGCCAATATTTCCATCTCTTACTTGGTCAAGTATCTATTTGAAAAAGGCATATTGTCACCAAAGTTTGACTTCCTAAATGCTGTGGTGGCTAAATACAGTGAAGAGAACATGGACAAGACAACTCTTGTGAAGGATGATAATATCAACTTATCTGAGTTAGCTCCAGTGAAGCCAAGGCACAGCATAACATTGGGGAGCACATTTGTAAATAAGGAGGCCATTAGTGACTTGGACTCAAGCCCGGAGTCTCCAGAACATGAACACAAGGACCTTTGATATAGCCATAATAAGAATGCTGTTTCAACATAATTAGCAATGAAAACTCTTGAAACTAAAATAAAGATGGTAAGCAGTGTTTTACTACAGTTATGGTTTTTAATATGTATGTCATCGCACAACTAAACATACACATCATACCACCCTCCCTGTATGAAGGGACATATATTATAAATCCATTTTTGTTCTTCAGTCAAACTTTACTAAAATGTTATGATGAAGTAATACTTTTTGGTGTCGATTTTGTTTTAAGCACCCAGCAATAAGAAACATGTAAAATGACATACACATACAATTAGTTTGCCAAAACTCAATGAAATCATTGCACCGAAAATGCCTATTGTGTGTTTCTGTAGCCTTTGTTTTTTTCATTGAGAAGTCCTATTTCTAAGCTAAATGATTAGACAATACTAATAGACAATCTGGTAATATTATAACAATGGCTGTCATGTTATTCATTAGATGTGAGTACATTGCAGAACATTTCATATTACATAGAATTTTATTTTTATGATATGGTTTAATAACACCAGCGGTTCTGCACTGTTTTTACTTATGTAACCAAGAATAACTGACATATTGTTTTGTTTAATCACTTATTTAAGTGAATATACATACACCTTGTTTAAATAAAATGGGATATTTTTATATCGACAAGGAATGGGTGTAGAATATGAAAAAGAGGCATATTTATTAGTATATTTATGGAGGATTATTAGTTTTACAGAAACTATTTAATAAACTCTCTAGTTGCTTGTAGACAGCACACCTAAATTCAATTAATTTTCACAAGTGATCCGACTAGCAAACACCTTTCTCCTTTCCAGTCAGTAAAACTTTCTGAACACGGTTATCTGTTTTCTGACATTGAGTAGGAGTTTACGGTCCATATATATTAAAGGGAACCTGTCACTACCATTTCAATCCTAACTAACTTCACTGGACAACAGGGAATGACAAGTCAATCACCTTTACTCTCCTCATTATTCCAAATGTAGCTTAGCAATTAGATTTTAAATAGAGATGAGCGAGTATACTCACTAAGGCACATTACTCGAGCGAGAAGTACCTTAGCCGAGTATCTCCCCGCCCGTCTCTAAAGATTCGGGGGTCGGCGGGGTGGCGGGGAGCAGCGGGGGAGAGCGGGGAGGAACGGAGGGGAGATATCTCGCTCCCTCTCTCTCCCCCGCAACTCACCTGTCACCCGTGCCGGCCCCCGAATCTTTAGAGATGAGCGGGGAAATACTCGGCTAAGGCACTACTCACTCGAGTAATGTGCCTTAGCGAGTATACTCGCTCATCTCTAATTTTAAAGTTATCCTGCGCTACATGTAAATCAACGGAGAAGAGTCACAAAGATTCATGAGCTGCCAAGCTAATCATGTCTTTCTCTTGAGACTAGAATGTAGGGGTTTCAGACAGCACAACTTATCAATACCACATGTACGATTGCACATACTAAGGAATGCTGACACTTATTCAAAAACAAAATATCTAAGAAAAACGATAGAACAGGACACCAAATATGCTTCATGCTTGTAGGGTACCTACTAATATTCATAATTGCACTGCTGTTTTTTGGGGGGTTTTTTAAATTCCATGCAACATTTTGGGTGTACCGCCCTTTTTCAGGCATATGTTAGTCTCAGAAGCCGGTTTGGTGCCATCCTGCTATACTCGCAATTCAAAACCTTTACAGGTCTTCATACTGACTGACTTATGAACCTGAATCAGTATGCAAACTACTATAGATTCTGAAACTAGTATATGCCTGAAATGGATGCTATACACCTGAAACGTTGCAAACATAAAGTATTGGTGTGCTGTTGTTCTTAATTCCTTGAAATCTCTTTCTCTTGATAGACAACTTGTTGCATCCCCTGTTGCACAGGAAATCTTGTCTATCTAGAGAAAGGGGCTGTGATTAGGAAACAAGAGGAAATTAAAAGTGATTGAATATTTTTCCCCTGCCAGCCAGTGAAGTTTTAAAGGTGTGATGGTGGTGACAGGTCCCCTTTAACTACCACTGCAGGAGTTACTACACAGGGTTGAATGGCTGCGTACTATACAAAGCACTCGTACAGTAAATGGACCAGACAAACTACCAGTATATATTCGTAAGCTTATCTTGGAAATTATAGAACTTGTTAAGGAAGACAAAGGGAGTCTCAGAGTTGTCTAGCCTACTATCCAGCCTAAACTGGTTTTCTGTTTTTGACTGGAGACTAATAATACACAACTAAGTAAAATAGACTCTGTCAACTACTTTGAGCCCAATAAGCATAGCTTATGGGTTCAAAGTAGCTGACAAGCAGAGTCTGGGAATGTTTCATACTGGCCTTCCCTGCCATTCCCGCGCTGTCAGCTCTCAAACCTGCCGCTAAATGCTTCCGGCCTAATTACATAGGCACATGCTATGCAGTCTTCTCATTCTAGGCGAATGCCATGTAGTCCAGCAGAAGTGTTCATTGGCAGGTTTGGCAGATGACACCGAGGGAACGGTGGGGGAGGTAGGTCTAAAACTTTCAGCTTAGCTTATGGGCTCAAAGTAGCTGACAGATTCCCTATAACTATGGTTACCATTTATTTTGTTTAAAAAGGACCACTTTCGGGTAAATGAAGACCTATCAATAGGTTTAATATAAAAAATTTTTCTCAGTGTAGGTGTTAAAAATACTGTATGGTTCAAATGCAGTATATACAGAGCCTAAGGCCACTCTCACATATACCACTGTTTATTGCGATTATAGTTCCGTCCCAAACACCACACTAACCGCGGTAAAATGCTCCTATTGATTTAAATGGGCTTCTGAAACCTGTGCTCAAATGCAGAGTTACTAACGCCATGCTTTTTGAGCTTTGTCTGTTCTATTTTCATGTGTTTTAGCGATTTTTAACGCACCTCTTCAACCATCACAATGACGTGATGCGTTAAAAAGCACTAAAACACATGAAAATAGAACAGACAGCGCTCAAAATCGTGGTAAAAATTCAGCTTTTTCAAGCGGCATTTTTGAACGCATGTCTGAGAGTGGCCTAAGTAGTAAATTTTGTAAGTTGTTGGCAATATGTATTGACTATGTATTCTTGTAAAACAGACTAGCCCTTGATAGAATGAACATCAGCAATGCATATTGTATTATTTAGTTTGCTTAGTAAAATTTGTCCCTGATTGCTCTTTTCTAAAATGTTCATTTCGACTGAGGCTCGCCAGGGGCCATAGGTTTTTGAGATGTAATCCATTACCTACCCCCTAAGCAGCTGAAATCTTTGAAAGTTCAATCATACCTCCACTACCCATTTATGGCTATGCTCTGTTACATTACATAGCATACAGTAGGAAGAAAAATTCCTGCATTGATTACTTATAAAATGTGGCCTGATTGTTATCAGCATAACGTTTAAGCCCGTCTTTCGGTACCCGACAGTCAGCCCAGCAATGCTCATTGCTCAGTGAATGGAGGTGGAGCAGGTCAGAGATTGCTCCAGCAGCCTCCTCCTTTCACAGTAAACAGATAGTCATTCACACTGTAGCAGCAAACCAACCATGATTTTATGGCCTGCATGAAAGATCTGATGAGCAATTTATCGCTGATCATTCTTTCACTGCATGTATTTACACTGCGCAATTATCGCGCAAACCGCTAAATCTAATGAGCAGTTTGCACAATAAATGTTCCATGTAGAAGAACCTCTATAGGGCCACAATCCAACTAAAATACAAACACATAAACAATTGTAGGGGAGAAACTCCACATTCGTTATGCTTGATAAAGGCTAATAAGGGAGATGAAAGAATACCTCTGCAGCGCCACCTATTGGAAGGCAGCATTCCTGCAAGTCAGCTGTCTGCTTATGGATTCAGGCTTGGCTTTCACTTCCCAGTCATTGTTACAAGACTTGTATAAAGAGTCTAACATTGACTTGCAGGAATGCTGCCTTGCAATAGGTGGCGCTGCAGAGGTATTGTTCCATCTCCCTTATTTGCATATTACCCAAAGGAGCATGAATGACCTTATAAGTCTCCTCACTCACTCACCTTCTAGATACTCTCCATAAGGAAAAAAGATAGTGTTCCTGATAAAGGCTAGTCGTGGCCAAAACAATGTAAAATTTGTATTCCTTGGATATTTAATAAAACTGGAGCAGGGATATGTTGACAATGCTTTGTCTTTTTTTTATTTACATAACAATCCAACCACATTTTATTAGTAGCCAATGTAGAAAGCCAGGTAATTCAGAAGGGTTCACTTGCTTTTTTCCTGCAAGCGTATTTGGGCTATTCTGCTCTCAGAATGTTCTGATTAGCCACAAATTATTACTCATTAAATGTGCACCTGTATTCAGTGAATGTTACTGTTAATACGCAGTAGTTAGATCCAAAATCCCGCTATTGAAACCAATGGGATACTTCACTGAATACATGCAGCTAGCAAAACTGCAAGCCCCTCCGACTGGAAAACACATAACATGCTTACCTTTTAGATGCTGAAAAGTAACTAGTGCCTTACAGTACACATAAAGTCTATGCTGTGTAAGTTAAGTGGGTTGTCATATATTTCACATAAGATATGCAAATGTTTACATGCTTCTGCTGTGACATTGTGCCGACTAATTCTATTTATCGTTTGACAAATTGTTATAAAAATAATTTAATAGTATTGTCCTAATCCGGAATAGTCTTCTTTCATATATACTTTTTGTAGTGTTTTTGCCCCTTAAAAACATACATGTTAACAAAAGGCTGGCAATTTTTTATTTGGTATATTCATTTTTCAGCGATATTTTTTTAGCAGCTTTTTAATGTGTACAATTTTCACTGGGGCAGAAATAGGGGTCTATTTTTTAAATTATAGCCCTTCAGAGTGTAAACACTGTATTAAAACTCAACTTTTATTAGAGCAAATTAAAAGATTAGGGCTGAAGACAAACATGGATACCACGTTAATCCTACTGGTAAGGGGCCACAACTCATATGGTTATCAACCAAGAAGAAACGTGGATACATGGACACAGATATATCACAAACGTTTCTGAGATACCACAGTAGGTCTAGATGATCCCAAACAGAATTCACCAATATTGGTTCCCAGAAGGATGACTGGCTCAACGTTATAAGCCCACTTGGTTATTCAATATTAGGATGACAAAAGGTATAGGTCTGGGTATGGGGTTATCATTAATATGAGAGTAGAGAGAAGACCTGTATGACAATTATGTATCCTGGAGTGATAGAGAGGGGATTGCAGGGCTGTTATTAGACCCCTGGGTGACCTCGGAATCTCCAAGTTCGATCTATACAATAGGTCAACCCTCTTCTAATCCCCTATTCGTCAGTTAGGTTTCTACTTCTGATTGATCTAGCTACTGTGGTCTCAATACTATCAATGGATTCTATCTAATAATTCAGTTGGTTCTTAATTCTGACTACAATAATATAGTCTTAATACCATCTATGGATTTGATGATTTTTCAAATAAATTCCTAATACATTCAATTGGTTCTAGGTTCAACACGTTTCCCTGTGAATAGCAGTTCATGAGAAACCTTCAGAACACTTTCATATTAGAAATACCGACTCAATATGTGAGAACCCAACTATTGTACAAATGGAAGGTTCAACCTAGATAGAAGTACTTAGTTGATGTTATGAGAACCTATTTTATATACGAAATGGATGGATAATGCAATCCTATGTATTAAGTGATTTGTAGGCACCAAGGATCCATCTAGCTAGCTAAGTAAGGAGTACAAGAGCTCACATTCAGTGAACATTGTCCTAGATACTGAAATAGGTTAAGACAACCAAATCCCACATTGAGACTATCTGTAATACAGAGCAATTCTGAGCTGTTAACGCATCCCTTAAGTTCTAAGTAGGATTAAAATAACCTTTTCCCAGGGTGCTCTCACATATCCCCAGTAGGTAGTCTAGTTTACTAGATAAAGATTACTAAAGCTCTAGCTAATTAACCACTTTTCTGAATACTGGGTTAGGTTAGGACAATTAGGTTCACCCTCAAAGTTATCCAGAGTACAGAGCAGGTCAAAGCCGATAACTGATCCCTAAAGCTGTAGTCAGGAGTTCAATGCCCCTAGAAGGCCCAGAGGTACTCTCATGTGTCCCTATTACTTAATAAAGTTCGCTAAGATTGAGAGGTAAAGTGTTCAATAGCTCTGCCTTCCAAGAAAATGAAGATGAAAACAAAAAAAAAGAAATTAGCAAAGCCAGTAGGGCTGCAGGCTTTGCTCATTTATTTTTTGTTTTCATAACTACAGACCTAACTGATGAAAAGGGGATTAAAAGAGGGTTGACCTATTGTATACATCAGATCTGGAGATTTTGAGGTGACCCAGGGGTCTTATAATAGCCCTGCCATCTGCTCTCTATCACTCCAAGAACCATAATTGTCATACAGGTCTTCTCTCTACTCTCATATTAATGAGAAACCCCAAACCCAGACTTTACCTTTTGTCATCCTATTGAATAAACAAGGGGGTTTATAACGTTGAGCCAGTCATCCTTCTGGGAACCAATATTGGTGAATTCTGTTTGGGATCATCTAGACCTACTGTGGTATCTCAAAAACGTTTGTGTTATACGTGTGTCCAGGTATCCACGTTCCTTCTTGGTTGATAACCATATGAGTTGCTGCCCCCTACCAGTAGGATTAACATGGTATCCATGTTTGTCTTCAGCCCTAATCTCTAAATTTGCCCTAATAAAAGTTAAGTTCTAATAAAGTGCCTATGCTTTTTTATGTGTACATGCATTTTTTTTTCTTAGATGCTCGCCGGGCAGGAGTTTCCATTGACTCCTATAGGAGCAGGAGCTAATAGAAACTCCTGCGCTGGCAATAAATTTCCCACGGCTTAAAGCAGGGTATTTAAAAGGTGCTACCCAGAAGCACCTTTTAAATATCCCGCTGTTAACTCCTGTTAGTCCCCGCGGGGATGAGGGGACTCCCCATGGGTTCTGTTAATCCCCGTGGGGGCTAACAGGATTTTACAATGGAACATTAAAAAGGTGCTTCTGAGCAGTCACTTTTAAATCTCCTGCTGTAAGCAGCGGGGTATTCCTCCTGCCCCCCTGCTGCGCAATTCCCTAGCAGTAGGGGGCAGTAGAGAACTCCCCCTACCTCTCTCCCTAAGGGAATTTCCTATAGCAGGAAGAGAGAGGGGGCAGGGTTACAGGGCTTCCCCCGAGAGCGTGGGAGGAGGCGGGGCTAGAGGGACCTGCCCCCTAGCCACGTCCCCTCCATGGTTTGCTATGGGGATTCTCGCAGAGAATCTCCATTGCAAGCCATGGAGGGGCGGAGCTAGGGCGCGGGACTAGGGGGCCCCCTTTTTTCTGTGCCATGGGGATATCCCTCAGGATTTCTCCATATCTCCATAGCATAAAGAGACAGTGCTGCTATGGGGGAGTTCCCCAGAGCAGGGACAGTGAGAGGAGCTATGGGGGGTTCCCCATAGCCCCACTCCATCTCTCCCTGCTCTGGGGAATAGCAAGGAGATTTAAGCCATTTTAAATTTCTCATTAAAATCCACAGGCAGCCCTGTAGATTTTAGTGTGGAATTTACTGCGTCTTGCATAATAATTCTGCCAGTGTAAAGGTCCCTTAGGCTTTCTACACACGGCCGAGCGTGATATCGAGCTGTGAAACTCGGCCCAATGTCGCCCTCGTGCATGTGCAATGTTTTTGGCGGATGCATGGTGTTTTTTTTATAGAAAAAACCCTCCCATCTCTTCGATGAGGTTGAAACCCTCCGGTGCGGCAAGTGTTTCCCAGTGGAAACTTTGCATCACACTTACCGTGCGATGATTTTCCTGTCCGATTGAAAACAACGGGTGATGCATTCCAATGGAAGGTCCAAAGATAGGACATGCTGTAATTTATGCTTCCACCGCAATGCAGATAAAAAAATCGCTCATGTATGTGACCTCGTTCAAAATAATGGGGTTCATATTTGTGCGAGGTTTCTGCGCCTTAGGATGCTTTCCCACGGGATGGAATGGCAGAGCTTCTTCCATTGTTTTCAATGGGAGATCTCGCATCACATCACGTGCACTTTGCACATGTTGCAATGCTGCTGGCCCCATTGAAAACAATGGGAGCTCCAATGCTATAGCACACAGAAAGATAGAACATTCTGCGATTTGTTTCCCACATCGCATCGCGATGCCATGCAGGAAAACATTGTTCATGTGTATGACCCCATACAAAAAAATATTTATGCAAGTTTTTCTATTTGTCACAATGACTAAGGCCTTCCTTGCTCACATAATTGTATTTCAGTTCCGTATTTTTTTTTTTTAATCCAGCCAAACAGGATAGGACCTTAGAGGGAAGCAGCAATATATTGCTTTGAGTTAAGTTTTCCTTCTTTACTCTGCTGACATTTTTTCCCATTTTTTTAATTGAAAAATACATAAGGGACTACAGACATGTAATAAACTTTGTGAATGAAACATATTTGATATTTGTAAGGCAAACAACATTGAGGTAGAAGAATCTATAGCTGATTTTTTTTCACTAACCATTTTTTCGCTATCCTCATTAAAGTTATACATAGAATATAAATTTTACATTTTTTTTTTTTGCTTGGACTATTTTTTAAACAGAAACCGTGAGATGCATACTATGCCAAATGTACTAAATACATTGAAATTTTTTTTAAAAAGTGCCAAAAAATAAGCTTTAGATTTATAGCTCCAGTGTCATCCACATATAATAGACTTAGTATAAGTTATGCGGAACTCCTTCAGTTAAAATAAAAAAAGAAGCAGATGAAAGTGCCATTGCATTGCTAACTGCCTGGAAGACACCCAGGGTCCCATAACCAGTAACATTTTTTTCATGTATATGTCAGTTCACTGTGTACTTGATTTTGTAGTTGCAAAAGAACCCGGAACTCATAGAAAAGAAAGTTAAAAGTTGAAATTAAACTTTCTTAATAGACATTAATCTAAAACTTTGCCTTTTCGTGTAAATTTGTGTTTTTCCAACCAAAAGTGTGTTGTGGGTTTTCAGCTTTGTAACCATACCAGTCCCAGGTACTGATAAAGTGTATTGCTCTTGTTGTTCTATACCTAGCGTACCGCGTCAAATACAAAAACAGTTGATGTTGTCTCATTGTGATTTAAAGCTGCAACACAGGTGGAAAAAGAAACACATTGTATATCTGTCAGTTGAGCGGGTTTTCAAATTATACTTACAAAATTATATATTTTTGTTTGTTTCAGAAATTATATATAGCAAAATGCTTAAGAAATAAGAGAAAATGTATTTATTGTTCAAGTACTGTATTAAATAGTGCCAAATGGGTTCTGGAAAATAATTGTGTGATATAAACTTTATATTTATCTATATAACCAACAGATATACATATTTATTTTAATAGTAATCAGAATATTATGTGTGTAGCATAGCAATGGAGATACACTTTAATAAACTTTTTTTTTACTCACGGTGAGACTTTGCTTGGTTGTCTATAGTGGAAAGAAAAAAATACAAAATGTACTTGGATGAGAATTGTTAAGGCTATACTGGAGACATTTAACTCCTTCAGTGGCAGATTTATTATTACAATATTATGGCAGGGAAATCTCCGGGGCTTGCTGCGCTGAATATGCAGTAAAAACTCCAGAAGATTTGAGATCACAGCTCAGTACTCTGCACATTTCAGCACTAGAGCTGTCCATGGAAATCTTCCAGGGTTTAACTGCATAGTCAGTGCAGCAAGCCCTGGAGATTTTCTGGGCGTGCCACTAAAGGGGTAATGGTATACTCACACACTGTATATTTGGTGCAGAAATTTCTGTGACTAAAAATCTGTTCCATATATCTGAATGGAGTAATTTGGGCAGCAAGAACTTAGGCTTGGGGTTATATTCACCCAAAAGGTTGGTTTGATGCCCAATCATTGTGAAGTGTAAACATGTGCAGCAAGCATTTAATTTCATCACTATGAGGGTTTCTTCAGACGACTATATTTGGCAATACACTTTCTCCTGCGCAATTTTTTGTTGAGTGAATGAGTTTATTTTATACGCATTTCTGCGTAAATACTGTGCGTATTTGTGCAGGCACCATTCGTTCACATGGGCAAGGGAATCACCCCACCCTGACTTAAATGGCTAATTAGCCTTGCAAGCTGTCGGGGTCCACAGGTATGCACAGCGTTTAGTGCATACCCACGTGTGCGGTTGTGCGTGGTGGGCAAATAAGCAGAAAATAGAGTAGTTCTTATTTTTTTGCGCCCGCAAATAGTATTTCCCTGGAAAACCCTTTTAATACAACTGCATGATATAAAGAAATGGAACCAGTGTAGTTGACGTTTTGTTGAAGCGGGAATTAGTTGCAGACGTGTAAATGTACAGCTTTTGCATTTGTCTGCAACATATGTTTGGTGTCATTATTCAAATGTACGGCGAAATGCAAGGCATATCACTTGCCTAACAGGGGCTAAGTCTAACACAGCATGCCTATGATCATAGATGTAGTCACTTGCAGGTAAGGCCATCGCATGGCTTGTCGAAATATGGTTTCTGCACAGCTGTGTGTATTTTGCCGAAAGAAAAGTGGTTGCCTATCCAAAGTACGCACTGGAGAACATGGAAGTGACAGCTTACCAAAAAAAACACAAAATATCTACATCTGTCAAGTAGGTCCAATTTTATTTAACTAAATTCTTGACATCTAATTAATAACTGTGTAAAATAAGCTTCATAGTGAATGTATTATGTATGCATTAATGTGTTAAGCTGCTGTCTTGTTTAAGTGAGATAAATGTCCAATGGGTTTACTAATTAACTCCCAATTAGATTTCATAAGCATTATGATGACAGTGTAAAGGGTATGTCTCATATGTGCGAGATCTGAACATAATGAATGTTTATTCTTAAGTCAAGGCTGAATACACATAAGAATAGATGGGCTTTGTTTCTGCAAGAATAATAGGAAATATTGCGGGGTTTTATTGACCTGCCTATGCCAGAACTGTGCCATCAAAAAGCACAGTTATTTTTGCACAAAATTGTGACTTTTGAAGTTTTACGCTACCTACAGCAGTTTCCCAGAAAATGGGTGGGACTTAGAGGGAGGGGGCATAAACAAGAGGTATAATTCAATGAGAAAGACAGCAACATGTCACTTTCTACATTACTGTACACTGCTCATAGCATTCGTTTGTAGCTATTCTGTGTCTTCATTCACGTGCTGTAATATAATTGATAAGAACACAATTACTACTATGCTGATACTAACAAATCCAAATAACCAGGATAAAATAACACCTTGAGGTCTCTTTCACACGGGGACCTACTTTCGCAAAAATCACGCACGAAAAAACTTGCAGCTATTAGAGCCAGTTGTTTCCTATGGAAAAGTTCAGTTGAAGGATTTTAGACACCCCGAAAAACATCTGAACGTTCCAACAGGAAACCATTGGTTTTAATAGCCATAGGTTTTTTTACACATGTGATTTATGCACATGTAGGCCCCTGCGTGAGAGAGGCCTTAAAGTACCTTCACTCATGGTATATTTGCAGCAGAAGACTCGCAGCAAATAATTCATAAATTTGCAGTGGGCAAATTTACATCTAAATCATATGGATTTTTCAGCAAATGTTGTTGCAGATTTGCCAAGGGTTTGGGCGCTTCTTCACACAACCATGTTTGTGCAGGTATTTTTGCACACAAAATCTGTGCATGCTAAACACAGAGAATAGAACCTATTGTTCTTAATTGGTTCGCTCTCATAAGCACGTTTTGCTTCCGCATTCTGTGCGTATGGGAAAAAGTAGGACCTGCTCTATTTTCCTGCGCTTTGCACAGCTAAAGTCCTGTAGAGGAAGGACTTGTTATTTATATAGCACCAACTTATTCTGCAGCGCTTCCAAGTAATTTATTTATTACCCCCCCAGCAAGCTGGGTACTCATTATACTGACCTCAGACGGATGGAAGGCTGGACCACTTGTTTGTGGATGGAAGGCTGGAATCAACCTTGAGCCTGCTACCCGAACCATGCATGGATTGACCTTGCAACTCACATTGAACTGAGCGCATGCTCAGTGCATGTGCACCACTGTTCTGTTTATTTCAACTGGATCACCTGAGATAGTTGACTTGACTATCTTCAGAGATCCCAACGAAGTGAATGTAGCAATGGTGCACATGCATCACCCGACATCGCATTTGCCACCCTGTAAAAGCCCCAGTAATGCGAAGCGGTTTCATGTGAAAACAGCTTTGTGTCACTGCATGGTTTCCCTGTCAGAGCCATGGTAGAGAATCGCAGAGTTCTACCATTGCTTTCAATGGGGCCGGCACAGAAAAGAATGGGCAATATCGCAAAGAGATATAACATGCTTTTTTTCTACGCAACATCATTTGAGTAAAATCATCTCAAATGGAAATGAAACCACTGAAAATCAATGGTTTCATAATTATGCATTTTTACTCACTCTCACATTGCGCAAAAATTGTGCGTTTTGTCGCCAGTGTGAAGGCACCCTTATGCACATGACACTACTGCATCAAATATAGTTCAATGCTTTCACAATATGATTCAAATAATCAAAAAGTAGTTGTGCATGTTCATGAGAAAGGATAGATGGACGAAAATGGAATGAGGAAATGGGTTGAAAAAGTGTGGTCCAAATGTCCTGGAGAGCATCTGAAAAAAAAACTGCCTTATTAGTGCTTGACCAGTTTAGAGCATATATTAGTAAAACTACAAAAAATAGCTTTAAAGAAGTGAAGACTCATCTAGCTGTAATTCCTAAGAGTCTTACCAGCCAGTCGCAACCTCTCAACGTTTCTATCAACAAACCATTTAAAGTCTTTATGCGAGAAGAGTGGAACAAGTAGATGGCTGCTGGTAATCATGATCTGACACATACTGGAAGAATTAAGAGGCCCACTATCACTCAAGTTTGTGAATGAGTGAAAACATCATGGCACTCAGTGAAGGATGAAACTGTTGTGAGGTCATTAAGAAAATGTGGTATTAGCAACATTTAGACTACAGTTTAAATGACAGTTTTGAGTGATCATCTTTGCAAAACTCTTAAGTAGCTAATTAGCCACTTAAAAAGTTATGCAGGCGGAGACACTGCCGTTAACTCGGAGAACAAAGCAGCTGTTTTGTATATGCAAACAGCTGCTTTGCTCTCACAGTTATCAGCGGTGTCCCGCTGAGCTGATAGCCCCGAGAAACATCAGGAGGGCTGACTGCTCCTTTGTTATTGAAGCTTTCAGCTGGTATCCCACTGGGAAGTTCCAGCGGGATACCAGCTGAAAGAATGCTACCAGTGCCGCCCGCTGAGAAAATCAGCGAGCGGCACTGATAACAGTCATCGCTCATTTCTGGCTTGATAGAAATGAGCGATGGACGAACAGTGCATGATGGCAGCGCATTCAGACAGAAAGATTATCGCTCAAAAGATGACGTTTCAGCAATAATTGTTGTGTGTAAATGGGCCTTTAAGTGGAACTGAAGATAGTATCATATATGAAGATAGCGAAGAAAGTGATATCAGTGAGTGTGAGCAACTCAGCTTCATAAATTCTGACACCAGCAATGATAAGTTCTTGAGGGTTCCCAGAAAATTAAAAGAGTACTTGAACCTTAAAGTGTCTCCTCATTTATTAATTACAGTGATGATGGTTCTTACCGCTGTTGACTGCTGTTCACTTTACAGGGTTAACATTTTATTCTGCTAAATTTTATTAAATATTTTAGTACACAATTTGGTTAAGAATAGAGATGAGCGAGCACCAAAATGCTCGGGTGCTCGTTACTCGAGTCGAACTTTCAGTGATGCTCGAGAGCTCGTTTTGAGTAACGAACCCCATTGAATTCAATGGGCGACTCAAGCATTTTTGTATATCGCCGATGCTCGCTAAGGTTTTCATTTGTGAAAACCTGGGAAATTCAAGAAAGTGATGGCAACGACACAGAAACGGATAGCGCAGGCGAGGGGCTACATGTTGGGCTGCATCTCAAGTTCCCAGGTCCCACTATTAAGCCACAATAGTGGCAAGAGTGAGACCCCCCTCCCCCCCCCCACTGTCAACATAAAGATCATTCTCCTCTGCCACAGCTGTAACAGCTGTGGCAGAGAAGAACGATGTTAGCCCATTGAATTCAATGGAGCCGGCAATACAGCTGGCTCCATTGAAAGCAATGGGCTGCTGGCGATCGCGGGATGAATTGTCGGGAAGGGCTTAAATATATAAGCCCTTCCCTGCAATTCATCCAGAAATGTGTAAAAATAAAAAATATATATATACTCACCTGGTCCCGGCAGACGGAGTTCAGCGCGGCCAGCGGCAGTCCTCCTGAACTGCTCTGAACAGCTGTGAGTAGTATTCAGCAGCTGGGGATTTAAAATCCCCGCCTGCTGAATGAGCTGCCTCTAATTGGTCACAGCCTGACCAATCAGAGGCAGATTCCACTCACACACCCATTCATGAATTTATGAATGGGTGAGTGACTGCTGCCTCTCATCTGATTGGTCCCGCTGAGCCAATCAGAGGCAACAGTCACACACCCATTCATAAATTCATGAATGGGTGTGTGAGTGGAATCTGCCTCTGATTGGTCAGGCTGTGACCCATTAGAGGCAGCTCATTCAGCAGGCAGGGATTTTAAATCCCCGGCTGCTGAATACTACTCACAGCTGTTCAGAGCAGTTCAGGAGGACTGCCGCTGGCCGCGCTGAACTCCGTCTGCCGGGACCAGGTGAGTATATATATATTTTTTTTTTTACACATTTCTGGATGAATTGCAGGGAAGGGCTTATATATTTAACCCCTTCCCGACAATTCATCCCGCGATCGCCGGCAGCCCATTGCTTTTAATGGAGCCGGCTGTATTGCCGGCTCCATTGAATTCAATGGGCTAACATCGTTCTGCCGGGACAAGGTGAGTATATATATATATTTTTTTTACACATTTCTGGATGAATTGCAGGGAAGGGCTTATATATTTAAGCCCTTCCCGACAATTCATCCCGCGCTCGCCGGCAGGCCATTGCTTTCAATGGAGCCGGCTGTATTGCCGGCTCCATTGAATTCAATGGTCAGTGCTCGTTTAATCGAGACGAGTACCGCGTGGTGCTCGTCTCGAGTAACAAGCATCTCGAGCACCCTAATACTCGAACGAGCATCAAGCTCGGACGAGTATGCTCGCTCATCTCTAGTTAAGAATTTTTTTCTTGTTTTCTTCCTCTAAACCTAAGTGCTTCGCATGGTCAGGTGTGTCATATACTGTACTCTTATTGAAAAGTGCCTGCCAGCCCTTCAGGTATTTCAGCTCACTTTTGCATCTGCAATGAATAGGTACACAGAATGCTAGAACTAACTAAATTAGTACATTTCTAATTTAATTGTGAAATCCCAGAAAGGTTGTAAAGGTCAAGCTATATATATGCAAATCAACTGTTCACATTTGTTGCTTTTTCCAATAGAAGCCTTTTATATGTTAGATGTGTAAATGCAATTAACTTAAGTAAACATATCATGAAGATGGAGTCCGGAGACAATAGTATAACATAAAGTAGGATTTAGAAGTTATGATAATCCACATTTATTCTAGAACCTTTGAACTTTAAAAATAAATGAAATTAAGTTTCGTTTTTTTTATTTTATTTTTTGCATGTCAAAGAATATACATTTATAAATAATTATTTTACCATGTACAATGACATTGCTTCCATTCAGTTAGTTCTGTAATCATTTTGAGCCCCTGAAGACAAGAAATCTTGTTAATTATTTTCGATGACAAAAATAAATCATAACATGTATTCAAGAATATAATTACGAGTATGGTGACATTTTCCAAACTCGTGTTTGTTGTTTCAACAGTTGTAATCTTGGAATCCTCTATGCAGTTTCATTAAGAAAACTTTGATTCTGCTCAATCCAAATAAGAACTATCATCATCATCATCATCATCATCATCAAAAAGTCTAGTAGTAATTTTCTACCCACATTTAACTGATACAAATGACCACAGTTTTTGGTACTGAATGACCAGACAAATTACTAATGCTCTGTTCACATCTGCATTGTGGTTTCTCTTAGGCCTTGTTCACACTAGCGCTGTTTTTGTGCACTAAAGGCCCGTGAAAAGATTGCTTCTAACAGAACCAATGGTTTTCTATAGAATCGTTCACAGGAAGGAATTTTAGATGCGCTAAATACTCGCACCAATCAAAGATAGGGCAGCAACTGCCAAGCTCGCGTCTAAGGTCCGCGGTGTGAGAAAAGGTAGAGCCTGACCTATCTTAGGTGCGTGATGTACAGAAGTTTCCATTGACTCTTCTGGGAGCAGGAGTCTATGGAAACTCCTTCGCAGGAAAATGAGATTACAAATTAGGAGGATTTCTGCCGATGGAAGGAATTCCTCGCTGCTTACAGCGGGACATTTAAAAGGTGGAGAGGTGGAGGGAGTGCCCTACTGCCCCCTGCTGCTGGGGAATTGCCCAGCAGCAGGGCTGGAGGAATTCCCAGCTGCTTCCAGCAGGAAATTTAAAAGTGTTGCCCAGAAGCACATTTTTAATGTCCCATTTTAAACTCCTGTTAGTCCCCGCGGGGATGAAGGGAAGCCCTGAAGGTTCCCTTAATCCCCACAGGGACTAACAGCAATTTACAGCGGAACATTTAAAATGTGCTTCTGAGCAACACTTTTAAATTTCCTGCTGGAAGCAGCTGGGAATTCCTCCAGCCCTGCTGCTGGGCAATTCCCCAGCAGCAGGGGGCAGTAGGGCACTCCCTCCACCTCTCTCCCCAAGGGATTTCCCTATAGCAGGGAGAGGAGGGGCGGGGTTACCGAGCTTTCCTGAGATAGTGGGAGGGAAGGGTGGGCCTAGAGGGATTAATAATAATTGGCTATTAGAAAGTTAGCTGTATTTCGGATTGCTTATTTTCATGATTTTTCAAATTTGTGCCTTATTTTAACTAAATGTCAAATAAGAGAAGAAAAAATTTTTAAATCACAATTTTAATAAGCGTCATTCTATGTCATAGTATATGGATTTAGTTATGCTTGTTACAAAATAGTATTGTAATACCATGTATATCATAACAGTGAAGAATACTTAAGTTGTTTAAATAAGTGTCCTATCTGTTGGAGATTTCCAGTAGAAATCCAGGAGCCCCTTTTAACCTTTTTTCTCTCTCGTATCAGGCTTTTCGAAATGACTATAACATGAAAAGAATCAGTTCTGTAGCAGCAAGTCCAGCTACATTCTTCTATAACAAACCAGTACACGTACCATAAAACCTGTGCTATAAATCAATATAACCAGTCAATATATTTGACGACCACATTAGCATGAACAAATTGCTACAGCACTGATCAATATTTTTGGTTGATTAAAGCTCAGACTTCATTTTTCTTTTATATTATTATGACTATCCATAATTTATGTCCTTAGAACCTATATTGCTCATTCCCTCAAAGTACATGCACTGTAAATTACCATATTGAATACACACTATTTTCTTGTTATGAACATCTAGGCCTTATGTGTCTGATACTGAGCATTAATATAAGTTAGGATTCGTTCACATCTGTGCTATGGACTCTGTTTTCTTTTTCATCATAGGCATTGGCGTAACTATAGGGAATGCAGGGGATCTCTGGCGGGACGACTGTTATACGCTTTAGTGTCCAACAATCGTATCCAGGTAAAAGAAGGGCCCTTAGGAGTTGTGAGGATGTAAGGGAATACTTTGGCTGGTACATATGGAAGCATTGTGACAAGAACTCATGAGAGCACCGAGGATGGTACTCATCGGGGTAAAATAGAAGATGAAATAAAAAATTGTGTCATAGTTTTATCATGGGGCACATTGAAATGGCACTGTTATGGGTTACTGTGGCATGACATTACTATTGAGGCACTGCAGAATCATGCTGCACTTAGGCCTCATGTTCATGGGCGGGTAAGATTCCCTGCGGAAAATCCTGCACGTAATCCGTCTGTGCTTGCAGGCAGTGAGCCCTGCGTACCTGTATCTTGCAGGCTGCGGCATCCGCACAGACCTCGCTTCTTCCGGGTTCGCTGTACTGTGCATGGTCCTCACGGCCCGCTGTCAGACATGCTCCATACAGATTTTTTTTTTTAAATCTCCTGCTTTCCTGCAGGATCGGCGGCATGTCCGCAGTGTCAGCTGCAGCTGTGCCGCAGATCAGACGGCTTCCATTGAAGTCATTAAAGTTTTGTGCGGGAACAGCACAAAAATGGAGCATACTGCAATCTGTTTTCCGGACCGAAAGGTCCGCAAGACGAACCACATGCTTTAATTAATTTGTAGTCACCTATGCTTCCCTATAGGCGGCTTAATTTGTGGATCAAACCCGTCATTAGACATTGGGCCTTACAAAAGTTCTTCCGTCATAAACATTTATTGCATCAAGTAAATGTCTGATTAGTGGGAGTTTGACTGCTAGAACCCCCTCTAATTTTAAGACCAGAGGTCCCATTTCCACTCGATTATTGTCAATGAGAGGTACAAAGCATAATTCCTTTGCTGTAACTTGATGACATTTCCCCAAGTATCAGTCCGGAGTGTCAGCACCCTCATATTTCTCAAAATACACTTGTGTATAGAGTAACAAAGCCATGAACAACAGGGCTATGTGAAGTTAGAAGATTTTTTACAGATATGCACTGTAGTTTTTTATCATCTTTACTGGAATACCTTTTAGCACTTTATCTATTATTTAGTTAGTACCATTTGCAGCCATAAGAATGGCTATTTACATTAAGACTAACCACTAATAGCACTGAATATAGTGTTATTCATTCTTTAGAGGCCAGAAACCTCAAACCAAATGATAAATTACAGAATGATATCACTTTAATATCTAACAAGTGATAACACAACACAACTAGCATGGGTGGGAAGACCTGGCCATACTATATTGCAGTGCCTGTATAGTACCACATACCTTCACTAAATGCTCTCTGTATATTAGTATGTACAGTTATATGTACATTTAAACATAATTAAAGGGACCTTTCACACAGGATGGAATTGTCGGCAGGACGCTGTGCAGATGCGGATCTTGTCAATTAGTGTGGCTTTTGTTGCGTTATTAATTGTTCTGCGGAACGTCTTGCAGAAATTATTGTGTTTTTTTCCTTGGACTTTAATTGTGGAATTACATCTCCTGTATGTTAGAAATTTGCAACAATTCCTCAAGACATCTTTTACTCTGCAGCAAAAAGCTTTTCCTATGCAGAATTTAACGTTGCAGTTTTGAAGTAAAGACACACAGATTTTAACGAGACCGAATTCAAGCCCCGTAGGGATAAAGGCCCATTTAGACTCAATGATTATCGCTCAAAAGATGGTTTTTGAGCGATAATCATTGTGTGTAACTGCACTGACATCGTGCAGTTTTCAGTAGGCAGTCGATGATCGTTCTCTTTCAGCATGCTGAAAGACAACTATGAGCCTTATCAGGAGTTCACAGCGGGATACAGCTGATACTATTGTTTCAGCTGTATCCCGCTCCCTGAACACAGCAGGGGTATGAAGAACAGGGCGGTCCAGCTGTGTTCTTCAAACCTTGCTCGGAGCGCTTGGCTGTATACCAGCCGGGCGCTCTGAGCAGAGAACAGCTGGATGCAGAAGACAAGCTGCCACACTTGTCTTCTACATCCCCCGCTCGGAGTGCTCAGCTGTATACCAGCCGGGCGCTCCGAGCAGAGAACAGCTGAATGCAGAAGACAAGCAACCCCGGTTGTCTTCTGCTTCTCCCGCTCGAAGCGCAAGGTGATTGCTGTGTCTAAATGGGCCTTAACATTGTGACACAGAAATGTCAGTGTAGACTAATTCTGTGTCACAATGCGTTTTTTGAATTCAGAATAATGTATGCAACATAGAAATGCACCCTTTGTATACGAAGTGTTTTTCATTAACCCCAAAATCTAATGGGCCATGCAAAATATACATAATGTGCACCCAAGTTATTGATTATAAGCTTAAAGCACAGAGCAGTGATTACCGAGTTCCACTTCTGCAAGCTCTAAATATACAATGGCAAACAGCCAGACAAATGTCTCCTTAGAGAGCTTTTAGGGAGCAAGAGCCTTGATAAGCCGATCATTTCTAAAGACTGTATACCTGCCTGGGGACCAGTGAATAAATTGCGAGGACACCATATGTCTGCTACTCTTCTCATGTAAAAAGCCTGCAGAACCATAGTTCAAGTGGTTCTATTAGAATTAGAGAACAAAAGACGGTGCTGAGGATGCAGCAATGTGATGTGAGTAATGGAGATATTAGCCTGAAGTGGCATCTTAAAATTTGATACAATTACAAACTAGTCAAAAGGAGAGCATCTTACTGGAATGTGTTTGAACAGGGAAAGGGACTGCTTACTAAAAGGGATGAATTAAAGTGACTTAGTCATAGGTTCTTAAAGGACAATATGAACATATTCTTGTTTCTGTTATGTAACAGAATTTTGTAGCTACATTTCCGTGAGGCAAAAAAGGTATTTGTACTTATAAGACAATTTTCTCTTTCCCATTTCATTAAGGGAAATCTCTGCTTTTATGCTATATTCTGTGTAGGAAATGAGACGTTACAGTTTATGGAATATCAACCATGGCACAATATTATATAGATACACAATAGCCAAGGGCATAAATAAATTTACCAGTCAAATGAGACAAAAATGTACTGGCTTCAACTTAAATATGAAGAATTCTAAAGGTGCATTTAGACGGGAGAATCATCATTCAAAAAATTATTACAACAAGTGAAAGTGACTGATCGTTCCGTCTAAACATGAGCCAATGACTGAACGAAAAACGAGAATCGTCCAGTTTTCATTCGTTGTTCAATTTCAGCAGGACGAAAAATCATTGTTGGCTTGTTCACTTGTCGTCTCTTTTAAACACTCCCCACTCAATGTTTCACATAGGAATGTGCAAATAAGGAAGATTGAACCATACCTCAGTAATCTGTTAACAAAGATTGGAAATTAAGACCTGTATAAAGGGTTGGACATTGAATTGCAGGAATGATGTCGTCCAATAGGTGGCGCTGCAGAGGTATTGTTCCATCTTCCTTATTTGCATATTACCCAGAGGAGCATGCATGGCCTTATAAGTCTCCTCACTCACCTTCTGAGAGCTGAGCAAGGAAGGTTCATGATATGTCCTGGAAGAGAGATGAGAATGAGCGCCTCAGAAGACTAGCACAAGATGAAGCTGATCAAAGTAAAATACCGGAAGAGCAAACTGCTCAATACAAGCAAGATTTTGCAGAAAATAAATCCTGCTATTGAAACAAACCTCTGAGAGCAAGAGGAAGAGACAAAAAATGATTCTGGAAGAGTCTCTAGAAATAACACAAACTGGTGGAAGATGCATTGCCACAAGTGAAACTGCAGATGAAAGAGGCTCTTGAAGTAAAGGCTGAATTAGAAAGGCCCCACAAGCAGTTGCATGCTGAAATGAAATACTTTGTTAGTGTCCAGAATGATGCTGAAAGGATTGCTCAAGAACTAGAAAAGTTTCAGAAAGCATTCTATATTTTAAAAAATCCCCAAATACTGCATTTTCACACTAATCACAGAAACTATTACTAGTCTGTCTATCTCACTAACATCACAGACAGGATTACACTGAAAGCTAAAACATATATGTAGATAACACAGTGTGAAGGCTATGGGCCTAAACATATACATATATTGTTCTGTCTCCTATGAACATCTTTGATATACGCTTATACATTCATATGTTGTTTGCACAGCAAGATTGCATTGTTACAGGAATAGAAATAGAGAATAGTACTCAGCAAAAGTATATATAACTTACATTCTTTCCTTATCTTCTGTTACACTGTTCAAAGGTCAGTGTGCAACAGTGTCCAGTAAAGACAAGGCCTTAAAGGAGATGTCTCGAGGAAGCAGTGATTTTTTTTTTTTTCCCAGTCCCCCTAATTAAACATACATTACTAATTACCCCTGTAAATGACTTTCCTAGCTGGTTTGTACTTACCGTTCCAGCGTTTCAGCAACTTATAAAAGTTTCCCCAAGATGGCCGCCGGCTCTTTCCCCGTCGCTCGCTGCAGCCCGACGTGCGCACTCCCGAGACGCTGCCAGCTGTGTCTCCATGGCAACCGGACGCCCCGCAGCCGCCGACCAGACGCCCCGCAAGCCGCCGACCAGACGCCCCGCAGCCGCCGACCAGTCACCCACCGCCAGGCAGCAGGTAACAGGCGCTAGCCCCCGGCTCCCCAGCGCTACGCTCCTGGCTCCCCAGCGCTAGACCCTCAGCCCAGGTGAAGGCCCCGGAGCCCAGCGCTAGGTTCCGGAGCCCAGCGCTAGGTTCCGGAGCCCAGCGCTAGGTTCCGGAGCCCAGCGCTAGGTTCCGGAGCCCAGCGCTAGGTTCCGGAGCCCAGGTGAAGGCCCCGGAGCCCAGCGCTAGGTTCCGGAGCCCAGCGCTAGGTTCTGGAGCCCAGGTGAAGGCCCCGGAGCCCAGCGCTGGGCTCCGGGGCCTTCACCTGTCAGTGAACATCACCCCCGACCCATCACTTACCCCCCTGGCCCAGCGCTAGTTCCCCCGGCCTAGCGACAGCCCCCCCCCGGCCTAGCGACAGCCCCCCCCCATCGCAGCGACAGCCCCCCCCGGCCTAGCGACAGCCCCCCCATCGCAGCGGCAGCCCCCCCCCCCAGCCTAGCGACAGCCCCCCCATCGCAGCGGCAGTCCCCCCGGCGCAGCGACAGCCCCCCCATCGCAGCGGCAGCCCCCCCCAGCGCAGCGATAGCGACGACAGCCCCCCCCGGCGCAGCGGCAGCCCCCCCGGCCCATCACTTACCTGGACGGCAGGACAGCTGGACAGCAGGACAGCTGGACGGCAGGACAGCTGGGCGGCTTCTCGGGACAGCTGGGCGGCTCTGCACCTTCCTCTAACAGAGGATGGTACAGAATGGCCGCTCCAGCGCGCTCCCGAGCAGTGACAGCTCGTCTGCGCATGCGCAGAAGAGCTGTAGCGGGGAGCACACTGAAGCGGCTCGTGCTGAAAGGAGAAGACCGGACTGCGCAAGCGCGTCTAAAAAAGCAAGCTGCCAGCGAATTTAGACGGAACCATGGAGACGAGGACGCTAGCAACGGAGCAGGTAAGTGGAATAACTTCTGTATGGCTCATATTTAATGCACGATGTATATTACAAAGTGCATTAATATGGCCATACAGAAGTGTATAACCCCACTTGGTTTCGCGAGACCACCCCTTTAATGATTAACTGCTATCTATGTAAAAGTATATGACTGACTGAAATGTACACATTGACAATAGACCACTCTCCTTTAAAATACTATATAAAAGGAAGATGTTTTGTAATAAAGGTAGATTGCTTTTCGACACAGTCCTGATTTCTGTGTCCATTGCTTTCTCATGGCGGCCGCCATAACCACCTCTGATTTGGAGCCTCACAGCATATTGACGGAATGACTGAATTTCCCTAACACACAGGATTCACCATTTACAATAGGTGATAAGATCTACTTTCCTCCCGGCATAAGGACCTCTACACAGGCTACAGAACATGCCTAGAATAGCCTCCAATTCAAGTCAATGGATCAGCTCCTCACCATTGTGTGAATGCCCATGAAGCTGCTGTAAAGTATTAGGTCTGCTACCTGTGTCTGCTGCCCTTTTGCACTGCTTCTTCTGTTTGAATGTACTCTTTGTTCTGTTTTCTACCAGCAATGAGGGAGTTAACCCCTCTCAGTGCTTACACCCCAGCTACAGCTTAAATAGCAATTGCTCTCATATTTAAGTGAGCCAGGGACCCTCCTTGTTTGCCTCAGAATTGATGTGTGTTTGCTTTAGACACTCAGCATATTTAGGTTGCCTGTCTTAAGACTGTTCTGTCTTTTGAGCTGGTATCTGTATATGTTTATTTTGTATTTTCTTTGCCTTATGCTTAAAGGCCCATTTACACGTAAAGGGCAAGTTACCCATCTGAGTTTTCCCTGCCTCGGTACCTCTGACCACTGGGATCAGCTGCCAGCCATACCAGGTCTGGTCTAAAAGCCAGGTTTGGTTGGTTAGCACAGTGGGTCCACAGCCAGCGCCATAATATAAAGCATATGCCTAAATGCTGTTAAGTGCAGCTCTGGCAAGATGGCAGCACTCATACTCATGTATAGTCACCAGAATAAACAATTATACAATTAGAAAATAAAAATAGATAAATGGGAACAATGTTCTAGTTTTAATTAATAAACAAAACTTTGGGTGATATAGACCCTGTAAAGAAGGCAAGAAGGCACTGAGAAGTTTCAAAGCACAGACAAACCATATGCACATATGCAGGAGAAGAGTAGGCTTTCTGTGGAAATGAGGGAAGAGTGCAGGCGTGAACTAGAAAGGCTGCTGGCTCCTCCTTCTAAGAAATCCAATGAGAAGCTGGCAAGAAAAGCCAAGCAGTCCAAAGAGACTATTGCTGTTGTTCCAATGAAGGATAAAACTACACCAGTGATTTCAGAGGTAGAAAGAGGGTGGTGCAGATAAATATGTTTATCATGGTGCAGAGTCAGAAAGACCTAAGTGAAGTTCTTGCACTAGGTGAGGAAAAGGTGACCATGGTCTTTACCAGGATGGGGAGAGAGGGTGCTGGCAGACTAGCTACTGCAGTGAAGTTTTTCAGCTACTAGGAGGTCATGGAAAATGGTCAGTAGGGGATGGGTGTTCACTACTATGGAGCCGGCTTATTATGCTCCACCTGAGTGAATGTGTTAAAATAGAGATGTGAGTCTCTCAAAAGTGGCTCTCAGTCTGCTGAACAAAGAGAGAGGCTACACAGGAAGGACTGTGGGAACCATATGACACTGACCATCTTGCATAACAGGGTATGAGATGCACCCTGTGCTGATGTGTAATGAGTGATGTTTTGGTGTGCTAGGCCTCACTATTACACAGGTTATTGCTAATGTGTAGCAAATGGCCAGATGGCCAGGTGTTGAGTTGATGTTCCTGCACTGTAACTGTGTGAAACACTTGTTGTAAAGAGTAATAGGGTAGCCACTATTCTAAGAGGTGGCGCAGTGGAGAATAATTCCATCACTCATTTGCAGGTACTGTAAATTTAAAAAATTATCAGAACCATAGAAAACTGGTTCCCGACAGGGAAGCATGCCCTTTTCATTTTGCTGTAATAAATAAAAATATAGGTTCCTTATTACCCTTTTATACACAATCTGCTACACACCTACCACAAATTGTATTGTAATAAGATATATTTGTCACAATTGACCTCTACCATTAGGGAAGTCTGAGGTCTATTGTGTCATTTGATGAAACTGATATAATAGACCTCCTTTCAGTATCAAGATAGATGATACTAAATCAAGAAGGTTTAGAAGCAGATCTATATTGCTACGGTTCACTTCCTCCAGGCATAAAACTGGTTCTTATATAAAAACCCCAGTACAGATCAAGGATATAGCAGTTGTCTGATAGATCACAGAAACATAACAGATATGATAAAAGAACATACAATTCAATAATTACAGAAATAGGATTAGTATATTCAAAGTATAAATTTTATAAGTATTCTCACAAAGTTCTAACAGATTTGGTAAATTAGAGGTTAACATTGTCAAATGACAGAATTTACAAGAGTGGGAGCAATTTAAACACCTGCTGATGGGGGTTGTGGGATTTACCTCTTCCCACATGGTCCAGTCCATGCTTGGTCAAAAAACCCAAGTGAAATACTGATGTTTAGGTGCAAAATTTGAGCAAATAGTTTAATGGTAGCTGCAGACATACAAATAGACAACGCTTCTAGCAAAGATGCCCTTTATGTTTAAATGGTGATGAAACCGAACGATAGTCTCTGTGAATCACTCCTGACACAGGCACTTCAAGAGCCCCCAACTATAATGCTTTATTCATTGTACTGGGCTCCCTATATGGAGAAGAGAGGTCTTATGGCCCCTTAAGGCTCCTGGGTCTGGGTGCAGCTGCATCCTCTGCATCCCCTATAACCTTATGAGATCAATGAGGGCTGGTCTGCTATTTGATACAGTACAGTAGAGTTTATGCAGGTTCCTTGCTCGATAGGTTCTACCCAATCTGTAGTCATGTATGGGTTACTGGTACTCTTCCTATGAATACAGTTAAAGTTTGTATTAAAAAAATGATAAAGTCATAACTCTTGTGGACTTTTATACAGCTACATTATGTTATACATCTTTGCTGAACTCTGATACAAAAAAGTTTTGTAGATTCATTTTACCCAACAAAAGCCCATTGAAGGCTAAATAAATCATTGGCTCTGTTTAAGGCTGCATTCACAGGGGTGAGAGCGTGTCGGGTCTGACGTTTACGGGTGTGACACGCATTGCATATTTTAAAGGCATCCACCCATAATATTACACAGGATGAGTAAATCTGCCCTTTTGTGTCTATTCCCGATTTTACTTCACTTCCATTTACTTTGAAGGGCACAATATATTCTAGTCACATAGTGTATAAGGCCGATGTAAGACAAGCGTGGTTCTCACGCTGCTACAGCAGCGCTTATATAGCAACCAATAGGTTGCAATGGAAGCACTCCGCACAGCTAGGAGCATGCCAGTTCAGGCGCATGATCCCTGCCTATCAGCAGCGTGTAAACCACTCTCATCTGACATGTTCATCTAGCCCAGCCTATTACCCCCCCCCCAATGCTGATTCAGAGAAAAGCAAAAAAAAAAAAACATGAGCAATGCCCCATTAAGGGCTCAGTCAGACAAGCGAATTTTTCACGCATTTTCAAAACGCATCTATTAGAACCAGTGCTTTCCAATTAACGCAGTCACATGTCCATTTTTTACAAGCGTTTAAAAGTCGCACCTGCAAAATATAGGAGGGCGTTTTAAAAAACGTGACTATAGTCCATTGTTCAAATCGCACCTGAACTATCGCATTACCATTGACTGCTATTGGGAGCTTTAGAACACGCTGCACGTGACTCTGATCATGTGAATGAGTGCATAGGCTCCCATGTGATCTCAAGCTCTTGCAAATACACAAAAGGTGTTTCCGATGTCCTTTTTGTGGCTGCTGTAATTGTGGCCAAAGGGGCTGTGTGAATGGAGCCATTAATGAAACGTTGCATTGCCAGTGCCATTCATGGCGAAGGCTCATAGATCCCTGCGTTTCTGCGGTGGTTTTCCTTGCTAGAAATGCACGCTGCTTTTTTGGGGGGAGTGAGGGTTCACCAGTAATTTCTATTTGGCAGTTTATGAGTAAAAATAGACACAATATACATAAGGGTGCATTCCCACGAACGTATATCGGCTCGGTTTTCACGCCGAGCCGATATACGTTGTCCTCGTGTGCAGGGGGGGTGGAGGAGGGAAGAGCCAGGAGCAGGAACTGAGCTCCCGCCCCCTCTCTGCCTCCTCTCCGCCCCTCTGCACTATTTGCAATAGGGAGAGGTGGAACGGGGGCGGGGCTAAGTGCCGAGAATTAGCCCTGCTCCCGTTCCGCCTCTCCCCATTGCAAATAGTGCAGAGGGGTGGAGAGGAGGTAGAGAGGGGGCAGAAGCTCAGTTCCTGCTCCTGGCTCTTCCATCCTCCCCCCCCCTGCAGATGAGGACGACGTATATCGTCTAGGCGTGTAAACCGAGCCGATATACGTTCGTGGGAATGCACCCTTATGTACATACTTGTTGTGCTAGATGTAATTGTCCACGCCGTCACCTCACTTTTTCAATCATCCACTCAGTATTTTGGAGCTACAGTCATCATGTGCTTCCACACCTGCTTAACAAGCTCTCCTTTTCTAGCATATGTAAATCTGGGCACTTCCCACAGTGAATGTTCAGACACATGATTGTTTTACAAGTGTTTTCAATTAATTATAGGTGTAGTTTTGCCTACATAGGTGTCCACTAGAAAAGGATTCCTTGCAGTGTGGTTCAAGTACGGCAGACATTTATAATTTGAGTTTGTAACCATGGACAAAAGAGCCCTGATCTGCACTGTGCAGAACCGGCCAGCCTTGTGGGACATGCACAGCAGTGCCTACAAGAACCACGGGCAGAAGGCAGAGATGGGAGGAGGTCGCCAGAGGGGCATACAGGTGGCGCTGGCAAACCTTCAGCCCCATTACGCGGCGTGTCAATAGTGAGTATTTTTGGTCAAAGCTGTTTTGCCCTGTTCACACGGTTTGTGCCTTAGAAAATTCATTTGATCTACCAATTACCTATGTTGCACCCAAATGGCTTTTCAATGTATTTTATGTGGCTGTATTTGGCACCCTTTGTACATGCACTCAGCTGGCCCTGTATGTAGCCATATTTCCGATAACCTTGGTTATTTTGACCTACTGGCCTCAAACACCTGCATGCCATTTCATTATACCTTGCCCCCCTTTGTCTACCTGTATTATGTGTCCTGATATTTGTACACGTTCTGGTATGTGTAGTGGCCCAGAGTTAGTGAAGCCCCTCCATAATGTTATATGTCTGTCTCTTGCTATTGTCTTGTCAGTATCTTGTCTGTAGTATGCATCAGAATTATGTGTATTGCACCTCTGTAGTACTAATTGGGTTAATGTCTGGGTTATGTCTGACAAATGTATTGTTGTATAAGTCATGTGACTATATTTTGTATATATGTATATGTTTGCAAGAAAGTGGGAGAGTCTTCTTGCAAGAGTCAGTCTAGAGTAGCAGTCGGAGACAGTCTAGTCTCCAAGTGAGTGAGCCACACAGGCACTGATCGGTGTGTATGAGGCGAGAATGGAGAAAACCAAGCATTTCCCTTCTGCTTGGCCTAGGCCCAGTCTACCCAGGATATGCCAGTGCTACCACTACGCGTTTAGAGAGAGGAGCGCTGCTTGATGAGAGTAAGGCACAACTAACGTGAGTGTGAACTGGTAGAAAGTGAGAGAGAGTAAGTCGCCGGGAGTGGGATCGCACAGATAACTTAGACTGTGGATCATCCGAGATCCCCCGAGAATCCTCCCTGTCACACCACTCTGAATTGTTGTATCTGTGCTAAGTCTATTGATGCGTTTTGGACTTTAACAAGTTACAGTAAACGGACATTACCAACCATTCCCAGTTTTGTCCTGAAAGTTCCCTATGCGTGGACTACTTTATTTCATCGTCAAGTTTCACCACAGAGGACGGAACGGTGGCATCACATGGACTCAAGGTAATCCCCGTTACATCCCCTGTGATCTCCCCCAGCAGTAATTTGGTCGGGTCCTGAGCCACCCCCACGGGAGGAGATGGTAGAGCCCCATAACAAGTCCTTTCTCTACCCCGCTATCTGCTCGGCTGTGGCTTCCTGCCAATTAATTAGGGACATGTACAGAAAAGAGATACAAAGACCAAAACAACAGGGCTCTTCAGGGCGACCGACGTACAAATTTTGCTTTATGTTCTGAAGCCCATAATGGAGCTTCCCCCGTAAGTATAATAAAGAATATATACAAGTGTGTGGTGACCCTTTTTTTTATTATTTAAAAAATTCCACTATTGGTAAAATACATTGATGCTTACGCTTAAAATATTGCTTGCCTGCCCGAACATGCGCTGCAAATTTACACCAGCTTTAGCTGAGAAGCAAATATTGAGTGAGAGGCGAATGCTATAGGAGGAGTCAACTGTGTGTCTTGCGTTAAATGTGCGTGGTCAACCCCGCGCACTAACGTGCGTCCCTTGCATGCCTGTTAAGGGCATGGAATTTTTAGCCAACCACCAGTAACCATGTTTGTCCGTGCATCACCTCTGGAATGGCGGAAAACACGGCTGCTGCTCCAGATGATGAACCAGCTTGACTATGATGGCAAACACGGGCCATACCTGCACCCCAACAGCCACGAGAAAGCGATCTTAAGCAAAATCACACGAGCGATGGTATGCATGTACGGGACTGCGTGGAGCTGTGAGCAACTGCAAAAGAGGTGAAGCGACCTCAAATTAATGGACCCCCTGGCCCTACGAGCCATCCGGCGGGATCTTTGTCACCGGGAAAGAGGCAGCATGATTGTGTGTTTGGGTGAAAGTGCAAAGTGTTCGCACATATTGATGTTGGCAAACAGCGGCCGTTATAGTCATCTGATAATGCGAATATTTATCCCGTGCCTTATGCACTTTTCCCTTTTTTTCAAATCAGAATAAAAGGAACTTTTTACTCATGGAGCATAATCAGAGATGTCTTCAGTCCCAGTGAGTCTTAAGTGTTGCTACCCATGGAGTGTGTATACAGCAAATATTAGAGGTGTATGTCTGACAAGTGGCACATGTATGCCCCCATGGCCACTGTGCAGATCAACCCCATTTAAGTGATGTAGCATGCCCCTGTCCATGGGAGGAACCACAGTAGTTAAATATTTGTTGGCTTTAAATTTTAACTTTGCCTGAAAAGAAGACATTGGTTGATACACACTTTGGGAATGTAGGAGATGGGCCAAAAATTATGCATTTCAGATTTTGCCATCCCTTACTTTGACCTGTTATTACAAGCATCCAGCTCTTGGGTAAATATTGCCAATTCCTTTTTTATATTTAATGTCCCAACAGAAGAGTCACAACATCACAGGGCGGAACCAGGGCAGGCTGGCCCCTCAACACCTGCCAGGCCACACCTCTACCCTTTTTCCCATATTTTTACACAATGGAGTCCTCTGCCCTTTTTTCATCGGCGGCGGAAGGTTCCCCTGTGGGGGTTGCTCCTTTGAGGTCCCCACAGCCTCTGGTGGAGGTAGAAACACTGTTTGACCCATCCCGCCCTGTGATAATGGTAATTGCTAAGCAGATGTCAGACACTGGGGCCTGCCAAACTGGCCATGTACTAAGAGTAGGCGAAGCTGCAAACACTATTCTAGTATAACCAACAGAGAAAGAACACATGACATAGACACCAGCTCATTTGCAGCTTGTATGGCCCTTGACATCTGACAAGTGTCTTTGAGGAATATTTAAAAGCCTGCACATATTTGCCGAAGGAATAGTTTAGCAACTGGCAGTGGCTAAGCAATGGCCACACGCCTTTTAGGATGTTGCAAGTTTTGTAAGACGCTATTTTTATCCCCAAACAGCCCCCCTGGGACGCCAGTAGGTTGCTATATGTAACATCCATGTATGAGCAAATGTCCGTAATTATAGCCGACTTTCTTTTCCACCTCCAACCAATGCAACACCATAGCTTTACATAGTGCTCTAATACAAGCCAATTTAGTGACAAAAATGCAAACACTTTTGGCAAATTATTCCTTAGCACGGGTTTGTTGGCAAGGCTAGGCTTCTTATGTGTCCTTACTGCACCAAGCTGGAAAAACTTTAGCTAATGGTTTTGTGTTGCATGGACTGGGAGATGCGTGTGCAAGTTTTAAAAATGGAGGGCCATTTTTAAGTGAAAAATATGTAGACATATGTATATTTTGTAGGTGCAAAGCCAAAGTGTGATATTTACACAAGCTCTTTTTCCCCAACAGTGTGGCAAGACCTTCCCCCTGAGGAGATGGTGGCCTAGTACTTCTATTTGTAAAGAGGAAGAACAATGTTCTTATCATGTGCCCCTAGACCTCTCTTGAAGCACCTCTTGATCCTATTTGCCTTGGCAGCAGTTAACTAAACCCCCAAGTCCTTTTCCATGTCAGTAGAAGTGTCAACAACACTACTGTACCCTCCAAAATAAATGGAAATGAATGGAAACCAGTTAGAATGGAGACAAAAGTTAGCATCATTACAGCGAATTGTTTTGTTATGGTTTCCATTTAAATACGTTTTTCAGGCATTCAAATCAATGGATGTTGTCCCAAATGCACTGTGAACACAGCCTAACTCTTGTGTTATATCTTAAGTTTTGTCTCCTCAAACAAGAAAGTAATTAACGTAATCAGGTTCCTCGAGTGGAAATGTAAGAATTTAGAACACATATGATGTAGAAAGATATGAACATTTTAATAGCTTCACATTCAATATTTAAGGCTGGAAAGCACACAGGCTGGCTGCCACATGGAACAATACAATGCTACCCACAGCGGCCAACATCCAGATGATCTGTTAATATATAGCGCGTGTGGGCAATGCCTGGATATTTTCCACCAGCCAGACCATGTGTTTGCAGCCCAAGGCTAATTTCACACGGGCGAGTACAATATCAGGCCGTGAAACATGGCTCAATATCGCACTCACCAACGTGCAATGTCCCTATGGCTGCGAGGCAGTTTTGTGTTAAAACTGTCTCACATCACTTTGGGAAAGTAGCGATCCTCCGCCGCGGCTTTTAGCCTTGGCAGACGTTAGCAGAGTGTTTCCCTTCATTGCTGGGGACTCCCTTTATCTCAGTGGGGATAGAGGGGTTCCCCTGCTGGAGAGCTGGAAGGATATCCTTGCTGCTGGGATGGAGGGATTTCCCTGCAGAGAAGGAGGTGGAATTTCCCTGTAGTGGGGAGAGAGGGGTTCCCTGCTGGTGGAAATTCCTCCACCTCTGCTGCTGGGGAATTCTTCTACCTCCACTCCTAGGGAATTCATCCACCTCCACTCCTAGGGAATTCCTCCAGACCTGTTGCTGGGGAATTCTCCCTTTGCGGAGGGCACTGGAGGATCCCTCCCGCTTTGCTGAGATGAAGGGAGTCTCCGGTTACCCCGGCTTCCCTTCATCACTCTTTCTCTCTCCCCGCTGCGGGGAAATCCCTTCATCTCCCTTTGCTGGCCAGCTCGCATAGTCTCCCATAGGAGCCTATGGATGCTTCTGCGATTTTTCTGCAACAAGATAGGTCAAGACCTATTTTTTCACACAGCAGGGAATTTCTGTTGCTGAATTCTGCCACTGATGTCCTGTCATGTGTTCTGATTTTGTGATGTGAATACAAATCATTTGTCTTAATAGTTTCTATTAGATGTGATTTTTTGATGCATGTAAGGGCTTGTGTCTGATTTGTTGAGCGCTCAGCCATTCATTGAATTCAATGAATGGTCACAGTGCTCAGCCAATCACAAGCAGCGCTCAGCCATTCATTGAATTCAATGAATGGCTGAGCGCTGCTTGTGATTGGCTGAGCACTGTGACCAATCACAGGCAGCGCTCAGCTGTCATTCAATGAATGGCTGAGCACTACCTGCGATTGGCTGAGCGCTCAGCCAATAAGACACAGCCCTTTCAGGAGGTGTGGATTTTTAAATCCCCACCTGCTGAAAGAGCTTCAGAACACTGCCAGGGCCAAACGACAAGACACGCAGGAGCCCTTGAAAGAGGCGGAGAGGTGAGTGTATGTATGTATATATTTTTTTTTTTACACCAGCTAGGAATGATTTTCAGAGAAGGGCTTGTATTTCAAGCCCTTCTCCGAGAAGCTACAGCCGCCGGCCCAATTGAAAGCAATGGGCACATAGCTATGGTCACGCACATTTTACTAATGCATGGAGCACTTTTTTCTGCGCACATAGGTGTTCAAAAATAAACGCTCATCTGACTGAGCCCTAAAACCAAGGTCCACCCAAAGATGGTGGAATGACTCTTTTTTTCTATTGTACTCCACTTCGAAATTTGTAAAAGTTCAGTACCTTATATGGTACATCAAATAGTACCATTTGAGAAAGAAAAACTCAGCCCCACCCCCCACCCCCCGCAAAAAAAAGTCTTCAGACAGCTAAGTCGATGGATTAAAAAAAAAGAGTCATGATTTTTTGAAAGTGGGGAGGAAAAGATGACTATGAAAAAAAATGGGCGATCCTTAAGAGGTTAAAATTGGGTCTCATAGCAGTCTGTTTTTTTCTATGTTGTTAATTACAGTGTATATTGCCATCACTGAGCATGATGGCTTTAATGTAATATTTAAAAATTTTCTGAGGCGGACATGCAGTTTGCTTCCATAAGCAAATTACACACCATTTGACCTATTTGATGCTATTACGAACTAATGAATAATTGTGCCTTTTCATTCAGGTCAATTGGATGTGACACTAGCAGGGAACTTTATTCCAGCTCAGCTAGTGACTGAATTCCAGGTGCAGAGCTGATCTAATGCATTAAACTAAGTACCTGTACATTAGTGAGATGCATAAATTCTCAGATTGATGTCAATTAAATTACTGAGTGAAAATCCAGTACAGAAACAAATTGGAAGTTCTACAGTATTGTATAATAACATAGGAGGACTTGGAGATCCATCCATTTCTCAGGAAGTCAATATTCAATAACACTGTATGCTTGGACCTGTGTCACATGAGCATGCACACATTTACGCCATAATTTTTGTGCATCAAGTATTGTGTATTTGCATGTGCAACAGCGCTTTTTACTGCACTTTTTGCTCTCAGCCCTTAAATGGGCACTTAGTTCAAGGTGTGCATGCTGCACTTTTTTTGTGAAACGCAAAATTCTTGCTTGTGCATAAACCCATTGAAATCAATGGGTTCTATTTTCTGCATATTTTTGGCGCAAAGTTTTCATCATTGACACAAACCTTAGAGCTCTGTCACACGGCCGTTGGCATTTTTACGTGCCCCTGCCAGGGCCGTAAAAACGCGTGAATGGTCGCAAATATCTAACGTTTCTGCGCCCGCTCAGACGGCACAGGCCCAGTGCATATACACCGAGTCCGCAATGCCATTGGGCGGGGGGAGACAGTTTAGCTCTGATAAACTGTTTTCCCCCTTCCCTCTCTCTGCAAGAGAAGGAGGCAGAACAGGGTGTGAGCTAGTGTGCTAAGCTCCCACCCCCTCTCCGCCCCTTGTCGGCAGCCAGTAATGGGAGGGGTGGGACAGGGCAGAGCTTAGCTCTGGCCCCATCCAGCCCCCTCCCGTTGCAAACAGCCAGCAAGGGGCAGAGAGGAGGGGAAAAGGGCGAGGGAGTTTGGGACCCTGTCATTGGCTCCCATAGGAGTATATGGCAGCAGCTGGTGTGGATGGGGCACATATATAATATACAAATGCAGAGAGTACACCCCAAATGTTCATACACAGAAATTTGAGACTGTTTTGCACTCAAAATTTAAAACAGAGAAACTGAGCTGAGACATAGATACTAGAGATGAGCGAACGTACTCGGATAGGCACTACTCGTCCGAGTAATGTGCCTTATCCGAGTACCTCCCCGCTCGTGCTGAAAGGTTCGGGAGCTGCCGCTGCTGACAGGTGAGTCGCAGCAGGGAGCGGGGCAGAGCGGACGGGAGAGAAGGAGAGAAAGATCTCCCCTCCATTCCTCCCCGCTCTCCCCTGCAGCTCCCCGCTCCGTGCCGGCACCCGAACCTTTCAGCACGAGCGGGGAGGTACTCGGATAAGGCACATTACTCGGACGAGTAGTGCCTATCCGAGTACGTTCGCTCATCTCTAATAGATACTTAATCAGTCCACTGAGCCGAGACAGTTTTTGAATGCAAAACAGTCTCAAATTTCTTTGTGTGAACATTTGCATGTTAATAGTGCTGGCTCACTCACAGAGGGGACGGCTGCAGAAGATTTCTCTCCTCATGCTCCCCCATCCCTCTCCATTAAGTTAACAGCAGCTGTTCAATACTGAACGGCCGCTATTTACACTGAACGATGAGCAATCAACTTATCGTCCATCATTTATGTTGCTATGTTATGTCAATGCAGAGGAGCGGGGGAGCGAGAGGAGAGAAATTTCTTGCAGCTTCCCCCCTAAGAGCTAACGATACTAGCTCTTAGGGGGGAAGCATGGGAGCTGGTATGTGCTGAGACGAGTGTCAGGCATCGTTTGTCCACCATTCCTCCTGTCTAAAAGGGCCTTAACATTGTACCAAACCTTTTTTTCTGCATAATTAAATAAACACCAAAGATCTGTGATAAAGCAAACCACAGGTCTGTATTACAGATAGAGAAAGGCACCCGTAATACACTCATCTGAAACTAGACTAAAGGTAAGATGGAAAGTCAATGTCATATTTACAAATGCTTTTGTTCATTCAATTACTAAATTCAACTGCTTTCTTTAGAATCTAGTACTCCTATATTCCCTACATACATACAGTCTTAATGGGGTCATTGCAATAGATTTTGAAACTAATCTTGTTTCCTGTTCTTAAATATGCTTATATCATCAATTACTGGAAGACGATTACTGGAATGTAAGCAAAACCTGAAATTCTTGCAAAGGTGAATCATACCTCACTGTGCCAACTAATACAATTTGTATTAAGGGAAATCTAATGGCAAACTGACTTGTAAATCCAGGCAGGCCTAGTAAACATTTTTTTTGCCTGCTATACAAGACCTACATTTTCAGGTACAGTCACATATAAGGATTATAGTATCACAGGAGTAGACAGCCCTGGTGCTATGCACTTGCCCTTTGCTTTATTCATACTGCCCACGATCCCTGTGGTTTTATAACGGTGATTTAAATGTCTTTCATTGCAACTTGTGCAATTTTGTTTACCTTCTTTAAGCAAGGAAGAGACAGCAAGGCATTGGGATATTAATGTGTGGCAGTGATATCTGTAATGCAATTCTAGCTCATTTAATTGAAAGCAAAAAAAAATTGGATGAAAAATGCCTCCCATGTATGTCTGGGTGAATTCCTCCACTCCATTTATATCAATATACTGCAGGAAGACATGGAGTAAAATTAGATTTACAAATAAGAAGCAGATCAGCCGCCCACATGAACACATTCTGCTGCGGCTACCGAAGGGAAGAAAGGGAACTGTACATTAACATGCTACTGCTTTTGCCTCCAGGATAAAATTAAAGTGGTTTAAGAGCATTCCCCGATAAAATGACAAAATGTTCTCTACTAAGTGACAGCCACAGAGGGTAGCTTGGCATTTTAGCTCACCTTTTCAAAATGACTACAAGACTTTAAAGTATGGAAACATGAAATATGTGGAAAAGCGGAGTTTTCTTTAATAGTGTGTAAAAATAATAATTTAGGACTAAGAGGGAATCTGTCACCAGGTTCGTGTCAACCAAACCATGGGCAATAGAAATTCGGGAAAGGTGTGTACAGTGCGCCCATGGGCTCATTTATACGACCATGATTTTGGTACATATAAAAAAAAAAGAGTCAAAATGCAAATGACCATACGTGGTCATGCGCAGTGCACTCCCTGCCATACACAGTCTCTCTTATGGATAGGTTTGTGTGAATGAGCCCTTATACTGAAAAGCTATAGCGTTTTAGAATAAACATACTTTGAAAATGCTGTCCAGACTCTGATTCTCAGAGACGGGTTGCACAGCCTCTCATCCCCCACATAATCTAGAGTGGCATCTCTCTCCATATGAAAAAAAAAAACAGGGAGCTAGCTGTCCCTCTAGATGCTGTGGGTGGGGAGAGGCCGCAGCAGCGCTCCCCCCATGACTTGGAGCTCCATTTGCACAGCCTCTTTAAAGTATGTTTATTCTGAAATGTGTTCTGATGGCGTACAGGGGCGTAGTGTACATACTTGTCCCTAGCTCATCCTGCCCATGGTTCGGGCAGTATGAACCGATGACAGGTTCCTTTTACTCTACTGCCAAACATCCTCTACATACCTTATATGGGTATTAGTACCTGTTGAGTTTTTAGTTTAGCTACTGTATTTCAACCTTCAACCACCCAATACAATGGAGTCCTGTCCTATAATCACATGCTGTCCTACAAGTCACTCTACCAAACGTCTGTCTTTATTACAATTGCTGGTCAACTACAAACTCTGTTTTTGTAAAGTAGAAATGTGTAGAAGCAACATTAGCTACACAGCAGGCAACATCACCTGGAGGCCCTTTTACATGGACCAATAAATCCCCAGTGGGAATCTGAACAATTATTGCTCCTTGTAAATGCATATCCTGACTGAATGACAAACGAGAATTCCTCTGCTTCTCATTCATCATGTAAACAGGCAGTCATTCATATACGAACGACTGCCTGTTTGCTGTAAATGAAGGCAGGTGGGCCGGAATGATCCCTGGTCCGCTCAACCTCCATTCAGTGAGCAATGCTTGTTTCTGTGTTAAAGCACAGGAACGATTATCACTGGGACTAACTATTGGGCATCTGTGCCAGAAAGTCGTTCCGTGTAAAAGGGCCCTTAATAAAACAGAATCTTCTGAAATCTTACCTCAGTTGCAGTAATGGCCAAGCAAGAGAAAACAAGCCCAATGTCACCATATGTTATGCCAAGTATTGTCTAAGTTATGTAAAATACATCATCACTTTACCCTCAAGCTATAGGAATGTGCCATTAGAGACATGAATCTCCATCACCATCATGTTAATTCTAGTGTGACTTACATCTTATCTTGTTCACGGTTGAGAGATATGGTAGGGCTCTATGTACATAATACAGAATAAGATTAGAGATGAGCGAACGTACTCGTCCGAGCTTGATACTCGTTCGAGTATTAGCGTGTTCGAGATGCTCGTTACTAGAGGCGAGCACCACGCGATGTTCGAGTTACTTTCACTTTCATCTCTGAGACGTTAGCGCGCTTTTCTGGCCAATAGAAAGACAGGGAAGGCATTACAACTTCCCCCTGCGACGTTCAAGCCCTATACCACCCCCCTGCAGTGAGTGGCTGGCGAGATCAGGTGTCACCCGAGTATATAAATCGGCCCCTCCCGCGGCTCGCCACAGATGCATTCTGACAGAGATCAGGGAAAGTGTTGCTGATGCCGGAGCTGCTATAGGGAGAGTGTTAGGATTGATTTTAGGCTTCAAGAACCCCAACGGTCCTTCTTAGGGCCACATCTGACCGTGTGCAGTAATGTTGAGGCTGCTTTTTGCAGTGTTGCACATTTTTTTTTTTTGTATATCGGCCGTGCAGAGCATTGCGTCCTGCAGTAATTTTACATAGTCCAGGGCCAGTAGTGGTGGTGAGGCAGGGACAGTGAAAGACATATACAGTCTATATAGGCAGTGGGCTTTTCCAAAAAAATCTGGGAAAAAAAATCTATTTGGGCTGCCTGTGACCGTCCTGACTGTACTGCGTCTCTGCTGGGGGTAGTTGTCCTAATTCATACGCAGCCAGCTAAGTGTTACAGCAGACTTGTGCAAAATTCTTTCCTGGCTCTGCATTGCCTCTTACATCACCGCTGTCATCCTGTCCAGAGTGAAACAGTCTGCAGTAATTTTACATAGTCCAGGGCCAGTAGTGGTGGTGAGGCAGGGACAGTGAAAGACATACAGTCTATATAGGCAGTGGGCTTTTCCAAAAAAATTTGGGAAAAAAAATCTATTTGGGCTGCCTGTGACCGTCCTGACTGTACTGCGTCTCTGCTGGGGGTAGTTGTCCTAAATCATACGCAGCCAAGTGTTACAGCAGGCTTGCTCAAAATTCTTTCCTGCCTCTGCTGTGCATTCCGTAAGCGAAGTCAGCCTCCAACCACAGGCCAATAAGCGGCACATTTAATTACAGTGTTCTGTTTCTGCACTACTGGTAATACAGCATGCTGAGGGGTAGGGGTAGGCCTAGAGGACGTGGACGCGGGCGAGGACGCGGAGGCCCAAGTCAGGGTGTGGGCACAGGCCGAGCTCCTGATCCAGGTGTATCGCAGCCGACTGCTGCGGGATTAGGAGAGAGTCACGTTTCTGGCGTCCCCACATTCATCTCACAATTAATGGGTCCACGCGGTAGACCTTTATTAGAAAATGAGCAGTGTGAGCAGGTCCTGTCGTGGATGGCAGAAAGTGCATCCAGCAATCTATCGACCACCCAGAATTCTGCGCCGTCCACTGCTGCAACTCTGAATCCTCTGGCTGCTGCTCCTCCTTCGTCCCAGCCTCCTCACTCCATTACAATGACACATTCTGAGGAGCAAGCAGACTCCCAGGAACTGTTCTCGGGCCCCTGCCCAGAATGGGCAGCAATGGTTCCGAATCCTCTCCCACTGGAGGAGTTTGTCGTGACCGATGCCCAACCTTTGGAAAGTTCCCAGGGTCCGGGGGATGAGGCTGGGGACTTCCGGCAACTGTCTCAAGAGCTTTCAGTGGGTGAGGAGGACGATGACGATGAGACACAGTTGTCTATCACTCAGGTAGTAGTAATTGGAGTAAGTCCGAGGGAGGAGCGCACAGAGGATTCGGAGGAAGAGCAGCAGGACGATGAGGTGACTGACCCCACCTGCTTTGCTACGCCTACTGAGGACAGGTCTTCAGAGGGGGAGGCAAGTGCAGCAGCAGGGCAGGTTGGAAGAGGCAGTGCGGTGGCCAGAGGTAGAGGCAGGGCCAGACCGAATAATCCACCAACTGTTTCCCAAAGCGCCCCCTCGCGCCATGCCACCCTGCAGAGGCCGAGGTGCTCAAAGGTCTGGCAGTTTTTCACTGAGAGTGCAGACGACCGACGAACAGTGGTGTGCAACCTTTGTCGCACCAAGATCAGCCGGGGAGCCACCACCACCAGCATGCGCAGACATATGATGGCCAAGCACCCCACAAGGTGGGACGAAGGCCGTTCACCGCCTCCAGTTTGCACCGCTGACTCTCCCCCTGTGCCCCAACCTGCCACTGAGATCCAACCCTCACCTCCGCTGTCCTCGGCCCCATCCACCAATGTCTCTCAGCGCCCCGTCCAGCCGTCGCTAGCGCAAGTGTTGGAGCACAAGCGCAAGTACGCCACCACGCACCCGCACGCTCAAGCGTTAAACGTGCACATAGCCCAATTTATCAGCCTGGAGATGCTGCCGTATAGAGTTGTGGAAACGGAGGCTTTCAAAGGTATGATGGCGGCGGCAGCCCCACGCTACTCAGTTCCCAGTCGCCACTACTTTTACGATGTGCCGTCCCAGCCCTGCACGACCACGTCTCCCGCAACATTGTGCGCGCCCTCACCAACGCGGTTACTGCCAAGGTCCACTTAACAACGGACACGTGGACAAGCACAGGCGGGCAGGGCCACTATATCTCCCTGACGGCACATTGGGTGAATTTAGTGGAGGCTGGGACAGAGTCAGAGCCTGGGACTGCTCACGTCCTACCCACCCCCAGAATTGCGGGCCCCAGCTCGGTGGTGGTATCTGCGGCGGTGTATGCTTCCTCCACTAAACCACCCTCCTCCTCCTACGCAATCTCTGTCTCACAATCAAGATGTGTCAGCAGCAGCACGTCGCCAGCAGTCGGTGTCGCGCGGCGTGGCAGCACAGCGGTGGGCAAGCGTCACAGCGGTAGGCTGCACCCGCGGATGGAAGCATTGTTCTCTATCACCATCAAAAACGTGGACCTTTTCGCTTTATCAATCTGTGTATAATATTCATCCTCCTCCTCCTGCTCCTCCTCCTGAAACCTGACGTAATCACGCCGAACGGGCAATTTTTCTTAGGCCCACAAGGCTCAGTCATATAATTTTTGCAAACAATTTTTATATGTTTCAATGCTCATTAAAGCGTTGAAACTTGCACCTGAACCAATTTTTATTTTAACTGGGCTGCCTCCAGGCCTAGTTACAAATTAAGCCACATTAACCAAAGCGATTCATGGGGTTTTATCTGCCCTCTTGGTTGGGCATGGGCAATTTTTCTGACGTACATTAGTACTGTTGGTACACCAATTTTTTGGGGGCCCTCGCCTACAGTGTAATCCAATTAATTTTTTGCCCACCTGCATTAAAGCTGACGTTACATCAGCTGTGCTGGGCACTGCAATGGGATATATTTATGTACCACCGGTGGCTTCCTGGCACTAACCCATGCTGTCGGTCCACACGGAGTTGTAACTGCATGTATCCACTTCTAAAGAACCCCAGTCTGACTGGGGCATGCAGTGTGGGCCGAAGCCCACCTGCATTAAACATGACATTACCTCAGCTGTGCTGGGCACTGCAATGGGATATATTTATGTACCGTCGGTGGGTTCCATGGAGCCACCCATGCTTTCGGTCCACACGGAGTTGTAACTGCATGTGTCCACTTCTAAAGAACCCCAGTCTGACTGGGGCATGGAGTGTGGGCCGAAGCCCACCTGCATTAAACATGACATTACCTCAGCTGTGATGGGCAATGCAATGGGATATATTTATGTACCGCCGGTGGGTTCCAGGGAGCCACCCATGCTGTCGGTCCACACGGAGTTGTAACTGCATGTGTCCACTTCTAAAGAACCCCAGTCTGACTGGGGCATGCAGTATGGGCCGAAGCCCACCTGCATTAAACATGACATTACCTCAGCTGTGCTGGGCAATGCAATGGGATTTATTTATGTACCGCCTGTGGCTTCCTGGGACCCTCCCATGCTGTCGGTCCACACGGACTTCACAATAGGGAGTTGTACCGGCCTGTGTCTACTTATAAAGAACCCCAGTCTGACTGGGGCATGCAGTGTGGGCCGAAGCCCACCTGCATTAAACATGACATTACCTCAGCTGTGCTGGGCAATGCAATGGGATTTATTTATGTAATGCCCGTGGCTTCCTGGGACCCTCCCATGCTGTCGGTCCACATGGACTTCACAATAGGGAGTTGTACCTTCCTGTGTCTACTTATAAAGAACCCCAGTCTGACTGGGGCATGCAGTGCGGGCTGAAGCCCACCTGCATTTAATCTGACGTTAGCTCTGCTGTCCAGGACACTGCAATGGGATACATTTATATACAGCCGGTGGGTTCCAGGGAGCCACCCATGCTGTGGGTGCACATGGAATGACTGGGGCATGCAGACACCTTGACAGAATGAATAGTGTGTGGCACATAGGTTCCCCATTGCTATGCCCACGTGTGCAGCTCCTGATGGCGGTGGCACAGGATTATATTTCTCATTGCTTCTGTACAGCATTGTGGGCTATTGCCCCGCCCCTTTTAAAGAGGGTCGCTGCCTAGCCGTGCCAACCCTCTGCAGTGTGTGCCTGCGGTTCCTCCTCATGGCAGATGCACTTATAAATAGACATGAGTGTGGCGTGGCATGAGGGCAGCTGAAGGCTGCGCAGGGACACTTTGGTGTGCGATGTGGACACTGGGTCGTGCGGGGGGGTTGGGCAGCATGTAACCCAGGAGAAGTGGCAGCGGAGTGTCATGCAGGCAATGATTGTGCTTTGTTGGAGGTAGTGTGGTGCTTAGCTAAGGTATGCATTGCTAATGAGGGCTTTTCAGAAGTAAAAATTGTTGGGAGGGGGGGCCCACTCTTGCTGCTATTGTGGCTTAATAGTGGGACCTGGGAACTTGAGATGCAGCCCAACATGTAGCCCCTCGCCTGCCCTATCCGTTGCTGTGTCGTTCCCATCACTTTCTTGAATTGCCCCGATTTTCACAAATGGAAACCTTAGCGAGCATCGGCGATATACAAAAATGCTCGGGTCGCCCATTGACTTCAATGGGGTTCGTTACTCGAAATGAACCCTCGAGCATCGCGAAAATTTCGTCCCGAGTAACGAGCACCCGAGCATTTTGGTGCTCGCTCATCTCTAAATAAGATCCATTACAAAAAAAGTATATTCCTTTCTGACAATGGTTTATGCATGAAAACTGTAAGTAACCCTACGGCCGCTGTCACACAGGCAATAGTTTGTAAACGCAACATTTTTACTAGGGTAGAGCTGCTTTGTGCAGCGTTTAGCTTGAGCATTTATCTGCATTCTTACTGCACTTTTAGCGCAGTAACAATGAACGCAAAGAAAGCTGATGATGTCATCACTTTCACTTTCCCATCTGGTGTCAAAGAACACTGCATTCAAAAAAACGGGTTCTTTCAGATGACCGATATATTTTTTGCCACGAGAAAATAATATCGTTTTTGATCGTCTTTTTTATACAGTGTGTGAAAAGATGCCTTATCTTTCCACGTGATACGCAGCAAGCTCCCATTGACTTCTATGGTAGCTAGAAAAAAGGGAGGCAAAGGGAGTTTCCCTGCGTACAATGCTGGGAAAAAGACAGCTGGCCCTAATTAGACATTATTGGTCATCCCGAAGTACTTTTTAAGACACAGCCTCCAGAAATGGATGGGCGACTGGTCGTTTTACTTCAATTTTAGAGATGAGCGAACGTGTTCTTCCGAGCTTGATATTCGTGCGAATATTAGGGTGTTCGGGATGTTCGTTATTCGTAACGAACACCATGCGGTGTTCTGGTTATTTTCACTTCCTTCCCTGAGACGTTAGCGCGCTTTTCTGGCCAATTGAAAGACAGGGAAGGCATTACAACTTCCCCCTGTGACGTTCAAGCCCTATACCACCCCCCTGCAGTGAGTGGCTGGGAAGATCAGGTGTCACCCGAACATAAAAGTCGGCCCCTCCCGCGGTTCGCCTCAGATGCCGTGTGATTTAGATGAGGGACAGTGCTGTTTGTACCGGAGCTGCTGTAGGGAAAGAATTGGTAGTTAGTGTAGGCTTCAAGACCCCCCAAAGGTCCTTATTAGGGCCACTGATAGCTGTGTGTTGGCTGCTGTTAGCAGTGGCAATTTTTTTTTTCTCAAAATCGCCTCTGCAGACCGTTGCACCTGGCATTAGGGACAGAAGTGCTGCATAGGCAGGGAGAGTGTTAGGAGTGAGTGTAGCCTTCAAGAACCTCAACGGTCCTTTCTAGGGCCATATTTATCCGTGTGCAGTACTGTCCAGGCTGCTGTTAGCTGTGCTGCATTTTTTTTTGCTTCTCAAAATCGCCTCTGCAGAGCATTGCACCCTCCATTGATACTGCAGGGAAAGAATTGTATAGGCAGGGCCACAACACAGTTATTATTCATTGAATATATGCAGTGCTGCCTTTTGCTTGTAAAACAAGTGAAAATAATTCTATTTGTCCGGCCTCTGTCCGTCCTAAGGGCGGTGGACACGTGTCGGCTGCGTGTGACACCTTTAAAAATCATACGCACCCAGCTACGTTTTACTCCTGGCTTCGCCATTTGCTTTCCTTAATTGGGAAAAAAAATACCTGCTCTGCCACAGTTAATAACTCTGCTACCCTCACGTTCTGTGACACATTAGCAGGGACACAGCACAGTTATTAAACTTCTCATGTTCATAGAATATACGCAGTGCTGCCTTTTGGTGCCAAAAAACGGAAAATAATTCTATTTGTCCGGCCTCTGTCCGTCCTAAGGGCGGTGGACACGTGTCGGCTGCGTGTGACACCTTTAAAAATCATACGCACCCAGCTACGTTTTACTCCTGGCTTCGCCATTTGCTTTCCTTAATTGGGAAAAAAAATACCTGCTCTGCCACAGTTAATAACTCTGCTACCCTCACGTTCTGTGACACATTAGCAGGGACACAGCACAGTTATTAAACTTCTCATGTTCATAGAATATACGCAGTGCTGCCTTTTGGTGCCAAAAAACGGAAAATAATTCTATTTGTCCGGCCTCTGTCCGTCCTAAGGGCGGTGGACACGTGTCGGCTGCGTGTGACACCTTTAAAAATCATACGCACCCAGCTACGTTTTACTCCTGGCTTCGCCATTTGCTTTCCTTAATTGGGAAAAAAAATACCTGCTCTGCCACAGTTAATAACTCTGCTACCCTCACGTTCTGTGACACATTAGCAGGGACACAGCACAGTTATTAAACTTCTCATGTTCATAGAATATACGCAGTGCTGCCTTTTGGTGCCAAAAAACGGAAAATAATTCTATTTGTCCGGCCTCTGTCCGTCCTAAGGGCGGTGGACACGTGTCGGCTGCGTGTGACACCTTTAAAAATCATACGCACCCAGCTACGTTTTACTCCTGGCTTCGCCATTTGCTTTCCTTAATTGGGAAAAAAAATACCTGCTCTGCCACAGTTAATAACTCTGCTACCCTCACGTTCTGTGACACATTAACAGGAAAACAGCACAGTTATTAAACTTAGATTATTCATTCACTAGAGGCAGTGGGGCCTTTCGTTTTCAAAAAAGGGAAAAAATTATATTTGGCCTGCAGTCTTGCGCCAATTTATTTCCTGCCTGTGAAATCAAATCACTGGTAATACAGCATGCTGAGGGGTAGGGGTAGGCCTAGAGGACGTGGACGTGGCCGAGGACGCGGAGGGCCAAGTCAGGGTGTGGGCACAGGCCAAGCTCCTGATCCAGGTGTGTCGCAGCCGACTGCTGCGCGATTAGGAGAGAGGCACGTTTCTGGCGTCCCCACATTCATCGCCCAATTAATGGGTCCACGCGGGAGACGGTTATTAGAAAATGAGCAGTGTGAGCAGGTCCTGTCCTGGATGGCAGAAAGTGCTTCGAGCAACCTATCGTCTACCCGCAGTTCTGCGCCGTCCACTGCTGCCAATCCGAATCCTCTGTCTGCTGCTCCTCCTTCCTCCCAGCCTCCTCACTCCACTACAATAACACCTGCTCAGGAGCGGGAGCACTCCCAGGAACTGTTCTCGGGCCCCTGCTTAGATTGGGCAGCAGCGGTTCCTCTCCCACCAGAGGAGTTTATCGTCACTGATGCCCAACCATTCGAAAGTTCCCGGGGTCCGGGGGAAGAGGCTGGGGACTTCCGCCAACTGTCTCAACAACTTTCTGTGGGTGAGGAGGACGATGACGATCAGACACAGTTGTCTTGCAGTGAGGTAGTAGTAAGGGCAGTAAGTCTGAGGGAGCAGCGCACAGAGGATTCGGAGGAAGAGCAGCAGGACGATGAGGTGACTGACCCCACCTGGTGTGCAACGCTTACTCAGGAGGACAGGTCTTCAGAGGGGGAGTCAAGGGCATCAGCAGGGCAGGTTGCAAGAGGCAGTGCGGTGGCCAGGGGTAGAGGCAGGGCCAGACCGAATAATCCACCAACTGTTTCCCAAAGGGCCCCCTCGCGCCATGCCACCCTGCAGAGGCCGAGGTGCTCTAAGGTCTGGCAGTTTTTCACAGAGACGCCTGACGACCGACGAACAGTGGTGTGCAACCTTTGTCGCGCAAAGCTCAGCCGGGGAGCCAACACCAACAGCCTCACCACCACCACCATTCGCAGACATATGATGGCCAAGCACCCCGCAAGGTGGGACGAAGGCCGTTCAGCGCCTCCGGTTTGCACCCCTGCCTCTCCCCCTGTGCCCCAACCTGCCACTGAGATGCAACCCCCCTCTCAGGACACAGGCACTACCGTCTCCTGGCCTGCACCCACACCCTCACCTCCGCTGTCTTCGGCCCCATCCAGCAGTGTAGCTCAGCGCACCGTCCAGCCGTCGCTTGCGCAACTGTTGGAGCGCAAGCGCAAGTACGCCGCCACGCACCCGCACGCTCAAACGTTAACCGTCCGCATAGCAAAATTCATCAGCCTTGAGATGCTGCCGTATAGGGTTGTGGAAACGGAGTCCTTCAAAAGTATCATGGAGGCGGCGGCCCCGCGCTACTCAGTTCCCAGTCGCCACTACTTTTCCCGATGTGCCGTCCCAGCCCTGCACGACCACGTCTCCCGCAACATTGTACGCGCCCTCACCAATGCGGTTACTGCCACGGTCCACTTAACTACGGACACGTGGACAAGCACAGGCGGGCAGGGCCACTACATCTCCCTGACGGCACATTGGGTGAATTTAGTGGAGGCTGGGACAGAGTCAGAGCCCGGGACCGCTCACGTCCTACCCACCCCCAGAATTGCGGGCCCCAGCTCTGTGGTGGTATCTGCGGAGGTGTATGCTTCCTCCACTAAAGCACCCTCCTCCTCCTCCTCCTCCTCCTCTGTCTCGCAATCAAGATGTGTTAGCAGCAGCATGTCGCCAGCAGTCGGTGTCGCGCGGTGTGGCAGCACAGCGGTGGGCAAGCGTCAGCAGGCCGTGCTGAAACTACTCAGCTTAGGCGATAAGAGGCACACGGCCCACGAACTGCTGCAGGGTCTGACACAGCAGACCGACCGCTGGCTTGCGCCGCTGAGCCTCCAACCGGGCATGGTCGTGTGTGACAACGGCCGTAACCTGGTGGCGGCTCTGCAGCTCGGCAGCCTCACGCACGTGCCATGCCTGGCCCACGTCTTTAATTTGGTGGTTCAGCGCTTTCTGAAAAGCTACCCACGCTTGTCAGACCTGCTCGTAAAGGCGCGCCGGCTCTGCGCACATTTTCGCAAGTCCCACACGGACGCTGCCACCCTGCACACCCTGCAACATCACTTTAAGCTGCCAGTGCACCGACTGCTGTGCGACGTGCCCACACGGTGGAACTCTACGCTCCACATGTTGGCCAGGCTCTATGAACAACGTAGAGCTATAGTCGAATACCAACTCCAACATGGGCGGCGCAGTGGGAGTCAGCCTCCTCAATTCCTTTCAGAAGAGTGGGCCTGGTTGGCAGACATCTGCCATGTCCTTGGTAATTTTGAGGAGTCTACCCAGGTGGTGAGCGGCGATGCTACAATCATTAGCGTCACCATTCCTCTGCTATGCATCTTGAGAAATTCCCTGCAAACCATAAAGGCAGCTGCTTTGCGCTCGGAAACGGGGGCGGGGGAAGACAGTATGCCGCTGGATAGTCAGGGCACCCTCCTGTCTATTTCTCAGCGCGTACAGGAGGAGGAGGAGGAGCATGAGGAGGATGAGGAGGAGGGGGAAGAGACAGCTTGGGCCGCTGCTGACGGTACACCGGCTGATTGCCTGTCATCCTTTCAGCGTGTATGGCCTGAGGAGGAGGAGGAGGAGGAGGAGGAGGAGGAGGATCCTAAAAGTGATCTTCCTAGTGAAGACAGCCATGTGTTGCTTACAGGTACCCTGGCACACATGGCTGACTTCATGTTAGGATGCCTTTCTCGTGACCCTCGCGTTGCACGCATTCTGGCCATGACGGATTACTGGGTGTACACACTGCTCGATCCACGGTATAAGGAGAACCTGCCCACTCTGATTCCCGAAGAGGAAAGGGGTTCGAGAGTGTTGCTATACCACAGGACCCTTGCGGACAAGCTGATGGTAAAATTCCCAGCCGACAGCGCTAGTGGCAGAAGGCGCAGTACCGAGGGCAAGGTAGCAGGGGATGTGCGTAGATCGAGCAGCATGTACATCCCAGGCAGTGCAACAGTCTTTAAGGGCCTGGCCAGCTTTATGGCTCCCCACCAAGACTGTGTCACCGCTCCCCAGTCACAGCTGAGTCGGCGGGAGCACTGTAAAAGGATGGTGAGGGAGTACGTAGCGGATCGCACGACCATCCTTGGTGACGCCTCTGCCCCCTACAACTACTGGGTGTCGAAGCTGGACACGTGGCCTGAACTAGCGCTGTATGCCCTGGAGGTGCTTGCTTGTCCTGCGGCTAGCGTCTTGTCGGAGAGGGTGTTTAGTGCGGCTGGGGGAATCATCACAGATAAGCGTAGCCGCTTGTCAACCGACAGTGCCGACAGGCTAACACTCATCAAGATGAACAAAGGCTGGATTTCCCCAGACTTCTGTTCTCCACCAGCGGACAGCAGCAATACGTAAGCAGTACGTAGGCTGCACCCGCGGATGGAAGCTACGTTCTCTCTCACCATCCAAAACGGGGACATTTCTGCTTCATCAATCTGTGTCTAATATTCCTCCTCCTCCTCCTGCTCCTCCTCCTGAAACCTCAGGTAATCACGCTGAACGGGCAATTTTTCTTAGGCCCACAAGGCTCACTCAAATAATTTTTCTGAACAATTTTTATAAGTTTCAATGCGCTTAAAAGCGTTGGAACTTTAACTTGAACCAATTTTTCGTTACACTGGGCTGCCTCCAGGCCTAGTTACCACTTAAGCCACATTAACCAAAGCGATTCACCTGCCATCTTGGTTGGGCATGGCCAATTTTTACTGAGGTACATTAGTACTGTTGGTACACCAAATTTTTGGGGCCCTCACCTACAGTGTAATCATAGCAATTTGTATGTTCTTCGCCTGCACTCATGGTACAGAAAGGTGTGTGGGGTTGGCCTACACTTTAGCTACATAAATGTAACTTGGGCCTTGGCTATACTAAGGCTACTGAAGTATCAGCATCCTCAGGGGAAGAAGAACTACAAATAATGAATCTGTCATCGAGAGAACTATTGGATGATGAAAAATCTGTTCTGAGAAAGGGCTTAACGTTCATTCCAACGAATAAATATGACGCATTCAGCTGGACACGCGATATATCCTTATTCCTACGCAAATTGCGTTGGAGAAAGTATTTCTCACTACAAGATAGAAAAAAATGTCAAGAACTTGGGTTAAATCTCAGTGATTTGGAAGCCCTTAGGACTTTGGAATCCCTTGAAAATGAAAACACAAGAATCCCTGGTAATGGACCCTTCACGGATTTAAAATCTAAAAATAGTAACCCAGCACCAATAGGTGAAACCCCCTTTGTTGACCTGTTTGAGGGGATGGTCAATGAAGAGTTGGCTAGACTGGGCAAGGAGAAGGTGTACAAATATCAGAACCTGACTACCGGTGAAAAAAAGGCCCTGGTGTCACTTGAAAGCGACACGAAAATTATCATAAAGCCCTCCGACAAGGGGGGCAATATCGTCATAATGGACCTGGAGAAATATAAAAAAATGTGCATGGACATTCTAAAGGATAGAAAGAATTATGAGATCTTACCAAGGGACCCAACAGATAGATTCCAAAGCGAACTGAAGGACATCTTAATATCAGCAAAGGAGGAAGGACTGCTAGGAGAAAAGGAGTTCCATGCCCTTTTTCCTCAAAACCCTCAAACGGCTACCTTCTATAGTCTACCCAAGGTGCACAAGGGTTTATCACCACTAAAAGGTAGACCGATTGTGTCGGGTATTGATAGCCTCACACAGGGAGTAAGTAAATACCTAGATAGGATACTGAAACCATTTGTTGAGGCCTTACCCACATACATTCAAGACACAACTGATGTCCTCAGAAAATTACAAGGGTTGTCCTTATCATCTGAAACCAAATTGGCCAGCTTGGACGTAGAGGCACTCTATAGTTCGATACCCCATGAGGGGGGCCTCTGCGCTACCAAATACTATCTCGACCAGAGAGGGATACAATATCGACCTCATAACCATCTGCTACTTCAACTCCTCTCATTCGTATTGCAAAAAAATTTCTTCCTCTTCGAAGGAAGACACTTCCACCAGCTCAGGGGCACAGCTATGGGGAGCCCTTGTGCCCCCAGCTATGCAAATCTGTACCTGGGCTGGTGGGAGGAAACAACTGTCTTCAGCGAGGAGAATGAGGAGTGGACGTCATCTGTGGACCTATGGATTAGGTTCATAGATGACGTCCTCATATTGTGGACCAGATCCGAAGAAAAATTTTTGGAGTTTGTCCAACGCCTGAACAGGAATAGTCTGAACCTGTTTTTTACGGCAGAGATTAACTCAATATCCATCAATTTCTTGGATCTATGTATTGAAAAAACCGAAAGAGGAACTCTGGAAACAACAATCTTTCGTAAGTCCACTGCAACGAATGCTTTGCTTCATTATAATAGCCACCACCCAATACCCCTGAAGAAGGGGATTCCGAAGGGGCAAATGATTAGAACGCGACGGAATTGTTCCCGGGAGGAAGACTTCCAGGAAAAGATGAAGCAAATGGCACATTGTTTTGAAGTGAGAGGCTATCCAGAAGAAGTGATCTCAATAGCGAGTGATCACGTAAAAAATCTGGATAGGGAAACCTTATTGCAACATAAAAGTAGCAAAGAAGGAGACGGCAAAATAAGGATAATCGGTACTTATGACGATCACTCAGCTGAAGTAAGACAGATTCTAAACAAACATTGGGGAATCCTTTTGAAAGATAAAGATCTAGCACAATACCTACCTGAGAGACCCCTGATAACCTTCAAAAGGGGCAGGAATTTAAGGGACCGACTAGTTAGGAGCCATCTATCAACACCAAACACACTTCAAACTTGGGTAACAGGTAATCCACCACGAGGCTTTTTCAGATGTGCAGGCTGTAAGGCATGCAAATATATGCAAAGGGGATCATCTTTTGTAAGCTCTGCGACCAGAAAAGTATATCAAATACGTGATTACATCAACTGCAAAACCAGTGGTGTGGTCTACGTAGCATCGTGTCCCTGCCCCCTCGATTATGTAGGGAAAACAACTCAACAACTGCGCAGGAGGGTATTAGCGCATATAGGGAACATAAATCGGGGGGAACAAACTAGTGTGGCAAACCATATTAGGGACAAGCACGGAAACAATCCGGATGTACTTACCTTCCGAGGAATTGAAATGATTAAGCCAAATGGACGGAGAGGAAATCTGGACCGGAAGCTTTTACAAAAAGAGTGCGGATGGATATATAGACTTGAAACCATCCATCCTAAGGGTTTAAATGAATGTCTCTCCTTTGCATCATTCGTCTGAAAATAGTATAATACAGAACTAAAACTAGGCCACAGTGAAGAGGGGATGTTTGAAGATTGGCGAGACAATATAGTGGAATTCCTCCGTAATCCCTAAATGATGAGTAACATTTGTTTTTGACTCGTCTATGAGGTAAAAGGAGATTAATGTCCCCAAAAGAATCGATATGAAGTTGATCTGATGGTCTCATGTAAAAACTGATGATATTGACAATAGAATAAACCTCATCGTCTATAAAGCATGCGTCCTTGCATATATGAGACATTGATTCCCATTATTACCCCCTATGGATGAAGCAAACACTCTGATCTTGAGAGAGAATCAGCTGTCTGGTCACAGAATGCGAGATTCATAATATCAAAAACAGAGAAAATGTTTTTGCCACATATATAATCAGGCGGTGGATTACTAACGTTTTGTAGTGTTCATGAATAATTATGCTGCAGTCTAAAATATGCTAATTACTTATAACGGATATATCACTTGAGGTGTACAACCGAAGTGACACACAATTTCGGTGAGATAATCGCTAGGTGCGGTAAAGATACCAATCTTCCGCGCATTGTATGACTGGGTGACTACCAGTCTGAGGAATATGTCCAACTATGTGTCACAGGTTTAGGCGAATGAACGATTAAAATGTTCGCTGCGATCCCTAAGAGTCTCCTGTGAGACAGCTGGTTGAATATTTAATACCATCTGTAACTTACAGGAGCAGGGGACTGGATGATCAGGCCAATAGACGCTCCGAGCATCATTATGTCACGTGATCGGAGTGCTAGGCCAGCGGAACACACCCCCCGCGCGTCACGGCATCACATGATCGTGCCTTCGGTCTGACACGCCCATCTGTAACTTACAGGAGCAGGGGACCGGATGATCAGGCCAATAGACATTCCGAACGTCATGATGTCACGTGATCGGAGTGTCAGGCCAGCGGACACACCCCCCGCACGTCACAGCATCACATGATCGTGCCTTCGGTCTGACACGCCCCCCGCACGCTATGGCATCATGCGATCGGACAGTCAGAACGGAGCAGCTCATGCTGCGTTCTATGACATGTCCTTTGATCGCTGATCACGCTGCGGGGAGGCAACACCCGAAGAAGCACTTACAGATGAGTATAAGGAAAATGTATATGATCGGACCTCCGGTCTAACACGCCCCCCGCACGTCATGACATCACGTGATCGGACAGTCAAAGAGAGCAGCCTACGCTGCGGTCCATGACATGTTCCTGGATTACGTGATTACGTTGCGAGGAGGAGCCAAGTGTAATACTCGAATAAGCGCATATAAATGAGCGCAAGGGAAATGTGAGACATATTGGACTGCAGCCTGATTCACTCCTACAATACAAGCCCCGCCCTGAAGTAGGCGGAGCCTTGGGTATAAGAACCCTTGGGATAGCAACACTTACCATCTCTGCTCATTTTACATCCTGACAGCCTGAGAGGCTGGTCATGTTAGGTTAGCTCCATCCTGAGGAAGCAACCATCTCCAAGGTTGTGGAAACGCGTAGATGGAGAGGGAGGGATAGGTTCCATGGGCCGATTCTCTCCATAAGAACTAATCTATGTGGGGGTTGTATGTTCATCATAATGCAACCCACGTAGACATATACAACTACAACTATAACAGACAGAGTCTATCATTATCACTCTAGTCAGCAGCTGTTGGTGCATCACAACAGACTGCATATACAGAGACAGAGATTTATCCAAAAGGGCATTGGATATAGGTGATAGCCTAGAATTCATTCTGGGCTACCACCAAACTATCTATGTGCATTTTATTGCAGCTATTTAAATCCTGAAGGATGAGTAGCTCATAGATGAATACTGCAGCTGTTCCATTTAATGCAGCCACTGTCTTTATTCATCTTATATATGTTCTACCTGTAATAATCACTTATACAAGTGGGAGCATCATCTCTCCGGAATAGAGCCTATGTATAAGTAGGAGAGAGAACATATTGACAAATAGAAATCTGAGTAACCCTGGATAGAAAAAGGCATCAGGGAATACAAAAGTGGTAGAAGCGGTAGAATTCTCACCTGCCACGTGGGAGGCCCAGGTTCGATTCCCGGCCAATGCACCTAGATTGTTGGGACAGAGCATTTTATTGCAGCTATTTAAATCCTGAAGGAGAATACTGCAGCTGTTCCATTTAATGCAGCCACTGTCTTTATTCATCTTATATACGTTCTACCTGTAATAATCACTTATACAAGTGGGAGCATCATCTCTCCGGAATAGAGCCTATGTATAAGTAGGAGAGAGAACATATTGAAAACCCATTATTATTTGGAACAACTTATCTCTATCCTTGATAATCACTGAAACTGTCGTCTGGTTGCAATTAACCTTGGTATATAATCACATGAGCCATAAGAAATGAATGGCGCATGCGATCAGTCATAGGCATAAGGGAATACCATAGAGTATCAAGCCAATATAAGCTTGGGTCTGCGTTATATAAAAACATACTCCGGACTTAACACCTAATGGTGACATATCGGGGTGATTTCTATATAAATCAATCACCGCGATATTGTTCTAGAAATAATAAGAACAAATACGACCCAAGCAATATTAATGAGCAACTGTTATAAATGGGACGACAGTACTAGTAAATGTGTGTGTCAGGTACAATATTACTGACTGTAGATTAACAGACATCACTGTACCGTGACTAATCAGAGGACATCAGGCCTACCCTGTGATAGAGAACTAAAAGTGTTCAAGGTCACTGACAGTGAGTGCTTCACCACACTTTAATAAACATCTGGCGGTGCAAGTCATTGACAAATAGAAATCTGAGTAACCCTGGATAGAAAAAGACATCAGGGAATACAAAAGTGGTAGAAGTGGTAGAATTCTTGCCTGCCACGTGGGAGGCCCGGGTTTGATTCCCGGCCAATGCACCTAGATTGTTGGGACAGAGCAGTGTTCATCTATATATCTAAGCCCTACTGTTTTTAATTATTGTGTGACTTTTAGCACATATGAGAAAATATAAGGACGCCTTTTTATTATTTAAAAATCAATAAAAGCTAAGTTTTATTATTTTTGTTCCTTTCGGTGACAAGTTTCATTAAAGTTGAAAAAGGATTTCATTGCTACGGTGACAAGGCTACTGAAATGGAACTAAGACTGCTTCGGAATTGTTACTGGGGCCTGTCTTGAGTGCTACTATTGCTGACATGGAACGAAGACTGCGCTCCCGCTATACTGCTGCTTCGGAATTGTTACTGGGGCCTGTCTTGAGTGCTACTATTGCTGACATGGAACGAAGACTGCGCTCCCGCTATACTGCTGCTAGTGATATGTTAGTGGGGCCTGTCCTAATGCTACGGCTGAAATGTTACGAATTCTGGCCTCTGCCTATACCGCTGCTAATGGTATGTCTCTGGGGTGTGGAAACAGAGGCTTCCCAAAGACATGATGGCGGCGAGGCCATTTCCCACCAACGCGGTTACTGTAAAGGTGCATATAACCACGGACACGTGGAGAGGACACGTAGTGCCTCAAAAACATCCCCCTCCTCCTCCAACAGGGAAAACATTCTTGGCAAATGTCTTTGCATTGGTTCGTCTGGTGGCAGTCCAAGAATTTCACCTTTACCGACACAACGAGAGCCCCCACACCATCCCCCCGCCATGGCCCACTTAATCCTGGCCGCATTCCGAAAACCAACAAAATACAACCGTGCTACTAGGTCCGCAGTCACCACCACATTACCACCAACGCTGTTACTGTAAAGGTGCATATAACCACGGACACGTGGAGAGGACACGTAGTGCCTCAAAAACATCCCCCTCCTCCTCCAACAGGGAAAACATTCTTGGCAAATGTCTTTGCATTGGTTCGTCTGGTGGCAGTCCAAGAATTTCACCTTTACCGACACAACGAGAGCCCCCACACCATCCCCCCGCCACGGCCCACTTAATCCTGGCCGCATTCCGAAAACCAACAAAATACAACCGTGCTACTAGGTCCTCAGTCACCACCACATTACCACCAACGCGGTTACTGTTAAGGTACATATTACCAGTCTGACTGGGGCATGCAGACACCTTGACAGAATGAATAGTGTGTGGCACATAGGTTCCCCATTGCTATGCCCACGTGTGCAGCTCCTGATGGCGGTGGCACAGGATTCTATTTCTCATTGCTTCTGTTCAGCATTGTGGGCTATCGCCCCGTCCCTTTTAAAGAGGGCCGCTGCCTAGCCATGCCAACCCTCTGCAGTGTGTGCCTGCGGTTCCTCCTCATGGCAGACGCACTTCTAAATAGACATGAGTGTGGCGTGGCATGAGGGCAGCTGAAGGCTGCGCAGGGACACTTTGGTGTGCGCTGTGGGGGGGAGGGGGGGCGGTTGGTCAGCATGTAACCCAGGAGAAGTGGCAGCGGAGTGTCATCCAGGCAGTGATTGTGCTTTGTTGTAGCTAGTGTGGTGCTTAGCAAAGGTATGCCATGCTAATGAGGGCTTTTCAGAAGTAAAAGTTGTTGGGAGGGGGGGGGGGCCCACTCTTGCCGGTATTGTGGCTTAATAGTGGGACCTGTGAACTTGAGATGCAGCCCAACATGTAGCCCCTCGCCTGCCCTATCCGTTTCTGTGTCATTCCCATCACTTTCTTGAATTGCCCAGATTTTCACACATGAAAACCTTAGCGAGCATCGGCGAAATACAAAAATGCTCTGGTCGCCCATTGACTTCAATGGGGTTCGTTGTTCGAAACGAACCCTCGAGCATCGCGGGAAGTTCGTTCCGAATAACGAACACCCGAACATTTTGGTGTTCGCTCATCTCTATTCAATTTCCAATAACTAACCAGTTAAGCAGTTTCTTGATAAATGGTGTGACAGGGAGTTCTCACGGGATCACAGGGAAAACCACAGTCAAAGTTATCTGTAGGTCCTGGCCCGACACCAGGCTTGCTTTCCTCTCTCAATCTCTACCGGTACACACTAACACGCTGAAGAACTTCTGGGGTTGACAGTCCCCGACAATCACTGGTCCATTCTCTCAGCTTCCTCCATTCTGTACCACACAGGCTGAAGATACCTGTGTGGGCTTCTTGCCGAACTCCCAACACTCCTCTCTCTGATAGGACCAGTTCAGAACTCCGAACTCTCCCTGCACACAGCTTGCAAAAACATATATTAAGCATCATTACGTGACAGACAAAAAGATACAAAACCCAGACAGTCATCTCACATACCAGACACTTAACCCTTTCAGAGCTGCAGCTGTGCAATACACATCCTCCTTACAACGACAAGACAAATGCATGCATATAGTTATGGAGGGGCCCCATTGTACTGGGCCACTAAATATGAAATGTTTGTATTACTGCCTCGGTATTGCTATTTTCTATGCAGCAAATACGGATCAATATTTGTCCGGTAGAAAATATAAATAGAGGCAAATACTGATGTTGTAATGTCATCTGTAACACATCCGTAATATGGATCCATATTTCAGAAGTGTTACAATACATTTGTCTAAAACTGGCCTATTAGCATAAATGTGTTAAAGTCTATTTAGACACAACGGTTATTCACTCAAAGGCAATCTTTTGAGTGATAATTGTGTGCATTTACACACAAGATGATCGCTCAAAATATGCTCAAACGGCAGTTTAAGTAACAGTTTTGAGCATTCATTTAGCTTTAGCTCTTAAGTAGATAATTAGCTACTTAAGAGCTTATTAGTGCGTAAATGAAGGCTCCTGCTGTATACAGAGGACAGCTGGAGCATTCTCTTGTGTATACAGAGTGCTCAGCTGGTATCCTGCTGAGCGCTCCAAGTGGGGTATGCAGAACTGAGCTGGAGCGCTGTCTTCTGCATACTCTTGCTGTGTTCACGGAGCACTCAGCTAGTATACAGCTGAGCGCCCTGAGCAGGGTATGCAGAACACAGCTGGAGTGCTGTCTTCTGCATACTCCTGCTGTGCTCACGAAGCGGGATACCAGCTGAAACAATAGTATCAGCGGTATCCTGCTGAGAACTCAGTGCGCGGTCCTGATAAGACTCACCATTGTCTTTCAGCTTGCTGAAAGACAACGATAAATGAATTGTTAACGAAAACTGCACGATAGCCGCGTGTTTAGACACAAAGATTATAGCTTAAAAGACTGCTTTTGAGCGAATTTTGAGCGATAATCATTGTGTCTAAATGGCACTTTATAAATGAGTGATATGACGCAAGCATCCTCTTGTCTATAGGGTGTGGCCATACACAGTCTATAATTTCTTGGGGTATACAACTATGTACAAAAAACAAGTCATGTCAGGAGAGCACACAGTCCTTAAAGGGGTTGTCCCGTGCCGAAACGGTTTTGTTTTTTTCTTCAACCCCCCCCCCCCCCCCCCCGTTCGGCGCGAGACAACCCCGATGCAGGGGTTAAAAAAGATCACCGGACAGCGCTTACCTGAATCCCCGCGCTCCGGTGACTTCTTACTTACCCGGTGAAGATGGCCGCCGGCATCTTCTCCCTCCGTGGACCGCAGGGCTTCTGTGCGGTCCATTGCCGATTCCAGCCTCCTGATTGGCTGGAATCGGCACGTGACGGGGCGGAGCTACACGGAGCTACACGGAGCCCCATTGAGAAGATAAGAAGACCCGGACTGCGCAAGCGCGTCTAATTTGGCCATTAGACAGCGAAAATTAGACGGCAACCATGGAGACGAGGACGCTAGCAACGGAGCAGGTAAGTGAAAAACTTTTTATAACTTCTGTATGGCTCATAATTAATGCACAATGTACATTACAAAGTGCATTAATATGGCCATACAGAAGTGTATAGACCCACTTGCTGCTGCGGGACAACCCCTTTAATGATGGGTGCATTCTGTGTAGCACTACATAGCTGTAGTATACATTTTTACATGGGATATCTGTAGGTTTTACATCTCTGGAGAAAAGCAGCATCGCACTGTACACGTAGACGTTTTCTATCTCAAATTGTGTCTAAGAGAAAAATGAAAGGACTTGTCTGGCTCCAATACAAAATGCTATGTTTAGATGTTGGCAGCGATTCTGATGGACGAGCGCAGGTCAATTCCAATACTGTCTGTTAAATTCAATTGAGATTGTCTGCTGATGTCACTTTACCAAATATAACTAAAACGGTCTCTTTTGTCATTACAATTACAGTGCAACAGCCATCTCATTTATATTCAAGGTCAAATGTATAATAAAATCCTTCCCTACCAAGTCTCATTTAAAGATTAAAAATGTGCCTCAGTCAGGCTTCCTACACATACAGGTTTTTTGTGGCTTGTAAAAAATGGTATGAATATCATGGATTTTGCACAAGCAATTTTTAAAGTCCATTTTTATGCGTGCTTTTCAAAAGCTTTCTTGTTGATCCTATAGAGAAGTCTGGGAATTAGCCAGAAAAAAACTGTGAAACCTAGAGCATGCTTCATTTAAAAAAAAAAAAAAGCCATGGATCCCAAAAAGTAAGCTAGCTCCCGTACTGTTCATTCCTATATACACATGTACATTGCTGGGTACTGCTCCACTGCTCTTTCCTTTTCTTTATATATATATATATATATATATATATATATATTAGATTTTTTTATTCATCAGTCATGTGCTATAAGTACCACATTTTGTGAGCCTGTAATTTTTTAAAGAATTTAAGTAATTTAGACCTATAGTGTCTAACTTTATTTATTTAATTATTTATTAATTATAATAAATAATAACTTATTCATTTATCAATTTATTTATCTGCTATTTATGTCCATATTTTCTGATTGAAAGTTTCAGTTCTTTTTATGTATATTTTTAGCTTTTATTCTTATAATTTATTCATTTATTTATATAACTATTTCACAAATCCTGTGTCCCTTTCTTAATTGCTGTTACGTTTATACACTTTTACATTTATATATTCTTAGTCCCCAGTATTGATTTCTATTTTTGGTGATCTGCTATCTTATTTATTAATTTATATATTTATCTACTTATTGGTGGAAGTATTAGAAGCTATGTTAAACAGACTTTATTGTTGCATTTGCTGTGCATAATTAATTTTCATTAGTTTTATTCTATATTTTTGACATGTTCTGTATTATACATCATTTTGATTTTGTCCTATTATTTATATTGTATTCTTATTTATTTACCTTTTTTCTACTCATTTTTCTATTTTCCCTCTCGTACTTCACTTTTAATGTATTTAGCACTTTCACTGCTGTTTCTGAATGGGGGGCCGAGTCCACGAAACGCGTTAGTGGGCTATTTTTAAATATTTATAATAAAGGAATGGGAAATTCCTTTGTTTGATCATTTTTCAATTAGAATTGCTGCTCTCTACGCCCACGTTTTTTATTCCTTTTAAACTATATCCCTATGCCCCACTAATACAAGTGGGCAGGCAGCACCTTCCTTTCTTCTTTTTTCATTTACGAAAAAGAAAAAACCTAACAGACGTTGCTCCACCCTGTTATCTCATCTCATATTTAATAAATTCCTATTCATCTACAACTAACATCCAGCATTTTACCCAAAAAACACTTTGAAAAAGGACAGGAAACACATTCTCCTATAAACACCACGAGGGACATTTATTACTGATTTTGCACCAGAATTTTGGATTAAGTTGTGTCTTTTTAGTGCAAATCAATCTTCACAAATTTCCTATTGATTTGCACCAAAAAGAACAGACGTTACACTTTTCTGTCTCCACTTTGTGTGTCTTAAAAAAGGGGTGGTTAAGGCTGCCTGTCCACGGGCTGTGTAAAGCTTTCCATAGTGTTGCTATGGAAAGCACAGCGCCGGCGTCCTTGAGTGGAGAATCATAGCGATTCTCCGCTCGTGGGATTTAAATCGCGGCATGCGATAGGCTCACCTCGGAGACCTGACAGCACTACCCCCTCCTCCCCTGCGGCGGAATATCCCTAGCGATATTCCGCCTCGGCCATGGGCAGGGGGACTTAAGTAGAGTGAGGTTTTTAAACATATTTATGAATTGCAAAGTTTTCAAAACTTGCAAAATTTGTCAGTCTCACTCCAGTAGTCGGGTGGTGTAGAAAGTGACTCCACATCTCCTATGTGTGTGAAATCACCCCTAAAACGATAGATTTTGAAGTAAGAATTATAGTTCAGAAGTTTTATGCTTTCAATTTTTTCTCAGGAAATTGTTACACAGCTATTAACTAACTCTCAGCAATTTTACCAGTGTGGTGCTCTGATGAACTAATATTGTAGATTACCTTCATATTTGTCATGTATATATACAAGTAAGTGCTCATGTGCATGTATACAGTACAAACAAGTAAGGTCTCGTTTACTATAGGCCAATGTTGTACCTTTTGTGCCTATAAATAAATACAAGAGAAAACTGAAGCGTTTTCTCACCTTTTCATCCAGAATACATGGAAGGAAAATCATGCTATGTTCCATTTCCTGTCATGTTACATGAACTCCATATGCAACGATTTGGTTACGTCTTATTCCTGCTTTAGACCTCATGCCCATGGTTGTGATGGACTCTGCCAGTGGAATATTGCAGTGGTGCCCCCCAAAGACCCCATACTCACCTCTCCAGATCGCTGCTCGAGTCCTGTCCAGTGAGCCAGCGTGCATGTGGATTCCAATGCATCAGATCACATGGCCGTATTCCTGTGATGTAAAAGCACCCGGCTAGCCAACATAGCGCCGGGAGTTTTTATATCAGCCCCAAAAGATAGCCCTGGAACTATCTTTTGGGCCGGAATACGTCGGCCGCTGCATGGGCTCCTATGGGAGCCAATGACAGCAGCTGAAGAAGGGAGATGACTGCTAAACTCCCTCCCTCTTCTTTCCCCCCCCCCCTCCGGCTGATTGCAATGGGGTGGGGCGGAGCTAAGCGCTGGCCCGCCCTGCCTCCTCCCATTGCTGGCTGTCAATAAGGGGTGGGGCTATGTTCCGGGGCCAATGCCATCTGAATAAGCACACAAACGTCAGACTTGTGCGCCAGTTCACAAGCTTTTATGCCACAGATGATAGTGTATATCGGTCGGCCGTGAAAACGGCGGCCGATATACGCTCGTGGGAAAAAAGCCTAAGGGCTCATTCAGACTGGGAGCTAGGTACACAAAAATCACATGCTTAAAAAACACACGGCTATTAGAAACAATAGTTTCCTATGGGAAAGAAGCATAATGGAGGTGGAAATCTGCAGCATCAGATTTAGGGCAAAAACACATGGTTGCATGCGCTAATACACTCGCCACTAGGGTTTTTGTATTTTTGGATTATTCAAACTCAGACAAGGCAGAATAGTCAGCAACAACGCATATCTCAATAGAGCTGTCATTGTTGTCTTTTATGTGTTTTGATTGAATTTACACTGTGATTACTTCCCTTCCATGTTTCCACCTTGATGTATGTTCCCCTCCCCATACACCTAATGAATAAATAAAGACTCTACATAAATTTTTAAAAAAAAAAGGAACAACGTATGCCAGAATTATGGTGCAACACCGATAGTAAAACTGCCCCAATAAGTCAATTTCTGAATTTAAATTCCATTTACGGCTCGTTCAGACGAGCACTGTGGGCGGGAATTAGAGGTACACACAGGACACACTTCTATAGGAACCAATGGGTTCCTATAGAAGAGTTCACATGAACCATTGTTAGATGCGCTAAATTCACGCACCTAACAAAGATAAGACATGCAACTGCAGGTCGCATCTGAGCTCCGAGGTGCATGCAAAGATAGGACCTGACCTATCTTTGGTGCATGCTTTCCATAGACTCCTATGGGAGCTAGAAAGCATGCACCCTGCACCACGGATGGTGTGAACAGGCTACATCAAGTAACTGGAATTAACCTGTTCACGCAATCTTAAGTGCAGTATAGCAGCAATGTTTGCAAGCGGCTATATTGCGCGCAGACAGCGCTCGCCTCAATGATATACAATCTGTACTGAAAAATAAATATATAACTACAATTGGATCCATCCGTAGCAATTATCGTGCTTCTAAACAGTTTCCAAGTAGCAATGAATGACCTGAAAAAAATTGAAAACAGCAAAAATAAAGATAAGATGAATAAACAATGTTCTCTTTTACACTTACTAATTTTATAAAGCTCTGGGGTTAATTTATACTTTCAACCAACATATTCAAAGCAATGAAATGTACGCAGGAAGGAAAGGACATTCACTTGCACAATGAGTGCAAATGTTCATTTATATAACACTGCATAAACTTCACTTGTTACCTCAGTGACACTTGAACTGACTGCTGAACAATACTTTGATCAACTCTGTTTATTTGCCCAAGTGGATTGTTAATCATAGTCAGGAGCTATTAGTTACATGTCTTCATGAATAAGCTTTGACAAGTCTTACCAACAGTGTTTATTGGGGTCATAGCCTTGAAGATGAGTCAGAGGTTCAAGGAAGATGATCACTTTTATTATCATCTACCTAAGATTTTTTTTTCTTGCCACCATAAAACCCCGGCTGAAAATCGCGACCATCTGAAGCATTGGATTCTAATGCATTCGTTCAGATGGGTGATTTTGTGGTGCGTAAAATCTTGCATAAAATAGCGCATACAATCCTATCTTTTAGCCACAATTAGCCAATTGGAGCTGCTGGCAGGCAGAGGGGCAAGGAGGGAGAGGGAGTTTAGCACAACTAGCTCTGCAAAGCTCTCGCCCCGTCACGCCCCCTCCCCTTGCTGGCAGCCGGCAAGGGGTGGAAGGGGGGAGGGAGTTTAGCACACTAGCTCTACTAAGCTCCCGCCCCCTCCCTTTGCCATCAAGGGGCAGTGAGGGGGAGGGAGTTTTCCACAGCTGAACTCTTTTCCCCAGGCTGACAGTATTTCAGGATGCGGTGTACATATGCCACAGCCCAACCGACTGAATGAGCAAGAAAATGGGAAATGCAGCTGTGACTTGGTCGTTCATGCGATTTTCGGCCACAATGCGGGCGTCCAAAAATCACAGTACCTCTGTGAATAAAGCCTTAGATTGCAATCTTTTTGTATCTACGTCAGTGATACACAAAAAAGTTTACCAATGTCCCATAGAAAACAACAAAGATCCAAATATTAGTATATACAGACTAGAGAGAGAACTATAACTTCTAATGTGATAGTGATTTTAGAAGATTTTAAATAAAATGATTCCGTATTTCTAAGAGTGTAGTAAGGTACATATTTACAGAAATAAAGTGGATATATAAAAGACAAGAAGTTATCTAAGCTGGGAAATATACAGAGTTTCATAAAATGAGCTCTCTAACAGCTGTGCTGCAACCTGTAACAGGAATACACATCTTTCTGCCTTTATTAAGTACACTGTTATGTAATTATTTCCAAGAGATGCCATCTGTTAGCATTTTACAGCTAACAACTGCTGCATCAGCCGAGCTGAAATTATATGTTACTTTAATAAAATCATTTAAAATTCAAAGGTTTACTGGTAGTTATTTATAATGTGCCAGTTTTGTATGTAAAAGAAATGTTAAATCGTACCTTTCTTTACAGATTACTTTTCAGTATAAGCTGCTGTATGTGTACATGAGGAATAACATTAACCACTTCTGGCCGTTATAGACTTGTATCATTCATTTTCCTTATTTTTCCCTCTGCATTGTGTACAATCTGATTCTCAATCTTCTTAGGATGTTATGGTACTAGTGGGGTGCCTAGGTATACACGGCGTGGGGCTCCCTAATCTACACCCACACCACTGTCCCTTCCTGGAGATAGCCCTGATGGTGGACACGTCCAGGCCGCCAACTCTGACCCTACGCTTCCTAGAGGGGACAGGCGGGGACCGCAGTACCTATGCAAGAGAATACTACCCACTAGTACAGACAGGAAAGGCAGATGGCAAGAACCAACATGAACAATACAAACAGAACAGAGGCAGATGGAAAAGCCTGGCTGATAATAGCGAGGTCTAGCAGACAAGCTGACAGAAGCAGGATACCAAACAAGGCAGACAAGCTAGCAGACTTAGGGAATAGCACAAAGTACCAGGGCCAGATTACCAGCAGGTCAGAACAGCTGGACTACTCAACAGACTGGCCAGCAAACTGAAAACTGAACAATAATTGGCCCCTCCCAGGCAGCAATAGCTAGATCTTATAAGGAGGCGGGAGGAGCCGATAGGTGAATAGACCTTTCAATCACCAGCACACTTCCCAGACACATAGCAGGGTAATCAACCTGACTGTAAGGCACAGAAGATGTTAACCCTGGCTCAACTGAACAGAACAAGGTGTGCTGGCAAAATTAACAATGAGCTGACAGGCGTAACATAGAACTAATGAAAGAAGCCTGGCTGCTTTACTGTTTTCTATAGAAAATACACAGAGAACTGCAGATTTTGCTCTCTAAATGTCTGTAACATAAACTCAGACATAAACTCATCAGTGTAAAGCAAGACTGAGCAGTGGTAATGTGATTTATGTATCTGTAACACAGTACACAGTAACTTACTTTTAGCTTGCAGGCAGTGTCTGTGCAAGTCTGTCCTTTCCTCCCATCAGCTCTCCAAAATAATACCTCTCACCCACCCATGTTCTAACATCTTATTTTTTCTGTGAGTAAATTCAGAGCAGACAGTGTACAGCAAGAGGAAGGGAGGCAGCAGTTTCGAGTGATTTTTCAGTACAAAAACCTCATTTTAGGTAAATAAATAAAATGTCAGTTTTGCTAGTTATCACTGGCTATCATATAAGCATGAGTTGTTTGAAAATTTAATGATCATTTAAGTTTAAATGCTAAAATGTTATGATATAAAAATGATAATGATTGAATCACTATATTGTTATTTGAACTGGACACCAGATGACTGGAGGCGCTAACAAGATAATGGGCCTAAGCCACAACAGGGTTTACACGCTGCAGCAGAGTTTGTAAGGCAATTAAAAGTGGACTTATATAAATGTTCTGTAGGTGGACAGTGGGTTCTCATTTTCTTCTGGTGGGCCCAAGATATCCCAATCGGTCCTTGATTTTTAGACTCTTCCCCACCTTTGTGTTATGCCTTTAATGGAAGCTTCAATGTCAAGCTCTCATACAATGGCCCAAATTGGGACTAAATAGGACTGCCTTGAGGTCTCTGTAATGCATACAGCGTTATGCCTTGTGGCTGGCCCAAAAAGTGATAAAACTACTGATGAAGCCCGTTGAATGTGCCCATGGGGTTCTTCATGCAATGGCTCCAACACGATATTGTACCTTTTGTTATGGAAGTGGAAGTGGAAGTGGCTTTCATTATGAATTTTAGTTATTTGCTTTTAGTTATTTGCTTTTTTTTTAAAATAAGAAATTCATATTTTCTAAATTCCAAAATTATATTTTACATCCATAGTCCCCTTTTTCTAGTTTTCCTTCTGTCGGAGGATCACTAAATTCTTCTGTCTGTGTCTGTTTATTAAGAAAGAAAATAATTTTACAGCACTGATCTCTTTTAATGTCTATGCTTGCTAAGACATCATGCTAAAATATTGCTAACTTATAGCTTGCACATCAGGGATTTATTCCTTGGACATATAATAGTGTCTGATGAATGTTGCAGAAGAACTTCTAAATAAGATTAATGGTTGGCTTTTAGTTCTTTGCTATGTGGGAATGGTGCCAGATAGCAATCTCAGAGATTAAGTCATTATCCTGAGAGGTTTGCTCAGATAATGCCCTAGTGAGTCATAGTATTTAATTTCGCAGAAAAAGCCACAAAGACCTCAATGTTAATTACATTATGTAGCCAATACAGGAAAGCTGCATTCTAAATGACCAGTGAAAAGACTTATCAATGCATCCAAGAGATTTCATTTCTTTCTTCTTAACATGAATTTGCCATCTCCCAGAGAGATGCTATTTTTGCATACAGTATATCTGTAGATGTACTAAATCATGACATTCGCCCTTCAAGTATGGTAATGTACGATATTGGCAACCTTGTATCTGCAACATTTGCAAAGAGAGATCAGTGTTTTTGGTTTCAAGTCTGCTTTCTAAAATGACCTCCAAATTATATGCTATTATATGTCTTTTTGACCTTTCATTGACAAAGTGACTTCATGAGTTTGTATTTGCAGGTCATGCTGATGTATTTGTACCTTGGCTGTTGACGGAATGAGTTCAGGGAATTGTCCGCGGTGTAAGAATAAAACATACCTATGCCAACATAAAAATTGAAGTAGCGTTTAGTCATGGACGGACTTGCATAAGAAAAACAATGGCAATGAACTATGGCATGTGTGTGTTTGTTTACATGCAGCAAAATTTTTCAAAAAGCTGAGGGATCTTTGACTTACGTCTCATGCCCACGGGCGGTTTTCACCACGAATTACACAAGCGTTGCACGGCCGAGTGATAAGAGATGAATGGAGTCAATGGACTTTCATTGATCCATGCATATGAGTATGTAGATACTGCATGTTGATACGCATGAGAAATAGATCGCAGCATGCTCTATTTCTCTGCGTACCACATAGCATGAGCCCTATACATTTGTATAGGCAGCATATGTAACACTGTCCATATGCGATATATTGCGCATGGGCAGTGTTTTCATAAATAACCCCACTATGAAACAGAGCAGGGAATAATAGCATTTTACCGGTATTTCTACACAGTGGCTCTATCTTTTTCTTTTTTAATTCCCCACTCTATTTCATAGCAGCGTTCCGTATGAAAACGCCACGCATTTGCAATGTATTGCGTATGGTCAGCGTTGCATACGCTGCCTACACAAATGTATAGGGCTCATGCTGCATGGTACGCAGAAAAATAGAGCATCCTGCAGTCTATTTCTCATGTGCATAGACATAAAGTGTTTACACGTAAATTGAACGGATCAATAACAATCAATTTATTTTCATTGACCCCATTCACTGCGTATCATGCGGCCGTAATACGTGCCGAAATCCCGGTCGTGTGAATGACCTTTAAGGGTGTGCAGAATTGGGCCCTCAACTTGCACATGGTTAATGCAATAATGTTCTCTACACCGATTATTGTCCTCAATTTATTTCACTGTGTAATGCATATATTGTTATTGGTGATGTTTTTTCCTTAAAGGAGTTGTCCAGGAATTCAACAAAATTGCGACCACCCGTGCAGCAAGGGCTTCTCTAGACCTGAGAAGGGGCCTAACGCCAAACTGTTCAGATCAGTTAGGCTGAATGGTAAGCCATGAACAGTGTTACATTATGCTCCACCACCACCATGTGCATCCCCACCCATGGCCTTACCCCTTCCTGCTCAGCGGCCTCAGATGTCATTCAAATCTGCTAGTCCGACTACTTTAAATTATTTGTAGACCTATTCGCAGTTAGCAGTGAGGTTTGGGGAATTCAATAATGCAAAAGAGGGACAGTTCATAAAGATAATTACTAGAGATGAGCGAGCACCAAAATGCTCGTGTGCTCTTTACTTGAGCTGAGCGTTTTGTAATGCTCGAGAGCTCGTTTCGAGTAAGAAACCCCATTGAAGTCAATGGGAGACTCGAGCCTTTTTCAAGGTGACCCATGCTCTGCATAGGGGAGGGTGTGTGATTCACCTGAAAACATCAGAACGTGATGGAAACACCACAGAAAGAGATAGGGAACAGCAGGGGCAGCATGCATGGATGCATCGGAGGCTCCCAGGTCGCACTATTAAGCCAAATTGTGGGCAAGAGCCTGATGGTCACCCCCCTAACAATTTAGTTGGGCCAGACCATAATCAGCAAAGCACATGCGCTGGCACATCTTAGCTAAGCACCACACTAGGTGCAACGAAGGCCAATCACCGCCTGCGGGTGACACCATTGCCTCTTCTCCTGTGTTACATGCTGGCATTGCTGTCCAATCCCCCCAGGGCGCAGGCACGAGTCTGCGTCCACAGCGTAGTGAAAAGTTTTCCCAGCGCAGTGTCCAGCTGTTCCCATCCCAGACGGGGTAAGGCGCACCCCTTTGCCTACTCAGTCCACAGCGTACTGAAATTTTTCCCAGCACAGCGTCCAGCTGTCCCCATCCCAGACGGGGTGAGGCGCACCCCTTCGCCTACTCAGTAGGCCACAGCGCGCTGAAATTTTGCCCAGCGCAGTGTTCAGCTGTCCTCATGCCACATGGTCGCTTGATAGCCACACCACCCTCATGTCTATTTATAAGTGCGTATTGGAAGAGGAGGAACAGGAGACACACACTGCAGAGGGTTGGCAGGGCCTGGCAGCAACCCTCTTTGAAATTGTGGGCGATAGCCCACAATGCTGATGAGAATTGCTGATAAATTAACGTATGATCGTAATTCCAATCCCATGCCACCTCCGTCACAAAATATCATGAGCCATAAACGTGAGCATAAAGGGGACTCAGATGCCAGTACTTCTATCCATCCTCACAATTCAACAAGCCATTCTAAAACAAAAGATTTTTTTACCCAGAGTGCAGGTGAACTCCGGAAAGATTTGTTTACCAAGAGTATAGGTGAACCCTTGAAAGATTTGTTTATTAGGATTGTGGTTGAACCCTTGAAAGATTTGTTTACCTAATGTGCAGGTAAAAATAGTGGCAACTGGGGACCGAGTAGTGAGGGATGGCCGCCACCATGAGGTACCTATATGGCAGCATCTCCAGACTCAGCAGTTTGGAGATATGCACGTTAGCGATTGTGCATGCGGGTGGGTGGCTGCATATTTGTGCTTGCGCTCTAATGTCTGTGTTATGCAGCTGAACGCTGCACTGGGACACATTGGTGGAGGCAGTGGATGACAGTGGAGGTGAAGGGCTGGGTGCAGGCGCGAAGAAGCTTGTGCCTGCGTCTTGGGAGGGGGATTGCATCTCAGTGGCAGCATGTGACATGGGGAAGAGGCAGGGGTGTGACCAGCAGGCAGTGAATGGCCTTCATTCTACCTTGTCGGGTGCTTAGCTATCATAGGCCTGCGCATGCTGGTGGTGGTCAGGCTGGTAGTGGTGGCTCCCCTGCTGATCTTAGTGCGGCACAGGTTGCACACCACTGTTCGTCGGTCATCCGCGCTCTCATTAAAAAACCTCCAAACCTTCGAACACCTAGCCCTCTGCACGGGAGCTTGCCGTGACGAGGTGCTGTGGGGAACAGTTGGGGGATTACTTGCTGTGGCCCTGCTTCTCCCTCTGGCCACCCCACTGCCTCTTCCAACTTGTTCTGGTGCTGCACTTGCCTCCCCCTCTGAAGCCCTGTCTTCAGTAGGTTTACCAACCCAGGTCGAGTCAGTCACCTCATCATCCACCAGCTCTTCCTCTGAATCCTTAGTCTGCTACTCCCTCAGACTTACTGCCCTAACAACAACCTCACTGACAGACAACTGTGTCTCATCATCATCAACAAATACCTCTTGAGATACTACTTGGAAGTCCCCACCCTCATCACCCTGAGACTGTGAAAGGTCCAAATTTTAGGCATCGGTCACGACAAACTCCTCAGGTGGCTCATGAACCATTTTTTCTGACTCAGGGAAGGGACCCGAGAACAGTTCCTGGGAGTATGCCTGTTCTGAATCTCTCCTTTTCCTGGAGTAACCAGGCTGGGAGGAAGGAGGAGCAGTCTGAGGATTCACAGGTCCAGTCTTTTGGCTAGCGTGAGTGGACTGCATGGAAGACTGGGTGTTGGATAAATTACTGGACGCGTTATCCGCTATCCATGTCATCATCTGATCGCACTGTTGTGCTTTTTATAATGGTCTACCACGCGGACCTGCAAAATGTTAGATGAAGCTAGGGAGCGTAGATACGCGGGGCTCTACTTCTCTCTTAGCAGCAGGCACTGTTTCACCCCGCCCAGGACCTCAGCCTCTGCCCACACCCTCATTCGGACGCCCATGTCCACGTCCACGTCCTCGACCCTTACCCCTAGTCTTCATCATGTTGTATAATACACTTGGTCAAAATGCTACACAAACTGCAAGGTATTTTGCGTATGCTTTTAGCCACAGAAAAAAACCTCTAAACTGTGTTTAGTCTTGTTAGATAGTATACATTGACAGGACGCACACATGGGTATATAGCATACACTTGAAGCCCAAAATAGACACGGTAAACTGCTTAAGTTAAGTTAGATAGTATGCATCGATAGGACACACACAGGGGTATATAGCGTACGCTTTAAGCCCCCCCCCCCCCCCAGAAATGTAAACAGCATATAGTCTTGTTAGATAGTGTGGATTGACAGGACGCACACAGGGTATATAGCGTACGATTTAAGCTCAAAATATACACTATAAACAGTGTCTAGTCTTGTTAGATAGTGTGGATTGACAGGACGCACACAGGGGTATATAGCGTACGCTTTAAGCCCCCCCCCCCCCCCAAAAAAAAAAAAACGGTAAAGTGCTCATAGCTTTGTTAGTGTGGATTGACAGGACACACCCAATGGTTAATTTGGCGTACGCTTTAAGCCCAAAATATACACTGTTAACAGCGTATAGTCTTGTTAGATAGTGTGGACTGACAGGACGCACACAGGGGTATATAGCGTACGCTTTAAGCCCCCCCCCCTCAAAAAATGTAAACTGCGTATAGTCTTGTTAGATAGTGTGGATTCATAGGATACACCCAGGGGTATATAGCATACACATTAAGCCCCCCAAAAAATGAAAAATGATAGGAGTTTTGTTACTTCCTATCTACTCTGTGCACACCATTAGCAGTATACTGCATAAAACCAGTAACAGTATGCAATATACAACTGTAATGCTTGAGAATACTTTGTGCGCACTACTGCTTCCAGCCAGCCAAACTGCTGATGCACAAAAGTACAGTTGTAGTCCTAAAAACAACTGTTAGGTTCTTGCAAAATGGAGTAAGTGCTTCCTCCACAGGCAATGTGTACTCAGGGAGATGTAGAAATGGAGGTGCCAGCTCCTGGTGCTCACTGTGACATAGAGTTCACTCAGAAAGAGGACAATGAAGAGGGAAAGGAGGTGGAAGAGGATAAAGTACTCAACATAACATGGAGAGGCAGGCAGAGTCATCATAGTAGCTCGCAGGGGGAGGAGGAAGAGGCAGACTTTGCAGGGCAACACCTACTAAGGCAGTGAGTAGGATGTCTCAGAAAAACAAAAAGGGCAGAGCCACCACCCTCAGATGCTATTAGACACAGCAGCACCAACATCAGGCCCACAACTAGATCTGCTCACAGCCTGGACATTCTTTGAAACCACACGTGATGAAAGAAAAGTGGTCATATGTAAGATCTGCGGCAAGCATTTAAAACATCGCAAGAACATGAACAACCTCAACACAACGTGTATGAGCAGTCACATGAACTCCCACCACCGCTGCCTAGGCCAAAGAGCAAAGATCAGCCTTATCCTGCTCCCTCTTCCACTGCTGTAGCTGCCTCTGTAGTGGCTCAGAGATAACGGGGTCCCTCCATAAGTATGAATGTGTTTGTGTCGTAGAATTCCTTTGCGGAATCACGGCTTACTCAATTTGGAATGTTTACAGCCCTCCATATTAATTCTGAATTGATAATGCGCATAAGAAGTTTTTCACACTGACACGAGGTTCAGCATGCATAGCTTCCTCAATTCTAACTTTAATGATCGGCGTGTAGCCTATTTTAAGAGTTTAACAAATCCGCCCATCTGGGCAGGTCAAAGATTACATGCATACAACGTATTGTTTAATTATTGGATAAGCATCTTGCAATTCTTCCATCCTCCGGTCATCTGTGATTGGCCATCAGGTGGTGGATGAAATGAGTGGGTTGTCTTGGAGCCACGTGGGGTTCCTTCGATATGATTGGATGTTACATCATGAACTATAAATTGCACAAACCTCCCATGTTATTTGCATACGTTTCCAGTAAAATTGCTTGGGTAATTTCTGCGGTTGTCCATGTCTGATTCCTAGTTCCGTATTAGTGCATGCAGCTGGACAGTCAAATATATTTATACATGTTGGTTACGGGCTAAATTCCATCTTTGTCAGCAGAGTTATGAAAAACAGATACTTTCATATGTAGGAAGTACTTATTGCACAACTGTCATGAACTATATTTGTAGCAAGACAGAAGTATGTATACAGAATGTTAAATTGATAACTGTCTACTGCCAAGGCCCACCGATCCAAAATATAGGAATACTGGACTTCCACCACAGACCCCCCTTGAAACTATCTGTTTCACTAAACTCGCCCTGCTCCGTCCCACCCCAATCCCCCACCGCTGACCCTAGACTCGCATTGTTTTGTAGACGACCGGGCCTACTACTGCCATGGGGGTATAGGATGGTTCGACATCATCACATTCTGGATCCATGATGACGACGGTTGCGCTGACAGTGGGCTTTTTGTTGGACGTCGTAGTGGGACAGGTGGACCAGGCAGTCATCAGGGTCGGAATACACTGTATGCAACGACAAACAGAAATTAGAATGACTATAAAGGTGACAACCATAATTAGGTTAGGAGAGGTGCGACTTTTACTATCTCAGGTAAACACTGCATAACTTGTATAGAACCCCGCCTTCTTGACGTTACCTCGATTCATCAACAAGAGTGCAAAATCAGGACTATCTAATTACTGATCAACATGACTGAACCCCTGTCTCATTAGTAAGTGCATGATCATATATATTAGTCTGGAAGGAAAGAGCTACAAGCTGATTATTCCCACTTCCCTTTTCCAGAGGCGGCAAGGTAACAGGACCAGGGGCGTTGTAACACCGGCATGTTGCGTGGACATAAGCAGAGTGCACTGCAGATAAAATAAAGCAAAATCTTAGCAAAAACCTATCACAGTGTTCTAAATACACAATGTTCCAAAGCTTATTTTTCTATATTTTTCCCTTCTCCTGTTAGGTACCTAACTGAGGAAAACAGACTAAGGTTAGCTCTTTTTAGTTAGTGCGGTCAGCTTCTTAATGGCAACTGCGTTTTTACCTGTGGGTCACGTTTTGTCTGGAATGTAGGTACAAGTCTCCCCTATCATCTTACAGACACTCCCTTTTTTTGGCTAAAATCGTACCTAGTGCCATTCTATTTTGAAAAGTCGTAGTCGAGGTAGGTTCTATTGGTCGACTAGTCCCTATAAGGCGTCTCTAGTATAATTTATAAACCGCTGTTAATTATAATAAACATAATTAATCCAGTCAACATTTATTTACCCTAATGATCGGGAAAATGGACTTGAATCTAGTTTTAACTTGGTCTCTAATTTTTAAAACTTGTCAGGTACCCCCCTTGGCTATCCTATGATGTCAATGTATACGTGTAGATCAAAACTATCACCAGGAGCCTCTCTTCTCGCTCTAGCATAATGTTACAATACTAATAGCGTGCACAGGTACGCACGGCGTGGGACTCCTTAATCTTCACCCACACCAATGTCCCTCCTGGAGATAGTCCTAATGGTGAACACGTCCAGTTCGCCTCACCCTTGCGTCAGGGTTTTCCCACTGCCCGTAAGTCCCTACTCCTAAAAGGGGAGGGATCCCTACCTCACCTCAGAAGGAGGCCATGGATACCCTGGGCTTATTTCCGGGCATCCATACCCTCTATCTGTACGAGTTAACACCCCACAGGGTGTGCCCTCGCCGGAACCTAAGGTCTTCTGCACTTTCCCTAGGCAAATGGGAAGTCCACTGACAGTCCATCTTATGAGACTGAGGCAGGCGCAGTACTGGTACATTTCTCCATTCTTCTGGTAACGTACCTGGTTGGCATTATCGGAACTGGCTCTTCATCTTTTTCAAACAAGGGAAACATTGGTCACATTAAAGGGAGAATACACGTACAGGAAATTACATACCCCACCTCTTCCTGCGAAAATCATATCCACGGCCACTCTATTTTGGAACGCCATGGATGCAGTGGGACCAAACTGGTTAGCTAACCCTTGCAAAGCATCTCTGGTGTAGTTTACAAACCTCTGCTGATTGTAAGAGAAATAATTCATCCAATCTACATTATTATTAACAGTGACAAAAGCAAATGAGGAATCAAAACCTGCTTTAACCTGATCTCTAGAATTAAATTAATCTCGCTCCCCCCTTGGCACTCCTATTACATCTATGTGTACATGTGGATCAAAGTTACCACCTGGAGCGTCAACGTCTCTCTTAGCACGATGCAGTGTTAGATTCTCACCCTCAGTGTAGGCTTCATATTGCACATTTGATTGTATTAATTTGTTCTGAAACAGGGAGCTAGTGTACAGTAGTCAAAGGTGTGTGTTAGAGGAATTGTACCACATTATAGCATGTAAGGATCATTAGTTTTTTCAGTGCGAAGTGTGGATCCAAGTGGGTTTTCCTTTGAGCTTGACTGCAGTTGGGGTGGTGAACAACATCTGGTAGGGACATTCAAACAGGGTTTCTCTCTTAAACTTTTCCACATAGACCCTGTCACCTGGTTTTAGATTGTGACACTCATCTGTAGGACCTGGGGAAAAGCAGAGACTGCAGAATGCATTACTAACAATTCCTTGGAGAGGCCTATGACAAAATTAACAAGAAAGTCATTCCCCAAATTCAGCTACTGTGGCATGTATCCTCCTAAGAAAAACTAATGAAAGACACTCAATTCAAAATTTACCCATTTTCTCTATTGCCTTTCGTATCTACTTTCCCCCTACTCCGTGGATGGTAGGGTGTGTGAAAAGCCTGAAATATACCCAAAACAGACATGATGTGTTGCATTATTTCACCTGTGAAGTGTGTACCTTTGTTCGACTCAATTACTTCTGGTACCCCATATCTGCAGATTACCTCATTCATGAATTTCTGTGTGGTTATCTGCTCATTTACCTTAGTATCCGGGTGGGCCTCCAACCTGAAAAAGACTCGAGCAACAACAAGCACATGTTCATACCCCCCAACAGGTGTGAGCTGAATGTGGTCAAATTGGCAATCTCTGAAATGGGTAGAGTGGTCAAGGCAAGTGTTATATGGCCACCTTACTTCTGTCCGGACTCGCATATGGCAAAGATCATGCTAACTGGACAAATGATGCAGCAGCTACAGAGAACCCAGGTGTCACCCATTCTTGTTCAGTGTCGCCGTCATCGCTGCTTTCGATTCTCTATACCAGCTGGGCCATCATGGGGAACAGGGACCTCTGTAGGCAAGTTCTGTTGATTGTTCGCCATACGCCGTCCTGTGCTGTCGCTCCCGTATTTTAGCCCATCTGCTTTCCTCGTTGACTTGTAACTGTAAAGTCCTTGACATATCAAAGTCCAAAGGTTTTATCAAAGTCCAAAGGTTTTATCAAAGTCCAAAGGTTTTATCAAAGTCCAAAGGTTTTATCAAAGTCCAAAGTCTTATCACTGACTCATGCTGTCAGTATCTATTCTTCTTTCTTCCACGGCCCTCAAGCCGCTGCCTTTGCTGTGTTGTCGGCGAGGGTGTCATCTCTCGCTTCTCCGTTGTAGAAATCGGTGTGGATTCTCCACTGCCAGGTAGTAGTAGTAGGGTTTCCATGAGACTCTGCACCGCTGCACCATTCTTAATTGGCTGTCCTACTGAGATAACAAGCTGTCTGGCCTTCCATATTGGGCCATAATCATGAGCTATGCCAAATGCATTCCAGGAGTCAGTGTAAAAAGTTGCCGACTTACCTTCTACCACTCCACACGCCTCAGTGAGGGCCTCCGGTTCCGCTTCTTGCCCTGAGACATGCGGAGGCAGAGCTTCTGCGTTTAGGACATCTTGTTGTGTGACCTCTGCATATCTGGTTCGGAATCATCAATCCTCACCCTGATACCATCTACAAAAGAAAACTCAAAATATGCATCATTAACAGTGTGTACATCACTACAATAATGCTATTTAAAAAATAGCTGATCTGCCATACTCAAATCACCTATGCCTCCCCTCCCCCCAGGAATACCTGATTAAAAGAAGAGTAGCCGGATCCAAGGTATTACAACATTGGGAAGCTCAGAGCAATATTGGGGGAGGCATGGAAAGAGCACATTGTAGTCGGATCTAATAGGCCAGAGCTAAGTGCTTGGGTTGCACTTGCATGAGTATGTTCTGGGTGTCATTTGGCGTGTGGACCACTAGGGGGTAGTCCAATACCAACTTAGAAGATTTGTCAACCATTGCCTGTACTGCTGCCATCGCAAAAGCAGATGAGGGAGCTCCTCAAGTCACTGGATCCACCCTCATGGCTGTGGTTGTCCTTCGTGCTTTTGTGTCAATACTGTCATATGGCCGGCAGTATGAAACAAGGCCCAGAAAGGTGCGGAATTTGGCAACGGGTGTATGTACAGGTATGGCCTGCAGAACTTGGCTAGTCTTTGGAGGCCTCCAGGCCTTACAGCCTTCTGCAAGAGAAATTAACAGTGAAATTGTGGCCGGTTGGCAGTTATTCCAAAGCATCAGCACACAGCACCTGATCTGCATGGCTGACCCTTCACCCCTTTTTTTTTTTTTTTTATAAACTAGGGGGATACTGTTTGACCCAGGGGTGTGTATCTGGGTCTCGTATATATTATCATGGTTGATACATCCAATTTCCCTATGCCTGTCTTGTGGGTGTCCCATAATTTGTCAGGAACCGTGGAAAGCTGAGTGTGAGACAGGAGGAAAAAACAAAAAAACTTTTTCTTCTGGCTATCTATGATTCTTACCCCCTCCTTGGATAAGAGACGTGTTCTTGCATCATCAAGCTCCACCCCTCTGAGTGTGGCTAATCACTTACTTCCTTATTCCCTCATTCAATGTTTGGCAGTCCTTGGGTACACATCACAACTCAATAAAGATAAAGTCTTATGCACCACACCATTTACATTTTACAAATTACGGGTCAATCTGCCCCGTTCCTCCTGTGGATACCTGGCCTTATCTTTACCTGCTTGTTTCCTATTCCTTGGCTTCTCTACCGTCTCTTACTCCCTGTAGTTTACTTATTTATTTTATATTGTCTGTGAATATACGTTACTTGTGCTGGGACTACAGGGCAAGTAACTTCCTCTTTTTAAGTCTCTCGCTTATGTGACAGCCCAGCGACAGGGAGAACGGCTAATTTTATCTTCTACAACAGTAGACAGTTGTTGTCCCAGACTTCCGGCGACCGGGCAGATGCAGTCTTAGATGCTGGGCATCTCCATCTGATTGGTAACGTACTGCAATTCTCTCTATTCACTAAAATGGTGTCTTTGTGTATTAATACAGACGCCATTGCAGCCCACCTTCACTTCCTCTTTTTAAGTCTCTTAGGAAAATTCTAACGTCTAATGCATAAATCACATATATTATGTTGTAACTACTGTCATAGCGGTGACCACCTAACATTGTATGTGGTTACAATTGAATTGGGGACTGCTAACATAGATGTATTTTCTTGTGGGCATGGTGGGGCTACGAAGTCTGTATTCTTAAGAGCCCCCTCAGGATGTGAGTGGCATATAACTTTTTACATTTATGACGGGCGTATGACAAAGATTAGGTTACATAACAAGACATACTAGTAGTTTTAACATCCAATATTAGTTAAATAACTAACAAATGTTACAGCACAAGAATTGCTCCGCTTCTATTAAGAGTTCCACTTCCTCTTTTTAAATGAAGTTTGCAGCTTTTTTTTTTTTTCCTCTAAACAATTATGGGCACAGTTGAGCAGGACTGATACTACTTCTATATGACAGACAAACAAACTATTCCTATATAACAACATGATTATAAAAGTCTCCTCAGACGCCGGACATAATATGCCCCGCCCTAGAGTCTCTAGCATTTCTGTCGCTACACAGTTTATCAATCTACCCTCAGACGGAGGGATCTACACGTGGACATTTAAACCATAAACAAATATTTGTGGACCACCATCCTCAAACAGTGGACCGTAACCACAGCGGTGGGCAGGGTAGGAATTATTCTGACCCATCCGAGGGTACTTTTCGTCAATAACAATCCTTTTTTGCAATTTGGGCAAGACATGTGTGGTATTCTCATACCACAGACAAACAGACAAATAGACAGAGCGCCAGTACGGCTGGCTTAGTCTAAACTGCCCCTCGGGATACTGTCTGGCAGGCCCCCCTCCTAGGTCTATTACCAGACTCTAACGGAGCAGCGTTGCCTGTCCAGACGTTTGACCGTTTCCTGTCTCTAAGGCTTTAGACTCCAAACCTGACCAGAGCAGGACCACCTAGTCAAACTACTCCGTCAGGCCCCCCTGACTCTAAGGTTTTAGACTCCAAACCTGACCCGAGCAGGGGGCCCCTGCGGGGACTTCCTCTCGCTTAAAGCAATTCACTGACCTTGCCAACCGACCAGTACTCTCAAAACGACAGGCATGTAAACATTCCTTTATATCTTATGACAGGTTCTTATCATGTGATCGAGACTTAAAGAAGTACCTGTCGATCGGGTCCAAATCATTCGGCCTGGCACGGCACATAGGCGAGCCTGAACTTAGCCACACAGGTATAGATAATTAATTTATCTCACCGTGTTCTGATGATATTTTGGGCCCACCAAGTCCAAGGTCGCATATGTCCGTGTCTTCTGTCCGAATTCTATGGAACCTGTCGATCACAGTCCCATCTGGGGTGCCACTGTCGTAGAATTCCTTTGCGGAATCACGGCTTACTCAATTTGGAATGTTTACAGCCCTCCATATTAATTCTGAATTGATAATGCGCATAAGAAGTTTTTCACACTGACACGAGGTTCAGCATGCATAGCTTCCTCAATTCTAACTTTAATGATCGGCGTGTAGCCTATTTTAAGAGTTTAACAAATCCGCCCATCTGGGCAGGTCAAAGATTACATGCATACAACGTATTGTTTAATTATTGGATAAGCATCTTGCAATTCTTCCATCCTCCGGTCATCTGTGATTGGCCATCAGGTGGTGGATGAAATGAGTGGGTTGTCTTGGAGCCACGTGGGGTTCCTTCGATATGATTGGATGTTACATCATGAACTATAAATTGCACAAACCTCCCATGTTATTTGCATACGTTTCCAGTAAAATTGCTTGGGTAATTTCTGCGGTTGTCCATGTCTGATTCCTAGTTCCGTATTAGTGCATGCAGCTGGACAGTCAAATATATTTATACATGTTGGTTACGGGCTAAATTCCATCTTTGTCAGCAGAGTTATGAAAAACAGATACTTTCATATGTAGGAAGTACTTATTGCACAACTGTCATGAACTATATTTGTAGCAAGACAGAAGTATGTATACAGAATGTTAAATTGATAACTGTCTACTGCCAAGGCCCACCGATCCAAAATATAGGAATACTGGACTTCCACCACATTTGTCTTGTGCTTTTTGTATTGTCAGTGTCTTCTATGTGTGTGAATTTGATGTGTACTGAACCTCTGTAGCACTGAATGGGTTAATGTCTGGGTTATGTCTGAAAAATGTATCTTGTTGTGTGTCACGTGATCATGATATATATATATATATATATATATATCATGTGTGTGTGTGTGTGTGTGTATGCAAGGTGTAGTGCAAAGGGGGAATCTTTTTGAAAAGAGAGAGACAGGCTTGGATTCAGAGAAAGTCGTCTTATTCTTTCCAGAGAGAGAGCCTTTTAGCGATTAGGAGAAACTGTGCCTTGTCCTACAAGGATGCCCAATATGGAAGAGCCTGAACGATGGAGTAGTGTCTGCCCTGGAAGCCAATCACTTAGGCCTCCTCGGAGCTAAAATGGAGAACTGAGAGAGAGTGTGAGAGGAACCGCCAGGCAGCGCTAAGTGTGACTTCTAAACGTGAGTGTGTACCGGTAGAGAGCTGGAGTGAGATTAAAGAGAGCCCACGGGAGCAGAACCCCACAGATAACTGGAACTGTTAAGCTGTCTGCCATCCTGTGAATCCTCCCTGTCACACCACTATTCTGTCTACACTGGTGTCCTGCTGGCTGATGCAAAGTTTGTGAAGTGTTTATCATTTACTTAAGTAAATGAGCTCTACCAACCGTTCTTGGTTTTACTCAGCAAGTTATCCTTGTGTGTGGACTATTTATTCACCACAGAGGACGGAACGGTGGCGTCACGAGTGACACAAGTTTACAAGGTAAACTGCGGAATAGGTTTCTCCTGTGAAACTCCCCCAGTAGTAACTTGGTTGGGTCCCTTGCTACCCCCAGGGGAGGAGATGGTAGAGCCCCATAACAAGGCCTTAGGCCGCCTGCAGACGACCGGGTCAGATCCGGCTGCAAGAATTCTCGCAGCCGGACCCGACCCGAGCGCCTGCAGAGAGCAGCACGGAACTCACCCGCTCTGGCTCTTTCATGTGCCGGCTGCCGGGCAGACGGCGCATGCGTAGAGCTGAGCCGGCGGCCGGGGAGTGACATTTCTATGCCGGGCTCTGCGAGCCTTGCACAGAAATGGAGCATGCCGCGGTTTTTTTTCTGCGCGTGATTTTGCGCAGACAAACCGTGGCCGTCTGCATAGGATTGCGTATTGTAATGCAATCCTATGCAGGCGTGTACGGGCTGAAATTCTACGGGGAATCCCGCCGCGGAATTTCCACCCGTCTGCAGGAGGCCTATATCTACCCCGCTATCTCCTCAGCTGTGGGCCTGCTCTTTGGATTTTGCACCTCTTCCTCCTTCTCCCTTCCTGTTCATGCAGTAGCCTCTGAGCACATAGAGGCAGTATTGTGTAGGGGCAGTAGCACACCTACTTCAGGCCTCTCCTCCTCAATCAATGATCGGGCTGTGCAAGTTTCAGAACCAGGAAAGGGAAACAGAGCCTAACGTGAGCCACCAGCATTACCACTACTTTCACTGACATTAACATCTACCCCATATTCCAGTATGTCCCAGTTTAGCAGCCAGGCCTCCATCCCCCAGCTATTGGAACATAAAAAAATACAACCATCCACAAGCACAGAGCCTGAACACAGGCATTGCATTCCACAACATGATGCTCTAAACACCGCGCCGCATGATCGCAGCCTTACTGAAGTGATGGGAGGCCAATTTTGAGAGAAAACCTTGTACATCGGCGAAGGCGATATTGGACCAAGTTTCACAGCCTGATATTGCGCTCGGACGTGTGTAGAACGCCTTACACAAATATACTTCTACCTAAAGTGTACATTTTAAAAATAATATGTCTACATTTTGCCATTGCTAGGATGGTTTCACATCTGTGCTTGAGATTCTGTTTTCCTATTCTGATCTGGGAGCAGGAAGGGAGCATTCCAGCGTCCAAATGGCTCCGTCTTAGTACAGAACTATACGGACCCCATAGACTACAATGGGGTCTGTCCGCTTTCTGTTCACAAAAAACACTGAGCAGATCTGACAGAACCTCCTAATGGAGGATCCAATGCAGATGTGAAACTGGCCTAAATGCACAATATATAAAGATTATAACTAGAAATGTGTCGTTGCAAAGCAAATTAATTAAAATCTATATAATATAGCATAATGCATCAGTACAGATTTTCATTTAAACCAAAAATGTAAAATGAAGTATTTACAAGCTCACAATCTGTCTTTACTTTGCCCCGTTTCTTGTATTTGTGGAAATAAGATATGCATGTTTTTATTAACATTTATTAACATTGCAAATGTGGACTATGCAAATATTATTTTGAAATATATGTCTATTGATGTAGTGCTTCCTGTCCTATATTTCTTGCAAATGAATAAACTATTCTGGCTTACCTAAATAGCTTGTAAGTTCCAGCCTACTGAAGCAAAACTTGCACAAGAAGACACAATGCCTTCAGGTCAGATTTGTTATGACAATTGCAACTCCATCAGAAGAAAGAAACATCTTCAAGAAAAGATTGATGAAATTATACACAGCAGCTTGACTGCAAATGAATCGCAGACTTGTAAATTCAAGAGGTCTGCATCCTGAACGTTAAGGAGAAGAGCATAATAATACGTCATTCGCAATATAGGCCCTGAACTATCACGTTTATTGACGGTCACATCATCAATCATAGCCTTTGCGTGAAGATCCTGCATGAAAATATTTTCTTTTTTAAATATTAAACATATTGCTGATGTAAAGCCACTTTTCATGTTACAGAAGCAAAAATAAATAGTGAAGCTGGACAGATGGAGAGACATATTTTATAACGCTGAAACTAGATACTGTTAGTACACACAACCAGATTTCGGATTCATTTTGTACAAGGTTCTAATAGGGCTTTCAAACGTGTACATAAGCCTTCTAGTATACCTTTATATGCCCCTGATTTCAGACAGACATACAGAGGTTTATTCTTAAAAAAATATAACTATAGCATGCTCCATCAGATGTTGTGCATATGGGACATTGGGAGGGAAGAATATATTTATACATATGGCACAAGATAGAGTCTGTACAACAGAACATGGAGGCCATGCAGGTCTAGGAAGCTGAGCAGTATTCATCCACCGCTGATCAGACTCCATGCACAGGGCTTTGCTGTGAGCTTTCAATGGGGCTGGCACTACAGCAGCCGGCCCCATTGAAAGCAATGAGATGCAGGTAACCTCCTCAGTGATTTTCAGGGAAGGGTTTGAAATATAAGCCCTTCCCTGAAAATCATCCGTAGCTTGTGTAAAAAATAAAAAACATATACTCACCTCTCTGCCGCTGTTGGCGCTTCTTGACCCTTTCAACCCCCCCCCCCCCCCCCCCCCTGAAAATCACTGTGGGGATTGCCTGCATCACGTTGCTTTCAATGGGGCAGCTACAGCGCTGGCCCCGTTGAAAGCAATCGGAGAACATTGCAGTCCTCGGCCACGGCTGTCACAGCTGTGGCAGGGGATTCCTTCATTCCCGTAGGGAGTCCCCTTGTCACTAAACACTGTGACAGTGCTGTCATAGTGTTCATTAATGAGGGAATTCTCCACTGGGATTCTTGCGGAGCACGGACCTATGCGGTGCACGCATGTCCTATCTTTACATTTGCGAGTATTTTCACGCCTGCAAAACACGGATATGTGAACACATCATAGGACACCAATGTTTCTAATAGACGCGTGGCTTTGTGTGCACATATGCGTGCACAAATACACGCTCGTCTGACTGCACCTCTAAGGAGAGCACCTAGAAGGTGAGTGAGGAGTCTTATAAGGCTATCTATGCTACTCTAGGAAATGTGCAAATAGGGAAGACAGAACAATACTTTCAGCACCACCTACTGGAAGGCAGCGTTCCTGCAAGTCAATATCAGACTCTTTATACAAGTCCCAATTTGCATAACTTGTTTAAAGATACCCCAAAATTGCATAATGCTGCAACAACATGAGGCAGTATTGTTATTGTGGATTTGTATTCAGAGTCATTGTTAGGAGGCATGCAAACTGTGCAATTGTCCAAAGCCCCCCATCCCCAAGAAGGCCTCCAGGAGGTCCAACTTGGCGAAAAATGGGCAAATGTAAATTTAAAAAAAAGAATTATACTTACCTCACCTTTTCCATTCCCTCTTCGCTCTGATTACCGTCCCTCCTGACTCTAATCGATCTCTACTGTTCTCCCTACAGTTTGTCACATGCTGTTTTGAGCCTCAGTCAATCCATGGCCTCAGTATTGGAACAACCAAGGTATTGATTGGCCGTGGTGGTTATGTGACCATCTGTTGGATTGAAGCTTGTGGATGCGGCTGGGGGGTCTGGAGGAACAGTGATTAGAGCAGAGAGGGAGTGTAAGAGGTGAGGTGAGTATATCTTTTTTTTACATTGACACATATTTATTTTTAAAAAGGGTGATGGGGCAGCATTACTAAATGGGGCAATAAAACTGAATGAGCCTGAGCCATGAAGGGGACACTATTACCCAGCAAGACCCAGCAGGACCATGCATTGGACACTTATACCAAGCGGAGCCATGAAGGGGATACTATTATTCAACGGGGCCATGCAAGAGTCACTAATACCTAGTGGGGCCATGCAGGGGACACTGTTACTCAACTGGCTGAACGTGGCATTGTGTTAGTAGAGTATTTTAGTATCTGGGGCTCCACTTTTAATTTTTCCCAGGGCCACACTTTGTCTAAAGCCGTCTATATTACATATGTATACACTTGTATGAAATTATACATTTGCATTTCTAAAGAGTGGAGAGGAAGTTGGTGTTTTATTTAGGACTCTACAATTACAAAATCAGAATTGTGGTAATTACTTACAAATACTATTTCTGGTTCGATCCAAATTCTCATGGTTTGATATTGAAAGATGGGCTTACAGAACATGCAGGACTTAAATTAGAACACTAGATACAACATTATTTATTTTAAGCTTGCTCTTCCAGATTACTGCTCTGCATTCTGCCTTCCTTAAATTTTATAGCTTTTGCTTACAGCATTCCTGATACCGTGTGAGTATGTGAAGCCTTATATCCAGCAGTGACATAGCCAGGATTTTAATGTACGTGTTCTTGAGCCAGTTCTTTTACAATAATCAAGAAATATTGCTATACACAGCCTGTGCCAGAACAGCTATTAGCAATGATTGAAGGTGAAGCCTTGGAGATGAATCCAGAGAGAAAAATTCAGAACATTACCTTCTTGCCCAGAGACTCCAGTGTAATCAATGAGGGAGAAAAAAAGACTTTTTATATATCCATGTGTAAATTTTATGTTGACTCCCACAACTAACCTGATACTTTAAAACTAATTCTTAAATATTTGTTTATTTTATTAATTTATATAGCACATATATATTCAGTAGTGCTGTACATCATAGGGTTCTGTCTCCATTAGGGCTCATAATCTAAATTCATCTATCTGTATATTTTTGGAGTGTGAGAGGAAACCTAAATACCTGGAGGAATCCCACACTAACACAGGGAGAACATATAAACTGTGTGCAGATTTTGTCCTTGGTTACATTCGAACCCAGGGAGCAGGCAAGGGAAATCCCCCTGGCCAAACTGGATCCGTTTTTTGACAGAACCAAACAGCGTTGATCGGACCATATTAACTATAATGGGGTTCGCTTGGTTTCTGTTCAGCTGCCTGGCTTTTGGATGGAAGAAAAAGGGCTGCATGCAGTGCTTTTTCTTCGGGTATGTTATAGTAATAATATATGTATTGTATATACACCTTGTCATGTGTTTCTTACATCAGCCTAGGCTAATATATACACACACATATTCATATATCTACTGTCATAGGAAATAGCTAGCAGTTAAATGGTTAACTGGTTCAATATTGTACACTGGATTATTTTGCCGTATCTCCAACACACTCCTACACACAGTTCTCAGGAAGTAGCACTGTCTCCAGATGTGTTTCTCATGAGAAAGACCTGGGATGTCCACCCTCATAAGGAGGACTGCTCCTTATCTCCTCTCTTGGATTGCTTGGTCCAGGCAGGGATATTGATAAAGTCTATGCTAGTTGAGTTTCTTAGGAATTACGTGTTTGGTAGTGGCATATAACTTGGGATGTTAAGATATGTTAATCATTAGAGTCATTACATACTAAGCCAATCATGAGTTGTTATGGTGTTGGGGACGTACATGTATATCGATGGATCATTTTCACTATGTACTGTTATGACGTTAATAAACCAGACGTGTACTGATGATTGACCAACATGGAGTCAGACTCAGATACATTGCATGCATGCAACTTCTCATTATAATTAATTTGGAACAGACAGTGAATTCATCTGAAATATATTATTCCCATAACAGGTATTTTGTGCCGAATCTGCGACGGAACCTTTGACCATAGATTACAACACAGAAGTCACGGGCTGGAGCGGGAGGGGTCGTGGCCCCTTTAAGAGGAAGCCCGGCATGACGAGTGGGGCCAGATAGCCGGTAGTCAGGAAGGGGTTAAAGTTGGGAATAGGTGGAGATAGAAAGTGCTAGAAGGTAGAGGTGAGGGTCAGGATAGGTGGAAAGTTTAGTGGGAGGGGGGTTATATAAAGAGGGGGTGCTTCGTGGGTGGTCACCTTGAGAGGAGATAGCAGAGAGTGCAGTGGACAGAGCGTGAGAGCAGGAAAGCAGGAAAAACTAACCTTAGCGATGGAGAACGTGGAGAAGATGTTGGAGGAGCTCAGGGCAGCGGCAAGCCGGTACGGTCCTGACTGGCTGCAGGCTCAAGTGGCAGGAGCGCTGGGGAGCGGAGCGGCAGCGGAAGCAGCGGAGACATCGGGACCACGTGAGCCGAAGCGGAGAGCTCGTCGGGCACGACCGCCCCAGAGACTTGTTGCGGAGGACAGCGCTCCCAGGGCTCGCCGGCGGCTCAGGAGTCCCTCAGGGGACCCTTGCAGTTCCGTTTCCCTCCGCAAGCCTCGGGGACGGGAGGCGCGGCTGTGGAGGAGTCCTATACAGCCACCGGTGAGCACGGCGAGCAGGAACACTCGTCCCCGCCGGGGGGCGGGGCCTGCGGCGTCGGGCAGCATGGAGGAGAATTCCAGGACGGATGTCTCCCCCGGTGATGTACCGGCCGGGGGAGCATCCAGCAGCAGATCGCAGGCAGCAGGGACGGCTGTGAGAGCCGGAGGCAGCGGCAGAGAGAGGAGGAGAAGCAGCACGGTGGCCCCTGTTGGTGAAGTGCCGGCCAGGGGGCGGACCGGGTCCAGCACAAGTCGTCGACAGATCGATCAGGAACCCGCAGGGATGAGCGCGGGCAGGCTTCGGTCGGTGGTGATCGTTCCACAGCGGGAGGAAAGTCGCCAGGAGCAGGACGGTTCGGATGGGACCGGCAGCGACGCGGATGTCCAGGACCTCGCAGGGCCGGCTGGTGGGGACACAGCCTCCATGCAGCCAGGTGAGCAAGGCTCATTGTCTTGTTTGTCTCATGATGCATTTGTGGGTCAGTTAAGGGGAGCAGGTGTTAATATGGGGGAGGATAGTCTTTTAAGGGGGGTATTTGGGGGTGAGTTAAGGGAGCTTATGGGAAATGTTCGGCAATTGTTACAGCGGTGTGAAGGGGGCTTGGGGGCGGGGGTGGGGGCCCCGTCCCCGGTCGCGTCATGGTTACCGCAGGTCACTAGAAATGAGGTAGCGGTCGGGGGTAGCTCTGGAGTTGTGGAGGTTCCAGGTAGTGTGCGGAGTACTGGCGTTACTGTTGCGGTTCAGACGGAAAAGGATGGCGAGGCCATTCGGCTCGACGATAAGGCCAGGGGAGAGGTGTATGTTTGTTTTGAAGGTCCGTTGGGGGCGCATCTCAAGAAAGAGGTAAGGGAAAAAATCTGGAAGGACGAGTATGTGGAGATTTTTTCCTTGTTGCCTCTTGAGAAGTTTAATTTGGAGAAAGGGAAGCGGACTGAGACAAAGAAGGATGAAGAGGAGAAGAAGCGTTGGCGGCTTATTCCTCCATCGGGGAGGCGTACAGGACTTATGGCGGTCAGGCATGGCTGAGGTATGACGAGCAGTTTCGTCAGCGGAAAGCAGTGCATCCCAGTATCCGTTGGGATCATAAAGATATTGGGTTATGGCCAAAAGTTATGGCGGCTACGCGTTTCGGGCAGTCCTTTCCCGGGGCCGCCGGATCATCCGGCTCAGCTACCGGAGGGAGTTCGGCAGGAAGCACAGGGGCGCAGGGGCAGAGGAAAGCAGGGTTTTGCTGGCAATATAATGAGGGCCAGTGCAAGTTTGGGGCGAGTTGTCGCTTCAAACACAATTGCTCCATTTGCAGCGGGTCTTCCCATGGGGCGTCCAAGTGTTTTTGCCGAGGAAAGGGAAAGATTGGGGGTACTGAAGGAAAAAGGGAGGACGCCGGTGAGAGTTCGCGAGATGGCCCCCTTTCTAAGTAAATATCCTGACACAGAAAAGGGGCATTTGTTGTTGCAGGGGTTTTCGGAAGACTTTCGGATACCGGAGCCAGAGCATCGGGTTCCCCCTACGGTTAAAAATTTACGTTCAGCAAGGGAATTCCCAGCAGTTGTAAGGGAGAAGTTGTTTAAAGAGGTGGCTCTGGGGCGCATGGCAGGGCCTTTTGCCACCCCGCCTGTTTCTGATTTAGTCGTTTCCCCGTTGGGAGTGGTCCCGAAAAAGGAACAGGGCAAATATCGGTTGATTCACCATCTTTCGTATCCGAAAGGTGAGTCAGTGAATGATGGAATTGCGCCAGAGTTGTGTTCAGTGGTTTACACGTCGTTTGACGCGGCTGTTAGGCGGGTTCAGAGATGTGGACAGGGGGCATTGTTAGCCAAGACGGATGTGGAATCGGCGTTCCGATTGCTGCCGATTCATCCGGAGAGCATTCACTTGTTGGGGTGCATTTGGGAAGGGGAATATTTCGTTGACCAATGTTTGCCTATGGGCTGTTCAATTTCATGCGCTTATTTTGAAGCGTTTAGTTCTTTTTTGGAATGGGTGATTAAGGACGTGTCCGGAGTGCAATCGATTTTGCACTATTTGGACGATTTTTTGTGCGTGGGTCCGGCGGGGTCTACAGTTTACATGTTGCTGTTGTCCACGGTGCAATGGGTAGCAAATAAGTTTGGTGTGCCATTGGCATCGGAGAAAACGGAAGGTCCGGTGACCTGTTTAAGTTTCTTAGGAATTGTTATAGATACGGTCAGAATGGAATGTCGCTTGCCGGAGGACAAGCTGCGTGGGTTGCGTTATGATTTGGGGAAGGCGAGTCAGGCAAAAAAGATTACCCTGCGTGACTTACAGTCGCTATTGGGAAAGTTGAATTTTGCCTGCAGAATTATGCCTATGGGGCGGATTTTGTGTCGAAAAATGGCGGGTGCCACTGCAGGGGTTAAAGTGGGCCATCACTTCATACGAGTGACCGCTGAGATCCGGGCAGATTTAGCAGTCTGGGTTTCCTTCTTGGACCAGTACAACAGTCGCTCTTTGTTTATAGAGCAGGAGGTTGATAATTTTGATTGGGAACTGTTTACAGACGCGGCAGAGACCACAGGTTTTGGAGCCTATTTTAAGGGACAATGGTGCGCTGCTCCTTGGCCCGAGGAATGGCGACAGTGCGGAGCAGTAAAAAATTTAGTTTTGTTAGAGTTGTTCCCGATAGTGGTTGCAATTTCTGTATGGGGAGAAAGGTTCAGGAATAGAAAGGTGCGCTTCCATTGCGACAACATGGGAGTCGTACAAGCGATTAATGGGGTAACAACTCGATCCCCACCGGTGGTGAATTTGCTGCGGTATCTGGTGTTGTCTTGCTTGTCGCTGAACGCGTGGATTGTGGCTGTGCATGTCCCGGGGACGGATAACGGATTAGCTGATGCGCTTTCTCGTTTCCAGTGGGAGCGGTTTCGGGCACTGGCACCAGAGGCGGATGTGGAGGGCCGGATTTGTCCCCCGGAATTATGGAGTGTGCCAGACGTGCTGCGCAACGTCTGATAGAGACTTCATTGGCACAGGGTACGTGGAAGGGGTATGAGGTGGCCTGGGGACAATGGCGACAGTGGGTAATCGGACAGGGAGGAATGGAGTCTGAGAGTGGTAATGTGGAAGTTTTGTTGACCTTTTTGGGGAATGCAAGGGAAATGGGTTGGTCTGTGTCACAGGTGAACCGTTTTATCGCGGGTTTAGTTTTTGGTTTGAAGCTGCGGGGGTTAAAAGACATTACAAAAAGTTTTTTGGTGAGGCAAGCTCTGCGGGGTTTTCGAAAAGGACAGGCGGGGAAGGATAGAAGGCGTCCAGTCACATTTGCAATTTTGGAGAGTATGGGGGCAGTTTTGAGGGATATTTGTAGAGATGGCTTCGAAGAGGTGTTGTTTCGCAGCGCATTTTCAATAGCCTTTTATGGGGCTTTTAGGTTGGGGGAAATGGTGTCACCCAACAAGGCGGTAAGAGGAGGATTGCATTTTGCGGATGTGTCTTTGGCTGAGGGCTCTTTAGAAATTGTGCTCAGGAAGTCGAAGACGGATCAGTTTGGGAGAGGGAAAAGGGTCCTTTTGGGGCAGGTTCCGGGGGCAAAGTTATGTCCCGTACAATGTTTTGAGTCGTATAGAAAGGTGAGGACGGATAAGCCGGGCCCGCTGTTTATTCATGCAGATGGGTCCTTTCTGTCTAAATTTCAGTTCAACGCCGTTTTTAAAAAAGTCATGTTGAAGTTGGGATTGGAAGGCAGGTATTCTTCCCATTCCTTTAGGATTGGAGCTGCAACGGAGGCGGCCAGTAGAGGATTGGGGTCTGACATAGTGAAAAAGATTGGTAGATGGAATTCAAGAAGGTTCCAGACTTATGTGCGACCAGAGTTAGTTGAGTGATAAAAAAAAATAAAATTTTTTTTGTATATTCCGTACAATGTTAAATAACTGGAGTGGGGGTGGGGGATTACTATGGGAAATGATACATTATTTCTATCCTTTTACAGGACATGAGGTACCGGCGCTGGTTTGGATCCTTGGACACTCGTATGTGTACTGGGCAGTGGAGCGTGCCAAGGTCCGACCAAATGGCAGGCAGTTGGGATTTAGGAGGGAGGTACCGGTGCTCCCGTGGTTGGGGATCAGGGGCATGAAATGGTGCCAAGTTTTAAAGGAGGTTGAGAGGTTTGGGCGCGTAGACAGGTGCCCGAACATACTGGTATTACACGTGGGGGGGCAATGACCTGGGAAGTCGCCCTGCTCGGCAATTGAGGCGGGATATCCAATATGATTTCCTAAGACTGAGAAAACTTTACCCAAACATGATCATCGTTTGGTCTGAGATCATCCCACGGAAGCAGTGGCGATTTGCCAGGTCATTGATAGCACATTTCGGCATTTGTAGCACGGAACGGGGGGGTCTGCGTGCGGCACACGGAGTTAGAGAAGGGGGTTGGAGAGTATTGGGCGGATGATGGTATACACCTGAATGATGTAGGTGTTGACATTTGGGCTGTGGGGGTGCTAGAAGGAATTGAAAGGGCCCTGGTGTTGTTGGGGGCGGTGCAGGCTAAGGTTTAAGCCGTGCTTGCTGTGGCAGGTGGGGGGGTCCTTGGAGGCGGTGGAAATTGTGTAGGGGGGGAGTCGGTTGGGCATGGTCCTACCTGTTAAGACTCCCTCCTCTGTAATCGGTGTAGTATCTGGTGCAGGGACTTGGCTGGTAGTGGGGGGCAGTAGACCCTCCGCCGGCTGTAAGCCCCAAGTGTGGTAGCCACCTAAGGGCGGCTTAGCGTTGTCCCTGAGCCTGTCTACGGCTGTGGGGCAGCGTGTATTTGGTTTGATTGTGGGAGCACCAGATTGTGTCACTCCAAGGACTCCCCCCTCGTTAATTCATAATGATTGTGTTTTTTGTTAAAGAAAAGGCTGCTGTGGCCAATAAAATATCCAAAAGAAAAAAGGTGTCTGTGATTATTGGGAAGGGTACAAGAAGAGGGGCATTCTGGTCTCCAGGCGTCAAGTCACTGGCTGGAGCGGGAGGGGTCGTGGCCCCTTTAAGAGGAAGCCCGGCATGACGAGTGGGGCCAGATAGCCGGTAGTCAGGAAGGGGTTAAAGTTGGGAATAGGTAGAGATAGAAAGTGCTAGAAGGTAGAGGTGAGGGTCAGGATAGGTGGAAAGTTTAGTGGGAGGGGGGTTATATAAAGAGGGGGTGCTTCGTGGGTGGTCACCTTGAGAGGAGATAGCAGAGAGTCCCGCCCGCCCGCCCGTTTTGCTATTGGTGGGTGGGGAAGGTCTATAGGTTAATTGTCATAGCAGTGTCGGGTGGGGGGGTCCTTGGAGGCGATGGAAATTGTGTAGGGGGGGAGTCGGTTGGGCATGGTCCTACCTGTTAAGACTCCCTCCTCTGTAATCGGTGTAGTATCTGGTGCAGGGACTTGGCTGGTAGTGGGGGGCAGTAGACCCTCCGCCGGCTGTAAGCCCCAAGTGTGGTAGCCACCTAAGGGCGGCTTAGCGTTGTCCCTGAGCCTGTCTACAGCTGTGGGGCAGCGTGTATTTGGTTTGATTGTGGGAGCACCAGATTGTGTCACTCCAAGGACTCCCCCCTCGTTAATTCATAATGATTGTGTTTTTTGTTAAAGAAAAGGCTGCTGTGGCCAATAAAATATCCAAAAGAAAAAAGGTGTCTGTGATTATTGGGAAGGGTACAAGAAGAGGGGCATTCTGGTCTCCAGGCGTCATGTGAAACCACCATAATTAAGTCATGAGCAGGTTACAAGGAAATTAAAAGGGGCATCTGCAGGTTTTGTATTGCTAGACAGAAGACCAGTAGGCTCCTTTCATGTGGCTCAATTTGAGCCAGATGCCGAACGCTGATTGACAATTGTGGCATTCATTTAACAGTCTTTCACAGAGGCCAATGCAGACTATATCTACGACTGTTTATCCTTTAGACAATTTCGAAAATTTTTGTCAGCACATCCCCACATTGTGGTTTCCCCATTAGGCTGTGTTCACACTTGCGAGAAAATTGCACGTTTTTTGAGTGATGCGAGAGTGGATGAAAAGGCAGAATTAGGAAACAAACACATTCACTGAAAAAGCCAAAAATACCTGAAGGTCTGCAAAGCAGACACGGTCGCCATAGGCACGATCGCCATAAGGCAGGCACAATCGCCACCGGCACAATCGCCGTAGGGCAGGCGCAATGGCCTTAAGCCCTGAGGATATGTAGTCAGCCAGACTACACATTATTGTCTGGCTGACTACATATCCTCAGGGCTTAAGGCCATTGCGCCTGCCCTACGGCGATTGTGCCGGTGGCGATTGTGCCTGCCTTATGGCGATCGTGCCTATGGCGACCGTGTCTGCTTTGCAGACCTTCAGGTATTTTTGGCTTTTTCAGTGAATGTGTTTGTTTTTTTCTTTTTCCTCACCTCTGTGATTTTATGTAATTTATCGTGAGTTAGCGTAGGTACTGACGGAAGCGGTGTAACCTCGACGCGGTCCGTCAGCCTATGCGTTTTGGCCAAAATGCAGTACTAACACCCGCATTTTATCAGTATGCATTAGTACTTTTGTATGTAGTTTGCTAGTTGGTGGGGGAGCCCAAGATGTCAGCCAGTGTGGCCCACCTTAGAGATACAGGGCAACCCGCTGTCATATCAGCCAGGGTTGATATCCTGTATGGTGGGTCACCACCTATCAATGGCTGACATCTTTGGTATCGTTCACATGTGCAGGCTTTTAGTATATGCAGTCACTCCTCCCCATTCTGGGCTGGGTTGAGTGGGTGACTGCATATTAGCTTGCCAGGAACAAGTTGCTCCTCCACACATTATTGTCTGGCTGACTACATATCCTCAGGGCTTAAGGCCATTGCGCCTGCCCTACGGCGATTGTGCCGGTGGCGATTGTGCCTGCCTTATGGCGATCGTGCCTATGGCGACCGTGTCTGCTTTGCAGACCTTCAGGTATTTTTGGCTTTTTCAGTGAATATGTTTGTTTTTTTCTTTTTCCTCACCTCTGTGATTTTATGTAATTTATCGTGAGTTAGCGTAGGTACTGACGGAAGCGGTGTGACCTCGACGCGGTCCGTCAGCCTATGCGTTTTGGCCAAAATGCAGTACTAACACCCGCATTTTATCAGTATGCATTAGTACTTTTGTATGTAGTTTGCTAGTTGGTGGGGGAGCCCAAGATGTCAGCCAGGGTGGCCCACCTTAGAGATACAGGGCAACCCGCTGTCATATCAGCCAGGGTTGATATCCTGTATGGTGGGTCACCACCTATCAATGGCTGACATCTTTGGTATCGTTCACATGTGCAGGCTTTTAGTATATGCAGTCACTCCTCCCCATTCTGGGCTGGGTTGAGTGGGTGACTGCATATTAGCTTGCCAGGAACAAGTTGCTCCTCCACACATTATTGTCTGGCTGACTACATATCCTCAGGGCTTAAGGCCATTGCGCCTGCCCTACGGCGATTGTGCCGGTGGCGATTGTGCCTGCCTTATGGCGATCGTGCCTATGGCGACCGTGTCTGCTTTGCAGACCTTCAGGTATTTTTGGCTTTTTCAGTGAATGTGTTTGTTTTTTTCTTTTTCCTCACCTCTGTGATTTGCAGAATTAGGAAACCAATGATTTTCATGATGTTTTCACTCATGCGATGTGGCATGAAAAAAAAAAAATTGCAGCATGCCCTATCTTTCTGCGTTTTACTTTTTTTTTTTATCTCCCATGTTTTTCTATAGAGCCTCCTTTTTATTGCATCACAAAGCACGAACTTGCAATTTTCGTGCGATGTAATGCATTTGTCAGAAAATCGCGGCTAAATCGGCCCATAATTATAATCATTTTTTGCATTTACACTTATTTAAAAAGTTTATACTCTCAAATATTACAGGACTAATGTTAGAACAGCATTATCTGCTGCTTGTAATCTATGTCCACCTCTGCAAGGGTTCCTTCACACAGGCATATGCGTCTTTTGCACACACGCCTCAGCGCAACATATTTACGCAATGTACGAGGCTTTTTGCTTATGTATCAGCATATTTTACTGTACTTTTTGTGCAGGCAGCGCATGTTTATTTGAACGCGCAGACGAACATGCCCCTATTGAAAAAGCTATTTAGCCTAATGAGTTCTAGAGGTGTTCTTTTTTCACTAAATTGTGTAGCATATTGCGCACGCATTTGCACACTTCTCATAGACTTTCATGGGCACCTTTGGTGCGCAAATGCACAAAAAAAGAGAGCAGGCCCTATTTTTGCGTGCGCAAAATCAGAAAATGTGTACAAGCCCATTGACATTAATGGTTTCTATTCTCTGTGCAAATACGCCTGTGTGAAGGAGACAATGGTGCATTAAGTACATTGACCCATAACTGATCGGTGGGCTCTTCAGACGCTCGCTGAGGAGACATGTTCGCTTGTAGCTTTTGCATATCTGCTGCACAAGATTTACAAACTTCAGCTGGTGGCTGAGGTGAAATTGTGGCTTGTCGCTGTGTCATGTAAGCTGCATAAGCTTCACGGTGGCATTGAACTCTCTGTGGTGGCATGTTTGCACAACAGCAATGGTTTGTTTCAACACTGGACAACAGTTCACGATTAAATGAAGGATAGACTGGTGTTGGCGGCATTAGCACTTGAGATGGTCATGATGTCACGTTCAGGAGATGTAAAGATAGTGGTGAAGGACTATGCTTCAATGTTGTTGGTCAATATGTACCGCCAGCTATGTATGTGGACATTTGGGAGGTGTCATTTATTGGAGTCTTCACACAGGTGTCCAGCTGTCTCACAACAGACTACAAACTGCCAAACTGAGTACTACTGTATCCATAGCAACTGAGGCCGCAGGGGTTTGTGAGGGATGTAGTCCACCCATAATCTCTCATTCAGTGCACAAGAAGGATAAAGGACCTGTCATGACATCACTGTCATGTGGTCAGGGGGCGGAGCTAAGATTCGGTAACTGACATTCACAGGTGCTGTCAAGATATGCATTTAACTCACACGTTACACAAGGAATGACAAACATGTGGTCATTAGTACTTTGATAAACCTTTTACATTTTATTCAATCACTAGCTGATTACCCAGTGCTGTCCGTGTATTTTATTTTTAGACACGAAAAGAATTTAAATATTGTGTGAGTATATATATATTGTAGTAGTACAGTACACAGAAGGGCCTGTAGAGGGCTGCAGACAGGACTTCTGGTGTAAGGGTTAACACAAAGGGGTGGAGCAGGAACTAGAAAAGGGCCAGTTCCTGTCAGAATCAGGAAGGGGAGAGCACCAGTGCAGCAGAGCTGAGGTGCTGCAGGCTGGTGGCCTAGCACAGGCCAGAGTCCGACAGGGACGACAACCCTGGACTCACACCCAAGTTGGGGTGCTTATTTGGACTGTATATATTGACATTGTGTGATGTGCTGTGAAATAAATGCTGACAGGAGCCAGATAAAGAAATGCACATCTCCTGAGCAGTTTCTACATGTGTGGTGCGCCATTTCCATGTAAGAGAGGTCAGCGATCCCGAGGCGAGTGACCCCAACTTGCCACAATATGTCTGTACTGATTTAATATATTAGTATATGAGGAGGAAGAGGTCATCTGTGTAATCAATTAGTATATGAAGAGGAGGCCATCTGTGTAATATTTTACTGCATGAGGAGGAGGTCGTCTGTGTAATATATTAGTATATGAGGAGGTCGTCTGTGTAATATATTGGTATATGAGGAGGAGGTCGTCTGTGTAATATATTGGTATAGGAGGAGGAGGTCGTCTGTGTAATATATTGGTATAGGAGGAGGAGGTCGTCTGTGTAATATATTGGTATAGGAGGAGGAGGTAGTCTATGTAATATATTGGTATAGGAGGAGGAGGTAGTCTGTGTAATTGTATAAGAAGAGGAGGTAGTCTGTGTAATATATTGGTATAGGAGGAGGAGGTAGTCTGTGTAATATATTGGTATAGGAGGAGGAGGTAGTCTGTGTAATATATTGGTATAGGAGGAGGAGGTAGTCTGTGTAATATATTGGTATAGGAGGAGGAGGTAGTCTGTGTAATATCTTACTGCATGAGGAGGTCATCTGTGTAATATATTAGTATATGAGGAGGAGGGCATCTGTAATATCTTACTGCATGAGGAGGAGGTCGTCTTTGTAATATATTGGTATATGAGGAGGAGGTCATCTGTGTAATACTAGTATTTTAGGATGAAGTTGTCTGTGTAAGATATTATTATCTAAGAAGCAGGAGGTCTTTGTAATACTGGCGTAATTAAATATCCAAAACTCACCGACTTCCCCTGTTATTTTTGTTGCCAATAGCAACCAATCACAGCTCAGTTTTCACTTGTTATACTGCTGAGATAAAATGAAAGCTGCACTATAATTGGTTGCTATGGGCAGCACAGATTTCCTTTTGGACAGCTTTCATAAGAGCGAGTGCTGGGCTCATCTCTGTGTGGTACATAGTGGCTTAGTGCTGGTGGGAAGCTGTGTGGTAGTTGGAGCAGAGAAGGAGGTTGTCTGTGTAAGATATTATTATCTGAGGAGCAGGAGGTCTGTGTAATATATTAGTATTTGAGGAGCAGGTTATCTGTGTAATAGATTAGTGTATGATGAGGTGGAGGTCATCTGTGTTAAAGAAGACTGTGAAATAAAAACCATCTGCACAAGTGCAATTCCGGTTTTCTCCCCCCAAGGGTAGTAGGGCTGTGTTATCCCCACCACCACCACCCTCCCCTCAAATTTGTCCCCATGAAATGAGTTATATATGTACCAAGTTTGATTAAAATTGCTCCAGGTGTTCATGAGTTATGGTGGCACATACACACATACATCCTATTTTATATATGTATATATGGATTGTTCAGTCGTTCATATTCACTTAATACCCGGCTTCACCCGAGTTAATTTGGTACTGGTGTTTATCTGGTGTTCACACGGAAAATCTTATGAAGTCGTGGTTACTTTAGAGATACCGAGAAAAAAAAAATGTTCACCGTTTTGAATTGTTCTTTGCGTTACCCAGGAAACACCATGTGGAGGTAACCATGCGAAGTTTCCGTTATATAAAATGACATCAGGAAGTGAGAGAATTAGATTACGTACATAAAATTTGGACGCTAATTTTCTTGCGCTTAGAATTGAATAACCGAGTTTGGGACCCATTAGCTTTTCCTATTTATGACATAATCAATGCTCGTGCTAAATTTCAAATTCCTGACATCGGGAAGTGAGTGAATTAGATTACGTCCGTAAAATTTGGACGCTAATTTTCTTGCGCTTAGAATTGAATAATCAAGTTGGGACCCATTAGCTTTTCCTATTTATGACATAATCAATGCTTGTGCCAAATTTCATGTTTCTACGACATCAGGAAGTTGGAGAATTAGTAGTCAGTCAGTCAGTGAGGGCTTTCGTATATATATATATATATATACATATATATTATCAGTGAATGTGAACCATTGAATGATCAATGTTCAGATGCAATGAGTTGTGAATGAGAAAATGATATTTATGCCTGCATAAAAATGAACAAGTGAACAAATTATAGCTTGTTGTTCAATCATTGGCTGTGTTTACCCTGAATGATTATTGTCAAAATTCACACAATGATTTTTTGAATAATAATTGTTCCATGGAAAAGGGCCCTAAGCTGATTTATGCAGGAAGCAGACAGTTTTGTTCCTACTGCAGTGGCCAGGCTTGGCATTGCAGGCAAAGTTCCCATTAAAGTGAGTGATCTGCAATACCAAGCTTGACCCCTGCAGTGAGAATGGAGCTGTCTGCTTACTGCAGAAATGTGTCTTGAGGTCACCCCACCCGGTGAACAGCTGATCAGTGGGGATTCTGAGTGATGGAATGCTTCTGATCTATTACTGATGGCCTATTGTGTGGATAAGCCATCAACAGATTACAGGGCCACCAGTTGAACAATAAACAATATTTTTCATAGGAAACCCACTTTAAAATCTCCATATGCAATATAAGACGTGACAAAACTAGAGCTGTAGTTCAGTTTAGTTCAGGGGCATAGCTATAGGGAGAGTAGAGGTAGCAGTCATTACCAGGCCCTGGAGCCTTAAGGGGCCCAAAGGCCTCTCTATCATATAAGAAAACACCAGTATTATAAATGGCATATGGATAGCTGGGAGGGGTGGGGTGGAGTAAGGTGGCATGATACAGATTATACATTGGGGTGCCCTACATGTAGCATCTACCTTATCTCTTAAGATTCTAGCAATGTGCCCACCTGCTAGTGTTGCATCGATAGGCTTCTTAAGAGAGACTCGACAATGCAGAGAAGAGGGCCCCATGCTGAACTTTTGCATCTGGGCCCACAAGCCTTTAGCTACGCCTCTGGTTTAGTAGGTAGTAGAATATTAATAAAGCCAGGCTATACTTATACACATAAAGATGACGTGAGAAATTAATTCATTTCACTTCTTCCATCAAAACAGGTCAGTCTTTAATTCAACAAGTTTGTTGCCTTCCCGGGCTTTGGAGCAGCACTGAAATACAGTATTGCACGAGAGACTTGTAACAAATAAACAAAATAGAGCTAATTTTAATTATTCAGCTGCTTTCCTCTCAGAACTGGATCACGCTGAGACATGTTTTATTTATCAGACCTGCTCTGCTTTTTTATTTGATACGTCTGTCAGCGGTAGTGCAATCCAGTATGCCAATCATTTGTCCTCACTGCTTGTCATTTAGCAGCACATTCCACTTGTACCTGTACCGCTGCGCACAGTACAAAGCACCCATGGAATTTCTGCTATTATGTCAGCAAAGTGCTCATTTTTTCATTTCATTTTACAAAAAAATACCTCGCATGATAGAAATGTTTATTTTGCAGATTATTGCATCAGTGTCGTTGCATTTTTCATATGAAGCCACTTTAGGTGATTAAAAGTAAAAGTAAACAATCAAAGTTTGAAAACTAAATATCAGTTTGTCTTGGGATGATTGGTGGAGACATTATACAAGGGAATACATTATGAAGTTGATTTCATTTTTATTTAAATCATGTCATTTTATGACAACACATGACACAGTATTTATTCAGGTAGAGCGGTGAACTTAGCAGCAGCCTTTTCATCATGTTCTCATTGCTACATTTTTGAATCTTTTTGCCTTACGTAGCAGAGTCAATGTGCAATGTGTTTAAACCACCAAGATTTATCAGTTTTTCGGCCGGCCGTGCCACGGCCACAGTGTGGCCAAAAATTGTGTGAACGAGAGGCAGCCGTGACCAAGTCACAGCTGCAATTCCCATTTAAACGCCCGTTCAGACAGCTTAGGCTGCGGCACATATATGCTGCATACACACTGGCTTTAGCCAGCAGATGGCACCGTTGTATAACAGCAAAAATAGAAAGCCTTTTAGGAAACCCTGAATCCAAAGTTGGATTGGAAAGGGTTAGTATAAATTTTCCACTGTTAAAAATCTAATTACTAATTTTGCAATGTGGGAATTTCTGCAGACGTGCAATTTTGCATGCTCAAAATCACTTGTGCAAAATGCAGAGAATAGAAAACATTGATTTCAATGGGTTCCATCACATTCTGCATTTTTGCGCTCAATTTTCACATGTGTGAAAATATACACAACATGCTCTATTACATGCATTTGCTGAGTCAAGTCTAAGGCTCCATTCACACGGGGCAGTTCGGTTGCAATACAAATGGCACCAAAAAGTGCATTTACAAAACTGCGTACGCTTTTTGCCACATTTTACTACAAACATAGTAGAAACACACATGGCTTCATCAATGCACTTTTTGATACAGTTTTAATTGCAACCGAACTGCCCCATGTCAATGGAGCCTAACGGTGCCTACCCACTACAGCTCTTTTTCACTGCGAAATTTGCAGCGTTTTTTTTTTCTCCAGGGGTCTATGGGACTTGTTAATGTTAAAATCACGTCGTGCAAAATCGCGATTTCACGGTAGATGCGTTTTTAATATTAGAAAGCCCCATAGACACCTGGGGAAAAAAACGCTGCAAATTCGCAAACGCTAGTGGGTAGTCACCCTTAGGGTGCATTCAGACTACTGTATATCGGCTGGGTTTTCACGCCCAGCCGATATACGGCGTCTCTCTCTGCAGGGGGAGGAGGCTGGAAGAGCCGGGAGCTGCCGCCCCCTCTCTGCCTCCTCTCCACCCCCTCTCCGCCTCTCTGCACTATTTGCAATGAGAGGAGGCGGAACGGGGGGCTGCCCATCCTCATTGAGCTCCCGCGCCCTCTCTGCCTCCTCTCCACCCCCCTGCACTATTTTCAGAGCACTGCTCCCGGCTCTTCCAGCCTCCTCCCCCTGCAGAGAGAGATGCCATATATCGGACGGGCGTGAAAACCCAGCCGATATACGGTCGTCTAAATGCACCTTTAGACTTGCAGACAGGCTGCAGCAGAGATTCTGTCAATGAGCTCTCTTTTTCTCCTACTCCCGAGTCCTGGTGAACACTTGCAGAGAAAATTCTGGAAGCTGCATCGTCAGGTGATGAGTGTAACAATGCAGGACCAGCTGGCAGGTGTGGGTTACTTATGAGGACTATATCATCTCATGTATGATGCTTTACAATGCTGTATTCAAGCGTTGCCCTATTAGGCCACAAAGTTGTATTTCTGTGAAGGAACTCAAACAGAATTCTGCATTATGCTTGCATTGTGATTCTCCAACCATGTCCATTTCATCATACCCATTTAGCTGGATCTTGCTAGTTAGCCACTACTGCAATGTTTGATTGGCAGCACAGAATTTTATGGACATTAAGTTTGCTTTTTTTTATAATCATATTGACCATAGTCCAAGATCTTCACCATTTGAAAGAATGACTTGACAAATTACCATTTAGTTCCTGTCCTATTACTCATGAAACTATTGAAGTTGAATTAATAATTGATATTAATCAGGAGGAGATATGTTTTAATTTAATTTCCTCCACAAAGTTTCTAGTCATTTTTGCCACCTAATGGCTTCACATCCATAATCTCACATCTAACTGGAAAACAGGACAAGTAATATTCACCTCTGAATGCTGTCAAATTGTCGGTCGGAAAATTCTATTCTTTCTCAACTGGGAGAGTCAATTTCCAGCTCAATAAAACTCTCCAAACCCCATAAAGGATTTAAGAATGTTTGTGACAAGAATAATGCTGCCCAGCCACCTTCTCATAATCCTTATGACTGTCCTACTGAACTTATATCTGATGCAGCTATACCTTTAGGACACATCCACCTACATTCTGAGTCAGAACTTACGGCTCCTGATTAATTTATAAAAGACAATTTAGCCAAGGGATTGATTCAGAAATTGTTCAACTTCTCTCCCAGAAGCTCCCGTGTTCTTTGTTCCCAAGCAGGAAGGTACATTATGTCTTTGCATAGGTTATAGAGAGCTTAATCCAATAACTGTCAGAATTGCTATGTTCTTCCCCTTATTCCAAACTTACTTGAATCAGTACAGTCTGTGAAGACTTTCACTAAGCTTGACCTTAGGGGGCTTACAATCTGATTCTCATACAGCCCAAGGACAAGTTAAAGACAGCGTTTCAAATGTGGTTTGGTAATTTTGAATCCCTTGTCATGCCCCTTGGACTTTGCGATGCTCAAGCTACCTTTCAGCACTTTTTCAATTATATCTTTTTGGGGGTCTTCTGGATTTATTTGTTGTGGCCTATTTGGATAACATACTAATATTCTTCAAAACCCTGTAAGCAGTTTTGCATGGTTTTGAGCTCTTGGAGAAGTGGAGACATCAGCTTGAAGGATCTGTTCATCTTTTTTACATCTACAATGATCACAAGAACTTAACCTATATCCAGTCTGCACAACATATAAATCCCCATCAAGCCTGCTGGTTGTTCTGTGCCAGATGTAACTTTCTGTTGCATTTCTTCCCTGCTGAGAATACTAAAGCAGATTGGTTGTCCTGGTCTTTTGAAACTTCAGGTAACAGTCCCGAACCACAGTTCATTATTGATCATAAGAAAATTATCCCTGCTAATGAGACACACCTATGTAATATTCCTAGAGGAAAAATCTTTTTTTCATTCAGCTCAGAGGTCTCATATACTAGCCTTGGTACATGACTCTAAGGCAGCAAGACACCCAGGTTTTAAGAGGTCGCTTGAATTCATTTTACCTCATTATTGGTGGACCAACATGGAAAAAGACATTAAAGGATATGTTGCTGCCAGCCAAACCTGTGCCAGGAATAAAAACCTCACTTTGGCAACCAGCCAGACTACTCCACTTAAGTTATGACCCATCCCACAGTCTCCTGGTTGCACACAGCTATGGACTTCATTACTGATCTTTCAAATTCCTCCGGTAATATAGTAATCGTAGTGGTAGTAGACAGATTTTCCAAGCTGGCTCACTTTGCTTGCCGCCTTGGCCTCCTCTCTTTTTCCCCTTTGGCTTATCTGTTCGTTACTCCTATTTTCAGATTACAAGGACTTCCACCTCACATTGTCTTGGATTAAGGAGTACAGTTCACATCCCATTTCTGGAGAGCACTATTTGGCCTGTTGAATGTAAAACTTGACTTTTCCTCTGCGTATCACGCACAGTCTATGGTCAGGTTAAACACACTATTCCTTCATGACCTCATGTCCGCTCATCAGTATAATTTGCCTTCTCTCATAACATGGGCTGAATTCTTCCACAACAACATCAGTCAGACCTTGGGAACAACGCCTTTCTTTGTGGTATATGCCAAGCATACTTGTATGCCATTTCCTGTTCCCTCTGCCTCTGATGTGCCGGCAGCAAATCATTGCCTCAGTGAGTTCTTGAAGATTTTGGACCAGACAAAAGACTCACTTTCTCATGCCGCTGAACTCATAAAAAAAGGCAGCTGACAAGAAGAGGAGGGACCCACTCAAATATTCTCCTGTGAATCGTGCAATTATTATTGGTTTTCAATCAATATTCTCAATCTTCTATTCTTTCTGCACCTTTCACTGTTGCTAAGGATGAATATAGGATTCATGTAAACTGATAAGAGGCAAATTAAACGTTCTGGTGGAATGGAAAGTCTAAAGTCCCGAGGCAAGATCAAGGAAACCTAAAGAGAACATCAATGCTCCTGAGTTAATTTTTATTCTGCAAAAAACAGGGGATCTAGGTGGGTAGGCATTGTCAAGGTGCGCCACTTATGCCCACCCTGCTTCCCTGCTGCTGGGGCTGCAGTTGGGTGCCACTGCCATGCATGTTTTGCACACCTCTTTTACTCCTCCGCTCACTTGCTGCCTGCACTGAGCTTCTGCCTGGACCTCGTTATTGTGTACTGTGTCGCCAGTCCCGACCTTTGCTACATTTGTGAATAAGCTTATGTTCACACCATCAGGTACGATGCCCTAGCCCAGTGCAGCATTAGCAGCCACACAACCGAGACTATCTGTGTGAGTAACGGTTTGGGGAATATGCAGCAAAGACTGTATCCCACTTGGAGGGCTCAAGGGTGTAAACTGGGATTCTACAAGTCCTGCTCCTCAGATATCCCAAATTCAAACCAGTGAATGGCAAGGCGGATCCACATCTATTTGCCTAACAGTACCTACCAATGCTGAAGAGGAATTTGAGATCAAGCAGATCATGGATGTCAAAAAGGTGAAGAGGAGATTATTGTACTTAGGTGAATGGAAATTCTTAAGACCTGAAGAGGGATCGTGGCAACCTCTAAAAAATAATAACCTTCCTTTACTTCTAAAGAGGTTTTAACAACCATCCTGGACAATGAAGCATAGGGAGAGGGGTGGGGGCTGAATTACTGTTATGAGTATGACTTTTTCATTTAAGGTTTTCCTACATATCTATGGTCAGACGTGGCCCCTGCTGTCTCCTTGAAGTGTGGATCAGGCTAGTGGCTGCTTTTTTGTCTTTATGTTCCTCCCTTTCACTGTTACAATTTACATCAGCCATCTTCCCTCACCCATCCTAGCTGATAGCTGCAGTGCATGCTCTCTTCCTGTCTGCAGCAGACGCCATGCTGTCAGCCTCTTACTGCTGCCCAAAGGGAGCATGCACATGCCTGCAGTCTTAGGCCTCATGCCCACGGGCAAAAGAAGAATTAAAATCCGCAGCAGATTTTAACTCTTCTCCTGCCCGCGGATCCGCATCTCATAGGGATGCATTGACCACCCGCGGGTAGATAAATACCCGCGGATGGTCAATAAAAGTGATTTTTTTAAAAATGGAGCATGAAAAAATCTGGACCATGCTCCATTTTCATGCGGGTCTCCCGCGGGGACGGCTCCCGCGGGCTTCTATTGAAGCCTATGGAAGCCGTCCGGATCCGCGGGAGACAAAAATCGGAATTTACTCACCCGCTCCGTTTCTTCTCTTCGCCGCGGCGCCATCTTCTCTCCGTCGCGGCCGGATCTTTTTTCTTCGGGCCGGCGCATGCGCGGGGCACGTCACCGACGTCATCCTGCGCATCCGCCGGGCCGAAGAAAGAAGATCCGGCCGCAACGCAGAGAAGATGACGCCGCAGCGAAGGAAGGATCCGGAGCGGGCGGGAGGTAAGTTTATTCTTATTTATTCTTATTTTCAGCCCTCATGTCCGCGGGGCAGGAGGGACCCGCTGTAGATTCTCCATGGAGAATCCGGAGCGGGTCTGATTTTCCCCGTGGACATGAGGCCTTAAAGGGGTTGTCCGGCCATAAACATTAGGTCTCATTACTTCTGTTTGCCCAATACAATGCACTTTGTAATATACATTGTGCATTGTAAATTAGCCAAACAGAAGTTATTCACTTACCTTTTGGGGTGCCCCCCTGTGTTGCTCCTCGGTTGCCATGGTTCCGACAAGTCTCTTGTCCTCTTCTTGTCGGGACGACGGGGACGCGCTTCTCCAGCACAGCTCTGCGCATGTGCAGAAGAACATCAGCCGCTGGGAAGCTCAGTTCTGCCTGCAGGGGAGGCGTGGCTGCTGGCTCTTCATCTCCAAGGTAAGAATGAGTGGAGGGTTGGGCTCTCGTGGGGGGGGAGGATGGATGTGTGCAAGTGGTGGTGGTGGGGGGGCTGTGTGTGTGTGTGTGTGTGTGTGCAGTGATGTGTGCTACTGTAATGTCAGGAGACCCGGCTGTCAGAAGTCCGGGGGGGGGGGGCTGTGTGTGTGTGTGCAGTGATGTGTGCCACTGTAATGTCAGGAAACCCGGCTGTCAGAAGTCCGGGGGGGGGGGGGCTGTGTGTGTGTGTGTGTGTGTGCAGTGATGTGTGCTACTGTAATGTCAGGAGACCCTGCGGTCATATAGACTTGTAGCGGTGGAGTGTGCGGTGACATAGACTTGTAGCGGTGGAGTGTGCGGTCACATAGACTTGTAGCGGTGGAGTGTGCGGTCACATAGACTTGTAGCGGTGGGGTGTGCGGTCACATAGACTTGTAGCGGTGGGGTGTGCGGTCACATAGACTTGTCGCGGTGGGGTGTGCGGTCACATAGACTTGGCGCGGTGGGGTGTGCGGTCACATGGACTTGTAGCGGTGGGGTGTGCGGTCACATGGACTTGTAGCGGTGGGGTGTGCGGTCACATGGACTTGTAGCGGTGGGGTGTGCGGTCACATGGACTTGTAGCGGTGGGGTGTGCGGTCACATAGACTTGTAGCGGTGGAGTGTGTGGTCACATAGACTTGTAGCGGTGGAGTGTGCGGTCACATAGACTTGTAGCGGTGGGGTGTGCGGTCACATAGACTTGTAGCGGTGGAGTGTGCGGTCACATAGACTTGTAGCGGTGGGGTGTGCGGTCACATAGACTTGTAGCGGTGGGGTGTGCGGTCACATAGACTTGTCGCGGTGGGGTGTGCGGTCACATAGACTTGTCGCGGTGGAGTGTGCGGTCACATAGACTTGTAGCGGTGGGGTGTGCGGTCACATAGACTTGTAGCAGTGGAGTGTGCGGTCACATAGACTTGTCGCGGTGGGGTGTCCCGTCACATAGATTTGTAGCTGTGGGGGGGTGGTCTGTCACAGTAATTTGTCACGTGGGGTTAGAGGGGGGCTGTGACAGTAATTTGCCGCGCTGGGGGGGGGGGGGTGGCGTGGGGCTGTCACAGTAATTTTTCACACGGTATAATCATGCCTGTGCAGGGAGGGGAGGAGGTGAGCTGTGTCTGTTGTGAATGGTGGATCCTGTGTTATCTATATATAGGTATCACTGTACCAGTAGGGGGGAGGGGCAGGGGGTGCTGTTAGTGTACTTGTGTGTGGGCACTGTAAAGGGGGACTCTGTGGGGGAGGTCACAGGGGCGGACGCTGTGGATGGGGGGACTGTGGGGGGCATGTGGAGGGGGGCTACTTTGGAGTGCACTGGGGGGGGACTCTGGGGGGGTGGCATGTGTAGGTGGGGGTACTGTGGGGGGGAATACTGGGGGGGCACTGTTGAGGGGGGACTGTGGAGAATGCTGTGGTTGGGGGGAATGAGGGGGGCTACTTTGGAGGGCACTGTAGGGGTGACACTGGGGGGCACTGTGGGGGGGGCATATGTAGGGGGTACTGTAGAGGGCACTGTTTGTGGCACTGTAGTGGGGGACTGTGGGGGATCATTAGGGGGGCACTGTGGGAGAGTGCACTGTGCGGGGGGGTCATTGTGAGGGGGGGTCGCTGTGGGAGGGGCACTATGGGGGCATGTGTGTGTGGGGAAATGTTTTGTTTTACTTTAGCAGGGTGGGGGGGGCAGTAGGTAGCCTTGCAGTGGGGGGCTGCAGGAGAGTTCTCTCTCGGCTCTCCCCCGCCCCTCTCCATTCACTATACATAGTGCTGCTGTTTACACTCATGCCAGGATTTTATCCTGAACCATGAGTGTATAACGCAGTCTCCCCTGGCCACACCCCCTCTGATTATAGTATGCAGCAGGGGGCGGGGCCTGGGCGGGGAGAGACTGTAGAGCAGTTCAATAGAGGTGGGCGTGTCATGGGCGGGGCTAGGACGTGAGCTGAGGGAGGCCATGAAATCCTGCCTTTTCATGTCTCTTAGGCCGCCTGCAGACGAGCGGGTCGGATCCGGCAGCGAGAATTCTCGCCGCGCGATCCGACCCGAGCGCCTGCAGGGACGAGCGCGTACTCACCCGCGCCTGGCGGCCCCAGCTCTTTCATGTGCCGGGTGCCGCGCAGCCGGCGCATGCGCAGACCGGAGCCGGCGGCCGGGTGAGTGCGTGCCCCGCAGAAAATTAGGACATGCCGCGGTTTGTTTGCCGCGCGATATTTCGCGCGGCCAAACCGCGGCCGTCTGCATAGGAGTGCGTATTTTAATGCACTCCTATGCAAACTTTCAGCGGCGGAAATCCCGCGGGAAATCCCGCGGCGGGATTTCCGCTCGTGTGCAGGCGGCCTTACTGCCATCGGGAGCGCGCACACAGAAGAGGGAGAGCGCAGAACATTGTGGGAAGGCAGCACAGAGGCACCATCTTTGAAAGCTGCAGTGAAGATCAGATTCTAAGGTAAGAAACTGACATTGCAGCTGATCTGCCTGCCGGTTTGAGCCCCTGTATGCTGGGTGCTACTATCCTTACTGAAAGGGAAGCAGCAGCATTATAAAAATTTTTACCCTGTGTGGCCAGACAACCCCTTTAAGGAGCCAGCATTCATCCTGCAATCTGTCCTCTTCCAATCATTATCTCTGACTATATCTAGCACCTATCCTCTAAGGCAGTGACTGCGAACCTTTTAGAGACCGAGTGCCCAAACTGCAACCCAAAACCCACTTATTTACTGCAAAGTACCAACATGTCAGGGGGCGTGGCTTATCACGAAGTACTATTTTACCCCCGTCGTTCTAAAGAGGACATGGCCACTTCGAAATAAACAGCGTGCAGATTTTGACTGCTTTTTAGACGCGGAAATACTGCAGAATGTCCTCAACAGAAATTTCTGTGGAGCATTTCTGCACCCAAAAAGCAGTCAAAATTTGCACGCTGTCTATTTTGAAACAACCCTGCCTATTTCCACCACATGTAAACATACCCCAGCGATAAGTGACACCCCCATCCCCCGCGGCCCGAGCAATAATGATGCCCCCCCCCCCCAGCAGCCCGAGCGATAATAATGACTCCCCCCCCCAGCGGCCCCAGCAATAATAGTGACCACTCCCAGCAGCCCCAGCGAGAATAGTGACCACCTCCAGCAGCCCCAGCGATAATAGTGACCACCTCCAGCAGCCCCAGCGATAATAGTGACCCCCCCCCCCAGCAGCCCCAGTGATAATAGTGACCCCCCCAGCGATAATAATGCCCACCTTCCCCCACAGTGGCCCCAGGGCCAGGGATAATAGTGACATCCCACAGCAGCCCCCAGTATAATAGTGACCCCCCCAGTGGTAATAGTGACTTCCCCCACAGCGGCCCCCAGTATCACAGTGACCCCCTGCAGCAGCCTCCCAGTACCACAGTGACATTCCCCCCCCCCCCCCACAGTGGCTCCCCAGTACCACAGTGACACCCCTGCAGCGGCCCCCCATTCTCCCCCCTGAGACCCACATACCCCCTCCTCCTTGTGGAAGCATCGCTCTTCCTCTGCCCGGCGCGCCCTCCAGCAGCACTGATCGCAGGTGCACACTGATGTCAGTGTGCTGCCGCATGCCTCCTTCCCCTGCTCTCGCGGAACCAAGTAGGAGACGTTGGGGGAGGGGGGAGGGGGGAGGAGGATCCCGGCTGCACACTGACATTACAGTGTGCGCCAGGATCAGTGCAGATAGCAGCGCTGCTTAGTGAATACCGGCATGGGAGCCGCGGTCCCTGCCAGTATTCACTAACGTGGTGAGCGGCCGACGGTGACGCATGCCAGCAGGGAGGGCTCTGCATGCCGCCTCTGGCATGCGTGTTATAGGTTCGCCACCACTGCTCTAAGGGAACTTTCACACAGCATTGTAGAATATGCCCTCCAGTGGAATATTCAGCCCCAAAATCCCCATGCACAGATTTTGATGTGGAATTGAAAATAGCAGCATCCTGCAAGCAACTAGACATCAAAATCCCCAGTTAGCACCTTGGATTTTGGTGTGGAATTCAGGTATAGCACATTCCGCAGCACTGAATATTCTGCCCTGTGTGAAAGGTTCTTAAAGGGGTTGTCCCGCGGCAGCAAGTGGGTCTATACACTTCTGTATGGCCATATTAATGCACTTTGTAATGTACATTGTGCATTAATTATGAGCCATACAGAAGTTATAAAAAGTTTTTTACTTACCTGCTCCGTTGCTAGCGTCCTCGTTCCCATGGAGCCGACTAATTTTCGCCCTCCGATGGCCAAATTAGCCGCGCTTGTGCAGTCCAGGTCTTCTGCTCTCTTCAATGGAGCCGCTCGTGCAGAATGCCGCCTCCGTGTAGCTCCGCCCCGTCACGTGCCGATTCCAGCCAATCAGGAGGCTGGAATCGGCAATGGACCGCACAGAAGAGCTGCGGTCCACGGAGGAAGAGGATCCCGGCGGCCATCTTCACCGGTAAGTATAGAAGTCACCGGAGCGCGGGGATTCAGGTAAGCGCTCCGGTAAGCTTTCTTTAGGTCCCTGCATCGGGGTTGTCTCGCGCCGACCGGGGGGGGGGGGTTTAAAAAAAAAAAACCCGTTTCGGCGCGGGACAACCCCTTTAAGGAAGATGTCTAAGCTTTTGGTCTCCTTTTCCAGCTAAAGGTGCATCTGATTTGTTCTGATTTCCTGGTTATTGATTCTGGCTATACGGTAACTATTCTGCATTGTCCACTCCTGATCTCAACTTGCTTTACTGACCATTTTCCTGCCTACTGCCTTCTCTGACCCCTGGCCTTTTTGAACCATGCTAAACCATGTACTACTCCATCTGTCCTAAAGTTTGGGCTCTTTTACAAGTTAAAGTATATGCTGCTTACCTAGATTCGCAAGTTTACTGACTACACCTCAGTTCACACACAGGTACAGCACCTTGATCTTTAGTTGCAGCAACGTAACTGGGAACATTTCTATTATAACATCCTGGGAACTCCACAGCGAAGCCCAGATCCTGGCTGGTGGGCTGAAAGGGTGAAGACTGGGGTTCTACAGGTGTAACTTCTTAATTTGGCCCAAAGTCAATAGCATTGTGGAGAAATGCCATCACCTGACCAGCGGCGTGTATTGAAGGAGTGTACTGACTTCAGAGATGAGCAATGTATCTTCTGGAATGCTGAAATTTGACTGTGTTTTGAATGTGGAAATGCTACAAAATTTGCTATGTATTTTCAGCTGGGGACATTTTGCAGGATTTTCGCCCCATGTAAACACATCCTGAAGGTTATTGTTCTGGACGACACCACCCTAATCACAAATGGCTGATTGACCTTTGCCTTGATCTGTGGTCTTCTGTGGGCATCTGTTGATGGGATGCACATCCTTAATTTAAAAAGACTTTCCAAATTGTACCTGGCAATGACAACTGTCGTATAAACAAGCATGCGCATAAGTGTCAGCGGGTAAGCGGTTGCGAGAGAGCGGCAGCGTGTGAGTGGTTTACAGAGGCAGCAGCGTGGGAGCGGTTGCAGCAGCGTGGGAGCGGTTGAGCGGAGGCAGCAGCGTGGGAGCGGTTGAGCGGTTGCAGCAGTGTGTGAGCGGTTGCAGCAGCGTGTGAGCGGTTGCAGCAGCGTGTGAGCGGTTGCAGCAGCGTGTGAGCGGTTGCAGCAGCGTGTGAGCGGTTGCAGCAGCGGGTGAGCAGTTGCAGCAGCGGGTGAGCGGTTGCAGCAGCGGGTGAGCGGTTGCAGCAGCGGGTGAGCGGTTGCAGCAGCGGGTGAGCGGTTACAGCAGCGGTTGAGCGGTTGCAGCAGCGGGTGAGCGGTTGAGCGGTTGCAGCAGCGGGTGAGCGGTTGCAGCAGCGGGTGAGCGGTTGCAGCAGCGGGTGAGCGGTTGAGCGGTTGCAGCAGCGTGTGAGCGGTTGAGCGGAGGCGGTAGCGTGTGAGCGGAGTGTGAACAAGTCTATCTTCACTACTTCCACAAATAAATTGTAGATCCCCATTAGGATGAGCTCCATGTCTGGCAATGTCATCCAGTGTGCTTCTTGTGCAATGCATGCGGTCCTTGATCAGCCGATCGAGGGTGCATACTGTTGCGCAAGATGCGTGCACATCGCACATTTAGAAGCCCAAATTCTGGATCTAAATGAGCAACTGGCAACACTGAGAGCCATTGACAACATGGAAAGGAGTTTGCTGCTCACTGAGCAGACACTCGCTGGGGTAGAGGCGGGGGCGGATGGTAGTACGGAAGAGCAGGGGGAGCAGGCAGTAAGCTGGGTGACAGATAGAAGGAGGCGTAGAGGGAATAGATCCACGGAGGCTGGTCCTGAACTGGCACAACCCAACATGTCTGCAACGTTGGCAGATGAGGGCGATGCCATTACAGAGCCAGCACAGCTGCAGCACGACATGCCCTCTGAACGCCAGGGGGATGACTGCTCCGGTGAGATGGGGACAGGGAGTGCAGGGCAGGCTAGACAGGTTCTAGTGGTGGGGGACTCAATTATTAGGGGGACAGAGAGGGCAATCTGCCATAAAGACCGGGATAGTCAAACGGTGTGTTGTCTTCCTGGCGCTCGAGTTCGACACATCGCGGATCGGATTGACAGATTACTGGGAGGGGCTGGTGAGGATCCAGCGGTCATGGTGCACGTTGGCACCAATGAACAAGTTGGAGGTCAATGGAGGGCCCTCAAAAATGATTTCAGGGACCTAGGGTCCAAGCTCAGGGCGAGGACCTCCAGGGTAGTTTTCTCGGAAATACTACCTGTACCTAAAGCCACACTAGAAAGGCAGCAGGATCTTAGGAAGGTAAACAAGTGGCTCCGGAGTTGGTGTAAGAGGAGGGATTTGGGTTCCTGGAGAGCTGGGCTGACTTTGCTGTCGGCTACAGGCTCTACCATAGGGACGGGCTGCATCTTAATGGGGAGGGTGCAGCTGTGCTGGGGGATAAGATGGTTGGAGGAGTGTTTAAACTAGGGACTGGGGGGGAGGGTAAAATGAGAAATAGTGGGGTAGCCAGTGTAACTAGCGATCCGGGTCCAAGCAAAGGGAATGAGGGTCGAGCTGGGGGTGGGGTTAGTACAGTTAGAACTGATAGATCAGCCATAAGTATGAATAGCAACAAAACAAATTTAAAAAACAAAAAAAATGATATAAATTGTATGACCACGAATGCACGAAGTCTGATTGGTAAAGTGGGTGAGCTTGAAGCGAGAATGACTGATGAAAATTATGATATAGTCGGAATTACGGAAACATGGCTTGATGATAAGTGCGATTGGGCGGTGAATTTGCAGGGGTACAATCTCTTCAGAAGGGACCGAAGGAACCAGAAAGGGGGAGGGGTATGTCTGTACGTCAAATCGAACTTGAAGCCGAGGCTACGGGAGGATATAGGGGTAGGAGACGAACAGGTGGAATCTCTGTGGGTAGAAATACAGGGAGGAAAAAATAACAAAATCCTGATAGGGGTCTTCTATAGACCACTAAAAGCAACAGAAGAAACTGAAAACTTACTATTAAGGCAGATAAAAGAGGTGTCAAAGCACAACAAAGTAATTATCATGGGGGACTTTAATTATCCAGATATAATATGGGAAAACAAAACCTGCAAATCTCATAGGGGTGATAAGTTCTTGAGAGTAATTAAAGACAATTACCTGAACCAACTTGTGCAGGAACCAACAAGAGGGAGGGCCATTCTGGACCTAGTACTAACCAACAAACGGGAACGTATAAAGGGGGTGCAGGTTGAGGGGCACTTGGGGAACAGTGACCACAATATAATCAACTTCCAGCTGTCAATCAATAGGAAGCCTTATCAGGGAGCGACAAAGAAACTAAACTTTAGTAAAGCAAAATTTGATGAGCTTAGAACTACTATCGGTAACATTAATTGGGGCAACATCCTCAAAAATGCCAGTACAGAGGACTAATGGGAGAAGTTCAAAAGGATCCTAATCACTTCATGTGAGCAGTTCATTCCCATTAAAAATAAAAGAAACTCCACTAAAAGGAAACCAATGTGGCTCGACAAGACTGTAAGAGGGGCAATAAACGAAAAAAAGAAAGCGTTCAAACTACTAAAGCAACAAGGCAGCGAAGAAGCGCTTAAATCATACAGGGAAAAAAACAAAATATGCAAAGATAAGATCAAAACTGCCAAGGAGGAAGCAGAAAGACGGATCGCCAAAGAGAGCAAAAACAACCCGAAGCTATTTTTCAACTATATTAACAGCAAAAGGATTTGCAGGGAGAGCACTGGCCCTTTAAAAAAATAATGCAGGAGAAATCATTGATGATGACGAAGGGAAAGCAAATCTACTAAACAGTTTCTTCTCAAGTGTATTCACAAACGAAAAGGAAATGCCACACGAGATGCAGGGGAATAAAATGAACCCCTCACAAAATATCTCATACCTAATGCAGGAGGAGGTGAGGAAGCGACTAAAGAAGACTAAAATTGATAAATCGCCAGGCCCAGATGGATTACACCCAAGGATACTAAGGGAACTAAGTGATGAGATAGCTAGGCCGCTATACCGAATATTTCTAGACACTATCAAGACCGGTGTAGTATCATTGGATTGGCGCATTGCCAACGTGGTTCCAATTTACAAAAAAGGGAGCAAAAGTGAGCCTGGTAACTACAGGCCAGTAAGTCTCACTTCAGTAGCGGGAAAAAACTTTCGAGGGGATTCTGAGAGACGCCATCGATGAGTACCTCAAGGAGAATAAGGGAATAACTCCTCACCAGCATGGGTTCATAAAGGGTCGCTCATGTCAGACAAATCTGATCAGTTTCTACGATGAAGTAAACTCTAAGCTGGACCAGGGAGAATCTATTGATCTCGTATATCTGGACTTCTCTAAAGCCTTTGACACCGTGCCACATAATAGGCTAATATACAAAATGAGACAGCTCGGACTGGGCGAAAACGTGTGTAAGTGGGTAAAAAATTGGCTCAATGATAGAAAGCAGAGGGTGGTAATAAATGCTTCGTACTCTGATTGGACCACAGTCGCTAGCGGGGTGCCACAGGGTTCAGTATTAGGCCCCACTCTGTTCAACATATTTATCAATGACCTGATAGAGGGTCTGCACAGCAAAATATCAATATTTGCAGATGACACAAAATTATACAATATAATTAATGCAACAGAGGACAATGTGCGGCTACAAACGGACCTAGATAAACTGGGGGATTGGGCAGAAAAATGGCAAATGAAGTTCAATGTTGAAAAATGTAAGACTATGCACATGGGCAGAAAGAATGGATGTCACCAATATTCACTTAATGGGGTACCACTAGGGAAAAGTGAAATGGAAAAGGATCTGGGGGTATTAGTGGATAGTAGACTAAACTGGAGTAACCAATGCCAGTCAGCTGCTACAAAGGCAAATAAAGTCTTGGGGTGCATTAAAAGAGGTATAGGGGCGAAGGATGAGAACATTATCCTTCCATTATATAAGGCACTTGTCAGGCCTCACATGGAATACTGCGTACAATTCTGGTCACCGGTGCTCCGGAAAGATGTCACAGTGCTTGAGGGGATTCAAAGAAGGGCAACTAAACTAATACATGGAATGACGGGACTGGAATACCCAGAGAGGCTATCAAAATTGGGACTATTTACTCTAGAAAAAAGACAGCTAAGGGGTGATCAAATAACGATGTATAAATACATGAGGGGACAATACAAGGATCTCTCCCAGGATCTGTTTACACCCAAGACCACGACGGTAACAAGAGGACATCCGCTACGATTAGAGGAAAGTAGGTTTCATCACCAACATAGAAGAGGTTCTTTACTGTAAGAGCAGTTAGACTGTGGAACTCTCTGCCGGAGGAAGTGGTGATGGCAAAATCCATAGAGGAGTTTAAAAGGGGACTTGATGTCTTTCTGGAGAGGAAGGATATTATAGGTTATAAATCTTAGGTTAATTGTCAATCCGGGTATATAGGCAGGTAGGAACTATTAGGGGTTGATCCAGGGATTATTAGTCTGATTGCCATCAGGGAGTCGGGAAGGATTTTTTTCCCCAAAAGGGCTAATTGGCTTCTGCCCTTGGGGTTTTTTTGCCTTCCTCTGGATCAACACAGGAGGATAGACAGGCTGGACTAGATGGACATTGTCTTCATTCAGCCTTGCATACTATGTTACTATGACGCAATAAGCAGTCAGCATAAAATGTTCTAAGTTAGCCGTTTTAACTATATAAAATCCCTACATTATTGTTAGGGTCCACAGCTATGAGTGGCAGGTCCTTGGAAGTAAGAAATTTTATGATTTGATGCTTCCAAATCCACACCGTGGGGCAGGAGAGGCTCAGAGAGACACCAGTTTCCCAGCTTATCTCAGCTATCAGCTACAGCCTCTTCTGCCACATGGAAATACTGCATGAAACGTCCAGATACACAAAGTCCAATGGCTCTTCTCGGTCTAGGCAAAACTTACCTCCTCGTAGAAGCTGATATTGTTGGTTTGACAGGAGCGAACCCTCGTAAACCCATGCTAATATGGAGTTATACAGCTTTTTTCCTTGAGGTCCTCCAAGATAGCATCTCTTAGAAACCCTTTAAGCATTATACCCACAATAGAAGTAGGACTTACCGGCCTTCTTGAATATCGGTGCCATATTGGCTATGCGCCAATCCAATGTAATTGACCCTGTCCTGTCACTATAGAGTCCTTAAATATAAGAAACAAGGGTCTTTGTATTACATTTATTTCATTCCCTTAAAACTTGGGGGTGTATATCATCGGAACCTAACAATTTGTCAATTTTAATCTTTTTAAGATGGCTCTGCACTTCTTCCTGGATCAAACCTCACACACTGCGCAAATACGTTGCGCTGAGGCATGTGCAATTGCGCAAATGGTCATCTGAAGCCGCCTTCAGACAGAGGAAAAGCATGGGGCTTCTTAGTGCTTACTGTATCCAATATAAGGGCAAAAGAGATAGACAGTAGTTAATACACTTACCTTGACAGACTGCGCAATGCAAGCACAATACCACTAAACATTGGTATAAAGGGAATCCACAGCTGCACAACCTACTAATCCTGAATGTACCCAAAGCACGTATGTGTATACCAGATCAATCACAAAAGCGAAAAGCAGCAGGATCTGCAATGCTGATGGATAACAGTCCAAATAATGAATTTCAGTAGAACAGATTTAGTAAAGCTTGATGAAGGCACCAATAAAGGACCGTAACATGTACTTTCAATAATTCAATTATAATTCCAGATATAAAAGGTGTTTGCGCCACGTTTATACTCAGCTGGTAATGGGTATAAATCTTGCAGACGATTCTTATCCTGTATTCCATTTCTGATGTATTTTCGTAGCATCACTGTTTCCAAGATGGCCACCACATCTAGGGCTGCCACCCAGAGGGTAAACCACCGGCCTGGCCGGTATTTTCTCTATCAGGCCGATGCCAGTATTTATTTTTTTTTACCGGCCTTATTACAGGCCGGTATTTTTAGAGCCTGCACTGCCCCCTAGCACCGGTTAACCCTCCTCCTGTAGTCCTGAAATCAGGGGAAACACAGACCTGAGAGCCGGCAGCTTGCAGGACCTCCGATGATGTCATGTCATGTGATACCTTGTGTGGGAGGAGTCAGGGTTCGCATGACCACAGGGAGCTGAGTAAATGTAAGAGTGTCTGTCTGTCTTGGAGCTGTGGCGGTTTGGATGGAGGGAGGGAGTGAGTGTGTGGAGCTTTTTGTGGGGGGTCAGGATGATGTAGCAGAGTTGTGTGTGTGATGTCTGGGGGTCAGGATGGATGTAGTAGAGCTATGTGTGTGATGTGTGGGGGTCAAGTTGGATGTAGCTGAGCTGTGTGTGTAATGTGTGGGGATCAGGATTGATGTAGTGGAGCTGTGTGTGTGATGTGTGGGAGTCAAGTTGGATGTAGCTGAGCTGTGTGTGTGTGTGATGTGTGGAGATCAGGATGGATGTAGTGGAGCTGTGTGTATGATGTGTGGGGGTCAAGTTGGATGTAGCTCAGCTGCGTGTGATGTGTGGGGATCAGGATGGATGTAGTGGAGCTGTGTGTATGATGTGTGGGGATCAGGATCAATGTAGTGGGGGTCAGGATGGATGTAGTAGAGCTGTGTGTGATGTGTAGCGGTCAGGTTCGATGTAGCAGAGCTGTGTGTGTGATGTCTGGGGATCAGGATGGATGTAGCAGAGCTGTGTATGTGATGTCTGGGGATCAGGATGGATGTAGTGGAGGTGTATGTGATGTGTGGGGGTCAGGATGGATGTCTGGCCAGTGCTGCAGTGACAGTGTCGGGACCTGAGGAGGAGAACGGAGGAGTAGTACTTGCGGTACGAGGTATGTACCATGTACTTCATGTAATCTTGTATGTTTAGGTGGTATATGTTATAACAGCTGTACATATAATTATGTACAGGATATCTCCAGGTTACATAAGCATCACTATATACAGGGAAAGTATATCTCCTGTATATAGTGATATGGACCATGCTTGGGTAACCTGGCTATTTAGATTGTATGCAATGCGAGCTTCTGCAGCGTATTTTCGCGAGTGGATGCCGTGTGATTCACACTAAACGTCATCTACTCGCAAGAATACGTTGGCCTGGATCCCGCACATACGTGCAGCTGCTGGATGGGATCTAGTTGATAAAGAAGGAAAAAAATGCATTGCACCCCCAAGTCACGTCCCCGACACGCCCCTTTTTTTTTACCATGGCCGGTATTTTTTCGTGACAAAGGTGGCAACCCTAGCCACATCCCTGCTTATATGTAGCTTGAAACTAGACTTATCACAATTCTCTGCTTTGTACTTCCTTCCTGTGCATGTTCATGGGCAGCAATCTGGTTTAGAGAGCTGAAAAGAAAAAAAGCCGTCCCTTGTTCATAATGAGCAAGCCCAACCTGTAACGCTGGAACGCCTACAGGACGTATCCAGGGGCAACCTGTAGGTAAACCCTTCTGAAAGGCCAGGAGAAGGTGATGGTTTATTGAGCTACAGATAAAATCCAAAACACATTGCAAACTTTAATAACTTTTGTTTACCATTCATTAGATAGTAACTTAATGTAACCGAAATATCCCTTTAACATTTGTTCGCAAGCACTTTCCCGATTTACAGCAAAAATAAATGACACAGAAAAATCTTTGTGATGTTATAATACTCTTGTAGAAAAAAAGATAAGATAAGGTGACCGTTTTTGTGCATGCAATGCACAGGGAATAGAATCTATTTATGACAAGGGGTTCATTCTCATGAATAAAGATATCACCTCTACAATACTTATGTGTTTTTGATACCAGAGTATTTAATATCACAAACATTTCCTAAAATCCTACAAATTGTATTACTAACAGCGCCCCCTGCTGTTTCCATGTGTTAAGAGTAATATGCACACAAACAATGTATTTGAATGCAAGCTTATTTATTAACGAATACAATCTTGCGTCTCTGCCTTTTCTGTAAGGATGGCTTCACGCAGATGTATTTATGGCGCGCACAATATGCAGAGAATAGAACCCATTGATATCAATGGGTTTGTTCAAATTTCTCTTTTTTTTGCACACATTTCTCGAATGCTCAAAAAAATAGAACCTGCTCTATTTTGTGCACTTTTGCATACCAAAGTGCTCCATGGAAGTCTATGCAATACGTAACAGGATACGCGAAATACATCACAAAACTGCAAACATATCTGGACCGCATTAGGCTAAAAAGCTTTGCAAATCAGGGCGGGGGGTTTCCCACACGCATGTGAACACGCCTTGCAAGTGCAAAAAGAGTGCAGCAAAATGCGCAGATACGCATGCAAAAGCAGCTCGTTTACGTCGTAAATTCGTTACACAGAGCATGCGCAACTGAATATTCGCTCAAGTGAAGCTGCCCTAAGAGTGCAGCATTCTGAGAATCAAGGATCGCTCCGCTGTGAACCTTTCGTGCAGTATTTTCATGTGGCGGGAGATAAACTGGGAAGCTGGTGTCTCTCCTGCCCCACAGCGTGGATTTGGAAGCATCGAACAGTATTGTCAAATAGTATTTGATTTCAATGGTAAAATTCAACTCCGTTCAATTCCATGTGTAGAAAATACACAGATTTCCACTGAAACCAATGTGATGTGTAAAGGCTTCTTCAGACTGACACATGAAAATACGTTCACCACTACGAAGCGTATTTTCGCATGAGCAGTCCAAAGTCTGTTTTCTTTCGCACGGGTAAAAAAGCAGGAAGATAAGTCTTATCTACTTATCTTTTCTCGCACATATAAAAAGTTAGCGCATAGTAATATCATGTGAGAAACACAGCCCACAAAGCGTTCCAAAATCACAGCTACCTGAACAAGCCCTAAAACATGTGAAGTTGGGTGCAGAATACATACCAAAACCCACATTCCAGATACTGTGTGAACAGGGCCTATGACTGAAGGAAGCCTTATGGCGGCATCACACTGGGGTACGTGCAATTGCAATGCAGTGGACAAGTATTTGTTGCATGTGTATTAGAGTATCTTACTGTACATTCTCCATGTGGGATCCCCTCCCTCCTGCCCCTGCTCCGATTTAAATCTATGTAGCCTAATGAGTTCCAGATGTGTTCTTTTTCCTGCTGACTTGCGCAGTGTTTCACACATCCCCTTGTGTATTGCGCACGCATTTGCGCACCCCCCCAAAAGTAGAGCAGGAGCACAAACTACTGAGATGTGTACGAACCCATTAAAAACAATGGGTTCTATTCTTTGCGTATTACGCCTGCATATTTCACGCACAAATATGCCCGTGTAAAGCTGCCCTGAGGCTGGCTTCACAAGGGCATATGCGAATTTGTGCACGCATGAGTGCAGTGCATTTATGGGAAAATGTTGCTCTTTTTAACGTGCGCATTAGCGTATATTTTGCTGTTTTTTGCATGTGATGCTCCCAGCCATTGGAATGGCTAATTAGTCTAATGTTTTCAAGATGTGTTCTTTTTCTGCACAATTACGCAGCTTTTTACGAATTTCCTAGCTTTTTGTGCGTGCAGTTTAGCATCACCATTGACTTCTGTGGGGACTTTTGGTGCGCAAATGTGCAGGAAAGTATAGCATGCTGCAGTTTTGTTGGCGCAACTGAAATGTGCAGGAAAAATGCACATGTCAACAAACCCATTGAAATCAATGGTTTCTATTCATTGCATATTGCGCACACAAAGCTTGTGCACAAATATGCACACAAATACACCCGTGTGAATCCAGACTCATACTGTGAGAATAATGTAGTTTGTAAGTCTTCGTATGGGATTGTTTGAGATGAAGCGCCTACAACCATAAACTTGCCAAGTATGTGTAAACTGGGACTGGTTATGCAAACTACTGCTGTCATATTATGCCCCATGGCAGTGTGCATACTGATATGTGCTGTTTGACACTTTATTCACAGGTACTGCTGCTTTAAAGTTGATTATCATCATTATATAATGCTATTTCTATGCTAATTAGTTTGTTTTATTTTTATTTTTTTCCCATGTAAATCAGATGCCCACTGGCACATCATCTGGCTACAACTTCACATCTAACAAGTACATACAGTATGCAGCTACCATCTGGTGTTACTGAGCCTAACATTTTACATAGCTCAAAGCAATACATGATTGGTAAATTTATGATGGTTTTGATAATATACTTGATTACCAGTTCCAGAGGCCGGGCACTCGTGGGATGCAGTAACAGAGTAGTGCAGCACACATGCAACTACGTAGAACTCTTAGGGCTTATGCAGCGAAATATCACAGCGGAATCAGACCCAGCGCCCCCTAGAGACCTTATACTCACCTCTCTGGATCCACTGCAAGTGTCTCGCCTGGCGAGCCAGCGCGCATGCGCAGTGTAGTGCATGACGCGCCGGCGCTTCATGGTGACGCAGATCCTCGGGATACTACCGCTGTGCGCACAGCAGAGGTATCGCGGGACGGACAGCTTCCATTGACTGCAATGGAAACCATCCGCATGATTTCCGCATAGAATAGAACATACTGCGATTCTTCCCCCACGAGTGGATAATCGCAGTTGACTTCCGTTCGTGGGCAGGGGAGAATTGTTCACCACAGCATGTCTATTGACGGACATTGCTGCAGAATTCACGGCGGGTGTCTGACCTCGAATTCCACAGCGATAATCCATCCGTGGGCATTAGCCCGAACGGATGATAGCTATCTGGAAAAGTGAACACTGTGGGGCACATTTATCTGAGACCAGCATTGTAGAATAGGGAATCTGGAGTACAATGTGCCAAACATATTAAGGTGCAAGACTCTTAAAGCACTTGTTGCATCTTGAACTACACATGTGCCTCCTGCTAAAACCTTCAGCAGGTAAAAACCTGTCGTAGATTTCCATTATAATTTAAGTAATTTTTTTCCAATTGCTTTTTACATAAGTAAATTATAGCTACTGTCTCACTTGTACAGAGAAGCAGAAAAGTACTCAAAAGTAGTACTTCCACATCATCCATCAATCAGAGAGAAGATGGCCAAGGCCCACCTATCACACCAATTGGCACTCATTTGCATACAGCACGGGAAAGATTAGACATCACGTTTACTAGGTATGCAGCCATTATGTCCTCTGATAAAAAAAGCAGTTGACAAACTTTTTAAATTAGTGTTCCCTATGCCATTAGTGTCACCATTTCCAAACTGGGAATAGGTTCTCTTTAAACGTTGCGAACGCAGTCCACATGTCATAGTTCACAGTGAAATGTCACAGGCCTTATGGCCTCTAAGATCAGTCCCTGGGAGGTCTTGCTAGTCCCAAGGTAGACCTCCCTGATACAAAGGCTATGTCACAGGCAGCTATGTTAGCTTGGGACTTCTCCTATAGCGGTGACCACTTGGTTCAAACAGCATCCTTCCTGCAGTTCTGTGGCCACATGCGCTGAAACCTTAACTCCTCTTGACCTGTCGGTCTGCTCCTGGACCCCAGCACTCTCTCACCTAGCAGTGTAGTAGGGAAGGAAACTTCCTTTCCTCGCACATGCATCTCCTCAGTTCATTCATCATAGGACTGGTCATCGCTGCAGCCATGTTCCTTTCGCTCTTGTCATCTGGTAAAAATGGAAAGGAGATCCCCTCTCTTCCCATACAGGGGCACTCTGCTGGGCTAAACTCATAGCAGGGGTCATCTTCTAACACTGCACTAGTGGTGAGCATCTCTCATCTCCATTCCTCACTGAGGCCTTCCTGGCCCTCTCCACTCCACTAGTCCAACTTGATGCTTGCTGCGCCACCACTACCTACCCTGTTGCAACAGCCACCCCGGCAGGATTTCCTTAGCACCCCCATTATAACTGGGCCCTCCTCTCTCTAATGATGTGCTAGCCAAATTATACAAGGAGTCTGCCCCTTTTCTTACTTGTGTAGCGCCAGTTCAAATCCCCGCACTTTTGCCAGCCAGGATACGGGAAATGTAAAGGGTGCATGGTGCCATTTTGGAGAATCCTCATGTGAGACTGAAGAAGGCTTTGCCACCCCCTAGCTAGCCTGTCACCACTGAGAGACTGTCCCATATAGGTAATAATGTGGGCTAGGCCTGGCCCATCTCCTGACATTTTTAGGTGTCAAGGACGCGCATATAAAAGGAAAAGAAGCCGCAACACTGACGTCAGTGGCGCAGCACAGAGGGCAGGCAGATGCAGCGAGACACAGCAGAGTCGTAGCATCTGTTAGGTTGTGTTGGCTGGGATCTGTTGTACCACATAGGTTTTTAGCAGCACGGCTCCACAGGTGTGGAATGATTGAGCTGGCTGGGTGTGGTGATCTCCTGCTAGCCAATCCCCTCGGTCACATATATGCTCACATAAATATCCAGCTCCTGTCAGTGTCTGTTTGGTGTCCAGGGTGAGCAGTCATGTATCCTTCTCTATTGCATCTTGCTGTGTGTTTGGTGTTTTGTTGGTCATGCGTTTATTTTCTGTCAATTTTATGTCAATTTGTCTCTGCTTTGTCCTGCTGGGTTATTTGCCATTTCTGGGCTAGGGCATCCCTTAGGGTCCTCTAGTAGATGTGTCTTGCTAGTGTAGGCACCGCAAGACACAAGGAGCCTTGTCGTGGCCTTGTGGCTTAAGTTCACTGGCCAATGTTCATACCAATACCTCGTACTTTTATAGCTATATCATCTGCTTATGTGTACAAGTATGTCCATCAGTCCAGTCCGCAGTATGCAGCTCTCTGTCCGGTTGGGTTTTCCGTCAGCATGTCCAGTCTGAAGTCCGTCCTAGGTTCCCTTGTTTATATTATAACCAGCCTGTTTTTGGGCACATTCATGTGGGCCCGGTGCTTATTTTCCCACACAAACATAACAGCATAGTGGTGATGGCCAGTACAGAGGAACTGCAGAATGCTGAGTGAAAGTGACCGCAGAAAAACCCTTGAGGTACAGAGGGGCAGCAAAGATGGAGAAGCAGCCAGACTCCTGGGGTGAAGCAGTGCATGGAAAGAGAGGGAGTCTTCCTCCCTGCTGTTGCTTTTTAGACCACCATGCTCGCACACTCCCTTAGAAGTCTAAGGGACAGTGTTCTGAAAAGAGTCAGATTTTCAGACTGTGTGTGGACCTCACCAGTGTGGGGAGATGGGAGTGGGCGCTGGGTGAAAATGGGATGACTGTGTAGGGGAGCTTAAAAATCAGGTGAACGACTCAGATAACTGGCTGGGGAGGCATAAAAATCAGTGACTCCTGGGAAATCTGAGTGAGGCATTAAAGGTAGTTTCCGACCACACAACATAATGTCTGGTGGGAGTCTAATGGGACATCGAACAGCTGTCGTAACTGGGGTCCGCTGACGCTTTTTACCTTTATGACTAGGGTATGACAGCGTAGTGGCCTGAAGTACATATATCTGGCCCCTACATAACTGTCATACATGTCATGTCTTTAATGTGGATGCTCTGTGCAGATTGTCTTGTCTTTAGTTATGTGTATTGCATAGCTGCACCATGTAAGAGGTTAATGTCTGGGTTATGTCTGGAAATTGTAACCAATTGTCCTGTCACATAGGTATGGAAGGTAAATAGGAGTGTGAGGTGTGGTTGTGGACAGTTCCATTTTCTTCAACGACAAAGTGTAGAGGGAGAGTGTCGGCTGCATGGGGGTACTTTCAACCCTCATGTGGTGAAGAATAGGAGAGGTTCCCGGATGACTTAACCTCAGGACCCTTATCCTAGGAGAGATAGAGAGAAGGAGCCCACTGTGCAGTGTTCAGACACCTGTCTGCAAGTCAGTGTCAGCAGAGTGTTGTGTCTTCCTTCCAGTTATACTTATCCCAGTTGTACATATTGTAGTAGTGTAGTACACAGAAGGGCCTGTAGAGGGCTGTAGACAGGACTTCTGGTGCGAGGGGTAACACAAAGGGGTGGAGCAGGAACTAGAAAAGGGCCAGTTCCTGCCAGAATCAAGTTAGAGAGAGAGAGGACCAGTGCAGCAGAGCTGAGGTGCTGCAGGCTGGTGACCTAGCAGAGGCCAGAGTCCGACAGGGGTGACAACCCTGGACTCACACCCAAGTGGGGTGCATATGGATGGTGTATATTGATGTTGGATGATATTGCTGTGTTTTGTGATTGCGGTGATGACAAATAAAGGCTGGCAGGAGCCAGATAAAAAAATCCACATCTACTGAGCAGTTTCTACACGTGTGGTGTGCCATTTTCATGTGCAAGAGGTCTGCGATCCGCAGGCAAGTGTACCCCCAACTTGCTACAATATATAATTAGATACAGTAGATACTCAGGTTATACCAGCATGCTCCATCCATATATACATCTCCCATATATAGTGATATTGATGTATAGTTATACATGCTAGTGTAATGTCACAGATCCGGCTCAAAATATCAGAAGAAAAAGCACTGCATGTATGCAGCACTTTTTCTTCCATCCAAAAGCCAATCAGCTGGATGGAAAGCAGGCAGACCCCATTATAGTCAATGGCGTCCATCCGGTTCGGTTCCGTTCACAGACGGATCAGTTCAGCCGCAGGGATTCCCCTTACCTGCTTCCGGAGCAGAAAAGTGGAATCCCTCAGTGCAGGTGTGAAACCATCCTAACCTGGTTATCTACTGTATATAATTCTATATGTACAGCTAGTATAAGTTATACATTTACTGAATGTAGTGATATGGACCATGCTGGTATAATCTGGCCCAATTTATATCAGCATGGTTGATATCACTATATACAGGAAATGTAGAATTTATACCAGTAGAACATATATAATTATATACAGGAGATATCCAGGTTTTACCAGTGTAGTGGCCCAGTACATCCCCCTGGTCCCCTCCAAAATATCATACATGTTTATCTTATGTAGATGCACTGTGCAAAGCCTGTCTTGTCATTTCCAGTATGTGTGTTGCACGCTGCAGCGCTTGAGAGATTAACTTTAATAAAGTGAAACCTGCATGCAAATGTATCAAGTCTGTCATGTCATGTGGTATGAGAGAAGGTATAAATAGGAGTGATTAAGAGCAGGAAGGGATTAATTTTAGAGATGAGCGAACGTACTCGTCCGAGCTTGATACTCGTTCGAGTATTAGCGTGTTCGAGATGCTCGTTACTCGTGACGAGTACCACGCGATGTTCGAGTTACTTTCACTTTCATCTCTGAGACGTTAGCACGCTTTTCTGGCCAATAGAAAGACAGGGAAGGCATTACAACTTCCCCCTGCGACGTTCAAGCCCTATACCACCCCCTGCAGTGAGTGGCTGGCGAGATCAGGTGTCACCCGAGTATATAAATCGGCCCCTCCCGCGGCTCGCCTCAGATGCATTCTGACATAGTTCAGGGAAAGTGCTGTCTTGTTGGAGTTGCTATAGGGAGAGTGTTAGGAGTTATTTTAGGCTTCAAGAACCCCAACGGTCCTTCTTAGGGCCACATCTGACCGTGTGCAGTACTGTTGAGGCTGCTTTTTGCAGTGTTGCACATTTTTTTTTTTTCTATATCGGCCGTGCAGAGCATTGTGTCCTCAGTCTGCAGTAATTTTACATAGTATAGGGCCAGTAGTGCTGAGGCAGGGACAGTGAAAAAGGTGGAAGACGTATACTGTCTATATAGGCAGTGGGCTTTTCCAAAAATATTTGGGAAAAAACATTATATTTGGGCTGCCTGTGACCGTCCTGAGTGTACTGCGTCTCTGCTGGGGGTAGTAGTCCTAATTAATACGCAGCCAGCTAAGTGTTACAGCAGGCTTGCGCAAAATTCTTTCCTGGCTCTGCGTTGGCCATTACATCACCGCTGTCATCCTGTCCAGAGGGAAACAGTCTGCAGTAATTTTACATAGTCCAGGGCCAGTAGTGGTGAGGCAGGGACAGTGAAAGAGATATACTGTCTATATAGGCAGTGGGCTTTTCCCAAAAAATTTGGGAAAAAACATTCTATTTGGGCTGCCTGTGACCGTCCTGAGTGTACTGCGTCTCTGCTGGGAGTAGTAGTCCTAATTAATACGCAGCCAGCTAAGTGTTACAGCAGGCTTGCGCAAAATTCTTTCCTGGCTCTGCGTTGGCCGTTACATCACCGCTGTCATCCTGTCCAGAGGGAAACAGTCTGCAGTAATTTTACATAGTATAGGGCCAGTAGTGCTGAGGCAGGGACAGTGAAAAAGGTGAAAGACGTATACTGTCTATATAGGCAGTGGGCTTTTCCAAAAAAATTCGGGAAAAAACATTCTATTTGGGCTGCCTGTGACCGTCCTGAGTGTACTGCGTCTCTGCTGGGGGTAGTAGTCCTAATTAATACGCAGCCAGCTAAGTGTTACAGCAGGCTTGTGCAAAATTCTTTCCTGGCTCTGCGTTGGCCGTTACATCACCGCGGTCATCCTGTCCAGAGGGAAACAGTCTGCAGTAATTTTACATAGTATAGGGCCAGTAGTGCTAAAGCAGGGACAGTGAAAAAGGTGAAAGACGTATACAGTCTATATAGGCAGTGGGCTTTTCCAAAAAAATTTGGGAGAAAAAAATATATTTGGGCTGCCTGTGACGGTCCTGACTGTACTGCATCTCTGCTGGGGGTAGTAGTCCTAATTAATATGCAGCCAGCTAAGTGTTACAGCAGGCTTGCGCAAAATTCTTTCCTGGCTCTGCTGTGCGTTCCGTAAGCGAAGTCAGCCTCCAACCACAGGCCAATAAGCGGCACATTTAATTACAGCGTTCTGTTTCTGCACTACTGGTAATACACCATGCTGGGGGGTAGGGGTAGGCCTAGAGGACGTGGACGTGGACGCGGGCGAGGACACGGAGGCCCAAGTCAGGGTGTGGGCACAGGCCGAGCTCCTGATCCAGGTGTATCGCAGCCAACTGCTGCGGGATTAGGAGAGAGGCACGTTTCTGGCGTCCCCACATTCATCTCACAATTAATGGGTCCACGCGGTAGACCTTTATTAGAAAATGAGCAGTGTGAGCAGGTCCTGTTGTGGATGGCAGAAAGTGCATCCAGCAATCTATCGGCCACCCAGAGTTCTGCGCCGTCCACTGCTGCAACTCTGAATCCTCTGGCTGCTGCTCCTCCTTCCTCCCAGCCTCTTCACTCCATTACAATGACACATTCTTAGGAGCAGGCAGACTCCCAGGAACTGTTCTCGGGCCCCTGCCCAGAATGGGCAGCAATGGTTCCGAATCCTCTCCCACTGTAGGAGTTTGTCGTGACCGATGCCCAACCTTTGAAAAGTTCCCGGCGTCCGGGGGATGAGGCTGGGGACTTCCGGCAACTGTCTCAAGAGCTTTCAGTGGGTGAGGAGGACGATGACGATGAGACACAGTTGTCTATCACTCAGGTAGTAGTAATTGGCGTAAGTCCGAGGGAGGAGCGCACAGAGGATTCGGAGGAAGAGCAGCAGGACGATGAGGTGACTGACCCCACCTGGTTTGCTACGCCTACTGAGGACAGGTCTTCAGAGGGGGAGGCAAGTGCAGCAGCAGGGCAGGTTGGAAGAGGCAGTGCGGTGGCCAGGGGTAGAGGCAGGGCCAGACCGAATAATCCACCAACTGTTTCCCAAAGCGCCCCCTCGCGCCATGCCACCCTGCAGAGGCCGAGGTGCTCAAAGGTCTGGCAGTTTTTCACTGAGAGTGCAGACGACCGACGAACAGTGGTGCGCAACCTTTGTCGCGCCAAGATCAGCCGAGGAGCCACCACCACCAGCCTCACCACCACCAGCATGCGCAGACATATGATGGCCAAGCACCTCACAAGGTGGGATGAAGGCCGTTCACCACCTCCGGTTTGCACCGATGCCTCTCCCCCTGTGCCCCAACCTGCCACTGAGATCCAACCCCCCTCTCAGGACACAGGCACTACTGTCTCCTGGCCTGCACCCACACCCTCACCTCCGCTGTCCTCGGCCCCATCCACCAATGTCTCTCAGCGCACCGTCCAGCCGTCGCTAGCGCAAGTGTTGGAGCGCAAGTGCAAGTACGCCGCCACGCACCCGCACGCTCAAGTGTTAAACGTGCACATAGCCAAATTGATCAGCCTAGAGATGCTGCCGTATAGGGTTGTGGAAACGGAGGCTTCCAAAGGCATGATGGCGGCGGCGGCCCCGCGCTACTCAGTTCCCAGTTGCCACTACTTTTCCCGATGTGCCGTCCCAGCCCTGCACGACCATGTCTCCCGCAACATTGTACGCGCCCTCACCAACGCGGTTACTGCCGAGGTCCACTTAACAATGGACACGTGGACAAGCACAGGTGGGCAGGGCCACTATATCTCCCTGACGGCACATTGGGTGAATTTAGTGGAGGCTGGGACAGAGTCAGAGCCTGGGACCGCTCACGTCCTACCCACCCCCAGAATTGCGGGCCCCAGCTCGGTGGTGGTATCTGCGGCGATGTATGCTTCCTCCACTAAACCACCCTCCTCCTCCTACACAACCTCTGTGTCGCAATCAAGATGTGTCAGCAGCAGCACGTCGCCAGCAGTCGGTGTCGCGCGGCGTGGCAGCACAGCCGTGGGCAAGCGTCAGCAGGCCGTGCTGAAACTACTCAGCTTAGGAGATAAGAGGCACACGGCCCACGAACTGCTGCAGGGTCTGACAGAGCAGACTGACCGCTGGCTTGCGCCGCTGAGCCTCCAACCGGGCATGGTCGTGTGTGACAACGGCCGTAACCTGGTGGCGGCTCTGCAGCTCGGCAGCCTCACGCACGTTCCATGCCTGGCCCACGTCTTTAATTTGGTGGTTCAGCGCTTTCTGAAAAGCTACCCACGCTTGTCAGACCTGCTCAGAAAGGTGCGCCGGCTCTGCGCACATTTCCGCAAGTCCCACACGGACGCTACCACCCTGCGCACCCTGCAACATCGGTTTCATCTGCCAGTGCACCGACTGCTGTGCGACGTGCCCACACGGTGGAACTCTACGCTCCACATGTTGGCCAGGCTCTATGAGCAGCGGAGAGCTATAGTGGAATACCAACTCCAACATGGGCGGCGCAGTGGGAGTCAGCCTCCTCAATTATTTTCAGAAGAGTGGGCCTGGTTGGCAGACATCTGCCAGGTCCTTGGAAACTTTGAGGAGTCTACCCAGATGGTGAGCAGCGATGCTGCAATCATTAGCGTCACCATTCCTCTGCTATGCCTCTTGAGAAGTTCCCTACAAAGCATAAAGGCAGACGCTTTGCGCTCGGAAACGGAGGCGAGGGAAGACAGTATGTCTCTGGATAGTCAGAGCACCCTCCTGTCTATATCTCAGCGCGTTGAGGAGGAGGAGGAGCATGAGGGGGAGGGGGAAGAGATAGCTTGGCCCACTGCTGAGGGTACCCATGCTGCTTGCCTGTCATCCTTTCAGCGTGTATGGCCTGAGGAGGAGGAGGAGGATCCTGAAAGTGATCTTCCTAGTGAGGACAGCCATGTGTTGCGTACAGGTACCCTGGCACACATGGCTGACTTCATGTTAGGATGCCTTTCTCGTGACCCTCGCGTTACACACATTCTGGCCACTACGGATTACTGGGTGTACACACTGCTCGACGCACGGTATAAGGAGAATCTTTCCACTCTCATACCCGAAGAGGAAAGGGGTTCGAGAGTGATGCTATACCACAGGACCCTGGCGGACAAGCTGATGGTAAAATTCCCATCTGACAGCGCTAGTGGCAGAAGGCGCAGTTCCAAGGGCCAGGTAGCAGGGGAGGCGCGGAGAACAGGCAGCATGTACAGCACAGGCAGGGAAACACTCTCTAAGGCCTTTGACAGCTTTCTGGCTCCCCAGCAAGACTGTGTCACCGCTCCCCAGTCAAGGCTGAGTCAGCGGGAGCACTGTAAAAGGATGGTGAGAGAGTACGTAGCCGATCGCACGACCGTCCTCCGTGACGCCTCTGCCCCCTACAACTACTGGGTGTCGAAGCTGGACACGTGGCCTGAACTCGCGCTCTATGCCCTGGAGGTGCTTGCTTGTCCTGCGGCTAGCGTCTTGTCAGAGAGGGTGTTTAGTGCGGCTGGGGGAATCATCACGGATAAGAGTACCCGCCTGTCAACCGACAGTGCCGACAGGCTTACACTCATAAAGATGAACAAAGCCTGGATTTCCCCAGACTTTTCTTCTCCACCAGCGGACAGCAGCGATACCTAAACAATACGTAGGCTGCACCCGCGGATGGAAGCATCGTTCTCTATCACCATCAAAAACGGGGACCTTTTAGCTTCATCAATCTGTGTATTATATTCATCCTCCTCCTCCTGCTCCTCCTCCTCCTGAAACCTCACGTAATCACGCCGAACGGGCAATTTTTCTTAGGCCCACAAGGCTCAGTCATATAATTTTTGTAAACAATTTTTATACGTTTCAATGCTCATTAAAGCGTTGAAACTTGCGCCTGAACCAATTTTTATTTTAACTGGGCTGCCTACAGGCCTAGTTACAAATTAAGCCACATTAACCGAAGCGATTAATGGGTTTCACCTGCCCTCTTGGTTGGGCATGGGCAATTTTTCTGAGGTACATTAGTACTGTTGGTACACCAATTTTTTGGGGCCCTCGCCTACAGTATAATTCAATTCATTTTTTGCCCACCTGCATTAAATCTGACGTTACATCAGCTGTGCTGGGCACTGCAATGGGATATATTTATGTACCGCCGGTGGGTTCCAGGGAGCCACCCATGCTGTCGGTCCACACGGAGTTGTAACTGCATGTGTCCACTTCTAAAGAACCCCAGTCTGATTGGGGCATGCAGTGTGGGCCGAAGCCCACCTGCATTAAACATGACATTACCTCAGCTGTGATGGGCAATGCAATGGGATATATTTATGTACCGACGGTGGGTTCCAGCGAGCCACCCATGCTGTCGGTCCACACGGAGTTGTAACTGCATGTGTCCACTTCTAAAGAACCCCAGTCTGACTGGGGCATGCAGTGTGGGCCGAAGCCAACCTGCATTTAACATGACATTACCTCAGCTGTGATGGGCAATGCAATGGGATATATTTATGTACTGCCGGTGGCTTCCTGGCACCCACCTATGCTGTCGGTCCACACGGAGTTGTAACTGCATGTGTCTACTTATAAAGAACCCCAGTCTGAATGGGGCATGCAGTGTGGGCCGAAGCCCACCTGCATTTAATCTGACGTTAGCTCTGCTGTCCAGGGCACTGCAATGGGATACATTTATGTACAGCCGGTGGGTTCCAGGGAGCCACCCATGCTGTGGGTGCACACGGAATTCCCATTGCGGAGTTGTACCTGCCTGTGACTATTTATAAAAAAACGCGGTCTGACTGGGGCATGCAGACACCTTGACAGAATGAATAGTGTGTGGCACATAGGTTCCCCATTGCTATGCCCACGTGTGCAGCTCCAGATGGAGGTGGCACAGAATCGGATTTCTCATTGCTTCTGTACAGCATTGTGGGCTATCGCCCCGCCCCTTTTAAAGAGGGTCGCTGCCTAGCCGTTCCAACCCTCTGCAGTGTGTGCCTGCGATTCCTCCTCATGGCAGACACACTTATAAATAAACATGAGGGTGGTGTGGCATGAGAGCAGCTGAAGGCTGCGCAGGGACAATTTGGTGTGCGCTGTGGACACTGGGTCGTGCAGGGGGGGGGGGGGGGTTGGGCAGCATGTAACCCAGGAGAAGTGGCAGCGAGTGTCATGCAGGCAGTGATTGTGCTTTGTTGGAGGTAGTGTGGTGCTTAGCTAAGGTATGCATTGCTAATGAGGGCTTTTCAGAAGTAAAAATTGTTGGGAGGGGGGCGGGCCCACTCTTGCCGCTATTGTGGCTTAATAGTGGGAACTGGGAACTTGAGATGCAGCCCAACATGTAGCCCTTCGCCTGCCCTATCCGTTTCTGTGTCGTTCCCATCACTTTCTTGAATTTCCCAGATTTTCACAAATGGAAACCTTAGCGAGCATCGGCGATATACAAAAATGCTCGGGTCGCCCATTGACTTCAATAGGGTTCGTTACTCAAAACGAACCCTTGAGCATCGCGAAAATTTCGTCCCGAGTAACGAGCACCCAAGCATTTTGGTGCTCGCTCATCTCTAATTAATTCCATCTTCTGGAGTTTAGAGTCTAAAGCATTAAGCCACATGGAGGCACCTTCACCCTCCTTGTGGTGAAGATGGAAGCAGAGGAGGGATATCCCGTGCTGATTGTGGTCTGGATGTGAGTGGAGTGAGCCCAAAGAGAGAGAGCAATTGTAAGTAACTAGTTCTTCTCAAGGCCAGTGCAGAGGAACTACTTCACTGTCTAATTTTCCTATGCGGCTGTCTTGAGCCTAGATCACCACGTAGAAGTACATCTCTTATTTGACACACCCACGCGTCTTCGAGACTGGGTGGAGGTACTGCAAAATAAATAATCGCTGTTCACACAAGTGTGTCTTTGAGCTTGTAAGAGCCATGTGGAGGTACTGCATTTTGGAGACTAAATTGTTTATCTGCACTGTGAAGTCTAGATGTAATCTGCCTTGTAATAATTGTTTAAAGTTTTTAAGTAAAGTTTGCTGGGCTCTAACCGTTCCTAGGGACCTGAAGAAACTGTCTGAGACTACTTTTGTTCTCCGCCGAGGGTCACACCAATATGCAGAAACGGTGGCATCACCCTTGACAACTACAACCCTCATTCTCCTGTGTGATTGGCATTCCCTATCCTAGGGTTGTCTTTGGTGGCCTGCAGTGATTCTCTGGCCTTGGCTGCGTGTGTCCCTCAGGGAAAGGAGCCTGGTAAGTACCGCCGTGACAAGCCATCACTTTACCCTCCCAGCTCCCCACTTATGTCAAGTGTCCAGGGTCTCCCTATGGGACGCTGCACCAGAACGCTCCAAATCACTATATACTGGAGATGTATATCCACCTGTATATAATGATCTGGAGCATGCTGGTGTAATCTGGATATCTCCTGTATATAATTACATATGTACTACTGGTGTAAGTGATACAACCACCTGTTTTAGTGATATGGAGTATGCTGATGTAACCTGGGTATCTCCTGTAAATAATTATATATGTACAGCTGGCATATAGAATTTTCTGTACAGATTCCGCCTCTAAAACGGTGGTAGAAATCCATGGCTATTCTGCTGCAGATTTTGCCACGGATCCACACATAGTTTTAGCACTGTCAACAGACATAATCTGCATGCAGAATTTCTGACTTCATTCCGCAAGGATCGCCGCTACGAAGTGACATCACGTATGTAGTTTAGCCACAGATTTCTGCTTCGGTTTTAGAATTAAAATCCATGGAGAAAATTCCATGTTGGATCTGTGTGAACATACCCTTTAGCCTCTTTCGCAGCACATATAAGTCCAGATTCTGCATCCAAATATACTGTAAAATCTGCACCGTTTTAGCATACAATGGAAATCCGCACTAGAGTTCACACAGCGTGAAAGAAATTGTTAGTTCTTTATCAGAAAGGTTTTTTTTTTACGTGGCTCTGACAGTAATAAGCCCATGTGCCAGTTTTCTCCACATATGACAGCTGATGGCTGGGGATTCCAGTAGAAATAACACTGTTGGCTTATTAGCAAGATATCCTTCTAACAAGGGTTGTCCAAAGAAGAAATCCACCTTAAGGTGGCAGTAGGACCCCTTACCTACTGGGCCCCTGTGCAGCTGCAGATACTGCATGTTGAGCTCTCCTCACAATTTACAGGTTACTAGTGAAGACTTCTAGATGAGTTAAGGGCTCATCATAAATTAATATAATATAAAAGAAATTTGTGCATAAATTTATAAAATCAGAACATATACAGATAACTTGTGTATTATATTCCATAGTTGAAATTTCTAATTAATAAAATACATGTTATTGCTCTTGCTGTTATATTTTTTTCTCTTACTTCATTCAAACCCTGTAGGACTAATGTTTTAAGCCGGTAAATCCAGTATATTTCCTAATTCTCAGGTGACTCATAGACTTAGTGGAAATGTATTCTAACGGGGTAACTTTTAACCTTTAGTTTGGCAGTTATGGACTTCAGCAAAGTGTCTGGAAACACTGTGTCTAGAAAATGTATTTCTTATATTGGATCTATGTTTAGTGATCCTCATTCCAAGGGCATTTTTTGTCCGCCTGACATATCTTATGACGCAAGGACAGTCCAGTTAGTATATCACAAATTTTGTTGCACAGTTTAATTTTTGTTTAATTTGTATAGGTTCTTCTCTTTCTCCTATATCAATTTCTTTTCTCCCCTGTATTATGTGGTGGCAACATATGCAATTATTTCCACCACATTTATATACTCCTGGATTATACATTCCTAATTTATCAATTGTCGGGTTTTTCTTCATTTTACATTAACCATGGAATATAATACACAAGTTATCTGTATATGTTCTGATTTTATAAATTTATGCACAAACGTCTTTTACATTATATTAATTTATGCACAAATTTCTTTGATATATTAACGGGATCTACACCTATGAATGAATTGATTATATACACAGAGTTTTCATTATCTTAATGTACATTAAGTTATATATTTATCAATTTATGATATTAACTGTTTTTTATGTACAGATCCCTCGTATATATACTAACGGGATTTATCAACCGATTATCTATATGCACAGAATTTAGTTTTTTATGCATATTAATCTAATATTTATTGAAGAGTGTATTTATTACAGTGATAATAGTCCCCGCACGGACCCTATAGGGTCTAGGGGAAGATACCAATGAATTTTTACTATGAAAGTGCACGTCACACTCTCATACTTTTTTGTGATTGAGAACGGGGAATGGAACACGTGTTGCGTTCCACCTATGCCGATCATGTGACTTACATCACATACAACATGAAAGTCCATCTCACAAAAGTGACGTCACGATGACCATCTTGGCGTCTGAAGCGGACACTATGATTATAAATAAGGAGGCATTTATATAAATGTATATGGTGAATGTTAATTTTATGATTGAGAAAGGCGCCAAAGCGCACCGAAACGAGTTGCATAGTGAATTAATAAATATGGTTATTTTAACCATTATACCCATGGGTCTTGAGATTATTCTCATAGTCCTAGAGCGCTGAGCTTTTTTATTTTTTCTTCTGCCTGACTTGATTGAAAGCCCCTGGTTATCCAGAGGGCTTCCACCCTTCGAGATGCCTCTCCAGAGAACCTGGATCAAAGGACAAGAGATGTATTGATACACAGACTTGGACACTAGGTACTGGTGGGGCCCCAATCTGGGAGTCCTACCATGTACCAGGTAAGTGAAATCCACTTTATTGCTTTACACTGATGATATAGGGCGCTATCCTATGTCAACCTGTTTTACTATTACCATTAGGGGCACTTTTTGGAGCACTATTGCTATTGGGGCTATTAAGGAGGTGAACTATTGCAATTGGGACCATTAAAGGGGTTGTCTCGCGGCGAAAGCGATTTTTTTTTTTGATTTTTTTTTTTTAAATGGACCCCTGCATTCTGCCCTGTGAAAAAGAAAGCATTTGTTAGTTTTTAAAAAGCACATTGCACTTACCTGCATCAGCGTTCTGCAGTTTCTTCATTTCTTCTTTTAAAGATGGCGCCGCTGGTCTTCTCCCATGGTGCACCGCGGGTCTTCCCATGGTGCACCATGGAGTTTCTTCTTCTGTCTTCCGCGTTCCATTGCCGATTCCAGCCTCTGATTGGCTGGAATCGGCACACGTGACGGGGCGGAGCTATGATGACGACGCGGTGACCAGCTCCATTCACCAGGCAAAAGACCGCACAGCGCAAGCGCGTCTAAAAACGCCAGAAGACAGCGAAATTAGACGGAGCCATGGAGACGGGGACGCTAGCAACGGAGCAGGTAAGTGAATAACTTCTGCATGGCTCATATTTAATGCACGATGTATATTACAAAGTGCATTAATATGGCCATACAGAAGTGTATAATCCCACTTGCTGCCGCGAGACAACCCCTTTAAGGAAGTGCACTATTGCAATTGGGACCATTAAGGAAGTGCACTATTGCTACTGTGGCCATTAAGAAGGTGCACTATTGTTACTGGGGCCATTAAAGGGGTGGTCTCGCGAAACCAAGTGGGGGTATACACTTCCGTATGGCCATATTAATGCACTTTGTAATATACATCGTGCATTAAATATGAGCCATACAGAAGTTATTCCACTTACCTGCTCCGTTGCTAGCGTCCTCGTCTCCATGGTTCCGTCTAAATTCGCTGGCAGCTTGCTTTTTTAGACGCGCTTGCGCAGTCCGGTCTTCTCCTTTCAGCACGAGCCGCTTCAGTGTGCTCCCCGCTACAGCTCTTCTGCGCATGCGCAGATGAGCTGTCACTGCTCGGGAGCGCGCTGGAGCGGCCATTCTGTACCTTCCTCTGTTAGAGGAAGGTGCAGAGCCGCCCAGCTGTCCGGAGAAGCCGCCCAGCTGTCCTGCCGTCCAGCTGTCCTGCCGTCCAGGTAAGTGATGGGCCGGGGGGGTCTGCCGCTGCGCCAGGGGGGGGGGGCTGTCATCGCTGTCGCTGCGATGGGGGGGGGGCTGCCGCTGCGATGGGGGGGCTGTCGCTAGGCCGGGGGGGGGCTGTCGCTAGGCCGGGGGGGGCTGCCGCTGCGATGGGGGGGCTGTCGCTAGGCCGGGGGGGGGCTGTCGCTGCGATGGGGGGGCTGTCGCTAGGCCGGGGGGGGGCTGTCGCTAGGCCGGGGGAACTAGCGCTGGGCCAGGGGGGTAAGTGATGGGTCGGGGGTGATGTTCACTGACAGGTGAAGGCCCCGGAGCCCAGCGCTGGGCTCCGGGGCCTTCACCTGGGCTCCGGAACCTAGCGCTGGGCTCCGGAACCTAGCGCTGGGCTCCGGGGCCTTCACCTGGGCTGAGGGTCTAGTGCTGGGGAGTCGGGAGCGTAGCGCTGGGGAGCCGGGGGCTAGCGCCGGTTACCTGCTGCCTGGCGGTGGGTGACTAGTCGGCGGCTGCGGGGCGTCTGGTCGGCGGCTGCGGGGCGTCTGGTCGGCGGCTGCGGGGCGTCTGGTCGGCGGCTGCGCGGCGTCTGGTCGGCGGCTGCAGGGCGTCCGGTTGCCATGGAGACACAGCTGGCAGCGTCTCGGGAGCGCGCACGTCGGGCTGCAGCGAGCGACGGGGAAAGAGCCGGCGGCCATCTTGGGGAAACTTTTATAAGTTGCTGAAACGCTGGAACGGTAAGTACAAACCAGCTAGGAAAGTCATTTACAGGGGTAATTAGTAATGTATGTTTAATTAGGGGGACTGGGCAAAAAAAAAAATCACTGCTTCCTCGAGACATCTCCTTTAAGGAGGTGTATTATTCCTAATGGGGACATTAGGAAGGTGCACTATTGCTACTGGGGCCATTTAGGAGGTGCGCTATTGCTATTGGAGCCGTTTAGGAAGCGCACTATTGCTCTAGGGGCCATAAAGTAGGTGCACTATTGCTACTGGGGCTATTAAGGAGGGGCACTATTGCTACTCGGTCCATTTGGGTGGTTCACTATTGGTACTACGTCCATTAAGGAGGTGCACTACTGCTATTGGGCCCATTAAAGAGGTGCACTATTGCGGCCATTAAGTAGGCACACTAGTGCTGCTGGGGCCATTACGGAGGTGCACTATTGCTACTGGGGCCGTTAAGGAGGTGCACTATTGCTATTGGGGCCATTAAGGAGGCGTGCTATTGTTACGGGGGCCACTGAGGAGGAACCCTCTTGCTACCCGGGGGCATTAAGTAGGTGAACTATTGCTACTGGCGCCATTTAGAGATGCGTTATTGCTACTGGGGCCATTTAGGAGGTGCACTATTGCTACTGCGGTCGTTTAGGATGCGGATTATTGCTATTGAAGCTGTTTTGCAGGCTCATTATTGCTATTAGGGCCATTAAGGAGGTGCACTATTGCTATTGGGGTGATTAATGAGGTGCACTATTGCTACTGGGGTCATTAAGGAGGTTCAATATTGCTACTAAAGACATTAAGGAGGCCCGCTATTGCTACTGGGGCCATTAAGGAGTCACACTATTGCTACTGGGGCCATTAAGGAGGCAAACTATTGCTACTGGGGCTATTAAGGAGGCACACTATTGCTACTGGGGCTATTAAGGAGGCACACTATTGCTACTGGGGCCATAAAGGAGACACACTATTGCTACTGGGGCCATTGAGGAGGCGCACTATTCCTACTGCGGCCATTTAGGAGGTGCACTATTGCTACTGCGGTCATTTAGGAGGTGCACTATTGCTATTGGGGCTGTTAAGTAGGCACACTATATATGGGATAGGGGATAATTAACTGATCGGTGGTGATCTGACTACTGGGACCCCCACTGATCACAAGAACAGGGGCCCAGTCGGTATCCGAATGAAGGAAGCACAGGTTGGGCAGTGTGGGAAGCACAGTTCGGGCAAGCACACTGCACTCCCTTCATTTCAAAGAGGGCACTTGACTTGGGAATCTTTGGCGCTTTCATTGAAATGAATGGAGTGCATTGCGCTTGCCCAACCTGTGCTTACTGCACTGTCCAACCTGCACTTCCTTTGTTCGGACTCCAACTGAGCCCCCATACTTTTTATTCAGTGGGGTCCCAGCAGTCAGACCCCCTCCGATCAGCTACTAATCCTATATCCCATGGATAGGGGCTAAACTGCAGGAACCATAATACACCTTTTGAAAAACTTTACCAAATTTAAAATATAAATATTCCATGCACACCTACCCTCCCCCCATATCCCACAACCCCCCCCCCCACCTCCCTTCCTATCTCACAAACCCCCACCTCCTTCCCCCATATACCACAAACCCCCACCTCCTCCCCCCATATACCATAAACATCCACCTCCTTCTCCCATATACCCTCACAAACTGCATTCTAATCACTAACTACCATATTTCCTATAATACTGAATTCCTGTAACATTGTTGTGTTGGAATTTGCCTGTCCTGCAATCGCACTTCCACAGCCAGACTTGGCGCTGGCTACTCTGGGTAGCAGGATCTAGGGACTGCAGGTTTTCACCCTTTAACCCCTGTACATGGATCTGGACTTTGCTGCTACGTAGCCCTAGGTTGCATGTTCAGAGTAGTCACTGACTGGTGGAACAAACAGGCAACAAAAAAGACAACAAACCCTGGAGTCAGTACTGGGTAATCATTAGAGATATGCATCATGTCAAATCAGAATCAACAAACAGAATCGGGGAGGCACACTATTGCTATAGGGCCCGTTAACCCGTTAACGACCGGGCCATAGCCTTTTTACGTCCTCCCGAAGTGGGCTTTATTCTCTGAGGACGTAAAAACACGTGTCCTGCAGAGAAAAAAGCCCCTCGGGCTGTGGACGTGACAGCTCCATGCTGTCGGTGCCCGCAGGTAGCCGACAGCATGGAGCTGTCATCCCGGGCTGCGGGGGACCCCCCTCCCCGGCATTGCGATCAGCGCTATCCAATGGATAACGCCGATCACAAAAAAGTAAATAAAAGTACAAAAAAAAGTTAAAGATTCAGCTGCCCTGATGGATCGGATCCATCGGAGCAGCTGAAAATACTCACCCAGGTCCGGCACGCTGCTCCCCGCTCTCCTGCCGCTCCGGGCCCCGAAGCCGGTCTTCTGCGCATGCGCGCCAGGCTTCTGTAGGTAGCCGGGAGGCAGGAGATGTCAGCGGGGACCGCGGTGAGCGGTCCCCGGTACAGCGATCGTCGTCCAATGGATAGCGGCGATCGCGAAAAAGTTTTTAAAAAGTCAGTTTCACCTCCCCTCATGGATCGGATCCATGAGGGGAGGTGAAAATACTCACCCCCAGTCCTCAGCGGTGTCCCAATGTCCCGGGACCCGAATCCCCGTCTGCGCATGCGCGCCCGATGATTGACATCGGGCGCGTGCACAGAGGGGCTCGAGCCCCGGGAAATTTAAAATCCCTCTGCTCCTGGCTGCCATGTGTAGCTAGGAGCAGAGAGATTATACCGGGGACATGATCACTGTCATCCAATGGATGACAGTGATCATGTAAAGTAAAAAAAAAGTGTAAAAAAGTTTTAAAAAGTTTAAAAAGCGTACGTTTCATCTCCCCTCACGGATCATATCCGTAAGGGAGGATGAAAGTACGTACCTAATGCCCCCGGATTTATCCGCGGACCTTACCACAGCTTCTGCGCACGCGCTCGTCGCCAAAATGACGGACGCATGCGCAAAAGCTGTGGATTGCCAGGATAATTTAAATTCTCCCTACTCCTGGCTACAAAACGTAGCCAAGAGCATGGAGATTTCGCGGTGAGCAGTTCCTGGTCATGTGTTCGCCATTATCCAATAATTGCGATCACGTAAAAGTAAAAAAAAAATTTGAAGCTTCATCTCCCCTCACTGATGCGATCGGTGAGAGGAGATGAAACTTTTTACCGGAGGCCTGCGCATTTGAACTCCGACGCGATCCTCCTCCGTGGACCTTCCCGAATTCTGCACATGCGATTGCCGGCAAAAAGCCGGACACATGCGCAGGAGTCGGGGAGCCCAGGAAACTTAAAATCTCCTTGCTCCCAGCGACCAACAGTCGCCGAGAGCCTGGAGCAGTGACGGGTGGCCTCGTTGAGCGGTCCCCGGTCATGTGATAAAAAGGTAGCGATCTACCTTTGGCCGGTCTCACATGACCGGATAGGAATTACGGATTCGGCATGCGTCTGATCCGCGGTATTACGCGGATCAATCGCATTGGATTACACAATTCCACTCACATTAGCGGGTCGGAATTGTGTAATCCACTCGCAGAAAAGAGAACGCAGCAGGTTCTATTTTACCGCGGCTATCCGCAGCATGGAGCCCATTGTGCTCCATGGTCGCGGATATACCCGCTGCCCATACGCAACTACCTTGTATACGGGCTGCGGGTACCCGCGTCATCGCTAAGCGACGGTGCGGGAAATACAAACAAAAAAAAAGGTGTACTGCGCATGACCGCCTGTGTGAGTAGGCAGTTATGTGCAGTACATTACTCGGCCGTACGCAGGGTCACAGCCGGCTCACAGCTGGGATCCACTGCAGGCCTCCGCAAGCGGATTCCGCCTGCACCCGCGTGAGCCCGGCGTTATTCAGACCGCTACCTGTAATACGTAATTTACAAGAAGCCCCGGGAACGCTTGCCTTCCTGCAGTTCCAGGAGCACCTTGTTGAGCGCCTTCTGTGTGAGACCGCCACACCTCAGCAAGCTTACGAAGACTCACGGAACGCCAATTTTTACACCCCATACCCGCCACTGAGGTCAAGAAAAGCCCCTCAAAATACATGAGAGGAGGGGGGATACCGGTTTTATTGCCCCATGGGCCCATTCCAACCAGCTTCCGTAATTACCCCTGTCTTCGGAAATACTACACAGTTCACATTATCACTTTTATCTAAGATTTGCGAATGCCAAAAAGGGCACGGAGTGTGTGTGTGTGGGGGGGGGAATTTTTAGGGAGTCAATTTTTATTCCGTACAAATAAGCAATGGGGCCTGGAATTTATTCAGTTGTGCCCTAAAATCCAACAGGTGTTCCGTCCTTTATAGGCCTTGCCATGCGTCCTGTAAGTAAATTAGGGCCACAATGGGTATGTTTCTGAACTCGGGACAAACGGGGGTATCCATTTTGGGGTGAACGTCTTCATTCCTATGTACACTGTACAAAAAAACTGTTTTTAAATTGAAAAAATTGCCAAAAAAATTGAAAATCGTAACTTTTTCCTTCTGCTTTGCTTAGATTCATTCAAATACTGTGGGGTCAAAATACGCAGTACACCCCTAGATGAATTCGTTAAGGGGTCTAGTTTTCAAAATGGGGTCATTTGAGGGGGTTCTTTATAGTTTTGGCCGCTCAAGGGTTCTATAAGTGGGCAATGGGGCCTGAAATTTATTCAGTGGTACCCTGAAATCCAACGGGTGTTCCCTCCTTTATAGGCCTTGCCATGGGTCCTGTAAGTATATTAGGGCCACAATGGGTATGTTTCTGAACACGGGACAAACAGGGGTATCCATTTTGGGGTGAAAGCCTTCATTTATATGTGTGCTGTACAAAAAAAACTGTTTTTAAATTGACACAATAGCCCAAAAAATGAAAATCGTCATTTTTTCCTACTGCTTTGCTTAGATCTATTCAAAAATTGTAGGGTTAAAATACACAGTACACCCCTAAATAAATTCGATAAGGGGTCTAGTTTTCAAAATGGCGTCATTTGTGGGGGTTCTCTATGGTTTTGGCCGCTCAAGAACTCTACAAGTGGGCAATAGCGCCTAAAAGGACTTCAAGCAAAATCTATGTTCTGAAAGCCACCGATTACTCCTTTCATTTTGAGCCCCGTTGTGCATGCGGACATAATATTAGGGCCACAATGGGTATGTTTCTGAACACAGTACAAACAGGGGTATCCATTTTGGGGTGTAAGTCTTCATTCATGTGTACGCTGTACAAAAAAAGCTGTTTTTAAAATGACAGAATTGCCAAAAAAACAAAAATCCTAATTTTTTCCTTTTGCTTTGCTTGAATTTATTCAAAAACTGTGGGGTCAAAATATGCAGTACACCCCTAGATAAATTCGTTAAGGAGTCTAGTTTTCAAAATGGGGTCATTTGTGGGGGTTCTATATGGTTTTGGGCGCTCAAGAACTCTACAAGTGGGCAATGGGGCCTAAAAGGACTTCAAGCAAAATTTGTGTTCCGAAAGCCACCGGTCGCTCCTTTCATTTTGGGCCCCGTTGTGTATCCAGACATAAGATTAGGGCCACAATGGGTATGTCTCTGAACACGGGACAAACAGGGGTATCCATTTTTGGGTGCAAGTCTTCATTCATATGTGTGCTGTACAAAAAAAGCTGTTTTTAAAATGACAGAATTGCTAAAAAAAACGAAAATCACAATTTTTTCCTTTTGCTTGGTTTGAATTCATTCAAAAATTGTGGGGTCAAAATCCGCAGTACACCCCTAGATAAATTCCTTAAGGGGTCTAGTTTTCAAAATGGGGTCATTTGTGGGGATTTTCTATGGTTTTGGGCGCTCAAGAACTCTACATGTGTGCTATGGGGCCTAAAAGGACTTCAAGCAAAATTTCTGTTTTGAAAGACACTGACTACTCCTTTCATTTTGGGCCCCATTGTGGACTCAGATATAACAATAGGGCCACAATGGGTATATTTCTGAACACGGGAGAAATAGGGGTATCCATTTTGGGGTGTAAATCCTGATTTTCATGTAAACTATAGGAAAAAAATATGTCTTTAAAATGACATTTGCAAAAATATGAAATTTTACTTTTTCTCCTCTAAATTGAATTAATTCCTGAAAAAAAACTGTGGGGTCAAAATACTCATGACACCCCGCAGTGAATACACTAAGGGGTGTAGTTTTTAAAATGGGGTCATTTGGGGGGGGTATCTATTATTCTGACACTCATGAGCCTTTCCAATCTTGGCTTGGTATAGGAAAACAAAGTGTTCCTCAAAATGCTAAAAAGTAATGTTAAATTTGTACGTCTCCTAAATGGTTAAAAAAACCGAAAGTTTTTCCAATGTGCGCCCAAAATAAAGTAAACAGGTGGAAATATAAATCTTAGCAAAAATTTCTATATTATGCTTGCACATATTTAAGATATTGCAGTTGGAAATGTGAAAAAATGACGATTTTTTCAAAATTTTCCCAATTTTGGCGATTTAAATAAATAAACACAAATTCTATCGGTCTATTTTTTCCGCCTAAATGAAGTACAACATGTGGCGAAAAAACAATGTCAGAATCGCTTAGATATGCAAAACCTTTCTGGTGTTTTTCCATGTTAAAGTGACACATGTCAGATTTGCAAAATTTGGCCTGGTCATTAAGGAACAAACAGGCTTGGTCACTAAGGGGTTAAAGCGGCGCACTATTGCTTTTGGGGCTGTTTAGGAGGTGCACTATTGCTATTATGGCCATTAAGGAAGCGCACTATTGCTATTGGGGCCATTTAGGGTTACTGGTGAAGATTTCCAGATCAGTAACCAACTATGCAATATTGGCTAATATCTGCAGCTTTCTTCATTTTCACATCTGTGTATGTTTGCTTTGCATTGTCCCTAAGGATAGGTCATCATCAACAGTATTGTTACTGGAAAACCCCTATAATCATTTTAAAAGGTATTTTAGCTAAAAGCTTTAAAGGGATATTCTGGTTCCAACAACTTATTTCCTATCTACGGGATAGGGGATAACTAGCTGATCTGTGGCGGTTTGACCATTTGGACCCCTACTGATCACAAGAACGAGGGGCCGTTCGGTAACAGAATGTAGAAAGCGCAAGTTGGGCAGTGCGGAAAGCGCAGGTTGGGCGGGCACACTGCACTTTATTCATTTCAATGAGAGCACTTGACTCAGGAATCTGTGGCGCTCCCATTGAAATGAATGGAGCGCATTGTGCTTGCCCAATCTGTGATTCCCGCACTGTCCAAATGAATGGTGAAAATATGTAGCATATACACTGACATGTGGATTTAAAATTCACACCGCAAGTCAGTTTCCGAAAATTCCGATATTACTTTTCCTCAGTGTGTGGATGAGATTTATTAAAATCGTATCCACTTTGATACAACGGTAGTACCCCAGAGATGGTGTCCCACAGCATTGCTATAGCTACCTCATGGTAAGTGTGTGTGTGTGTGTGTGTGTGTGTGTGTGTGTGTGTGTATATATATATATGTATATGTGTGTATATATATATATATATATATATATATATATATATATAGTCGTCTTCTTCCTCCTCCCCGGTCTCTATCTCAGGTTCCTCTAGACTAGACTCTCTTCAGGCCTCAACTAACCCCACGCACTCTCTGTCTTTTATACTCTCCCCACTAACCTCTCCACCCAAACCTAGTACTAGCTAAGGGGTGACTGGTAGGTGTGAGAGCAGTTTAGGTTGCATTCTGCATAGTGATTCAGTGCTAGGTAGTGAGAATACCAAACATTAACCCATCATTAACCATTCAAAGTAATAAACACACAACAACACACATTTTTATATATATATATATATATATATATATATATATATATATATATATATATATATATATATATATATATATATATGTATGTATATATGTATATATGTATATATGTATATATGTATATATGTATATGTGTTGTTGTTGTTGTGTGTTTATTACTTTGAATGGAAATATGCCCACCTCCTCTCTCCTCATCTCCGGCCGTTTGCAATGGGAGGGGACAGGACGGGGTTGGAGCTAACCTCCACCGCATCCCACCCCTCCCATTGCAAACAGCGGCAAGGGGCGGAGAGGAGAAGGGGGAGGGAGTTTAGGAGTCACGCTGCTAAACTCCCTCCAACCTCCCTTCTCCGGCAGCTAGCATAGGCTCCCATAGGAATATATGCAGCTGTCGCCGCCAGCGTAAAAGCACCCTGTCAGGCTCTTTTACACCGCGGTAATACGCCCCTATGCACTGATGCATTGTAAGCCAATGCATCAGAGGGGCAGCGTATATCGGCCAGGCATGAAAACCTGGACGATATACGCCCGTGTGAATAAGCTCTAAGTCTGGGTCACTGCACCTCTATGATACACTGATGATTATTAATGTGGAAATCCAAATACGCTGCAGATGGAACTACTGCAGCGTTTTCATCCCGCGTGAGCATATCTTTAAAGGCTATGTCTATCTTTGCAACCGATTGTCTTTATTACTTCAGTGCAATAAAAAAAAGAAAGTACACAGTGCCATCAAACATATGTCGAAAAATAATGGGAGTATGACAAAAGGACCATTGCATTAGCCTATTTCTTTATGCAGGATGACCAGAAGGGGTTAACGAAGTCTATTTGTAGCATTCACTCATTTCTCTTGTGCCTCTTTTTCATTTTCCTGGCATTTCATTTATGTTGACCTATAGATTTTTAACTTTCACGTTCTTCACTTTTGATTAGTTACAATGACAGTATAGCAATTACTTTCGCTTCGTGGCATAATAATGACATTTCTTATTCTTTTGATGTTGAACAACCTGTTTAAACAGTAATTCTCAGGAACTAAGCTGGAGAAATGTAATTTACATAGCGGAAAACACTATGAAAGCTATTAGTGACCCAAAGGAAATATATTGACTGAAATATGAGAGGCAGGAATGAATAATAACTAACATGTAATTATAGTCAGCATGAATTCCACTAACATGCAATAGGTACAGGAGGAGTGTCTTCTTTTTTAACCATCTCTAAGGTTCTATTCAGATTGGTCGGTGGATGTTGTGGTAGAAGCTGCAACCACATGAAACCCACATCAAACCGTGGCAAGCCACATACGGTTATAGCCATGTCAGCTGCTCTGTCTGAATATATCATTACAAACCTCTACCCCCATAATGCTAATTGGCTAGCTGACGTGTTTGTGTTACCTGCTATCCTTTTGCAAAGACTAAGTATACAGTGTGTGTCAGAAATGTGTAGGATCTTGTACAACTTGTAATAGTGGATTTCAACGCAGTGTGAATAAAGCTAAATTATTACTACATCTACTGGACTTTTTACTAATGGTTTCCTTGTGGGCGTATTAAGGGGCCCTAGGCTGTATGAAAATTGTGGGCCCCTCAATGAGTCTAAAGTTCTAAAATAACTGACATTTACTACATAGAGAAGATACCAAAATTGAGCTTACTACATAGATACTATAACAGAACTTTGCTTACTACATAGAGATGATACCAGAAGCAAGCATACTACATAGGTACCATAAGTCACCATGTAGCCCTACTCTTAAAGGTGTTGTCCAAGTTATAGCTCATCAGTAAATCTCCTTCTGCATGCGCTAATAAAAAATAGGCATATACATCACCTCTCTCAACTGTCCTGCGGCGCTAGTACAGATCTCCCCTCTGACGTCACGTTTACAGGCTGCCCCAGCTGAGTTCTGCTGTTGGCTGCAGAACCTGTGACGTTACATAAACCGGGCAGAAAAACAGTCTGTAAAAAAAACACAGGCACAGAAGACCTAGCACCGATGCAGGACACAGTCAAGCATAGAAGAACAATACAATTATATGAAATTAAAGAAAAAGTGTTTACTTGTCAGAGCCATGACCAGATTAAGGGCAGTCGGGAGGGGTATCATCACTCCTTAAGGAGAGCACCTAGAAGGTGAGTGAGGAGACTTATAAGGCCATCCATGCTCCTCTGGGAAATATATGCAAATAAGTGCAGCATCCAAGGAGCGGGCCCCAGCCTAGGAGACAGCGGGGTAGGGTTTGGACCTTGTCACTGTGGCTCTACCGTCTTCCACCCGGAGGGTAACCGGTGACACGTCCAAGAGGCCGAGGACAGGCTATTAAAGAGGTGAATCCAATGATGGATTACCTTAGTCCTTTGTGTCCCGCGTGACGCCACCGTTCCATCCTCTGCGGTGAATCCAGTTGTTGGTAATAAAGAGTCCACACACAGGGATTTATCTTTCTGGGCCAAATCAGGAACAGTCAGTGAAGCTTCTTTACTTGAAACAACTTGAAAATACATGCCAACAGGAAAACACAGTGCAAGCTGCAAAGTGGTGTGACAGGGAGGATTCTTGGGCAAACAGGAGAAACCACAGTCCTGTTATCTGTGGGTCCTGGTCCTGGAGAATTTACGGGTGAACAGCAGAAACCACAGTCCTGTTATCTGTGGGTCCTGATCCTGGCAACACTCTTGTTTCTCTTCAACTCTCTACCGGTCAACACTCTCATTTGGGGGAAAAGATATGCTGCATGGCGATTCCTCATTCTTTCTCTCTCCTAGCATCAAAGGGGTACTTTCTCATCTCCTGGGTACCGCAAGCACATGGCAGGCTGTAGATTCCTTTCAGTCTCTTCCATTCTGGGCCACACAGGCTGAAGGTGCCGATTTGGTCCTCTTGCAGATCCAGAACAGAACTTCACACACCACCCACTACAACAATTACAACAACCCTCACTCATGCACCTTGCATCCATATATATATATATATATCACAAGGTCACATGACAAGCAAACAGATATATTTTCTAGACAGCTCACATACCAGACAGTTAATTCTTTCAGTGCTGCAGCTATGCAATACACATCAATCACGCAACACAGAAGACACTGACATTACATAGACAAATACATGCACACTATTGTGGAGGGGTCTCATTGTTCTGGGTCACTACATAAGGAAGATGGAACAATACCTCCTGCAGCACAACCTGTTGGATGGCAGCATTCCTGCAAATCAATGTCCAATCCTTTATACAGGTCTATGTAACAATGATTGGGAATTGAAAACCAAGCCATATACAGACCGCTGTTTCAAGGTTTTGCCCTTCATCAGTGTGCAGTAGGTTTCTGGCTTGGCTAGTGAGAGGACTATGACGTGAGTCAGGAGGGGTATCATCAATCCCTAAGGAGAGCACCTAGAGGGTGAGTGAGGAGACTTATAAGGCCATGTATGCTCCTCCAGGAAATACATGCAAATAAAGAAGATGGAACAATACCTCTGCAGCGCCACTTATGGCTTGGTTTTCAATTCCCAATCATTGTTACATAGACCTCTATAAAGGGTCAGACATTGATTTCTGGGAATGCTGCTACCCAATAGGTGGCACTGCAGATGTATTGTTCCATCTTCCTTATTTGCACGGATTAAGGGCAGGCTCACATGGGTGTAACGGGGATGAATCAGAAGGAAGTCTGCCAGAAGTGCTCCTATCGGGACCAGCTGGGATCGTCAAGGGAAGGCAGGAATCGTATGAAAGCCACCGTGTCAGGAGTGTACCCCTGGGGTTCGCCTTATCAGATAACTTGGACTGAGGACGCCTAGAATCAGGAAGGAAAGTGCCTCCTAAAACAATGCATGAGAATGTGTGTGTAACGGAGATGAATTAGAAGGAAGTCTGCCAGAAGTACTGTGTCTGAATGGTCAACTTGTTGTGTTCTTGGAAAATCAAAACTGGATTCAGTGAGTAAAGAAAACCATGTATCTCCGGTTTTAAAAACTTTTTTTGTTTGTGGACTCCTTTATTTAACGACGAGAAACCAACTACTGGAAAAGAGATACTGGCGTTATATGACAACACCGTTACGATTAATTGCCATTGTTTACATCTGCCTGTTCTATTTGCACTGCGCGCAACTGGACCCTTTGCAGCCATTGTCAAGAGAGATCACAGTTGCACCCGTGACAACCATGTTGAGGACCCCGTGGTCTCCTCCACAACAGCTCGCCTATGCTCGGCTGCTGCATCAGCACCTTTATTTCTGCTATGAGGGCAGCATAAAAGGCCTTTTACAAGGGCAGATATTCTACCCATTAGGAAACGCTAATCAACAATATAACATATTGATCAGTGCCAATTGCTGCTATTTACTTGCAGTTTTAACATTGTTAATGATTGCATGATTTTGCAGCTAAACCATGCCTATTTGCAGTAAAATCACTGCGGTTATCAACTGCATCATGGGGCATTGGGGAACGCAAAACTAAATTTTTGCCCTGGGTGATGGAAAATCTAGCTAAACCTCTACTGTCAATTACACAATTAACAGAAATGTATGTTTCCAATTAGCATAATGGAAAGTGACACATTGGCTATTTGGCTACTTGGTTGTATCACATGCAGTGTATTATACAGTAGTTCTTCTCACTACCTATATGTAATATAAATAATATCTTCTGTGCTCAAATTACTGTACGGTGGGCAAGTAGAGATAGATGAATCCTACAACAATCACACCATCAGAAAAAATCTACCTGGTAAAATCATTTTTTAAGCCTTACTAATATCAGCACTCACACTGGATGGACATGAAAGGTAATTCACGTCAGAGCAATATTGTGGCGGTTTTCATTATGATTTATGGATCTGTCCCTGCATTTATTCCTGAGCTCTCTTATGCGATGCTGCCATTAATAACCAGTTTCCGGAGGCTCTACAAGAACACATGTAAGCACTTAATCTTAGTATCTGTCTTGTTTTCTGCTTCATAAAGTAGAATAAAACTGTCTAGACATGAGTTCACAAGATCCCATATTTACTATGCCATTTGTTATTGTTGAAGAACAGTGGAAGTGTCTTACAGAAGCATTCGGGGGGGTTGTACATTGTGTAAACTGAAAGACAGACCTGTAGCACACAATAGGACAGACTAATAAATGTGTCACACTTGTTGGAAGGCTGCTAAGCTCACCACTATACCTCAAATGGCCACAGGACTTCCTGCGGGACAGTTTATTCATATGTGTACCTTCAGGGGTCGCTGTGGTTGCAGTGGCGACCCGGCTCCTGTGCTGAGGGTGCCCAGAGGCAACCCTCAACCATGTAAATGTGCACATTCAGGGCATTACCAGCTGGTCACTCTGTCTTCAGCACCGCACCAATCATGGGGGAAGGCAGTGCGGCCAGCCTGAGAAGAAGCAGAGAAGAGCAGGGGGTAGGAGGAGGGAGGCAGCCACATGGGCTGGCAGGGAGATGAGCACAGTGATGATGTCGTCATGTGCTGCCCCTGCTGAACGGCGTCTGCTGTGTCTGTCTGTCCTGCTGCTATCACACAAACAAATGGTCTGGCCCCAGGGTATGTGTATATGTGTGTGTGTATATATATATATATATAAATATAGATATATATGTGTGTGTGTCCTGGTCCCTGCTGTTGTCTCTATTATCAGCAAGAGGAGATGTATATACACATATACAATACCGAGATGATCCTGCACATGCTCAGACTGGACGCTGGCATGATGGCATTGAGTGCTGAAGCGGTTATTTGCCTGGGGCTGCCCCACATGATGTCTTGAAACCACCACGTGCCCCTGCAACAGGGTTCTATTGGTTTTTGTGAGGTAACACCCGTTGACTTGTGTTTTTAATGTTGTGTTTCTATTGGCTAAGATTTTATTTCTGATGTATATATGTCTCTGTGTATCTGGGTTTTGGTGACTTGACAAAGGCTGCGGCAACAGCTGAAACATTGGCATAAAGCCCGCGTGGCTTAAACAAAGATGGAATTCTTTTAATTCTATGCATTGACATATTTGGGTACCCTGCTTTGCGGCTCCAACACATCATTTTCTGCTATGTGTGTATGCATTTGTATATATATATAATTGTGTGTGTATAAATATATATATGTGTGTGTGTGTGTGTGTGTGTGTGTGTGTGTGTGTGTGTATGTGTGTATAAATATGTGTGTGTGTGTGTGTGTGTCTATCTCACATCTATCTATCTCATATCAATCTCTCTATCTCAAATCTATCTACCTCATGTTAGAGTAATAATATATATTCATATATATACCTTCATAGGGGATGGCTAGTAGTTAAATGGTTAACTAGTTCAATATTATACACTGGTATGTGCAAGCAACATGTTGTATCTGCCTCCTACACATGTTTCCCACAGAAACAGTTCTGAGAAACTGCTAATTTACAGATACCATTATTCTGTTATTATACTGTTCATTCTTTCACTTTTGATACTTTACTAACGTGAATTACCATATTATTGTATTAACCAATCCTGTATGAGCACAGTAACTCTTTCTGTATACTCCTATTTTGTGATGCAATGTTTGTCCATAAAAGCGATTGTATTCCTTTGAATAAATCAGAAGCATTGTGTCAATCATGTTACCTTTTGTGCACAAAGCTCCTGAATAACTAATTTGGCCCACACAGTGAACTCAGGGAGCCTTGCTGGCTCCGACAACAATTCTGGTGCCCGAACAGGGACGAGTAGACTGCAACCACAGATTCAACCAACTGGCACTCGGGTTAGCAGATGTGGCAATCAGGAACCAGCTGCAGCAATAAGGGAGGAAATATATACATGTATTATTATTCCTACTCCTTATTGTACGTTCTACTGGTTCTAGTGCTGTGAGTTGGGTTGAGTGGATCCTAATGAGTTCCTCCATTTTTTTTTTAATCTGATCATCTATAAAGACAAAGAACCCTATGTGACTTCACTGTGTGCTTTTGTGGTGTTGCATTGCTAGATGAAAAGTTGATGTTAGACATCAGATAGTTTTCATCATCGTTAGTGTTTATCTTGTTTCCAGATCTTGACGAAGATTTGATGGCTTCTTGAGATAAGTGATGGTTTCTTGAGATAGGAAACGTTTATTCTCAATGTTATTTTAATTACTTTGGGTAATAAAATTGCTAAGTAGTTGACCATAAGCGCTTCTTTCTAGTCATAATGGGTAACGCTAACTGTAATATTGATGATGATGAAGATAAGATGTTCACAGCAGGAGAAATAGTGCAACGTGTTGAAGGTTTAAGGCATGTACAGAAAATGAAGAGATTTATGGAAATTGCAGACTGTAGTACCAGTGGACATTTAGATGAGAAGTATTGGAAAAATGTGTTAGATGATAATAGAGGAATTTCGGCTGATAGAGGAATGCTCCGATCGGCAGAGGCATGGTGGAGATTGTCTAGGCAGATAACAAAAGGGAAGCAAGTTGAAATTAAAGATGGCAATTGTTACATGTGTCCTGTGTGTAAGACAAAGGAGGTCAGCCCTTCTTCACCATCTGAGGGTTCCACCCTGGACGCATTACAAACGGTGCCTCCCCCTATTGCTCCACTCCTGGATGGACATGTTGGCATTGTAGTCAACAAAAACCTGTTATCTATGATACATAACTAGCATGTGATGCCGCTAGACACCACCCCTCAACAGCGGCAAGTCAGGTGTCAACTTTATTACCAACTCCTCCCACGGGACTGTATCCCCTTGTCTCCAGCCTTGATCCATCTTATTTTTATACTTTATTTCATTGCAGACCATGCCGGCTGCACCCATTTCAGTGCAGGCCACATCCTCTACACCCATTTCAATGCAGGCCATGCCCCCTACACCCATTTCAATGCAGGCCCCGCTACCTATGGCCATTTCAGGATCTGCTGCAACAATAACTTTGGCCACCGCCCAGGCGGCCATTTTAGCTCCACAGCAGACACAGTCTGGCTTCTCACCTGCAATGGGTATACTATTACCTGGCATCCCAATACTTGCACCAGTGGTACTGGCTGACACAACGCCACCCCCACTCCTTTTTCAGCCAGTAACCCCTGCAGAGATTATAACACCCATCTCCCGCACTCTGCCTTGGATTCTTCACTTTGGCCGACACAGCATCAGACTCCATGGCAACCTGATGGTGCCATAGTGGCTACTTCTGGTACTGCTACATCCACACTGCAAGTAGCAGAGCACTAATTGATGAGTGCCTTTTCTGAATTCAGTAGACATATACAGAATCTCAGCACCCACCAGCTATCTGCTCCGCAGCCCATGACAGCCCCCAGATTGTCATTACCCAACCTTCAGCCATTGCCTCCTCTTGCTCTACAGACAGTTAACTCATTGGTAACTGCAACTTTGCCAGCTGATGCATACTACGCAGGTTACAGGGATGCTGCTCCTCCCTACCAAGTTGCAACTGTCGATCAACCTGTATTCAAGCCTTGGCGCCCACAGAATATCATGACCATGCTTTCCCATTTACTGGATCCAGATCCCCATGCCATTTGCCTGTCATTGTGCCCAGATGGCCCTACCTACAGTTTTTGCTGGAAAGATCTGGAGGACTTAGTCCTTTCCAAAGCAGGAGACTCCTCTACGTTGATTCATGCAGTAATGGGTAATGCCCCAGTGGGAGAATGTACTCTGGAGTCGCTTATGTTACTAAATTAATGACCTGGGCACAGGCACGACTTACTATGCAATCTGTGTCTCTCTATGATATGAAGCAAGATAATACAGAATCTGTGGAAAAATTCTAAGTTCGTGTCAAACAGCACTGGACAGAGACTGGCTTCCAAGATCACATTCCCATGCATGTCCAACTGCTAACCCAACAATATATGTATCAGGACAGCGCACCACGAATGATGGAAAGCAATCTCAATGTGGACAACAATTCACACTAAGTGGGACTCACCCGGTGTATAGTGGAGCCCGGTCCTGAGCTCCACCTACACCTCCAAGTCCTGGTTCGCTTTAATGCATACTGCCGGTCATCTCCCTGTGTGTCCATGGTATCCCGACGGGCTATATCGGGAGAGCTGCCAGGATAACTGTATCACACTCTAGGTGTGATCCACTGTAGTTATATCCAATACAAGTAAAAAGGTTCCTGCGCTCCTTTAGGACCCAATTCCACCAGGGATTGGAATTACCAATAAATAAGTAAATTTAAAAACTTTTGGAATAAAGAAAAGTTTTTAAATGTACTTATTTATTGGTAATTCCAATCCCTGGTGGAATTGGGTCCTAAAGGAGCGCAGAAACCTTTTTACTTGTATTGGATACAACTGCTAACCCAGGCTTTCTTTGGGGGACTGAAGGAACATAACTGGAAGAAGGTTGATCTGTCCTGCCCAGAATTGCGTACACTGTCTCCAGAAGAAGTCTTTCAGGTGGCCAGAGGTGTAGAATGCCAACAGTCTCTCACTGCTCATGTTCATGTCAATCAACACCTGAAGAATCCAGAAACCGATTACCTGCTACAACTGTGGAAAACCTGAAACCCTTAAGAGAAACTGTAGATCAGCACCTCATAAAAAACAAAAAACAAAACTGAAACGTCAACTTCCTCTGAGGAGCGCTAGGAAATCGGCACACCAGGGTCACACGTCATGCATTAACCAAGAAACTGTCTCCGTCTACCTTAAATGGTCTCTGTTAGGACCTACCCTCATTGTCCATCTCCATGTTGGGGGAAAGGGCTCTTTAACCTTCCTAATTGATACTGTGGCAGCCAAAAGTGTTATTCACAGCAGACATGTGACTCCTAGCGACCTAAGTACCAAATCTTTCTCCTGCGTAGGTGTGGAGGGCACCCCACGTGACACGCCCCTTACCAAAGATCTACGTGTCCCTTTTGCACCAGATCACTCTCTGCTTACTCATTTCCTTGTGAGTGATACTTGTCCATTGAACCTTCTTGGAGCTGACCTTCTACAGAATACACAAGCCAGCCTTTGCTTCCAGCTGAATGGTCATGTCTGACTCACTGGTCAGATAAGTGAGGAAAGTATGTGTCTCCTTGCTGCCTACCAGGTAGAAACTCGACTCCCTGTAATGGTAGCATCAACTTTTTCCAAATAGGAGCTGTTTGAAGCTTTGTCTCAGGTCTCCAAGAAACTGTGGGCACAGGGACCAGTGGATATTGGCAGACTACCTGTTCAACCAGTTCATCTGCAATTAAAACCTGGCGCCAGCTTTCCTGTAAAGCCTTAGTACCCTCTGTCCATCGCTGAAACTGATGCCATCACCTTACGCCTTTGAGTATTTCTGAAAAATAGTGCCATGATACCCATTACTTCTCCATGCAACACTCCACTGTTTTCTGTCAAGAAGAAGACGGAGAAGGGACAGCCCAACCAATATTGGATGGTTCAAGGCTAAGAGCTGTCAATGAAACCACAGTCCTCAACACATCTATTGTGCTTAAGCTCCACACCTTATGAATAGGAAGATCAGCAGCAGAGTCGCTAAAGTATAAGACACTTCATTTATTTCATCCTTAAAATATCAGGGTTACAAGCAGTGACGTTTCGGCCAAGTTGTGGCCTTTATCAAGCATCCACACCTTACTGGCACAGGTGCCACCAATTTCAATTCCCTTGCATGAAGATAGCTGGTACCTTTTTGCATTTATGCACCATGGCAAACAATACACCTGGGTTGTCCTTCAACAGGGAGCCCAGAACTCTCCAACCTTGTACTCTCAACTAATGGCTCAAGTTCTGGAATCATGGCCCTGTGACAACCCCTCTGTTATCATGCTGCAATATGTGGATGACCTACTCCTCTGTGCTCAAACTAAAGAACTTTGTATCCAGCACTCCATTGCTCTTCTGACATTCCTGGCTGAAAACGGCTGTAAGGCCTCCAAGAGGATGCTGCAATTCTGCTGTATGTCTGTGACTTTCCTAGGACACTGCATTTCTGCTGGTGCTAGACACCTTACTAATGACCAGAAGAAGGCCATAGCAGACTCGAAGCTACCTACATCAGTCTCTACACTGCGCACTTTCCTAGGTTTGATGTCCTACTGTCGTCCTTGGATCCAGAATGCCTCTCAGCTCATGCAACCGTTGTAGGATTGTCTGAAGTTGATGCCCTTCCTCCTGACTGATGATGCCATGGCCTCTTTCTACCAGCTGAAGGACATTATTCTAGCAGCCCCGGCACTGGGACTGCCCAATTATGGTAAGCCCTTCCGCCTCTACCTCAACGAAAATGCAGGCCACGCGGCCCCCGTGCTTACCCAGGAGAATGGAGGACATCACCGTCCAATCATTTACTATTGTGCTCACCTTCACCCAGTGGCCAGAGGTGCCTCATCTTGCGTGAGAGAAGTGGCCTCAGTCATTCTACTACTGGATAAATCTTCAGACCTCGTCCTGGATCATCCAACGCAAGTCCTAGCTCCTAATGACATCACTGCAATTCTGACTCAAGTGCAACCCAAGCATCTTTCTACTGCAAGAAATCTATGTCTACAATGTGCACTCTTAATGACTCTCAACATGACACTTACCCGTTGCCAAGTCCTGAACCCTGCTACACTCTTGCCACATACAGAGCCTATGGATGTCTGAAGAAGAAGACATGGCCACCTATGACTGTGTCCAGCTGATGGTCCAGGTAACTTGCAGCTTCCATAACGTGACAGACCAGCCTCTGGACAACCCTGACCTTGTTCGGTTCGTGGATGGATCCCGCTATGCTCTACAATAGCAGGTTCTTCACAGGATTTTCTGGTTCTTCACCACATGAGGTATTGCAAGCTAATGCACTTCTGCCTCATCTGTCTGCACAAGAAGCCGAGCTTACAGCTCTGTCTGCTGCCTGTTATGTGGCCAAAGACAAGAAAGCCAATATCTACACAGACTCCAGATATGCCTTTGGAATTTGGAATGATTATGGCCCCATCTGGAAAACAAGATCCTTCCTCACAGTCGTGGGAAAGCCCATCAAGAACCCTAAGCTCATGAATGAACTCATGTCTGCTCTTTTTCCTCAGCGAGTTGCTATCATCAAAGTGAAAGCCCATACCAGCCAGGACACTATGGAAGCCAAAGGAAATGCTTTAGCAGATCATGCCACTAAGCAAGCCGCAATAGGACTTCATCAAAAACAAACCACAGTTGGTCTACTTCTCTTCACTTCACCAGATGAGATGTAAGATAAGCCTCTCTCTTTGGACTGGCCCATCCTCAAGACCCTTCAAACACAGCCTACAGAGTCTGAATTACAGTCCTGGCAAACCAAAGGAGCTACCCAAAATGATGCTGGTCTCTGGGGGGTAAAAGATATGCCTACCTAGGTCTTTGTACCCTGTGCTTGCTGGCTATGCTCACGGCCCTACCCACATGTCCAAAATTGCCATAACAGACAATACAGACCTACACAAGGGCCTGCATGATTTGTGCTCTCAGCAACCCTGGAAGGACTGAGAAACCACCAATGAAACATACTCCAAAAACACTTTTTCCTTTTCAGCATTTACAAATAGACTACATCCAACTCCCCAAAAGTGGTCCCTATGAGTAAGCTTTAGTCTGTATTGACCTTTTTTCTGGGTTGAGGCCTACCCTGTTTCCAAAAATACAGTTTGGAACACAACAAAGAAACTCCTTTTTGAAGTAGTCTGCAGATTTGGGTTGACAGAGACAATTGAGAGTGACCAAGGTACCCACTTCACAGCAAATCTTATGAATGAGATGGCAGGGATGTTGGGTATTGAGCAAGCTTTCCACATACCCTACCATCCTCAAAGCAGGGGGAGAGTGGAGGGACTAAATGGTACCCTTAAAAATAAAATTCTGAAAGCCACGACTGAACTTAACAAACCATAGCCCGAGTGCCTCCCAATAGCACTGTTTTCAGTCTGACACACCCCAAGGAGACAAACAGGTCTCATTCCTTATGAAATTCTGTTTGGGTTTGCCTCTTGATTAGGACTGTATTTCCCACAACAACTGCAAATGCAATATGACTCTATTACATGCGTAATCATACTAGTCAACTAACTAAATTGCACGCAAAGGTCTACTCTTCTCTTCTAGATCCAGATTCTATTCAAGGCAGCCACTCCCTGCATCCTGGTGATTGGATGGTTGTAAAGAGACACACAAGAAAGAGACTTAAACCCAGATTTGATGGTCCTTTCCAAGTTCTGCTGACCACTGAGATGTCCGTTAAACTCCAAGGCAAAAACACCTGGATTCAAGCTTCACACTTCAAGAAGTTCATATGACGTTGGCGTCGGTGGGTGGGGAAGCGTTTTCACGCTATCTTCCGCTGTGCTACAGTGGAAGATAGTGTGACGGACGGCTTCTATTTACTGAAATGGAGTCCGTCCGCGCGTACGCCCGCGGCAAATAGAACATGCTGCGGGTGATTACGGGTGATTTCATGGGGCGGAATTCCACAGTGCAATTCCACATTGTGAGCATTGTGCTATTAGATTCAATAGAACCTAATAGCTGCAGGCAAATGCCGCGGATTTCCATGGCGTGATACGCGGCGGAAATCCGCCCGTGGGGATTAGGCCTATCTCATATCTATTTCTCATTCTCATATCTATCTATCTCATATCTCTTTCTCTATCTCATATATAACTAATATCTATTTCTTCTGTTCAAGCTTTTCTACATCTTTTTGAATGCTCTCCCTCTCTTCCCTAGTGTTAGCTATCCCTCATTTTTTCAATAAGTATGGTATGAGATACTTTGTCAAATGCTTTACTTAAGTCAAGATATACTATATCCACCTCATTTCCCCGCCCCGTCCCACCCCCCTTCCCTTGTCAAGAGCCAGTAAAGGGTCAGAAAGGGGGAGGCAGTTTCCCCCCACCCGGCAGCAAGATACACCAGTACCATATTACTCACCATAGAGTGCTAGAGTGTATCTTGGTGTTTGAGAAGTTTATTTTTTAGCTAAATTTAGGACCATAACTAAATATGAATTATGTCAATCTCTGTACACCAATGTGGAATATGTCAGTGCAATACAAGTATAAGCAACAGGAAATATAGTAAGTAACTTAAATATGTTTGTAAATTAGACATAAAATTATTTTTACATACATTTACCAGTTTCATGTGTTTTCAGCTAATACCAGACGCTTCTACATCACATATTGTATTCTTAGTGCACTACAATTATAGAATGAACTGTAAATTGTGCTTGTTTGCCTCATTCACTGTGTGTTAATTTATACCCATGTGGTAGTTTCCATCTGATTATCTGCTTCTGGAGTACATAATTAACTTATTACGTGAAGCCCAGATGGAAAACAGACCAGTAAACCAACAATCTTCTTGCAATTCCTAGGCATCAGATGAGAAAATGGAATCGCATCATGTCAGACAGCCTTCCTTAGATGCATCAACAGCTGTCACTATTCTTTAGCAATTTGCTGTATGAAGCAGTTAATATGTTTTATGGTACTGGTCCAAAATCTGTGATCTGGTTATTTTCTTGTGTATCAGACAAGGAAAGGTTTAATCATAAATGTTTTCAATGTGTGGTCTTTTTGTTAGGCCGCCTGAAGACAGCCGGGTCGGATCCTGTTGCAAGAATTCTCGCAGCGGGACCCGACCCGAGCCCCTGCAGGGACTAGCGCGGCACTCACCTCTCCCGAGGCTCCGGCTCTTTGATATGCTGGCTGCCGGCATGCGCAGAGTGGAGCCTACGGCCCGGCAGTGACATTTCTGTGCAGGCCTCTACGAGACCCGCACAGAAATAGAGCATGCCGCGATTTGTTTTCCGTGCGTGATTTCACACGGACAAATCGCGGCCGTCTGCCTAGGATTTTCTAACACAATCCTATGGCAGCTTCTACGGGCAGAAAAGACAAGCCATCAAATCTATCATCTGGATATAGTAGCATACCTAACTATATACATTGTGACAGGAGTTGTAGTGGATGGGAGATATATTTCTCCTAGACTCCTGTCATTCTGTGAAGCTCACCTGCTAACTACTTAGAAGCTCTAGTGGGTAGGTGTAAAAGGCAAGGTGAGCAGTTCTGGTCTCTCTCTCTGCATGTATTTTCACACATCTAAGGTCTCTTTCCCACAAGCATAGGCGTTTTTATGTGCGCCCACCGCTGCGGTAAAAACACATGTATGGGTGCATAAATCAAACGTTTGTGCGCCCGTTTAGACGGCATGGGCCCAACAAATATATGCCAAGGCCGCAATGCCATTGTCTCCCCTTCCCTCCCCTCCTCCTCGCCGGCTCACCTCCTCTCTCCTTGCCAGCAATTGAGTGGGTGGGACGAGGGGAGGGGGCTAAGTGTTTGTATTTTGGATTTTTTTGTCCCCTTCCTCCTCCTCTGGAGGACGAAAAAGGCAGAAGAAACTTGGTGGCTCAGTCCCTAGCACTGTTGCCTTGCAGCACTGGTGATCTAGGGTCACATGTGACTAAGGACAAACATCTACATGGAGTTTGAATGTTCTCCCTGTGTTTCTGTAGGTTTCCTTCCACACTCCAAAAACATGCTAATAGACCAGGGTGTAGGTAAAGCCTCCTGGGCCCAGGTCCAAAAGTTGTGCAGCACAACCAGCTTCTCCTGCACACCAGCGCTTTCGCCCTGACCTCTGCTCAGTCTGCCCCCTGACCTTGTTCTCCTCCACTCAGAACATCATAGTGGAGGAAACTGAGTGGAGGCCGGAGAGGGAGCGATAACAGTTTCACCTTGCAGTAGAAGCTACCTGCACTGTGCAGAGGACCCAGTGAGAATGTAACTGTGCAGACAATCAGAGTATTAAGGGCCATTTACAGAGGAAAATTATCGCTCAAAATTCATTCAAGTGCATTAAAGTGAGCGATAACTGTCCAGTATAAATGTAAAAAAATTGTTTACTATTAGTTCACCTCTCATTATCACTGATTTTCAGTCAGCATTTAAATTTTAACAAATTGCAGGATTCTCGCTCAGTGTGAATGCTCCCTGCTCAGCAAAGGTGAAGCACTGACACAGATGCCAACAATCCAGCAGCATCTAAATGCTCTTCTATGTCATTGACTGGCTGTGATTGGCTGAAGGCACGTGTGTTTCTGGAGGCGGGGATTTCAACCACTGCGTCCAGAAAGCAATGCTCTGCCGGGGACCAGGAGGGAGTGACAGCCTGCAGCAGCACCGCAGAACGCCAGGAGATGTGAGTAATGACTTTTATTCTTTGCTCCGCTGTATTCCCGGCGTATAAGGTGACAGTTGGGGGGTCGTCTTATACGCCCCGTCGCCTTATACGCCGGTATATATTTTTATTGTAACACATTTCTGGATGAATTGCAGGGAAGGGCTTATATATTTAAGCCCTTCCCGACAATTCATCCCGCGCTCGCTGGCAGCCCATTACTTTCAGTGGAACCTGCTGTATTGCTGGCTCCATTGAATTCAATGGGCAAACATCGTTCTTCTCTGCCACAGCTGTTACAGCTATGGCAGAGGAGAACGATCTTTACGCTGACAGTGGGGGGGGGGGGGGGCTCACTCTTGCCACTATTGTGGCTTAATAGTGGGACCTGGGAACTTGAGATGCAGCCCAACATGTAGCCCCTCGCCTGCCCTATCCGTTGCTGTGTCGTTCCCATCACTTTCTTGAATTGCCCAGATTTTCACAAATGAAAACCTTAGCGAGCATCGGCGATATACAAAAATGCTCGGGTCGCCCATTGACTTCAATGGGGTTCGTTACTCAAAACGAACCCTCGAGCATCACGAAAAGTTCGTCCCGAGTAACGAGCACCCGAGCATTTTGGTGCTCGCTCATCTCTAGTGCTAATCCAATATCAATTTTATTCACTCATCACATAGACAAGCAATGTTTCGGCATGTTGCCTTTCTCAAGCTTCAGAAAGGCAACATGCCGAAATGTCGCTTGTCTATGTGATGGGAGAATAAAATCGATATTGGATTAGCACCATTGATGCTGCTGAAACTCTTTTTTCTGACTATTGGATATATTTTGGGAGTTTTTGATGTGGTCTCCTGCTTCAGCTGATGCATTGGATAGCCCACCTATAATTAGGTTTCTATAGTGGTGCTGCTCACGGATTTTCTATATATTGGACTAAAACAGTGACATGAGACAGACATGGAACATTCTGGAGGGGATCCCCATTAATTCTGGGCCACTACAACAGCTCCTGTTCTGGTAGACTTTGAGTTGTCTTTGCATTACCAGGCGTCTGTTTATGTGAATGCTTGTCTTGAATACTACATATTCCCTGCAGAATGCCTTACTGGCCGGTGGCCAATGCTTCCTCCGGTAAAATGATTTGTTTCTCAGGGAAGCAGGCCTTGGGGTGGAACACTGTTCACCTGGGTGCCTTAATGTGAAAAGGGTTGTCTCTGATAGGACAACTGCCCTGGAGAAAACCTGTCACCGGCTTTGAGCACTAAGTTATGGTGCTCATAGGGCAAGATCCCAGGCAGTTTTTTTCCATACTTACCCACCTCCTGGTGCCCGCCCCGTTAACCCCCAAAAGTTGGAGTGCGGACCATGCAAAGCTGCATGCTGTATATGCGCACTCCCATAGAAAACACAACTGAATGTACGGTCCATGCGCTGACTTTCGAAGGTTGACAGCGCAAGTCTAAAAAAATACCTCCCGGGACTCCTGCCCTATGAGCACCATAACTTAGTTATAGCCAGTGACAGGTTCCCTTTAAATTATCACTGTAATTGACCAGTATATCTGATGTATACTTTTGTAGAGAAATGTATACTGTGGCATTCATGCTGGTTTCTATGGGATAAACACATGAAGACAAGTCTGAAAGGTTTATAATTGGATACCTTAATACGAAGGTACTATACTATATCCCAACACACCATTTAGTGATGCAATCAGTACTGCCATTCAACACTTTTTGTAAATTAATGAGCAGATGGATTGAAAGTGTCCTCTGCAATAGTACTTGGGGACTTATTTCAAAAGTGTTATTATGCGTCTTAAAATTTCAGATATCCAGTGTAATGAGCCCTACTTATTAAAAGTGGGCATCTCCTTGGATTACTTATGTGAATACACCAGTGTGATAATTGTAGCATATGCTAGGAATTCAGTTTGGTATTACATGATAAATGTAACCATTAGACCAAGAAGTTAAATGACTGTGCTGCTAGAGTACAAATTACGTATGCAGCACATGATACACCGCAGTATTAATTTTAGGTAGACTTTAAATTAACATGAAATGACAAGAATGAAATATGTAGAGTTAATCATTGCCCGGAATATAGCAATAACGCTGTGGGTCAGAAGGTAATTATTACCATGTGAGGCATTTGGGTTTGGCAGCTGCTGTAAATTAACATAGAAGTAAGATGTTTAGTATTGGTGCACAGAAATGATACATTTATTTATTACACATGTTTTAAAATACTTCCTTATTCAATACTCATGAGTATAATTACCAGAGGAAGAAAGGCCTGCTGCACACGGCCGTGACAGGCTCCGCCGTGGAATATTCCGCGGCGAAGCCCATCACAGCGCCCCCCAGAGACCCCATACTTACCAGCGGATCCGGCGTTCTCGCTCCCGCATGACGCTTCCCCGCCCACCGCCGCCGCGTCATGTGACACGCCGGCCGCGTCACATGACACGCCCACCGCGTCACATGACGCGGCAGGCGCGTGTCGCAGCGGCGGTAGACGGGGAAGCGTTTTCACGTTATCTTCCACTGTGCTACAGCGGAAGATAGCATGAGCGGACGGCTTCCATTGACTGCAATGGGAGCCGGCCGCGCGTAAACCCGCGGCAAATAGAGCATGCCACGGGTGAGGTCGGGTGATTTCACGGTGCGGAATTCCGCGGTGGAATTCCGCACCGTGAGCACTGAGCTATAAGGTTCAATAGAACCTAATAGCAGCGGGCAACGCAGCAGATTTTCGCCGCGAATTACACGGCGGAAATCCGTTCGTGGGAAGGAGGCCTAAGGCCAGCTTCACATGGCCGTGACGAGCTCCGCCGCGGAATTCCGTGGCGGAGGCCGTCACAGCGCCCCCCAGAGACTCCAATACTTACCTCCGGATCCAGCGTCCTACGTCCCGCAAGACGCTTCGGCGCGCATGCGCAATAGAGTGCGTCACGCGCCGCAGCGTCATGTGACGTGCCGGCCGAGTCATATGACACGCTCAAAGCGTCACATGACGCGCCGGCTGCGTCATATGATGTGGCTGGTGGTAGGCGGGGAAGCGATTTCACGCTATCTTCTGCTGTGCTACAGCGGAAGATAGCGTGACGGACGGCTTCCATTGACTGCAATGGAAGCCGTCCGCGCGTACACCCGCGGCAAATAGAGCATGCCGCGAGTGAAGACGGGTGGTTTTACGGTGCGGAATTCCTCACCGTAAGCATTGTGCTATTAGGTTCAATAGAACCTAATAGCTGCGGGAAACGCAGCGGATTTCCGCCGCGTATTATGCGGCAGAAATCCGTCCGTGGGAAGGAGCCCTAAGAAGCATGACCTGCAAGCATAGTGGTCTCATCTTGACAATATCACTTAAAGGGGTTTTCCACACAAATACTATTGATGACTTATTCCCAGGATAGGTCATCTATAGTTAATCAGCTGGGGTTCGCCATTCGGGACCCAGACCGATCAGCTGGGGTTCGCCATTCGGGACCCTGGGTGATCAGTTGATATGGCAACTGCTGTCAGTGCCACAATACGCAGGGGTCAGAGTGGCCTTGCATAGTGACGGGCACTCGTAATTGCAGGTGCTGCTATCATTGATTTTAATGAGAGCTGTGACTGCAATTATGAGTGCCGGCTATTACCCAGGGGGTAGAAGCCACCTGCTTCTGCTCCAACCAGTGTATTGTGACACTGACAGCGAGTGCCCGATTAGCTGATCAGCCAGGGTCCCACTTGGGTGGCCCCAGTTGATCAACTATAGATGACTTGATTCTGAGGACAGGTCATCAATAATATTTGCATGGAAAACCCCTTTAAGAAATCCCATCCACATGCTGCAGTGAAAATCCACAATGTAAATTGACCTGCGTTATGAATTTTAAATCCACAGCATGTTAATTTATACTGTGTTTTTTAACACAGATTTCAAGCATTAAAATGAGGGTGTGAAAACTGTGGCAAATCTGCTGATTTGTGGCTGCAGATCTGCTATGGATTTACAAGGTATTGAGTAACCCTTAAAAGTTGCGCTGTTTTCATCCATTTAGGCTAACTTCACACTGGCGGGCACGATATGGGGCCGTGAATCCCGCCCCCATATCGTGCACCACACCATGTGACTTCCCCGAGGATATCACGCATGTTCATGTCAAAACAGCCCTGCATCACTTCAGGGAAGAATCAGCTGCAGTGGAGGATTGCGGAGTTTCTCCCGTTGCATTCAATGGGAGACCTTGCGATGTTGCCACCGGTCCCCTTGAAAACAATGGGCGCTGCGATGACAGAAAATGCTACGATGTGTTTCCTGCACAGCATCACATCATGGTGCCATGCAGGGAAACATTGCTCATGTGTATGACCGATATTTGTGCGTCTTGCAATGTACAAATCTCACGCGATTTAGACGCCCGTGTGAAGGCAGCCTTACTGGTTTAATGAAGAAGAAAAAAACTATCATGTAAAGTGCCTCTGTAGATAATGGCATATTATGGTCCTGGCCAGAAGAAGTCATTGAACCATTTGATGTTACAGATATGTAAAGAAACTATTTTGCTTTCATAAGCTTTAGGTCTTGTTCACACGCAATTTTTGTGCACATAATACGCAGTGAAGAGAATCCATTGATTTCAGTGGGTCTTTTCACATGAGTATTTTTACACACAGTTTTCGACTGCATGAAAATATATGTGGCATGTGCTATTTTGATGTGTTTTACGCACCGCAATAGGATATTGATGGCATGGGCTAGACCAAATACACAGGAAATACATAGGCCCTTCAGCATTTATTTTTTACTGTGTGTGCAAATATGCACTGTATTTGTGCGCACAATAACCCGCAGGAAATACAGGGGGGGTGTACACAATAAATCGCATAAATACGCACATGTGAATGAGCCCTTAGGCCAGGGCTTCACAGTGGCTTTGGAAGTGACACACATCATCATTGTTTAGCTCTATGATGTTCTAACCCTATGGAAATCAATCCGGATTGCACTGCAAATCACAAGTAGCTGTGACTGCGACACGGAGATCACAAAACATCCAGCAGTTCAATAGGGTATCAGTTCTGTCCCCAATGTTCCTGTCAGCTGCTTACGATACAATAGTGCCAGCCACAATGCAGTGTACCACAATTGTCCCTTTATTGCAAACCAAAGTGTCTCCCGTTAATGCTAGTTCTGCACTAATAAAGTAATGCAGGCTCTGGAAGCTGAATGTGAGCGCCCTCTAGTGACTCGCATGCATCTTCCAGGTCCTGCACTTATCAGTTGAAGGTGTATTCTAGGACTGTTTTATATATAACATCCTTAGGAAAGGTCATCCTTAGGTCCAACATCCGGCACTCCAGCTGATTAACGGTTTGTCTATGGAAACTAGCACAGCTCCATACATTATGCTGTGGCCCGGAATAGTATCGCAGACTTAGTCCCATCTGCTTGAAATGATTGGAAGTGGTTTTCCAGGATTCACATGTGGCGGAATTTCATCAGGAACAAATCAGCTGTGGAACTTTATAGCTTGTATTTATTTCTAGGTAGATGGAAAAATATGATCCACAAGTACGCTGTCCGTGAAACGTCTTTGGGCACCATGAACACTTACGGTTTAAGGGCAAAACCTTCAAGACGACTACAAAAGTGTTAAATCAAAACAAAAGAAGACATTCTATTTATTTATAAAGTATAAGAAACAAAACCAAAAAAAAAAAATCATTCAAAGCATTTACAACTAAAAAAAACTATTTTTTTTTAATCGAAGAAGCCACCGGCCGGCTGCAGACAAAAGGATTTGGATTCCGGAATTTGCGATTGTCACCCGCACAGATCATCCACATCCATTAGCAAAAGTAGAACATTTGCATGCCGCTCACACGGGCAGACAACGATTGTGATTTCTGCACGCGGAAACAAAAAAAACAAATCGCAGCATGTTCTATTTTTTGTGCGGATTCCGTGCGGACAGCTTCCATTGACATTGGGGGAAAACCGCAGATTTGAAAAAAAGTGTGGAATCCGACCCGTTCGTGTGCAGCCGGCCTTTGGCCACTCTCACACATTTCACACGTCCGAAACCACAGCATTTCACCGTGATTTCACATTGTGTTTTCGAATGCATGTTACAGTGTTAGACAGTGTTTTTTAACACACCCGTTCATTGTGATGGGTAAAGAGGTGCGTTACAAAGTCCTAAAACACGCAAAAATAGAGCAGACAGCGCTCGAAAGATGCTGTTTTAGAAATGCAGCGTTCCGGCGTGGGTCTGTGAAGACCCACTGAAATCAATAGAGGTGTTGTACTAATTGCAGCAAATAGAAGGCTGTGTGAGAGCATATGATTACTGCATATTATGCAGGCGCTGTTCGCCCATATGATACGCGGTAATTCGCAGGCATTTCTTTACGCCGTTCCAATCACATCAGAACGTCGGAACTGTGTAATATGCGGGTGCAAAAAAGAATGCAGCATGTTTTACTTTGCTGTGTATATATGTGAGATACAGCCCATTCTGTATGGGCGCGTATATACACACGTCCATTCGAAATTACATTGCGTATGGGTGGTGTGTATATGCGCCATCGCAGGAAATGTAAACAAAAAAACCCCGTGTACTGTGCACAACAGCGTGCAGGAGTATGCTGTAGTGTGCAGTACAATTTCGCCATCATACATAGCAGTACACATGGTCACAGTGGGCTCCACAGCTGTAAAAACACGTTTTTTTACTGCGAAATTCGCAGCGTTTTTTTTTTCTGCAGGGGTCTTTGGGCTATGGGACATGCAAAGCTAAAATCGCGATCGCGCAAAATCCCGATATCGCGGTAAATCGCGATTTTGCGCGATCGCGATTTTTACATTACAAGTCCCATAGACCCCCTGCAGAAAAAAAAACCCTGCGAATTTCGCAGTGAAAAAAAACGCCAGTGGGTGGGCACCCTTAGGGTGCCTACCCACTACAGTTTTTTTTCACAGCGAAATTCGCAGCGTTTTTTTTCTGCAGGTGTCTATGGGACTTGTAATGTTAAAATCGCGATTTCGGCATTACAAGTCCCATAGACTCCTGCAGAAAAAAAAAATGCTGAGAATTTAGCAGTGAAAAACAAACTGTAGTGGGTAGTCACCCTTAGGGTGCCTTCATACTTGTTATCGCGATATCGCTGCGTTTTTTTAACGTGAATGTCAATAAGACTTTCTAATGTTAAAAACATCTTGCATTAAAATCGCAAAGCCCAAACTTAGTCCTATTGACATTCAGGTTAAAAAATGCATCAATATCACGATTGCAAATGTGAAAGCACCCTTGCACTTACGGCTGTGTGAGCCCACACTTAAAGGGGTTGTCCCGCGAAAAAAAGTTGGGGTATACACTTCTGTATGGCCATATTAATGCACTTTGTAATGTACATTGTGCATTAATTATGAGCCATACAGAAGTTATTCACTTACCTGTTCCGTTGCTAGCGTCCTCGTCTCCATGGTGCCGTCTAATTTTCAGCGTCTAATCGCCCAATTAGACGCACTTGCGCAGTCCTGTCTTCTCCCTTCTAAATGGGGCCGCTCGTGCCAGAGAGCTGCTCCTTGTAGCTCCGCCCCGTCACGTGTGCCGATTCCAGCCAATCAGGAGGCTGGAATCGGCAATGGACCGCACAGAAGACCTGCGGTCCACCGAGGGTGAAGATCCCGGCGGCCATCTTCGCAAGGTAAGTAAGAAGTCACCGGAGCGCGGGGATTCAGGTAAGTACTATCCGTTTGTTTTTTTTAAACCCCTGCATCGGGTTTGTCTCGCGCCGAACGGGGGGGGCTATTGAAAAAAAAAAAAAACGTTTCGGCGCGGGACAACCCCTTTAAGGTGCATTTACACACAGATGATTGCACAAAATTTGGCAGAAACTGACAGTTTTGAGCGATCATTTTGCATAGGTACTAATGGGTTAATCAGCCCTTAAGTACTTCATTGCATGTATTTAGAGAACAGTAGGCGGTCTGTTCTCTAAATACATTGCTATTGTTCTCCAGCAGGACAGTGGCTGTTAACAGCTGTTAAAGAAGGTTATCAGCTGTTAAGAGCGCTGTCCGTGGAGAACTCAGCGTGCGGTCCGTCTTATCTAATTGTCCTGATGGACAAGGATTTTATGCAGACCTGAAGTCAGCGATGGACGAAAAGTGCACGATGGGCGCACCTTTACACACAACGATCATCGCTCAAAAGATGGCTTTTGAGCGATAATCATTGTGTGTAAAAGGGCCTTTAGTCTTTAACTCCCTTTAGGACCAGACACTTTTTATGGATTTTACCCATGTGGTGGTTTTACTGCCCTATTTTTTCCTTCATCTACCAAAATTATTTTTGCCGCATTTTTTCCCTTGACATATAGGGTTTTTTTTTTATATCTTTTTCACTGACTTTTTTCTGTTTTTTAGTTTTATTGTGGGTAAAAAGCTAAAAAAATGATTTAACATTTATAGTTTTTTTTTTTTTTAATTAGTATATTTATGCTAAAATAAGTATGGGAACGGGTTCCTCATTTTGTTTCAGACATTTTAATATATAATATGTATGGTTTTGGATTACAGGGCGCATACGGCGACAGTTTGGGATTATTTTCTTTATGTATATTTTTTTATTTCATTCAGCAATTTTTTCTTACTTATGTAATTATTTTTTTACCATCTATGTCTTTCATGATGTTATATAAGACACATTTCCACTGTAGCTAGAGCATCCATAGTTACAGGGAAAAACATCCCCTGTAGTCACTGGCAGAGCTGATCAGGGTCTGCAAGGACCCTGCAGCTGTGGTGTGCCAGGGAATACCGGTGGTCACGTGACCGCCACTCAAGTAGTGGAAGAAATACTTCCACTTTTTAGTACTTAGTGCTCAATGCAATTACAGTGCTTGGTCCTTAAAGGGGTTGTCCCGCGCCGAAACGTGTTTTTTTTTTTTTCAATAGTTCGGCGCGAGAGAAACCCGATGCAGGGGTTTAAAAAAAAAACGGATAGTACTTCCCCGAATCCCCGCACTCCGGTGACTTCTTACTTACCTTGCGAAGATGGCCGCCGGGATCTTCACCCACGGTGGACCGCAGGTCTTCTCCCATGGTGCACCGTGGGCTCTGTGCGTTCCATTGCCGATTCCAGCCTCCTGATTGGCTGGAATCGGCACACGTGACGGGGCGGAGCTATGAGGAGCAGCTCTCCAGCACGAGCGGCCCCATTCTGAAGGGAGAAGACCGGACTGCGCAAGCGCGTCTAATCGGGCGATTAGACGCTGAAATTAGATGGCTCCATGGAGACGAGGACGCTAGCAACGGAACAGGTAAGTGAATAACTTCTGTATGGCTCATATTTAATGCACGATGTATATTACAAAGTGCATTAATATGGCCATACAGAAGTGCTGAACCCCACTTGCTTTCGCGGGACAACCCCTTTAAGGGGTTAAGATACTTGAGTACTCTAGGTATCCTTTGGACTAGATTTTGTAAAATGATTTTAATTGCTTCCATGAAGCTTGTAATATATTACACAGGCTTTCTTGAGAGGTTAGACACTTATTCCTCACTTCACAGTCCAGTTCTTCCCACAGAAGTTCGACTGGCCATAGAATAGTCGATTGTGGTGGCATTTGCTTTATTTTCAGGGTACGCTCTTCTTCTTTCTTCACCGGGTAATTCTTCCAAAGCTTTGAGGTGTAGAGTGGGTTATTGTCTTGCTGCATAATGAATCCCCGGCTAATTAGTGTTTTTTCTGCAGGTACTGCATGGTGGACAACAGGTATATGCCCCCCAAACTGTTACGGACCGTTCCTCATGTTTGACAGTGTAAGGCATTCGGGCATCAGTTTTTGTTCCCCGAGCATCATACGTACTATCCTACCAGAAGTGATTGGTCACCTCGGCACCAATCAACTTTATTTACACGTTAATACGTAGTGGGGCCTCCTATGGTTCGAATATTCTCTTTGGCATACTTTCTACTAACATCTGGTACATTTTAGGTCTCCTTCACACTGGCAACCGCAATTTTGCCGCGAGACAAATCTCTGCAAAATCACATCTTTTTTCCCCGCGATGCTTTTTCTTGCAAACATCACTGCCACTAGGAGGCTCCATGGGGAAACATGGGAGCTAAAGAAAAAGCAAAACGCAGGAAGATAGGACATGCTGCGATTTTTTTTCACTCCACATTGGTTTCATAATTCTGCGTTGTCGCTCACTCTCACACCGTGTGATTTTATTGCAACCCTGAAGGCACCCTAAGTTGGTATTTCCCTCCATTCATCCTGAAAACATCTGGCCAAGTTCTCTCAAAGTTGGATGCTGTTCATCCCAAAGAGGTTCAGTAGCGTTCAACTTGGGACTCTGTGCAGCCAGTCCAATCATGGAAGATCCTTATCAAGCCAACGTAAAACAGCGTTGGATCTGTGACAAGGCGCGTTGTCTTGTTGGAAGTATGGCTAACCATTCCCAGAGTATTGTCACATTGTCCGCAGAACAGTATTGTCTAGGTACACCTCCATGTTCATGGTTCTTCTCCCTATAACAAACGGACCAGGGCTATGCCACATAAAATATCTGCAGATCATAACCTCTGCCGTACTTAACTGTTGGCGTAACTCACTCAGGTGAAAGGCGTTCCCTGGCATCTTCCACACCCAGGTGCGTCCATCTGATTTTAAGATGGAGTAGCGTGATTCAGCACTCCAGAATGTTCTTCCTGTGCTCAACTGTCCAATGATGACCCTCCTTGCACCATTGTAGATGGGCCAATGCAGCTTCTTTGCGAGAACTTGTCGGGTGTTTGTAGGATGAATGGAGGGAAATACCAGCTAAAGTGTATCAGATGTTAGTATAAAGTATCCACAGAGAGTATCCAGTGTCATTAGGGCCAAAGGAGCCCCACTAGGTATTGAACAAGTCTTGAGCAATAATGTTCTGTGTAAATGCCCCTTAGGCTGGCTTCACATGGGCGTACGGACACGTATGTGCACATTTGTGCTGTGTTTTTACACTTGACTCCCCCTCCCCATTGACTTCTACGGGAACCTTTGGTTTGCAAATATGCAGAAAAAAAGTGTTCTATTTTTTTATTTTGCACCCCTGAAATGCACATGCGAGATACGGAAAAGTGAATGGACCCATTGAGAGCAATGGGCTGCATTATCTGCATATTGCGCGCACATATATGCCCGTGTGAAGCCGGCCGTGTTGTTCAGCCGCTCACCAAGCATCCTCCGGCCCGCCCGGACTCCCCGACAGACGGACCGTGGTGTGGTGATAAATAGGTAACACTATCTGTGTAATGCACACCAGTACCAGCCATTCATTGGTAATTGCTCCATGTAAGCGGACCCCTAGACACACCAGTGTTCCCAACTCCAGTCCTCAGGGACCCCAACAGGTCATGTTTGCAGGATTTCCTCATTATTGCGCAGGTGATTATTGTCAGTCCTCAGACATTCTGACTACAGGATACCCTGAAGACATGACCTGTTGGGGGCGCCACATACACAGAGCCACAGCTCCGCTGGCTGGAGATTACACACAGCTCTCCTCCAGCACTACCCGTCTGTCAGGTTCCCAGCCTGCAGAGCCTGTTCTGGGACACCACGTGATGACACCTCACACCTTCCAACAGAGCACAGAGCGGGCTCCGCCCACAAATGTGAGCGGCCACATGATCGTGACGTCACCGAAGGTCCTTCACCCACTGGCGTCTAGTGCTGGGATATAGTGGCGGAAATGGAGGTGAGATCTGTATACGCGGAGTATGTGTGCGGGGGGTACCTGTGTGATACTGTCTGCTAGGGCCACACAGTACCGCACCCCCTGCCATGTAATAGATGCTGTATCTAAACTCCTCATGTGAAACTCCGGGGGCCACTCAGTACTGCACCCCCTGCCATGTAATAGATGCTGTATCTAAGCTCCTCATGTGATACTGTCTGCTAGGTCCACACAGTACCGCACCCCCTGCCATGTAATAGATGCTGTATCTAAGCTCCTCATGTGATACTGTCCGTGGGGCCACACAGTACTGCACCCCTGCCATGTAATAGCTGCTGTATCTAAGCTCCTTATGTGATACTGTCCGCGGAGGCTACATAGTTCCGCACCCCCTGCCATGTAATAGATGCTGTATCTAAGCTCCTCATGTGATACTCCGGGGGCCACTCAGTACCGCACCCCCTGCCGTGTAATAGATGCTATATCTAAGCTCCTCATGTGATACTCCGAGGGCCACTCAGTACCGCACACACTGCCATGTAATAGCTGCTGTATCTAAGCTCCTCATGTGATACTGTCTGCTAGGGCCACACAGTACCGCACCCCCTGCCATGTAATAGATGCTGTATCTAAGCTCCTCATGTGATACTCCGGGGGCCACTCAGTATCGCACCCCCTGTCATGTAATAGATGCTGTATCTAAGCTCCTCATGTGATACTGTCCGTTGGGCCACTCAGTACCGCACCCCCTGCCATGTAATAGATGCTGTATCTAAGCTCCTCATGTGATACTCCGGGGGCCACTCAGTACCGCACCCCCTGCCATGTAATAGCTGCTGTATCTAAGCTCCTCATGTGAAACTATCTAAAGAAACCCCTCTGCAGCAGCAGTAGTTGTTGTATCTAAGCTTATATGTCCAAGGAGAACCACACAGTACCTGGTTCCTTACTGTGGCATTGGTGTATCTAAGCCCCACTGTGATACTGTCTGCAGGGGCCCACACAACAGCACATTCTCAGCCGTGTAAAACATCTTTTCCTCCCTGATGTGGTGGAACTTGAGGACACAAGTCCCCATCAGTGAAGTGTATCTAAGCCGTCACTCCCACAGCCGTATGCCGGTTGTGTCCAGGAATCCTGGGTTCGACTTGCATGGCACAACCCACCAGTGTGCTGCCCAATGCCTGCGGGCGCTGCATGTCCCATTCTAGTTCGTGTAGGGGAAAAATAGGACAACAGGGATATATTTTTTTCTGTACACATGGATAATCTTTAAGCGGAGGCGGCCCGGGCCAGAAGAGGTCCGTCAGCGGAGACGGCCCGGGCCAGAAGAGGTCCGTCAGCGGAGGCGGCCCGGGCCAGAAGAGGTCCGTCAGCGGAGGCGGCCCGGGCCAGAAGAGGTCCGTCAGCGGAGGCGGCCCGGGCCAGAAGAGGTCCGTCAGCGGAGGCGGCCCGGGCCAGAAGAGGCCCGTCAGCGGAGGCGGCCCGGGCCAGAAGAGGTCCGTCAGCGGAGGCGGCCCGGGCCAGAAGAGGTCCTCGAGGGAGGTGGAGCAGGCCAAAGAACATTGTGTAAAACCCCAGGATAGTTGCTTATGCGGTCCGCAGTTGTCCCGTGTAAATAGACCGTAACAGTATGTTCATACGTAGTGGAAAAGACGCAGAATTTCCCTGACTGATTCCTCAGCAGATCCATCCAAAACAGAGCCAGAATCTGCACAAATTGTGATGAAATATCTGCTGTATATCCACAGCTGATTCCAGAAGATCTGGCACTCCTCTCACCTCCAAAGCCTTCCTGCTGTCAGCGCTCCCCGACAGGTTCTGTGGAAGTGGCAGCGCAGCTCTCACTGTAGGGTGCCGCGGAGCGCTGACAACGGGAAGGCTAGGGGAGTGCGGATACACAGCCAATTTCAAGTCAAACTCCGCAGCACTGTATACTCAGTGAGGACCCACCATAGCTCCTCCTCAGCATGATATTTGTCATTGTTAGGGTGGTCTCACACCTGTACTGGGGAATCCCCTTTCCTGTTCCATTCGTGGAGTAGGAAAGGGGAATCCTTGCGGCCGAACGGCTCCATCTTTGGATGAAACTGAGCAGCTCTGGACGGGGTCCGCCCGCCTTATGCCCAGCTGCCAAGCTTTTAGACAGAAGAAAAAGTGTTGTTATGCAGTTCTTGCAGTGTTTTCAGCCGGATCTGTAACGGAACCTCCGGCCGGACGCAGGTGGAGGTCCAGTCTGAATCAGTTTCATGTATATATATATATTTATGGCACCTGCAGACGAGTGTAGGCTTATATACGCTCGTGAAAGCATGACCTGATTGCACTGTGAATGATGAGGTATGCTAAACTGTCAACCGCAGCCAAAAGCTAAAGTAAAATCGAGGCAAGGCGCCACATTTTAAATCACAGCGCTTGCCGTAATGCATGTGTGAGGGAGGCCTAAAGCCTCTGTGGTTTTGGTTTGGATCCTAAATGGAAGCGGATATATAGACCTTGTTCATTATGGTCCTTCTTGTGAGTCCAGCTCCTCCATAAAGCTTCTGGAGCAGTTCAGCTTCTTGCAGGAAGCACTCCTCTAGTGTTACAGCTGTAACAAGATGGGGATATGTTGGGAAGTTTGGATGCTTGATGTGAAGGGCATCCTTTGGGACTCCGTGCGTCCTGTGCACATCTGGAGACAGCGACGTCACATTTTCCCACATGTATGTCCTTTTCTGAGGGTTATTCAGCCCTTTAACATGTAACGATACAACCATAATCGCCATTTGTATCCGTAAACAGAAAAGGCAGTTTACATGGCCAAAGCTGTGGAAGATTGGCTGCGTTGGAGCGGTCTCCATATGCTGGACAAGCCGATATGTGTAGCTGGTATATAATGTTATAATATAATATACATCATTATCATCAGACAGTCTCTACTGGTGCTGTGAGTGAAGAAAGGAACACAAGCGTATAAGTTCTCGGATGTTTCCTGGTTCGTTGGTCTATAGCACATGTGTCAAACACAAGGCCCGCGGGCCGAATCCGGCCCGCTGCCTCATGTTATGTGGCCCGCAGCGTGCCGACGCCGCTCACCACTGAAGCAATTACCGCTGTTCCCGGCTCACACTGACGTCAGTGTGCAGCCAGGATCCTCCTCCCCGAGTCCCCTGCTCTTCAGTTCCGCAGGAGAGGACTTGGGGAGGAAGCATGCCGAGCGCACACACTGTAGTCAGAGTGTAGCCGGGATCAGCGCGAGCAGAAGGAGAGCGGCGCTGACTGCAGGGAGCAGGTAAGTATAAGGGTTGGGGGAGGGTTACTGCTGCGCACGTGCGCAGGGGGGGTAATATTGGTGCTGGAAGGGGTTAATATTACTACTACTGCTGGGGGGGGATGGGGTTAATATTACTGCTGCTGGGGGGGTAATATTACTGCTGCTGGGGGGGGGTAATATTACTGCTGCTGGGGGGGGGTAATATTACTGCTGCTGGGGGGGGTAATATTACTGCTGCTGGGGGGGGTAATATTACTGCTGCTGGGGGGGGTAATATTACTGCTGCTGGGGGGGTAATATTACTGCTGCTGGGGGGGGTTGTTAATGTTACTGCTGCTGGGGGGGGTTGTTAATGTTACTGCTGCTGGGGGGGGGGGTAATGTTACTGCTGCTGGGGGGGGGGTAATGTTACTGCTGCTGGGGGGGGGGTAATGTTACTGCTGCTGGGGGGGGGGTAATGTTACTGCTGCTGGGGGGGGGGTAATGTTACTGCTGCTGGGGGGGGGGTAATGTTACTGCTGCTGGGGGGGGGGTAATGTTATTGCTGCTGGGGGGGGGGTAATGTTACTGCTGCTGGGGGGGGGGTAATGTTACTGCTGCTGGGGGGGGGGTAATGTTACTGCTGCTGGGGGGGGGGGTAATGTTACTGCTGCTGGGGGGGGGGTAATGTTACTGCTGCTGGGGGGGGGGGTAATGTTACTGCTGCTGGGGGGGGGGGTAATGTTACTGCTGCTGGGGGGGGGGGTAATGTTACTGCTGCTGGGGGGGGGGGTAATGTTACTGCTGCTGGGGGGGGGGTAATGTTACTGCTGCTGGGGGGGGGGTAATGTTACTGCTGCTGGGGGGGGGTAATGTTACTGCTGCTGGGGGGGGTAATGTTACTGCTGCTGGGGGGGGTAATGTTACTGCTGCTGGGGGGGGTAATGTTACTGCTGCTGGGGGGGGGGTAATGTTACTGCTGCTGGGGGGGGGGTAATGTTACTGCCGCTGGGGGGGGGGGGTAATGTTACTGCCGCTGGGGGGGGGGGGTAATGTTACTGCTGGGGGGGGGGTAATGTTACTGCTGCTGGGGGGGGGTAATGTTACTGCTGCTGGGGGGGGTAATGTTACTGCTGCTGGGGGGGGGTAATGTTACTGCTGCTGGGGGGGGGTAATGTTACTGCTGCTGGGGGGGGGGTAATGTTACTGCTGGGGGGGGGGGGTAATGTTACTGCTGGGGGGGGGGTAATGTTACTGCTGGGGGGGGGGTAATGTTACTGCTGGGGGGGGGGGGTAATGTTACTGCTGGGGGGGGGTAATGTTACTGCTGGGGGGGGGTAATGTTACTGCTGGGGGGGGGGGGGGGTAATGTTACTGCTGGGGGGGGGGGTAATGTTACTGCTGGGGGGGGGGGGTAATGTTACTGCTGGGGGGGGTAATGTTACTGCTGGGGGGGGGGTAATGTTACTGCTGGGGGGGGTAATGTTACTGCTGGGGGGGGTAATGTTACTGCTGCTGGGGGGGGGGTAATGTTACTGCTGCTGGGGGGGGGGGTAATGTTACTGCTGCTGGGGGGGGGGGGTAATGTTACTGCTGCTGGGGGGGGGGTAATGTTACTGCTGCTGGGGGGGGGGGTAATGTTACTGCTGCTGGGGGGGGGGTAATGTTACTGCTGCTGGGGGGGGGGTAATGTTACTGCTGCTGGGGGGGGGTAATGTTACTGCTGCTGGGGGGGGGGTAATGTTACTGCTGCTGGGGGGGGGGTAATGTTACTGCTGCTGGGGGGGGGGTAATGTTACTGCTGCTGGGGGGGGTAATGTTACTGCTGCTGGGGGGGGGGGTAATGTTACTGCTGCTGGGGGGGGGTAATGTTACTGCTGCTGGGGGGGGGGGTAATGTTACTGCTGCTGGGGGGGGGTAATGTTACTGCTGCTGGGGGGGGGGGGTAATGTTACTGCTGCTGGGGGGGGGGGTAATGTTACTGCTGCTGGGGGGGGGTAATGTTACTGCTGCTGGGGGGGGGTAATATTACTGCTGGGGATGATGTTGCTGAGGGGTTATTACTAGTGAGTTGGTATATATTACTGTGGGGGTTACTATTACTACTGGAGCCACTGTGGGGTACCCTATTACTACTTGGGCCCCTGTGAGGCTCGCTATTACTAATGGGGCCCCTGTGGGGCTCGCTATTACTAATGGGGCCCCTGTGGGGGTCAATATTGTTACTGGGGCCACTATGAGAGTCACTATGACTACTGCGACCACTATAGGGGTCACTATTAGGGCTCGTTCACATGGGGGCGTAATCGTATTTCGGTCGCACAAATACGCTGCGTATTTGCGAAATCGAAAATCGCTTATGCCTGCATATTTGGGCACGCAAAAAACACAGATGGGCCCACTGAGATGGTGCGCAAATATGCAGTGAATACATAGGTTTCCTGTGCATTTACTACAGATTGGCACGGCCCATTCACTCCAATGGTCTATTGCGGTGCGTAGTATGCAACAAAATAGGTCATGCTGTGTGAAAATATACATCGTGTGATTAAACTCAGTGAAATCAATGGCTTCTATTCACTGCATATTATGTACGCAGATACGCTTGTGTGAACAGGCCATTACTGTACTGTCTTACAATCGGCCCTTTGAAGGTCACCATAAGTCGATGTGGCCCTCGGCTAAAATGAGTTTGACACCCTTGGTCTATAGTAACACACCAAGAGGGCATACGAAACAGTTAATGCTCTGAGTGCTTGCAGGATTTCGTGATGCGCCAAACTCCTGATAGATTTTGTTGGATTTGATTAGGGTCTTTGGCGAGTAAGGAAACCTTTAAGTTCCATTGCTTAGAAGGTTAATTCCATCTTCCAAAGACTTGACAACAAAATTTGTGTTGTCCTTGGTGATCAAAATTCGTACTGGAAACTCCACCTCTGCAGGACCTTGTAGTCCTTGGATGATGTTGTATCAGGGAGACATTGCCTAGCTGCTTCCAGTAGTTTTCCTTTATGTGGAAGAAGTGGATATGGGCCAGAACATCCCTCAGTACATGATCCTCCGGGTGTTTGGGGCGAGGGATGCCCTATAACTTATGAAGTCCTGTACTGGGCACTCAGACTTGCACGAGGTTCTGTAGATATCGCTCAGGGGCCAATACGGATTCTGGAATCCCCCTGAACCTCACGTTGTTGGGGCATGACCTATCCTCCAAGTCAGCCACCTTATCTCGAAGTTGGTCAAGCTCCGACTCCAGGTTATAGTGTGCATCAATAAGGGAGCTACGTGATGTTGTAAATCTGCCATCTTTGTCTCCACGTGGTTCTGCCGCACTGATAGGTTGGCTAAGTAAAATTAGATTTTGTAGAGTCTTCAACATAGTTTTAAAGGGGGTATCTGTGTCAGTCACCGGGATATCATCAAAGATGTCTACTAAGGATGAGGATGTAGAAGTGATGAATCGCTCACCTCTGTATCAGACGCTCCTTCGGGAGTCCAGTCTCTGTTCTGGGCTAGCAGAAGAGTAATTGATGATGATGACGTAGCTGCTGTGAAGACTTGCGCTTGGTGTCCGTGGGACTGCTCTCTGCGGTGTTGGGCGCAGTAGTGATCAGAACAGCGTGGTTGGAAAGGAAAGCCTCACTGTTGGAGGGTTTGAGGCTGTGTTCTCGCCACTGCCCTGTGGGCTCTGGAATTGGAGAGTGCCCATGAGCTTCTGACCATGCCATTTTGGTCTCGCACTGGGGACCAAGAGAAGAAGAAATTTATGGGCTTGTTTGGATCAAATAATGTCCAACAAGTCTTTAAAACAATGATTGGGAATTGAATACCAAGTCAGAATCCATACACAGACAGCTGTTTTGGGGGGTTTGACCCTCATCAGTCTGCAGTAGGTTTCTGGCTTGGCTAGTGTGATTAGTCACTGTAAAGTCGTTTTTGGGCCCCGGTAGTTCTCCTCTAGGCAGCCATTGAGTCCATCAGCCAAGCCTCGCCCTCGGCTACCGGTGGTTTTGATGCAGAATTGAAAATGGTTTTAATCTACCTGCAATTCCACCTCAAACTCCACAGTTTGACCTGCAGAGTTTGGTGTGGAATTCCACAACGGTAGATTAAAGGGGCTGTGCAGTTAACAATAGCATGAACTGTCTTAAATAATAAATGGAGCAGTACTTACCTGACCTCTGCTCTGGGGAGCCAGCAAGGTCACCCTGCCGTCCTCCCATCATTGCTGTGAAAGATAACTTCAGCGGAAGTCACCAGACTTCTGCTGAAGCGTTTCCATTTTGAACTCCTAGCATCATGGCACCCAGGATGCGAGTGCTGATGCCAGGAGAACGAGCAATGACGCGGCAGCGGTCACCCGACTTACTCTGATGTCAAATTTAAGAACAATCACGATACAGATGGCGGGGCAACATTGCTGGATCCCCGTGGCAGCGATTGGGTAAGTACTGCTCTCCTTGTTATTTTAAGTTAGTTTGTGCTATTGCTGAAATGTTAGCTGAGCCATGGTGTGATATAATGCTAATTGTGCTGGTACCAGTGTGTATATATCATCTTCTGTCTTATTTAGGACACTGGACAGGATGTTGTCTCCTCACCCACCACCCCTGGAGCTGGGAAGTCCAAGGTAAATACATTCCGATGATGTATTTTTATTACATTCTTAACCCAGTTCCAGACTGGCTGAGTGTATTCCTGGAATGTGTGGCCTTCATGTCTGCTAACATTATCTCTGAATCACAAGCGGCTGCTTGTGTTTGGTTTTTTAACTTCCTGTAAGATTTTCGGACTATATCTTACATCTACAATTGGCCTCAACAGCCAGAATAATGAAACCGTTTGATAATAGTAGCTTTTTTGTGCTCATTTTCTGCATATTGTTGTTATAGAGTAAGTTATACTTTATACATGTTCTCTGCCTACAAAGTGGTTTTATGTTAAATGTCTTCTAGCTGGACTCGCTGCCTAAAGAAGATCTTATCAAATTTGCAAAGAAGCAGATAATGCTTATTCAGAAAGTCAAATCAAGATGTGCAGGTATGATTGTGGCGTTTTAAGGAATACTCTATTTATCCCATGCTGGACTTACACTTACATCCTGTTTGAGAATATGGAGTTAACTGCTATAGCTAAGGCCGAATGCACACAGCTGGGTCGGATTCTGCATGCGGGATCCTGCAGCGGAATCTGACCCTGTGCCTGGCCGGTGATTCCCGCGTACCTGTCCGGATTCTTTATAATCTGTATTGCGGATGTGCAGGCCGGCACACATGCACAGTACAGACCATGCTGCGCCGCCGCTAGGCAATGATGCGGATTCCGTGGCCCGTCCGGCTTCCATTGACTTTAATGGAAGCCATCCATGCGGAATTCGCACTGAAATAGAGCAGGCTGTGATTTTTTTTTTACCTCCCCGAGCAGAAAATTGCAATTGATTTCCTCTCGTGGACATGGGAAAGCAATTTTCAATAGCATGTTAATAGGCAGCATTTGCGGCGGAATCCGGAGGCGGACTCCCGCTCTAGATTTTGCAATGCAAATATGCTTGTGTGCATTGGGCCTAAAGCAGAGAGACCAGTGGATGCTTCCTTTACCCTTCAGCAATGCTAACCATTTTTCCTGGTAGCGGTACCTCCTGAGATATTTGTGGAAAGGCCAGAAGATGGATGTACAGATCTAGCAAAGTTTAAATTGACACTTAAAACATTAAATAAACTGTTGCGCAGAACTTTTCCCTTGTACAGATAGTCCCCGACTTGCGAACATTCGACTTACGAATTTCGCTAGATACGAACTATCTGTCCTGCACAGTATGATGTAATGCTATGGCATTACATCATACTGTGCAGGGACCGGGCAGGCTTCTATCAAGCCTGATAGAAGCCTGTCCGGTCAGATCGCGGTTGCTAGGCAGCCGGGGGCCTTCTGAAAGGCCCTAGGGCTGTCTATGCAGAGCGCCTATCAAGCCGTGCGCTTGATGGGCACTCTGCATAGACAGCCCTGGGGCCTTTCAGGAGGTCCCCGGCTGCCTAGCAACCGCACAGCGTCCTGCGATCTCATCGTGGGACGCTGTACGGGCCCCCTGAACGTCGGGTGCAGCGGGCACCCGGCGGCAGCAGTTCCGACGAGCCGCGCCGCTCGGCGGAACTGTTAACACTCTAAATACCGCTGTCAGAGCGGTATTTAAAGTGTTAACAGTTCTGACAAGCGGCGCGGCTCGTCGGAACTGCTGCCGCCGGGTGCCCGCTGTAAGAACAGCCGGCAACCGACGTTGTATGGAGCGGGGTCCACCCGCTCCATACCATTTGTTCGACTTGCGAACAAAACGGACTTGCGAACGGGCTCCCGGAACGGAACCTGTTCGCAAGTCGGGGACCACCTGTAAATGGCTTTTGATGTATTAAGATAACTTGTTGCAGTAAGTAATCGCCGTTGTGTTAAATTTTGCAACAACTATACAAAATGCCCGCAATGACATTAACTCTTTCCAGCTTTGTACTGTACTTGTTCCCGAAAACCACCATACATGTACAGCACTAGGATGATGTGGACTCAAAGAGCGGAGTCCTTGCCATCAGCCACAACTGTTTGCTGTAACGGCCTGGATCGGACATCACTCTGATCCCTGCTGATTGACTCCTTTGATGGCCTGGTCATCAGAGTGACCACGGTATCTAAGGAGTTCAGTAGAGGGGCTCTCATCCTCAATGGTGCCCCAGCAACATGATTGTGGGGTACATAAGGGTCATCCTATGAGACGGGCCCTTAAACAAGACCCTTAGGTCTGCCCTTTTTTCAACACACTGCCTACTGTGTTTCCCCAATAATAAGCCATACCCTGATTTTCTGGGTGGGGTTGAAATATAAGCCCTCCCCTGAAAATAAGCCCTAGCTAGGCTACATGTAAAAAAAAAAAAACAATACTCACCTAGCAGCCGGCGTTCAGGTCCCTTGCGATGGCCTTCAGTGCTGTTGCAGGCTGCTATGTCCTCCTTTATGCCGAAAGAGCAGTTCTTCCTGGTAGCGGGGCTTGAATACCCCACTTCCAGCAAGCTAATGCTCTGATTGGTTAATTGAGCGCCACATCAACCAATGAAAGCCGGCTCTGTATTAACCAATCACAGCCATTCAATAATTGGCAGTGATGTAGGGGTGGGATATTCAAGCCCCGCTACCAGGAAGAACTGCTCTGTCCATGTGCCGGAGGACACGGTGGCCTGCAGCAGCGCCGAAGCCCATCGCGAGGGACCCTAACAGCGGCTGTTAAGTAAGTATTATTAGACACCCCCCGAAGATAAGACACTGTGCCTCTTTTGAGGCAAAAATTAATATAAGACAGTATCCTAATTTCGGGGAAACACGGTCGTAGGCAGAACCTAATAGAAAGCCTGACAATGTAGCACTAAGCATCTAAAAAGAGTGCCTCTGCATTACCAGTACAATTCACTGATATGAATGGAATATTTGTAATGATAGTCCCTGTGTTAATGCTGCTGGGAAATAGAATACTTAAGGACCTTTTTACATGGTCCTATATTGCGTATGAATGTCCCCCTCCCTCCCTGCCCTGGGCCATGTTAGAGGGACAACCATCAACCAACATATGAGCATTCACTGTTTGTTGTTTCTTAGCTCGCTGCCTAACTGTACATATTTCTCCATGTACTATAGCCTATGGAGAAGAACAATGGAAGTTATTCTTTGTCTATGTAAAAGAAATTTAAATAAGCAACAAGTGCATGCTTTGTTAAACAGTGTTTATTACATCGGGCTGACAATCGGTCTGTGAGCCTTACAGCTGATCCCTTGTGGCCCTAGAAGGATGACTCTTTGTGACCAATTATTGTCAAGGGACCCCTCTAACAAGTAGTAATTTTCCAAATTCAAAAGCACCTTTGATTGAAAAAAAAAAGAAAGTATAAGTCTGACTGCTGAGACTTCCACCAATGCCTTGTTTCCAATTTCCTGAGGAGAAATGTCACATGTACAGTTACATTTCATGCTACATTATGCATGGTACTGGTGCATCTTTTCTCCACTGGAAGAATCGGTGGAGACATGGGTTAGTGGCCCTTTCACGCCCCAAGTGGTGATTGGTTGGGAGGAGTGTCTTTGTGAATCTCCAGCCTGCTGCACCCATCAATCTGGAGGCCAGTGCACCCTGCTGTGAGGATGGCCTTTTTGGTAAGCAGCATGCTGCTTGTTGTCCGGCTTCTCCAGCTCTGCCGTCCTGACAGCGGCCCACACCAAACCATAGAGCTGCAAGCTGCATGCTTAGCAGTCCCAGCACAGAGCACTACAACATTGCACAGGACACTGCTGCTGAAGCAGTCTGTTTCTCTCCAGCAGAGCCTCCATCACTCACCCTTCGTCCACTCCAAATCCAGCCCTGCCATCTGCGCCAGCTGTGTGCTGCGACTATCCCCGCTGGCAGCCTCCTAGCTCCGCTGTGACTCTCGTCCCCGCCGGCCTGCTATCTCCACTGTCACAGTCTCCGGTGCCCTGCCATGTGTCTGGTCACAGGCCCGCGGTCAGTCTCCCCGACGGCCTTTTCTCTGTGCTCCTGGCTCCGCTCTCACTCTCCTCCCCGCTGGTCTCCAATGGATTGATGTATGCGTGGGCGGACGGCAAGTAACAGTGGGGACGGGACAGCAGAGACCAGGAACCAATCAGCAGCTAGGGGCATGACCAGGTTGCTACCTCCAGCTAAGGCCGGTCAGCCCCCAGCTGCTGGTGGAGACAAGATGCACCAGTACCATTATGAACTATAATTATGAGAATCCACCAATATGAGGCCCCTTCCCTCTAAATATGGGGTCATAGAAATTATTTACGGCCTTCAAGTTTATTCCATGATCATGTCTGAAGTTTCCCATAATTTGGTAGGTTCCCCACCAACATTGTAGGTGATTAAAGCTGAATTTTTTTTGTCCTGCGATGTCAACACTTGTTACCGTTTCTAATTTGCAGATTTAGAAAAAGAAGTGGAAGAATTGAAATCAAAACCAACTACAGGAGCGGCAGATGATGTTGTACAGGTAGGGATTAATTATATCACGGTTAGTAGAGCATTGCAGACAAACATTGCAGACAAGTGTGTATAATATGTGTATCTTATTACATTGTAGCAGATTTTTGCTGGTCATATTTGCAGCTGCCTCAGTTCTTTAAGATTTTAACATTTTACTGAGCAGAATGACATAGTGACTAATTTATCTAGTCTAAAGAAAAAAAAACGTGACTGCTGCTATTCATACCTTCTTGCCGTAGTGTGTGCTTATATGTGTGTGTGTGTGTGTGTGTGTGTGTGTGTGTGTGTATATATGTGTTTGTGTATATATATATATATATATATATATATATATGTGTATATATAATATTGATTGTACAGTTATCCATGGGAAAGTGGCTGTAAAAATGCCAGTCCAACATGTTGAGAAGGGCTCCTTTTGTACTTCTGCTGTCAGCCCTAGAATAGTAATTAGTGAGGTTTATAGTTACCTATAACCTTTCTTCTCTTTTTTTTTTTAAACTTTGTTTATCGAAATATTTGTCAAATTATAGTAAAATCAACAAGTACAGAATCATACGAGAGTTAAAATACATTGTTCCTGTTTCAGAGCATATAAATTAAGTCCCACAGTCCAATACATACAAGTAATTTGTCAGGTAGTAAAGCAAGTATCCCCTCCATCCCCAATTACTCAGGTAGCAGATAACAGAGATCCCAAACCACTTGTAAATAGTGATGTCAAATAAGAATCACACCAAGCCTCCCCCACCCCCTTATCTTTCCAAAGTTCTCAGGACAATTTCTGCATACAATGTTTTAATAAATTAGGGTAATGTTTATCATGTTTTTCCACTGAGTAAAGCCCCATTTACACTCAATGATTATTGCTAAAAATGCTTTCAAATTATGGCTTTTGAGCAATAATTGTTGCCTGTAAACGATTCCATCTTTCGCTCTTTGGCTGAACTATGATTTTTAGGTCAGCATAAAATCCATCATTCAGGCGGAGAGAGATAGCAGGGACCGCACGCTGTGTTCTCCACGGGAGAAGCTGATTACATTGTATTCATCTGGCAGCCCGTGCAAAGTTAATGCAGCTGAGTGCAAAGTCCAGACCTCATGCTGGGATTTGCAAACAGCTAGTGGAGGCTCATGTACACGTAAATGATGCTGATAAAGTGCAAATGGGCGTTAGTGCTCATTAGTACTTTATGCAAAATGATCACTAAAACTGTCAGTCTTTTAATTCTTTGAAATATTGTCTTTGCTTGTAAATGATCCTTTACAGAAGATGCTCTGGGTGCCATCTATTTAAGGGCTATCGCCATGTGGGTGAGAAGAAGAGTGCTACTTTAAAAGATTTGTGAGTGGTGTGTCCAGATGTCTTCTCCAAGGATGCCCAAAAGGCATACCTAAATAGTGCCTGGTATTGCATGACCAGCACCATCGAGAGCACCGCCAACACTTGTTCCCAAAAAGCTGCCATCCCAAGACAGCACCATATGAGATGCATAAAGTCTGGCCTTTGTTCAGAGTACTGATAGCACCCTGCATATGGCAACTGACAAATTCGAAAGATTGAGTTGGAGTGAGATAACAATTGAACCATTTTATTATTAGCAGAAGAAACCGTTTTCAGTAAGCTGAGGGGAGATCTGTCACCACTTCTCAATAATCCCCACAGGTGTTATTGTCATACGAGTGTTTGTACGATATTGAGATAAGTCCTCTAGGACTATGACTTCTTAAAATTCCTATCCTGGGATATGAAGAGATGAGTAGATGAGTTTAAAGCATGTCTTAGTTGCAGAAATGTATAAAAGGCGGCTCGAGGAATGTCATGGGATTGCCGAGTATATGAAAACGGTTTCCTGGTACTTGAATCACATAAATGTTCTAAACCGTATACCCCGTGGTCACCCCAGAATTGGGACTCCTGCCAATTTAAAAGCTGGTGTACCGAAGGGTTGTTCCAAAGTGGAGTTTCAGCTGTAACCCCTTTAAATTGTGCCATTGTCTTAGCTTGTTGCCAGACATATCTGGCAAGTTTATGTAGGCCTTAGAAGTGTCTGAGATTTCTTTTAAGGGCTTGCTCACATGAACACATTTGCACAGCATATTGCGCACACACATTGTTTTCAATGATTTCGTTCACATTGGTGTATTTTGCATGCACATCGTTCGCACAAACAAAATACCCAGCATGTTCTATTTTCAAGCATGTTGCCCACAAACATAGTACATATTAAACTAATTTAACTTAATTGTCCATCACGCAAATATGAAGTGCAAATGCGGTTACGCCCGTGTGAAGCCTGCCTAGGACAGGCCACAGAGTTTGTAAATTTAGAATATGCAATAAATGATGCTCAACATTAGGAAGCTCCGTATTCATTATCCATGATTTAAAGGGGTTCTGACATGAAAAAAAAAAAATTGCACTCACCTTGCCTGGCCTGGCCCGATCGCCAGGCATGTCCCCTCCAGCCGGCATCTTCTTCTGTGCCTTTAAAGCAGAGCAGGAGCGGTCAAAAAGACCGCTTCCTGCTCTGGTCCGTCCGTCAGGCACTTCCGAGGTCAACGGACGGACCGCCACAGCAAGCACGTCACAAGCAGTGCTTGCTGTGGGCGGCCCGTCCGTCCTGGCTGAACTCCGGAGTGCTGAGCATGCGCAGTGGAGACGCGGCCCGTCCTGACTCCTGTCAGAGGGCACCTCTCCACTGCGCATGCGCGCGATCCCGGAGCGGCACGCATATTAACACATTCTGCCGCAGTTCTCCAGCGCGGCCGATTCACCCAATCAGCTGGCTGGAATCGGCACATGTGACTACACAGCGTGCACGCGGATTGCCTGCAGCAGCCGTGTGCACTACACAGTACAGTTAAGCAGCCGTGTACTACACACTCCACTTAAGCAGCACGGGGTTAGGTTTAGGGTTAGGTTTAGGGTTAGGGTTAACTAAACCTAACCCCAACCCTAAACCTAACCCTAAACACTAACCCTAAACCTTAACCCTAAAGCTTAACCCTAACCCAAAACACTAACCCTAAACCTAACCGTAAACCTAACCCTAAACCTAACCCTAAACCCTAACCCCGTGCTGCTTAAGTGTAGTGTGTAGTACACGGCTGCTTAACTGTACTGTGTAGTGCACACGGCTGCTGCAGGCAATCCGCGTGCACGCTGTGTAGTCACATGTGCCGATTCCAGCCAGCTGATTGGGTGAATCGGCCGCGCTGGAGAACTGCGGCAGAATGTGTTAATATGCGAGCGGCGCGGCTGCTGGAGGAAGAAGACTGCCTGCCGGGAGGCATACTAGCACTTTCTGCTTAGGTTAAGCAGCGCTGCTGATTAGAGCCACCTGATTGGCTCTTCGGCACCACGTGACTGCACAGCGTGCACCAATCAGGTGGCTCTAGTCAGGCTGCTTAACCTAAGCAGAAAGTGCTAATATGCTGCCGGGAGATGACCCCCCGATGTCAACAACAACAGGAGAACAGGTAAGCATAAGATTTTTATGCTTTAGCAGCCATTAACCCATGGGTTCCCTGGGTCCATTAGGCAGACCAGGGAACAATGGCTGCTAAAGCATAAAAACATTATTCATGTCAGAACCCCTTTAATGTATCCTTGCTGTCCAGCCAGATAATATAGGGATATACATAGCTTTTTTTTCTTCATATCTGGTAAGGCGTTTCCAGACGGATCTTTTGGGTGCTGTAGAATAGACAATCCAAGCTTAGACCTACCATTTCTCCAAATAAAGGGCCGCATGAAGGAAGTAAGTGACGTATACAGAAGGGGACAGGTATATCCGCATTCTCCAAGGCATATAAACATTTAGGGAGGATAATCATTTTAATTAAATTTATTCTGCCTGCCACTCAAAGTAGAAGTAGTTTCCAGGTAGAGAATTTAAGCATGGAAGAAAGGGATAAATATTGAGGTTGTAAGAAGAGTCTCTGTGATTATAATACTTAGATATTTATAATAGTGAACTATTTTGAGCCATAGAAAAGCCCCCCCCCCCCTACCGTAACTCCTTTAACTGTTTCAGCACGCGGCCTTTTTTGTTTCTCCATTTTTGTTTTATCATCCCCACTTAAATCAAAGAGTTCTGACTTTTTTTTTGCTTTATGCATCCTACCTACCCGTTCAATAGGTATAGCCTAACATCCTTAGTATATATGCAGAGTCTGTCATGTATTTTTTTTTTGCTTCTTTTAGGCTCTTACTGAAAGACTGGATGCTGTTCTTCTGGAAAAAGCAGAAACTCATCAACAGTTTGTTTCTATGAAGAAAGAATTAAATAAAACAAAAGAAGAATCTGAGGTAATACTTTATTTTTTTTAGAAGCAAAAAAAGCCTATTTTTAAGGTCACCGTCACACGGGCGCTAAAATCACGTGAGATTTGTGCGTTGCGAGATGCATAAATATCAACCCCATTCTTTTGAATGGGATCATACATATTAGCTATGTTTTCCTGCATGGCACCGCGATGCTATGCAAGAACACATCGCAGCGTGTCCTATCTTTCCACGTGCTCTTGCATTGCAGCGCACATTGTTTTCAATGAGACTGGCAGTAGCAGCACAAGGTCTCCCATTCAAAGGAGGATTGTTTCTCCCCCGTAGTGATGCGAGGCTGTTTTGACACAAAAATGCCTCGCATCCTCGGGAATTCACATTGTGTGGGGCGTGATATGGGGACGGGATTCACGGCCCCATATCACGCTCGCCCTCGTGAAGATAGCCTAAAGCAAATTTCACAAAAGGGGCGAGCGTGATATCAGGCCGTGAAATTCAGCTCACGCTCCAAAGCGTGTGTTTTGGTTTTTTTTTCCCACAGATGCAAGGCAATTTTGTGCACCTCTCAGGCCATGGAATATTTTTTTCGGCCCCATTGAAAACAATTGGCGAGGTGTTCAGAGGCAATGCCCAAGGAGGTGTTGTTTTCACGCCAACTGTGGTATGCAGCGGACACTTGGTTCCAGCAGCCTGAATTAAAGTTCTTTAATTGTCAGTAGCAACTCACTGTATTAACCCCAGCAATGGCAAAGCTGGGTTACAGCTCAGTTATACTTTCTGAGACTGCAATAAAGACTGATTGGAAACTGGGCTTCCCACACTCATGTAGGACAGGACCTGGGGTATTGTACTTTAATGCTGACCTGTTTGTCTTCTCCAAGCAGATGACATGCATTTTAGAATGGTCCTCTATTTGTAGGGATTGGAGTAGGCAGAGCGTGTCAGTGTTAGGTCATGTTCACATCAAGTTGGAGCCTACATTTGGTGTATACACTGGCGAAAACTCTCAGCGTAAACTTCAGACATAGTGCTACATTCTGTACTTTTTCTCATCCATGTTGTCTACTTATAGAAGTACTATATGCTGTATTTAATTTCCAATTGTATATTACTATTAAAAATAGTTTGTTTCTGGAGGAAGTGAGCTTTTAAGAACCTACTGCATAAGGTAGAACAGAGCTAATGCGGCATCCTCAATGCAGAGCCCAACGTGACTATGTATTACAGTTGGCAAGCCCCTTTAACCCCTTGAGTGGCACGCCCGGAAAATTTCCGGGACGAGCTCCACTGCTCATAGCAACATAGCCCGGAAGATTTCCGGGCTATGTATCACTATGGGAGCTGCAGAGCACAATGCCACAAGCTGTGACAGTGTGCTCTGCCTGCACAGACCCACAGAGAACAAAGCAAGGGCTTTGAAAAACCAGCAGAAGATATTGTAGATATGTCGGCAATCTCCTGCTTTGTTTACAGGTTGCCATGGAGACCATCGGCTTGTCAGAAGCAAGGCGATGGTCTCTGTGGCAGGGAGAGCTGGTTGTTAGCTGTGAGAGGACAGCTAGGTACCAGCTCTTACAGCAGAGATCAGAGAAAACCTCCGATCTCTGCTGTGTTAACCCCTTACATGCTGCAGTCTATGTGACTGCAGCATGTAAAGGGCTGTCACTGCAGCATGTAAAGGGCTGTCACCATCGGACCCCCGGAATGTGATCAGGGGTCCTGATGGGTCCCTGTGGAAGTCCCCTAAAGGGACAAAAAAAAAAAAAGTTAAAAAATTATAAAAAAAATAATAAAAACACTTGTCTCCCATTACTTTGTAAAAAAATCAAAAATACAATCACACATGTGGTATCCGTGCGTCGTAATGACCCAGAGAAGGAAGTTAATGCATTATTTAACCCCTTAATGACATGGCCTCTTTTTTTCTTTTTTCCCCATTTCTTTTTTCCTCCCTCCTGTTTAAAAAATCACAACTTGTCCCGTAAAAAACAAGCCCTTATATGGCCATGTCAATGGAAAAATGAAAAAGTTATGGCTCTTTGAGACGCAACTGCAAAATTAGTTGAAATTCAATGATTAGACCATTTTAAAAAACCTGCCCTGGTGGGCACGACAGGGTGGTAGGAAACCCGCCACTCAAGGGGTTAAAGGGGTTGTCCCGCGAAAGCAAGCAGTGTTAAGCACTTCTGTATGGCCATATTAATGCACTTTGTAATATACATCGTGCATTAAATATTGGCCATACAGAAATTATACACTTACCTGCTCCAGTGTTGGCGTCCCCATCTCCATGGCGCCGACCAAAGCCTTCTTCTCCCTCGATTAGACGCGCTTGCACAGTCTGCTCTTCTGTTCCGTTTGAATGGGGCCGCTCTGGCGTGCTCGCGCCACACAGGTCTTCTGCGCATGCCATACAGAAGGGCTTAACACCGCTTGCTTTCGCGTGACAACGCCTTTAACATAAACTAAAAACTGCCAGACAGCATTATAAGTTTGTACGGGAATATATAAAATCTGTGGTTAAAGTAGCTCTACTCGGATCCAACATGCACTTGTAAGTTCTGGGTGTGCTGTTTTTCTACGCCATAGCCAGGTTCAGTTTCTAGTACATACTAGTGAGCCTTGGGTCAGTGCCTACAGTTCCACTTATGGAGCTCTTCAATGTTCCAATTTACTTCTTTGCCAGTTTTGTGATTCTACACATGTTCTGTGATATCTCTGTTCGTAATCTTAGTTTACATAAAGTTTCCACCTTTTTTTTTTTAAGTGAAAAAAGAAATGTAATCTGATATATTAACTATATAATCCATTGTGTTTTATAGGCTGCTGCCAAAAAAGCTGGAGAGTTACAACAACAACTGGAGCATTCAAACAGAATGCTGTTAGAAGAAATAGTGGCATTAAAGACCGACCTATCGGAGTCCCAAGACAATCACAAAGAAGATGTAGCTACTTTGAAGAAAGAATTGCAAGATGCACTTGTGAAGCAGAGAGAGTTTACTGAAAGACTGAGCCAACAGCAAGAACAAGATTCACATGTAAACAAGCTGGAGCAAGAGCTTCAGCATATGCATCAAGACTACGAGGAAAGGTTGTCTAATTTACAGAAAGACTTAGATTCTGTTACAGAAGAGAAGAATGATGGAATGACCAAACTCAAAGATGCCGAAGCAGCTTCCGAGCAGAACTTAAGGGAGATCCAAGATTTGCATGCAAAGATCTTGGAGTTACAAGCTCTGCACAAAGAGGAAGTCTCAAACCTAACGCAAGAGTTTGAAACTTCCACCAAGGTATCAGAGAAAGAGAAAAGTACGTTGCAAGACGTAATTAATCAGTATCATGAAAAAGAAAAAATATTGCAAGAGGATGACGAATCAAGCCAAAGGAATAGTGATGTATCTGATGAGCCGAATGTCACATCTCAAAGTGAGGGTGATAAAGTCCAGCAGTTAAAATGTGATGTCAAAGAATTGGAGTCTCAACAAAGTCTTTTAAAAGATGAACTCACCTACACAAACAATTTAAAGTTTAGGCTGGAGCGGGAAGTACAGCACTTGAAAAATGAGTATTTCCATGAACGAGAGGAATTAGAATTTAAGATAAATGAACTTCAGCTTGCTATAGAGGAGTATAATAGTCTAATAGAGAAATTAAAGGCAGAGCTTGAGTCTACAAAAATAGAGTCTAAACAACTGGCCCAGGAAAAAGCCATAGATATTCAAAGCCTGAGAGATCAGCACAAGAAGGAACTGTATGAACGCACGCAAGCAATAACCTCACGGTTTGAAGATGAAAAATTTACTTTTGTCCATGAAATGCAGATTTTAAAAGAGCAGTGTAAAAATCTTCATCAAGAAAAAGAAGAAGCCATAAGCAACTATGAGAGCTTACGGGAGACATTTGTTAGCCTCCAAGCAGAACTTCAGGATTCTGCTGGTAAGATCAGCCAGGAGTTTGAAACCATGAAGCATCAGCAGGCCACTGATGTCCATGAACTTCAACAGAAACTGAGAACTGCTTACAAGGAAAAGAATGACCTTCAGGAGGCTGTGAACCAGCTTCAGAGTAAAGTTGATATGTTCTCATCAAAGGAAAGTGAATATGAAGAACTCCAAGTTAAGATCACCACGTTGCAACAAAATAATGAGGAATATCTAGCATCTCTGCATAAGAAGGAGGAGTTTATAGAAGATCTTCAGCTGAAAGTTGATGGAAATTCCAAGCAAAGTGCTGAGATATCTGCTCTTCATGAAGAGATCCACAAACTGCAAGAAATGTACAAGAGCGAGCAAGTCAGTGTGGAGGGACTGCAACAAAAAATTGAGAACCAGGGTGCGCTTAATAGCCAACTAAAGAAAACTATTGAGGAACTGACCGAAAAACTTCAAGAATCTTTGTCGCCGTCCCATCTTAATGACTCTGAAGATCCTCAGCTCCAAATTACTTCGTGGCAACAAAAAAATGAAGAGGTTACAGCAACATTACATGAGAAAGAAAAACTGTTAAAAGACCTGCAACTGAAAATGCAGGAGACAACCAAGCAAAACACTGAGCTCTCTTCTAGAATGCAGAACGCAAGTACAGAAGTTCTTGAACTTCAGGAGATGTTAAAGAGTGAACAGGCGAAGGCTTTGAACTTCCAGCAGGAAATAGAAAATCATGTCAAGCTCATTGCACAGTTGGAGGAAACCATTGAGAAGTTGACACAGAAATTAAGCACTACCATACAGAGTTTAGAGGAGATTAAAAATCTCCAGCAGCAAGTAGACACCTTACTTCTCGAAAAACAGCATGTAGAGACCGATTCCAGGAGGTGGCAAGATGAAGTATTACAACTCCGTGAACAGAAGGAAGTTCTTTCCAGAGACTTTGATAAACTTATTTCTGAACACAATCATTGTTTTGTATCAATTGAGGAGCTAGGTGACTTGAGAAAGAAAGTACAACTGATAACCGAGGAGAAGGATGAAGTAACGGGGGTTCTTGTAAGTAAAGAGCAAAGTATAGAAATGTTTCAAGAACAGCTTTGTATTCTTCAGGACATACTGGCTATTGAGTGCCGAGATCAAGATTTTATTCCACTGCTTGAAAATATTAACAAAGCAGTTCTCCAACTAAAGGAGGAAAAGGAAAATGTATTCTCCCAGAAAGAAGAGACATCTGCTCAGATTGAGAGGCTCCACGAAGAGTATGAAATACAGTTCTCAGAGCTGCGCGCTCTATTAAGTGACTACTCTAAAGAAAAGGGACTATTGAAAGAAGAACTGGAGGAAACGCTTCGAGACAAAGAGGCACTCCAGAGAGATTTGCTGGAGATGAAACATACACTTGAAAAATCAAAACTGGATAATCAAGACTTGCTTTCTCGTATAGAAGTTGTAACTGCAGATCTGAATGCTGTACAGAAGGAAAAATGCATAGAATCTAGTGAACAAGAGGATGTAAGGGTAGAAAACACCGAGGGTACTCTTATGCAAGAAGTGACTGGTGCTGAGGTAAGACACTCTAGTGTACACCTCCATGTAGTCAGACTACTTCTAGGTTACATGTGAAATGCTCCTTCTTGATGTTTTTGTACCAACAAAATGTTGAGGTTTCATTCAGATGCTTTTGGCACTACTTAGGCGTACTCAACACTTCCCGAATGAATCTTACACTATCTCTGTCAATACAACATCTACATTACTCAATAATAATTAATGAAGTAATAAATAGTTGGAGGTATAATGACCAGAGATGAGCGAGCACCCAAATGCTCGGGTTCGGCGGGCGGTCTGTCTGTCTGTCTGTCTCTCTCTCTCTTTCTCTCCCAAAAATTTGCCAATGACGCGCGCTGCGGCGGGGAGGAGCCAAAACAGGCACGTCACAGCTGGGAGGAGCCAAAAACTAGGACAGGGTCGAACACGGCTTGATGTTTGTTCGAGTAACGAGCACCATCGAGTACGCTAATACTCGAACGAGTATCAAGCTCGGCAGAGTATGTTCGCTCAACTCTAATAATGACTAGACTGAGAATAGGCTTATGGAGTGTTACTATTTTGATGGTCGAGAAGCCATAAAGTGGAGTTTTCAAATTTCTTATGGCAAGGCAGAATATTCTTGTTGAATAAGCCCCTACACTTTACCACGAACAGAGCTTGTTCTGCAGGAAATGGACATTAGTTCTGGACGAACTGAGATCTTTCTACTAGTAATGTCTGTAGCTCCAGTCCTAGCAGTGCTATTGATGTTCTTCTGGTGGCATTTTAAAGTCAAAAGGCGCAACTGCCAGGATTGGAGATGCCGCTATCAGTTTGACAGTGGCGTTTAAATGGCTTGACAGTGAGATCTCCCAAGCGATCCACCCGCAGTGATATCATAGCTGGCCATTCATCGTAGCAGCCTTTTCAATACTCAAGGGCTGCAATTAATGTTTGCCTATTAAGCAGGAATAGACTTGTACCATAATTTTTTCCAGTTTCTCGTGCAAATTATAGTAAACTTCTTAAGGTCCTTTTTACATAGGCCGATTATCGTTCTGATTGTTCAAAACTCCGCGCTCTCATGGGGTTTTGAATGATAATCGTCCCGTGTAAAAGCATGCTTAAACTGAACGATGATCGTTCAGTGTAAACAGCAGCCGTTCAGTACTGAACGGCCGCTGTAATAAGTGAATGGAGAGGGGCGGGGGAGAGCGGGGAGAGAAATCTCCTCCAGCTGCCACACCTTCCCGCTGACCGCACACTCAGCGGATTCAGTGATACTCCCTCCTGTGTAACAGCACTGGAGCGAGGATACACTGGGATGAGTGTCGGGCATTGTTTTTCAGGTCTGGCTCCTCCCACTTTTCTCTATTTTGAAAAGTGGCAAGAGAAGCATAATTCACTAAAAATATATTTTGTAATAGCACTTGATACTGTAGCAGCTCTTAATTTGTTGATTTGTTCTGAATACTAAATACAGCAGACGGAAATTGATATTCTGACGCTTAGCACAAATTGTACTTTTATTAATGCCATGTACAAGAGAAGTTGCTAAATTTGGAATTTGCAGTTTCTACAATTACGGCTTTCATCATCAGTTGCACTGCGGGTTATTACAAGGATATATTCATTACCACTTAATATAATAATGTAATAATAATCTTTATTTGTATAGCGCCAACTTATTCCGCAGCGCTTACCGGAATGTGAATACTTAATGCAGTCTCGGCTATTACAAGCTAGAGATGTGATGTTTACTGCATGTTGCAAAGTCTTCAGGTTTTATGCACTGAAAAGTAGCAAAATTTACACGTACATTCACAACACCTGTCTCAGCCACTTAAAGCCTAATATTCTTTTCTAATTTTCCTCTTAGGATTTGCTTTCAAAATCATTGGATCTTCAACAGAAGTCTCTTCTAGCAGATCTTCAGAACAAAATAGGTAAAGAAATGCATTTGGTTCTAGTTAATCATGCTGAGTTAAATTCCCCTCTTACTATATACAAGTGTTAAAGTCTTCATTTATGTGTCTGTTCGTAGTGGTAATGGATAAAATTGAACTGGCATAAAAAAGCTATTGCGATTTGTTTCCGCGAGTGTGAAGTAAAAAGCGATTTTACATACTATTTAAGCGAATGCTATTTGCTGCGGATCCTCCGTACGGATGCCGGCCGCGGATTCCGCAGTAGATATCCGCGAGTGTGAGACCTGCCTAGGGTTGTCGATTTCTCGATCTGTGTTTTAAGGGAGTTGCCATTATTTGGCATACCCAACAAATAGTTTTCTATTCTTTATTCTAGAAAGTCTGGAGCGAGAATCTAAGGAAAAAGAAGAGAAGTGCAATAAGATTAAAGCAGTCGCTGTTAAAGCAAAGAAGGAACTGGACGCCAATAAAAAGGAGGTAAAGAATTATTTAGGGTGGATTCACACAGAGCTGATCTGCTGCAGATTTTGGTGCAGATTTCACCCTTTCGATTGAATTCAAATTGATGGGGTGAAATCTGCTGCAGATCTGCACCAAAATCTACTGTAAATCCACTGCTTTTAGACTTACTCTTAAAGAGTAACTGCACTTCTTAAAAATCTTTGACGTGTCGAAATCTTTGATCAGTGTAGGCCTGGACGGCTGCATAGACGTCTATAGACATCTACGCATCCGTCTTCAGCTGCTAGGAGGAGCTTACGGGCAATAAAAGCAGCCGAAAGGGCACCACACTCCAATGAGCACTGCATGCCATTCATTTCAGCAATCAGTGGGGGTCTCTGCACCCAGAATCCCACTGATCAAAACTTTTGACATGTCACTTTGGCATGCCAAAAGTTTTTTTAAAAAAGGCAGTTACTCTTGAAAGGGAGAAAAAAATGTAAATATGAACGACTTCCCACAGCTGCCGTTCTGATGGTACCTGGTTCCCAGCTGCACTCTTCTTTCGGCTCTAGTGATCACTTCATGTCATAGTATCATGTGAATGCTGCAGCCAGTTACTGGTTTATCCTTATTACCAGGCTGCCCCTCACAGCATTGCACAGGGCTGGATGTCTTGCTTGTCTTCCCCTTCTCTATCTCAGCCATGACAGGCAAAGGGGCTAGCTTGGTTATTAAAATGAGTGGAACAGCCAGGCCCCTGCAATGATGTGACGGGCACAGAAAGAGCCATACCCTGAGACACGGTGTTGAAACCAGCCCTTAAATGACAGTTCGGACACCCCAGGTGCGAGTAACCCCTGAACAACGCCTTGAACTTCCCTCTCCTATAGATACATGCAGTGCTTTCACATCTTTTCATATTCACTCCCATGTAGACTTATGTATGTATAGTCAATTGGTGGATTCTATTGACTTTATGTGTATTGTATAATCTGATTAATGTTGTTTCCTGTAACACTGTGTGTTATTGTAATGAGATTGTTTCCAGCAAGAGAAACCACATGCTCTTGTAGCTATGATACCTTTTAATGGTTAAAAAAATACATGATGTTATAGCGAGCTTGCGAACCTCTCGGGTTCTTCTTCAGGCTTAAAAGAAATCGATCCGAAGAGGCATGAATATTTATACAAACTTGTGACACACGTACTTATGACAAGGCACAGATGTGGATGTGATTGGTTCGCACTTAAAGGAATACTGCAACAGCAACAGAAACAGAAACATTTTTAACTAGGCACTGATAAGGGAGTGAAAGTTTTATGGTCCCTGAATTACTGTTGGAGGTGTCACCAGGCCAGCAGTCTTATTTGTGCTGTGACGTATTATACCTGCCATTCACACATAAGTCCTCGGGAATAATTTAGTCCTCCATTGAACGTGTCAAAAGTGTTATAAATTTCTATTCCCAAATTCTTCTTAAAAATATGTTAGTCTGTGCCAAGATTACCCCTTTAAGAATGTTGTACAACTGATACAAAGTGGAAAACTCAATGTAACCCTCTTCAACAGATGGTCCACATCTTGAAATAGAGGTTCTGCAACGCTGATAGATGTGCCACCAGGATCTTATGTTAATCTAATTTCATTCTTTATACTGATTTCCATTAAGGTCCAATCAATAAAGGAAGAGTTAGAGCGGGTAAGAGCCGAAAAGCAGCAACTTGCGTCTTCCATGAAGGATGTCGTCAAAGGTGCAGAAAGTTATCAGGTATAACACATCATATGTATTAGTTATTCACATTCAGGGAATATCTGTGGTAAGAAGTAGTTTGGTCTACATATTCCTTCATTATTCATACGATATTAGAAAAAACTAGCAAATGCAGTAATCTGGTCTCTACAGTGCAATAACATTTTCATGTGCATATGTAAAGGTGGCCATAAACATAAGAGTTCCTTCAGCCAACAACTATTCCTCCTGACCCCACCGCCTTCCATACACATGCATGCTTGGCTTTGCCAAATGTGTATGTATTCTTAATAGGAAGAAGGGGGTAAGCTTCTGTCAGACACCCCTTATCTCATGAGAACAAAGGATCAGGCATGTAAAAAACAATATAACCAGGCCTTTCTCCCAACATTTACTGTTTGGGATGGGGGAAGAGAAAGGGCACCACCATACACATTAGATGCTCAACTGGTCCCTCAGAAATGTGCAGCTTTCTTCCATCATCATTTAATAGGTACAGCCAGCTAAACTCAGATTGTTCCATCCCGACTCTGAAAGTGTTAATTGTGGGTTATATTCTTGTAGAGTCTGTTGGCAGAGTATGACAGACAAGTGGAGCTGCTGGAATTGGAAAAGGAGAAAGTCAAATCGGTGGAGCACCAGCTGGAAGATCTTTCATGTCAGCTGAGAACTGCCACTCTGGAGGTAAATCCCTGTTAAACATCACTATTGTGACACTACTATATTCACACTTGCATTTTGGGTTCCCATCACATTTCTTACTGTAGGCTGTGGTGCTAACTCTGCTGTTAAAAGGTTTGACCACTGTATGAGCAGATTTCCGAAGAGACCCTAAATCGTTAAGTTATGGCAACTATAACCAACTTTATGCCTTAGTCCAGCTCAGCAGTTATGGTCTATATAAATATTAGTAAGTAGTGGTCTACATGTCCACAGTACATAAGATGGTGGCTGGCATGTGATTTATCCTTGTGACCTCTTCCTCAGCAGTTTCTGGCTGTGTCCGCTTCTGTGGAGGGAGGTTTGATACAGTAACTGAATACATCCAGCACATACAGGTACAGGCAGCAGATCAACTTTATTTGCACATGTTCTGGTTGTTTTTTAAGCTATAGTTTAGCGCTTTTAAAGGAACAGACAGGGAAGCCATCACATGGGTAAATCACATGACTGCCATCATCGTATAGCCCATGGACATAGTGACTGTCAGTTTCCAATGTTTACACAGCCCATATGTGGACAACGGGAAAGTTTCAATTTCAGAACTGGAGTAAGATATAAAGACAACCATAGTTGTATGTGCCACAACATAAATTCCACAATGCCTTTGAAAATAAGGAAACCTAGGCAGACCCTTTCTAAAGCCTATAGGATTTTTCTGGATTGTAGATATCCATTTGAAAATGAGCACAGCATAACCTTTGTGACGCTACTAAAACAAAAGTCGTGACGCTAGTGAGAAGGGAACCTAGCTTGTAACTTTGTAATCTTTGCATTAATGTATACGCATTGTCCAAAAAAATCCAGCACCTAGAAGGAGGAGTTGTTTTGCTGTAAAACTCGGCATGCAGTTACATCTAAGGCAGATATGTAAATGATTAGCGTTGTGGCGTGATTAGATGAACAGTCTTTTCACCTGAGGCCCTAAAAGTGGTTCCATCCTTGTCCTATAAAAAGGCTCTCGGAGGCTCCTTGTGTGTAGTGACCTCTCCTTCCACTTGTAGAGCTTGTTGACCACTGGACGCCTCTACGATGCAGTTAGCAGAGTTTGAGAGGGGGTGGATTATTGGAATGCAAGAAGCTGGATTCCTACCACCTCGGCCGTTCTGACCAGACTATTAGGAGGTGTTTGGACGAATGGATGCATGAGGGGATGCACACAAGGCAACCGGGCTCAGGACCCCTATGACAGACCACCAGTAGAAAGGATTGTCTAATCGTCTGACCAGCACGAACAGCTCCAACTGTTTCATTGTCTGCCATCCAGAGACAGGTGGCACCATCGTTATAGGCTCCAGCGCAATTTCCAGGCGCTTGGCTGAAAGACATTTGGTCTTGCCCATTACGTATACTGCCCTTGATTTCCACCCTTTGTTTGCGGTGGCGTCTGAACAATGAAACTGGATTGTATTTAGTGGAACCGGGTTGTCTTCAGCAATGAATCCAGGTTTAGTTTTGGCACTATGTTACTATGTTACATTGACAACGTCCGTGTTTGTGTCTGGGAACCTAGAGGTGAGCGCCTCAATCCTGCCTTTGCTGTGAAGCAGCACACTGACCCCCTGCTGGTGTGACAGTCTTGTGGGGGCCATTGCATACAACAGTCGGTCACCCCTAGTAGTGGTACGAGGGACAATGACAGCTCAGCGATATGTTCAGGACATCCTACAGCCACACGTGTTCCTGTCATGGCGGCTTCCAAGAGGCATTTTCCAGCAGGGATAATGCTCGGCCGCACACAGCAAGGGGGTCACAGGAGCCTCCACAACATTGTCACACTTCCATGGCTGCCTGGTCACCAGATTTATCACCAATAGAAAATGTATGCGACCATCTGGGACACCAACTTTGACAGCCTATGAGTTTGCACAATCTGGAGGCTCAGTTACAGCAAATGTGGACTGATCTACTGCAGGATACCATACGGAACCTGCCCAGCCGTATCACATCTTTTATCCAAGCTAGAGGCGATACAACAGGGTACTAGAGCCTCCATGCCCCCCGTATCACATCTTGTATCCAAGCTAGAGGCGATACAACAGGGTACTAGAGCCTCCATGCCCACCCGTATCACATCTTACATCCAAGCTAGAGGTGGTACAACTGGGTAGTAGAGCCTTCATGCCCGCACACATATCACATCTTGTATCCAAGCTAGAGCGGGTACAACAGGGTACCAGAGCCTCCATGCCCACCCGTATTACATCTTACATCCAAGCTAGAGGTGGTACAACAGAGTAGTAGAGCCTTCATGCCCGCCCGTATCACATCTTGTATCCAAGCTAGAGGCGGTACAACAGGGTACTGGAGCCTCCCTACAAGGGCTCAGTTTTCCGCAGTAAATTTTGCTCTGATACTGTAATCACTTATATCAATGTTACAATCACACAGAGAAAGTGTCATTCCATTCGGACAACTCCTTCTAGATGCTTGATTTTATTTTGACAGTGAGTGTAGAATATTGCATATACTTGTTTAAACACCTGTACTTGGCACATACTTTGAATGTATCACATCAAAACAATGAAGATGATGAAAACAAACCAACACAGTAATGTGTCTATTAAAGAGGAAATGGCATTAGGCGTATCAGAAAACAGATTTGGAGGGTTTCTTTTTCACCATGTGGTCATCTTCTGACTATGCTAAAAGACTGCAATAACCTGGAAGCAATCCAGCCATGCAGACCTGAGGACAGAACAGCCTGATCCTGTGTGATTTGGCACTTCATACGTCTGTCTGAGACTTGGATTCCGCAGCAGAAGTGACTCCTCTTGTAGTCTAACAATTAAAAGGTTAAGAGGAGCCAAATACGTGAGAAGAATATTACTAAGTGAAGGAGGAGTTTTGCAGTGTTTCATGCATCCCGATTATATATAGGAATGACATTTTTTGTCCACAGAACAAGATTAAATGATATATTTCTTTTAATTCCCTAGTGAATGATTATTTGGCGCAGACATTTGCTCAGCAGCAACCAGAGTATATTAAACCACTGCGCAGAAACACAAGCGGTCGCATGCACAAGACATTGCTACATGTTTTCCAAGTGCTCCCACATTGACTGTATTTAGAAGAAGGCTTATTATGTCAGCACTGAGACACTGAGATTGGCCACTACTCCTTAGTGTAGGAACAGTTGATGTGTTTCAGAGCCCTTTTATATGGGATGACCTGTTGGGTGCAGATGTCTAATAGACCGCCCCAGCAATGATTGTTACACAGGAATGGAGGTGAAACAGGCCATAGATCGTTCCAGCTCGCCCGCCTTCATTCATTGTCACCAGACGAACGAATGCCTGCTTACATGGGCTAATCATCATCATTCAGTTTATATGCATGCTTAACCTGAATGACTAATGATAAAAGAACGAATTCTCTTTTGTCGTTCAGTCTGTCCATGCATTTTCATTGATCATTCATTGCTCATTCAGATTCTTGCTGGATACGGGAATCTGAACAATTCATCAGCCTGCGTAAAAGAGCCCTTACCAGAGTTTTCTGAGATTGAAAGTATGTATTCTCTCTAATATTGTATGATCAACTGAACATTGAACTGGGATGGACGTGTCTTTACAATAAACACTTTAGTCCAGATTATAGACATAAACAATCTGGGGTAACTAGGAAAATTTCAAATTGTCTATTCTACTATTGATAGAACTCTAGTCAGTTCGGTAGAAGCTCTCTGTTCCTTCCATTCATTCTGTATAACTCTCAGCAACAAAATGTTACCGTAATATATATTACATAGTTTCAGTATCTCAAGCTCCTTTTAATTAAAAAAAAATATATTAAGGCATTGTTGTTAAAGGGGTTGTCCCGCGGCAGCAAGTGGGTCTATACACTTCTGTATGGCCATATTAATGCACTTTGTAATGTACATTGTGCATTAATTATGAGCCATACAGAAGTTATAAGAAGTTTTTCACTTACCTGCTCCGTTGCTAGCGTCCTCGTTTCCATGGAGCCGACTAATTTTCGCCGTCTAATGGCCAAATTAGCCGCGCTTGCGCAGTCCGGGTCTTCTTCTTTCCTCAATGGGGCCGCTCGTGCTGGATGCCGGCTCCTTGTAGCTCCGCCCCGTCACGTGCCGATTCCAGCCAATCAGGAGGCTGGAATCGGCAATGGACCGCACAGAAGCCCTGCGGTCCACCGAGGGTGAAGATCCCGGCGGCCATCTTCAGCAGGTAAGTAAGAAGTCACCGGAGCGCGGGGATTCAGGTAAGCACTCTCCGGTGTTCTTTTTTAACCCCTGCATCGGGGTTGTCTCGCGCCGAACGGGGGGGGGGGGGGGTTTGAAAAAAAAAACCCCGTTTCGGCGCGGGACAACCCCTTTAATACATAAGTCTCTCCAGAGTTCTCCATCTTTTTCTTTAGTTTGTGTGCTGATTCACCATTTGCCATTGTGTAGTATATATTTTATATGATTGTCAATAAAACAAATTTAAGGCCGGGCTCACATAGGCAGACCATATTCTGCATGCGGGAGGCCTGCAGTGGATTCTGGCTGGCGACCCTGCGTACCTGAATAATCTGTATTGTGGATGACCTCCGCGACCTGTTTTTGGTCATGTGCAATACAGGTTTTTTGTGGATCCTCCACCCAGATGCAGATCGCGGTTTTCACAATTTGAATCCACCCATGTGAGCCCAGCCTAATGGCCATATCCAAACACTGCATGACATCCTCTGAAATGTATTAACGTGGGCACTATATACACTACATAAAAATTAAATAACCTGCTGAAAAAGGTAGATAGGATTGTCAAATTGGAGGATATTGATCCAATTGTCATTGTATTTCAGCAAGAAAAAATGAACTCCATCCATGAAGACTTGGTGTCCCGTTGGGAAACTTTGCAGTCCAACAACAAGTTACTTGAAGCACAGATACTGGAAACGCAAAAGGATAAAGCTGCAACAGAGAGAGATTTAGAGGCTGAGAAGTTAATCAAAGAACAGAAAGTAAAGGTAAATGTTCCGTACAATATCCGTGTGGTGATGTATTCAAAGCTAAGATCTGAATGACTCTAAATTCTCCTTCATACATAAATGTATGAATAGTTTTATCTGCCATTTGGAATGCAGACCCATTTTTTTGGAACAATTTAATTAGAATTTATCTAGTCAGAAATACTTTTGATTTCATCATAGATTTTAAGCGACAGGCCAATTTGTGCCTTTGTGACTAAGTGATTTTCATTGTTGTACTGCAAGTGCCATAACTCTTTGGAATAGCTGTATAAGGGCTTGTATTTCTGGGATGAGTTGTATTTTTAATAACACCACTCTGGGTACATATAACGTGTGGTATCATCTTCATTATGTGGCTAATTGTTGTACAATGTGAATTGAAGGTCCTGCGAGACCTGTTTTCTTTTTTTTTATCCCTATTGCTATTTTCTAATGTTGGTAAATATTTTGAAAATTTAAAAAAGAGAGATTAAACATATAATTTTTATTAAGTTTTAAATCCTATTAGATAAAATAGCATACCTTTTTTCTGTAGATCAGCACAATTAGTCTGGGTTCTCACAGGGCGGAATCCCACACAGAATTTCTGCAGCAAATCTGCCCTGTATGAACCCAGCCTTACTGCGATGCCAAGCTGTATATACATTTATTTTATTTTTTAATACTTTTGCACAATAAAAACATGTTCTTAAAGAAAAACAATTGAATCTGCATCACCGAACTCTTAAGACCCATAACATTTTTACTTTCCGGCAATGGAGCTATGTAGGTTCTTGTTTTTTGTGCGCAGAATTGTCGTGTTTATTGGAATTCTTTTGGGATACTTTTTTTGGATTGCTTTTTATCATATTTTTTTGGAGGAGGAAGTAAAAAATAGCAATTCTGGCATTACAGCTATCCCCACCAGTGTTTGGGTTGTTATGTTGATTACTTAAAAATGTTTTGGTATTTTATCCAATTAAAAGGGGTTTTCTTGTGGGGAAAAAATGTAATGTATTGAACTCTTCTGACACTTTATTTAGTGCTTCAATGGTACTTGAAGATGCGATTGTTTGATTGCTAGAATAGTACATGGCTTTACTTATGTAGTGCTTTGTGCTATGCTTGTGACAGTAACGTGTAACAGGTTGAATACATGGCAGAGAGCTGCCATGGAAACCCATTGGTACCTTGCGATCGCGAGGTGCTGACTGGTGACAGAAGGAGCCCCTTCCTCCTATTGTCTGCAATTTCTATTGATTGTGGCATGTGCAGAGTTAAACTGCAGAATCTGCGGTTTCTCCATTCCTTGTAGTTAGAACAGAAGCCTGGCTGTCAGTTGCTAGCCAGGCAAAATAAATAAAGTCTTTTCATCAGCAACATGAATTGTGCCCTAATTGGGGCGGACAAGGATCCTGCAAAACGCCATCTTTTGGGTCTGGATCCAGAGCAGACCATCCAACAATAGATTCCAATGAAAAAGCAACAATGGAGGCAGCAGTTGTGGTGCAAAAAAGGTAAGGTTTATTCCTCCCAACACAGAATAAACAACGTTTCGACTCGTTCCAACTGAGTCTTTGTCAAAGACTCAGTTGGAACGAGTCGAAACGTTGTTTATTCTGTGTTGGGAGGAATAAACCTTACCTTTTTTTGCACCACAACTGCTGCCTCCATTGTTGCTTCTTAGTTGCTAGCCAGGCGGCACCTTAAAAAGATGTATATGCAGGCTGTGATTGGCTGGCGCTCGATCCAATTGCAGCGCTTACTTGCTGATGGCGGGGAAATTCAAAGCCCCATTTAGCAGAGAGACCTGACAGCGGGGAAAATTACAGTGCAGCTTGCTGCACCACCGGGAAGACCATCGCGCAGAGGACACAAACACCGGCGGTGAGGTGAGTATTGTGTTTTTTTTTTTTTACCTAGTCTAGCTAGGCTTATATTCAACGCACCTAATTTTCCCAGTTTTTTGGGGTAAAATGAGGTGCCTCGGCTTATACTTGGGTCGACTAATACTCGAGTATATACAGTACTTGAACAGGAGAGCTGACGGGTCCTGTTTAATGTAAAGCAATGATTAAGAATTTCATCTTTTTACTTTTAGGACCATAACTATGCCGTAAAACAGGTGGAGGACCTTCAAGCGCAGCTTCAGAAAGATAAGAAGCTACTTCAGAAAGTCACTCAAGACTTTGAACTTGTCAGAAAGGTAAAGCCTTTGTAAACGTACTAAATAGGAAGTAGTAGTGGTATTATTCTTAAACCATAAAAGGGGTATTCTAGGCTTAGGACCCCCTTCCACCAACTTATCGTCTAGCCCGCTGTCAGTGCAGTGGGCCGGACATCATCATCACAGGTCACAGGAGGAAGATGAAACGCTGAATTCACTCCCATTTAAATCAGTGGGAGCGCTGTGCTCCAGTTATATTTCCTCCACCTGGCATGGTCAGTACGTCCTGTCCTGACTATGCGAGGAGTGGGAAACTGAACATAAGCACAGCGCCCCTACAGTGAGCTGGACGATCAGCTGATGGATGGATGGGGGGAAGGGGGTTCCTGAGTGGTGGACCACTGTCCATCAACTAAAAATGCCCAGAAAACGCCTTTAACCTCCTCCATTACTTAAAGATATGCTGGAAAAATTCAACTTTGGTTAGTTGATTGGGGTAACACCTGTAGTGGGAGAGAGAGCTTTTCCTACATCACTTCCCAAATGCCATTCATCAGACCAAATCCTGTATAGACGCTGGGTGATTTCAAGTCTTTAAATCTAAGGAAATGTGATTGCGGCTTTGGAACATATAAAAGCCTGCAGAATGCAGGACAGCCAACATTATGGAACATACAGTGTTGTAAATAGGACCTGTTTTGGGCTGAAAATGTGCAAGGTATGGCGAGGTGGAGAGTGTGGGATGCTATACACAGACAACAGTCAAATTGAGCTGATTAGTGGCCAAATCGGTATGACTGCAGGGGGCGGTTGATTGTGACTAGCTGGGATTGCAGTCTGTAGGACAGGGAGCGTGTTATCAGGCGGCATACATCTGGGTTTAGTTTAGGGAATGTGGTATGCCTCCCTGGAGAGGTGAGTTTTTAGCGCACGCCTGAAGTTTTGTGTGTCAGGGATTGCCCAGATAGTTTTGGGTAGCGCGTTTCAGAGGACTGGTGCTGCTCTGGAGAAGTCTTGGAGGCGAGAGTGGGAGGTTCGAGTTAGAGGGGCACTAATTCGATTTTGTTAGCAGAGCGGTGGGCGCGGGCTGGGCAGTGGATTGAGATAAGGGAAGCAATATAGGGCGGCGCAATGCTCTTGAGTGCTTTATGAATAGGGTAGTGAGTATAAATTAAATTCTGTATTTGACGGGCAGCCAGTGCAGTGACCGGCACAGGGCAGAGGAATCCGAGTAGCAGCTGGACAGGAAGAGGAGCCTGGCTGCCGCATTAAGGATGAATTGAAGAGGGGAGACTGGTGTATGGGGAAGGCTCATCGGCAGCGAGTTGCAATAATCGAGCCGAGGGGATGAGGGCAACGGTGAGCGTCTTTATTGTGTCCACGGTGACAAAAGAGCGGATTTTTGCAGTGTTCTTGAGGATGCAACTGACCTGTTCAGGCAAAAGATAGGATATAGAGGTTAAAGGAGAGATTGGAGTCGAATATGACCGCAAGGCAGCAGGCGTGCTGTCTGGGAGTTATGGTGGCGCTACACACTGAGATGGAGATGTCGGGATGAGGTCGGTTAGCAGAGGGCCGAAACACCAGTAGGTCTGTTTTTGAGAGGTTCAGTTTTAGGGAGAGAGAGGACACAGTGTTAGAGACAGCAGACAGTCAGTCTGTAGGATTCTGAAGGAATGGCGCTGTGATGTCACGTGACATCTGAGGGTTTGTCCAATAGGATCTGTGTAGGTGGACAAGAGAAGGGGGACGAGGACTGAGCCCTGGGGGTACCCAATAGGTAGCGGAAGAGGAGAGGAGGTAGAGCCAGCAAATGATACACTGAATGACCACTCAGGAGGAGAACCAGGAGAGAGCAGTGTTCATTAGTCCCATGTAGCAAAGCATATTGATGAGGAGTTTGTGGCCAACAGGGTTAGACGTCACAAAGAGGTAGAGATGGATCAGTAGGGAGTAGTCACCCCTCGATTTAGCCATCAGGAGGTCGTTTGCACTTTCGTAAGGGCAGTTTCTGTTGAGTGCAGAGGGTGGAAGCCGGACTGTAGGGGGTCAAGAAGAGAGTTTTCTGAGAGATAGGTTATAAGGTGGGAGTAGACCAGGTGTTCCGATAGTTTAGAGATGAAGGGGAGATGTGAGATGGGTCGGTAGTTGGCGGTATCGGTCGAGTCAAGAGTCTGTTTCTTTAGCAGTGTGGTTATGATAGCATGTATGAATGAGCAGGGGGAAATGCAAGAGGTCAGAGAGAGGTTGAATATAGTGGTGAGGTGGGAGCTGACAATCGGGGAGAGGGAGCGGAGGAGGTGTGAGGGGAGATGGTCACTAATGCAGGTGGTGGGGCGAGCTGAGGACGGCAATCTGGAGATTTCTTCCTCTGTTGATTTGAGTACAGAGAGTGAGCAGGAGCTAGATGCAGTACTGATGAGACTAGGGTCGGGGCTAGTCTGGAATTGGGAGAATATTTCTTGCTGGATGTCATTGATTTTCTTTTTGAAGTAAGCAACCAGCTCTTCAGCACTGAGATCTGTCACTAGGGACTGCAATTTATGGCTGAGAAGAAATGAAAAGTGTCAAAGAGTCGTTTAGGGTTGTGAGATAGGGAGGAGATGAGAAAAGGTGAAGTAGACTTGTTTGGTGTGTTGAAGGGCTAGGTTGTAGGTTCTGAGCATGGATTTGATGTTTGAGAGCGGTGTTGTAATGTGCAGCAGCCAAGTTGGGGCAAGAGAGGAGAGAGGTAGGGGACAGAGAAGACTGGTGGGACTCTGCAAAGTTTTGGGTGTGAATGGCTGAAGGTTCCCAAACGTACGGCAGGTGGGATAGTCTGGGGAGATGCTAGGGAGCTTGACAGAGAAAGAGAGAAGGTTATGATTAGAGATGAGCGAACGTACTCGTTTCGAGTACTTACGCACCCGAGTACCGCCATTTTCGAGTACTTCAGTACTCGGGTGAAAAGATTCGGGGGGCGCCGGGGGTCGGGGAGAGGCGTGGCGGTGCGGGGGGTAGCAGCGGGGAACAGGGGGGAGCCCTCTCTCTCTCCCTCTCCCCCCCACTCCCCACTGCTACCCCCCGTGCCGCCACGGCGCCCCCCGAATTTTTTCGCCCGAGTACGGAAGTACTCGGAAATCGCGGTATTCGGGCGAAAAAGGGGCGTGGCCGAGCACGTTCGCTCATCTCTAGTTATGATCCAAGATCGGGAGAGGGTAATTAGCAAAGTGAGAAGCAGAGACTGAGGAAGACCAGATCAAGAGTATTGCCACCTCTGTGAGTGGGGAAGGCTGTGAGTTGTGAGAGACCAAGGGAGGAGGTAAGCAATAGAAGCTGAAAGGGAGATTGGGGTCTTTGGTTGTTATTGGTGGGGATGTTAAAGTAGCCTAAGATGAGGGTTGGGATTTAAAACCAAAAGCTAATGCAAGACCATGAACGAGAATAAAAGGACACAAAATTGGAAGTAATGAAAGCAGACATTGTGTGCAGAAGGTGAAGAGGAGTAGTTGTAAAGCCCAGGCTCATCAGTAAGGTTGTACTATAGTTATAAGGCTGATAACAGTACTGTTACTTATAATCTAAAAATATATTGTCCTAATGATTACGGTTTAATTCAGGACGCACAGAAGAGTACACTGATGGGCATGGAAATAGCTGATTATGAACGCTTGGTCAAAGAGCTCAACCAAAAGATTACCAACAAGAGCAGCCAGTTGGAAGACTTGGAGCAGGAGGTCCGTGTGCAGAAGCAGAAACAGGAAACGCTACAGGAAGAAATATGTAAGAAGCGGATTCTTCATATTCTATATACTAATGAGCAGGCAGTATATAGAATACAGATTTCATCTTGGTTTACATTAGACATCATTTTATCCTTACCCCTTAACCTTCAGATATTGTGGATTGTCTGTGCTAATGGTTTTACCAATGATTTCTGCAGAAAATACTCCTTGTAATGTTTATTGTATGCTGATAGTTGTTTGAATGTCGTTGAACTAAATGCAGAAAGCTCATTTATACGGTGGGGCATATTTAACCCTTTCCAATCCACTGTCTGACAGCTGAAGACATTCTCATTGAAGGCTGTACAGCTCTGACATCGGAAGATGTCCGGCAGGGTATTCTTACTGTATATTACTGGCCGCTCTGTTCTTGGGAGCCTCTCCAGCATGTCCCATACCGCAGTACTGGCTCTAGCCAGCAGATAGTGACATTGTATAATGGCCGAAGGAGAAAGCCCCATAGCAAACTCTAAATCAAAAATTGGATTGCAAAGGGTTAATAAATTTTGTACGCCAAATCTGGCATATAAAAGTTGTGCCAAAATTGTGACTTTTTGAAACTTTACGCTGGAGTTTGCCACTTTTTAGTAATAAAGGATGGTGTCCCAGCGTTAGGAGATTTGGCTATGAGCTGACTGTCAGATATACTGTAATTGATGCCCTGCATAAATTATAACTGAAACCTACTCCAGCTCATAACCGGTGTGGGTGTCAGTGTGGTGCTGCCAGATATGACACATGCAATAACAGGCTTGTGCCTCTAAATACATTTGTCATTCCTATACTGGCACAAAGTTTACTTACACTGGCAGTTATATGCCCAGTTTGTAAACTAGTTGCTGCAGGTTTTCTGTTCTTAAGAAAAAAAAAAGTTAAATATAAAACTTGAATATCTTTTGTCGTGTTTCTGTAACTAGCATCTCTACAGACAAACTTGGAACAGCATGAGGAACGCAGTACAAAGATGAAGCAATTGCTGGTTAAGACTAAAAAGGAGCTCTCTGATTCCAAGCAGGCAGTAAGTACACATATACCAATGTCTAATAATATGTGGGCCAGTATGTTCTCATATATTTACCTTACTATTATCATCTGTCCCAGGAATCAGATTATTTGATACTGCAAGCCTCACTGAAAGGGGAACTGGAGGCGAGCCAGCAACATGTGGAAGCTTATAAGGTAAAGTTATTAACCTGACCATGAATTGTTTGCCCTGTACATTGACTTTAGGGCCTGCTACTTGTGGTTTATGTAAATGGGGGTTCTGGAGTTGTTACATCCTCATAGAGTGTAAAGCTATACTGTATGGGGATGAGCAACACACTAATAGTGTCTGTAACCTTTGACTTGTCATTTTGCATCATTTATCTGTAGTGCATAAAAGCCTATTCTGTTACTCTCTGCATCCTGGCCTTATAAAGCCGATCAAATGCATTGCTATATTGTCTCCATCATATTAGAATAAAGACGCATATATCCACCAGTCCTGGTTAGGCGCCCTCTGGAGCTACGGCAGCTGCAATGCAAATAGACTAATTGGGGGAGTTTCATGAAATTGTCTAAAGCATAAACTGTGTTTGTTGCCCATAGCAGCCAATCACAGCACAGCTTTCATGCCTCATAGTGCTGTGGTAAAATGAAAGCTGCTCTGTGGTTGGTCGCTGTGGGCAACAAAGACAGTTTCTCTTTTAGACATTTTTTTTCATAAATCTGCTCCATTGTGTTTTTGTTGGAAGGAAGAGCATTCCAAAACTGTAAGGCGTATTTTATAATACACTAATGTTAGAAAAATATGTCACCGCGCTGCAAGGTACTTAGTGTTATATAAAGAACACTTTTCCTTTAGCAGTGGGCATACAGGAAAGCGATAACATAAGAAAGACATTTACTGGGGAGGAGGGGGGTGTGTAGGAACAGAAACCCCCTCCTTGAAGTGTAGACTGGCATCTGCGGGTGGCGCCATTTTGTGGGCGGGGTTTGCTGTAAGGATGCGCCACCCGCAGATGCCATGAACACTTTCATTTTCGATTTGACTATAAATGTGAGTACATGTTTCATGTTTTATGCATTTTATAGCATGAGAAAGGTGTCATTGTGACACCGAAACGCGTTGCCTTATTACCAATAAAGAACCTTGGATTTATCTAGTACACCGGCGTGTACCATCTTCTGTGATTGGAGTCTACACTTCAAGGAGGGGGTTTCTGTTCCTACACACCCCCCTCCTCCCCAGTAAGTGTCTTTCTTATGTTATCGCTTTCCTTTATGCCCACTGCTAAAGGAAAAGTGTTCTTTATATAACACTAAGTACCTTGCAGCGCGGTGACATATTTTTCTAACATTAGTGTATTATACATTTCTCTGTGAGGGTTTCCCTGGACCAGGGAACCCTTATTAATGTCCTGCAGCTCTCCGGCTAAATACGCGGATCGGGTACTCGTGGAACCCCAGTGGAGTGTAATCTTCTGAAAAACCTTGTGGCGCATTTCTACCTTTCATACTCCAAGGCGTATTTTATGAATGTTTGTGGAGATTTAACATTTTTGAGGTATTGAATCAGCTCTGATTAATATAATTAGTCGTTACTAGAGATGAGCGTGCGTACTCGGTAAGGACAGATACTCGAGCGAGTATCGTCCTTACCGAGTACCTGCCTGCTCGACCGCAAAGATTCGGGTGCCGGCGGGGAGCAGCGGGGGAGAGCAGGGGGGAACGGGAGGGAGATCTCTTTCTCTCTCCCACTCAACAGCACTCACCCACGTCGGCATCCGAATCTTGGCGGGCGAGCAGGCAGGTACTCTGTAAGGACGATCCTCGCTCGAGTATCTGTCCTTACCGAGTGCACTCGCTCATCTCTAGTCGTTACTGTAACTGTAGAGTATGCTTCATGTATTGAGAGAAGATCTTACTTTGTTGCCCTTAGTCAAGATTACATTCTTCCTGTGCACCTGGACATGAGGCCTAAGGCAGGACTTAATAGACAAAACTTAAAAGTAACAGATTATTTACTGCAATACAAAAGTATTGTAGTATAGTTTATAAGTAGAGATGAGCGAACCTACTCGGCCACGCCCCTTTTTCGCCCGAGCGCCGCAATTTTCGAGTACTTCTGTACTCGGGCGAAAAGATTCGGGGGGCACCGTGGGTGAGTGGGGGGTTGCAGCGGGGAGTGGGGGGGGGGAGAGAGAGAGGGCTCTCCCCTGTTCCCCGCTGCTACCCCCCGCTCCGCCACGTCGCCCCCCCTAATCTTTTCACCCGAGTACTGAAGTACTCGAAAATCGCGGTGCTCGATCGAGTAATTACTCGAAACGAGTATGTTCGCTCATCTCTATTTATAAGCAAACAAATAATCACAAGTCCCTTTTGGATCTACAAAACGCAATAAAACAACATAAAAAAGTTTAATAAAATCTTTAAAAGTATGCAAAAATTTTTCCATAAAAAGATGTAAGCAAATTGAATGAATAATTTGTATGGCCAGAAAAAAGGATAAAATAGGTCAGCACTTCCCAATAGAACTATACAGGTGCACGTTAAACCATGGCTGCAACATACAATGGAAGCAAAAAGAAAAAAACGGCAACAGCAGTCATAATAAATTTACTATCCGAGTTATACATACCTATAATTAATACTCTAACCACATTAAATAATGCAAGGTTCTTGGTATATCATTTGATCAAATCATATTGGCCCATCTACCAACGTCCAGGTTACTAAGCTTTCAGATGGGTCCTAATGCTAATAGGTCCTTCACAGTTTAGACTATTTAAATTTTAGCTTTTATTAATGATTATTAAAAACATTTACCACAGTCGGGCACACCTGACAATACAACACAAACACAACTAACAAACGTATGGGTGGAACACTGTAGATTGGCGATCAATATGATGGTATGATATATATCAATAATATCCGCCAATCATCAATCTCTTGCCTCATAGGTCAACAGTACAAGACCCCGTCTTATCTACATTTAGGGAGTCGTGTGCACAATAACACAATAACGACCCGTGTCTATCTCTTTGGCCCTTGTTCCCAACATGAACCCAAGTTGTGTTGCATACTAATAAATAACCCACCACTGATGAGAAATCTATGACTCTCTGGGGACTATATTGGGCACTGAGACATGATGGGATGACGTCTTGAGGCAAGAGATTGATGATTGGCGGATATTATCGATACATATCATACCATCATATTGATCGCCAATCTACAGTGTTCCACCCATACGTTCGTTAGTTGAGTTTGTGTTGTATTGTCAGGTGTGCCCGACTGTGGTAAATGTTTTTAATAATCATTAATAAAAGGTAAATTTTAAATAGTCTAAACTGTGAAGGGCCTTACAATTGAACAATTAGACTACTGCTTCTGTGAAACAGCATAATGGTAATAGGTGATTTAATCTTAACCTGGGAAAGTTGGGCACCCACCTCTTAGAATGCTCCTCTCTTGGGACTAAGCCTACAGGTAAAGACAGAGAGGTAGGTTTTGCTAATTTGTATGGCCATACTCGTAAAAGATTGAACTATTAAAATATTGCATTACTTATTCTGTTTGGTGAACAGTTTAAAAAATATATTAATAAATGCAAAATGCCAGAATTGCGGGTTTTAACCCCTTAATGCTATAAAACGTACAGTTACGTCCTCCGCTCGTCGACCCCCCCCCCCTCCATACAACGTGGGCACCGGCTGTTTCTTATAGCTGATGCCCGCCAGCAACAGGTCTGATAAGCTGCGTGACTCATCGGAGCCGTTAACCCTTTAAATGCCGCCGTCAATTCTGACAGCGGCATTTAAATCCCCCGTCAATTTTTAAGGGGTCTCGTACGGCTCCCCACGATGAGATTGCAGGGAGGTGTGCAGGTGTCATGGCAGCCGTGAGCCTTCTGAAAGGCCCTAGGGCTGTCATGGCAGAATGCTTATCAAGCCCGTGGGGTGGCTTGATAGACTGCCTGATCGCAGTATGATGTAATGCTTTGGCATTACATTATACTGCAGGAGCGATCAAAGCATCAAAAGTTGTTGTTCCCTCTTGGGATCAGAGAAAAAATAAAAATAAGGTTATTAAAATTTTACTAATTATTTATAATTATTATTTATATATATATATATATATATATCAATTTTGTATTGCTGTAATCATTCTAATCCACAGAAAATAGTGAACATGTCATTTTTACCGCATTGTAAAAAGTAAACCCACCTCACCCTCCAACCCCCCTCCCCCCCAAAAAAGTAAAAAAATTTCCACAATCTGTGTTTTGTTTTTTATTTAACCCCACTTGAAACTTACCTTTATATGGTACATTAAAAGGTACTGTTAAAAAACACAGCTTGCCAGGCAGTAAGCAATCCCTCCTTACACGTCGATGTAAAATAATTTTTAAAAGTTTTGGTTCCTGGAAGAACAAAAATAAAGCCTGAGAAATCTTGGGCCTTAAAAGGGTTAACACAGTTGTGGATGGTTAAATATTGCATGACCTTTTGTTCCAGAGTTTTTGAGAAGCCATCTACAGCTGATGTACACGGTTGCAGTATATATGAACTTTGCACAGCTTGATCTGTTTTTAGATTGTTGTAGTTTGGAATCGGCTTGCATGTTAGTTTTAGGCACAAATGTATGTTGCAGTGCACTTGGGAAAAACTTAAGGTATGTAATTCCTGTATCTTTAAATTTTTAGCTCAAAACCAGATTTTTGCCTTTTGTTGTTCTGGTGATTTTATGAAGATGTTATACATGTAGATATAAGCCTAAGGCCGCCTGCACACGAGCGTTCCGGATTCCGCTAGCGGAGTTTCATGCGCGTATGGTACCTAAATGTGCTTGCGGATAGGTGCGGATGCGTGAAAAATCACGCGCGGATATACGCGGATGTGTTGCGGAAAAAAACGCGCAGAAAAACCAGCAGACACCCCTTATTGTAAACCCAACCCCTAGAGAACTGCCCATTCCTTGGAAAACAGCTTAAAAACCAACACCCAGACTCCGTTTTGTCCCTCTTGCTTGTGCGAGCACCGTTAAATTATTCTGGCAACATGCTTTCACCCGGTGAGCAGATGTCTTTGTGGGCATGGTTGATCCATGTAACTTTTTTCGGGAGCTTCTCCAGCGTGACTTTATTTCAGTCACTGCAAAAAAAATTCACAAGAGGAATTCATTACTACAGATTTTGCATTCTTACATCCTGCATTGGCAAGAAATACTACCTATCTCCCTCTACAAATTTGCCTGTGAAGCTCTGTGCTGTGTGTTGGGACGCCTCCTACCATGCCTACTTCCTGTAGTCATAGCAACCAGTGACTCCATCTGCAGCTGCACTGCGTATGTACTGCGTGAAAAAACACACCCATTCACTTGTATTGGAGGCTTCACGCGCAGAATCCGACCCAAATTAGAACAGGTCGCAGATTTTTTCACGCGCGTGAAAAACCGCAATACAAATCCGTCCGTCTGGGGACAACTGCGGATCCTCATAGGAGTATATTGGCTGCGGTCTGGGGCAGATAATGTGCCTAAAATAACGCGCTGGAAATTCCGTTCGTGTGCAGGCACCCTAAGTGGTATATCTATGAGGTATTCTGTATCTCCTTTTTTGCTTTGGTCACAATTTAAGCCACTATTGTCAATTTTTTTCAGCCTTTTTGTTATTAATTATACTTTGATCTGAATTAGCATGAATGTGTCTGTGTATATAAAGTCATAAGTGGCAGAGTGGCAATGTGCAGGGGGTCTACTTTCAGAAAATATGTGGGTTTTCTTACACATTTTTATTTTGTAATTTAGATTTAATTTTAACATGCCAAATGTATGAAAATTGTCCTGGCCACTGGAGGTGCAAAATGTTGAAAAACTCTCAGCAGCAAAAGGGTTACAAAATAGATTACTCGCCTGTTCTTTTCCCCGCTGACCTTCCAGAGTTTCTCCCGATTCTTGTTTACAAGCGGGCAGCAAGTGACTGCTGCAGCCAATCAGTAGCCTCAGCAATCTTATGCCATGTTGGCAGCAATGCCAGTGGGAGCCATGATGTCAGGAGTATTGCTTGTGACCGACTGCCAAGGCCATTGATTGGCTGCAGCAGTCATTGCGGCCCACTTGTAAACTGAGACCCGTGTGGATGCCAGAGCTCCAGAGTTGGGTTGCCAGAACAGACAACAGATTAGCAATGTTTCTTTTGTGTTTTTAGAACATACCTAATTTCAATACCAGTATTTTTGAGGTTTTTTTTTATCCTGGACGCAGTTGACTCAAACCGATAAGCATGTCTTAACTGTAAATACTTGTATTCTTGCCATCGGCCAAATGTGTGTTGGCCTTCCTATATCTTTCTGCCCCCACCACTCAAAGCCCTCTAGGAGGTATAATGCGGGTAACTAGGGAGTATGCCCATATTGAAGTACACTGTGCAGCACCATTAGCAGCTTGTGATTCACAGACCTTCCGTCATAATTTATAACTCGGCATGATAGTGAGTCAGAGAAACTTATGAGCTTCCAGGTCTTCATACAAATTAGATATATTAAGATAATGGTATGGTAATAATCACTGGGGATTACCCCCCCCCCCCCCCTCCTCTGCTTCCCATCCCTATAGGTGCTGAAACTGGGCTGTCAAATAATAATTAAGTTGAAAACTAGTAAATGGAGCATTTTGAGCACAAATTGACTTGCAGGCAGTACCACATGCCCCAAATGTATTAAGATGTACCGGTATATGAAATGTGATACTATTTAGGGTCCTGTGTTCAGTTTTTCAGCCAATTCACATTTTCTATTTAGATTCAAGTAGCAGAGCTGACATCGGAAAAGCACAAAGTACAAGAGCAACTTAGGGCATTGACCGAGCAGCACCAACGAGCAGCGAATACGTACCAACAAAAGCTACTAGCTCTTCAAGAGGAGTGCACTGCTGCCAAGGTATGAAGGCTTCTTGGTTACCGACTGTGTATTTTGTGGTCGTAGAACGCTTTACATATAAATTCTTACTGCTTTAAAGGGGTTATCCAGACTTTAACCTGTTACGGTGCTTCGTTCTGGGCTTTAATCCTGCCCCATTGTAAAAATACAGTACGGGATTAAAGCTCCTGCAATCTTGCAAGAGTGGGTTTGGGTCCTCAGATGTCAGCCGAGGACCCGGAGGAGAAGGCAGAAGCTGTTTTTTTACTGATTCTGCCTTCTCTTTTGTAGGCTGCATAGCGCTTTCTGAGTGCTATGTAGTGAATAGAGAAAGAGGAAGTGCCAATTCCGCTATTTGACATGGCAATCAAGTGACCGCCAGGTGCCCCCTGGCGCAGCAGAGCTGCAGGGTCTTAGCAGACCCAGATCAGCTCTGTGAGCGACTGTTGTCACTTTAGGGGGATGTTTTCCACTGTAACTGGGGCCCCCATGGAAGTTCAAGTTACAGTGCAAAAGCTTAAAATTAAAAAAAAAAAAAAAATGACATTGTGAACGTCCCCCAGAGGGCTTATATGATGGCATGGGGGGGGGACACAGATGTTAAAAAAAAAAGTTACATTTTTTTTACTTATTTTGTAACAAAAAGAAAACGACCCAATGCAATCCTAACTGGTCGCCTTTTCCGCCTTGTAATCAGACTATACAAAGTGTATATATTAAAACGCTCGGAATACTCCTCAGGATAAGCTATCAATATTTGATTATTGTGTGTTCACCCCCTCGTGATCCCTGCTGATCAGTTGATTAAAGGGACAGTGGCACTAGCCGATTTAATGTTTACATCTGAACAAGATCCTGTTTGTCCTCACAATCCCATATTATTTTTTGGGACCATTCTGAGTATGACAGTCTTGTCTGTGAAGATACTACAGGCTTGTCGCGTGAAGATATACCTGTAGGACTCAGAATGGCCTCAGGTTTGTGCTCAGATGTAAACGTATAAGCGCCACTGCCCCTTTAATCAGCTCATTAGCAGGGTTTCTAAGATGTGGCTCCCCATTGATCAGATATTGATGGCCTAGCCTTTTTTATAGGCTGGATAACCCCTTAGGGACACGGCCTATTTTGGCCATAAAGACGCAACAGTTTTGAGGGGATTTTCATCGACACTTTTCAAAAGCCATAACTTTTTATTTTTCCGTTGACCTGGCCATATATTGGCATGATTTTTGTGTTGCGAACTGTAGTTTTTGGGTGCATATAATGTATTATTAAACTTTTATTTTTTTATTTTTTTTTTAGAGCAGGGAGAAAAAACACATTAATTCTGTCATTGTTTTTTAATTATTTTTTATAGCATCAATCATACAGCATAAATGGCACAATAAAACCCTTTTTTTTTTAAAAAAAATTATAATTATTTTTACATCACTGCATTCAAAGTTCCGTAACTTTTTTATTTTTCCATGCACAGGACTCTGTGGGGTTGTTTTTTGCCCGACGTGCTGTAGATTTTATTCGTACTATTTTGGGGTGCATTTGGCTTTTTGATCACTTATTGTGTTTTTTGGGAGATAAAACAAACAAAATAAGCATTTTGACTTCCGTTTTGTGCCCGAAAACCCTTTAAAGGATGTATTTTAATTCAGGCTGGAGGTCTTCTTGTTCTGTGTCTGTCATGGACTCCACTACACTGTCCATTCTGTACTCTGATCCAGTATATAAAATTGGAAGTCTTCTTTATTGCCGACTCTCAGCCTGCCAAGTTGTGCTCCCATTTCCCACTGCTCACATCTGTTACCCATTGACCTTCTGCTTCCTGTTGTACTGTGCTTTGTTTGAACCAGTGACACTTCCTGTCTTCCACTCCCCAACGTAAGAATGTGAACCATTACAAAGACACAGAGTTTGTATATTGCATGTCACTTACTCCTTTGTACTGTGAGAAACCATAGATGCATGCAACATAGGTTTGCACTAATGGCTTTAATTTCGTGAAATTTTTTTGCCGTTTTAGTGTGGTTTTTATACTTTTTCATGATCAGCACAGTTGGGGAAAATATATTTTTTAAACCTGTTGCACATGAACCATAAAGCAATAATTATATCTACTGATAAAGGGTCTTATTTGATGGATCTTTTAGCAGATCTTAGGTTGATGATGCACATTAGAGCACTCTGCCTTCGGAGAAGAGTCACAAGACCCCACACACAATAAATGCTTGGCTAATCCCACCAAAATCTGCAGGTTGGGCACACATGGGCTTCAATAGAACTGTCAGTGTTTATTTCCAGAGGCTCAAAATCTGTCCTGGTCATTTGATGCACACACCAGAGCGTGACTGGTCCCCAGACACATCACTAATAACTGACTGCACTCGTAAACTTGGCACATGACCAAGACAAAGTCTCTCATCATCGGAATGTCCTCATTCAATGATCACAAGTAGAGATGTCCAAAACTGAGAAAGTGATGCAGAAAGTATATTTGAATATTGCATGATGTTTCATTATATATATAATACAATATATTACATAATGGATAAGCTTTGTTTATTGAAAACGTAACGCACCATTAAAAGGAACCTGTCGCCATCGAATAGCACCACAACTAAGTTATGGTGTTGTTTGGGGAGGTGACGGGGAGCCAAGGGATGTAATTTTCTTTTTACACTCACCCGCTCCATGATTCTTGTGATGTCCCCTGGTGAAGTCTGCGCATGGTGTGAAAATGTGACTCTCTTCATACAGCTGTGTGAACGCTTTCCCAAAGAAGTCTATATTGGCAGTGATCACCTTTCCAGTGGATAGGTGATAAACATTTGAGACTTTCTTAACATAAAAGCAATAAACCTTGTTAAATTCTAAAAGATCCAGAGTATACAGTATCTGGATGCAAAGGGGTAGATTTCTGGCTTTGTGCAGGTCATAGAGGATTGGGGCTGTCATGCCTTTATTTAGTTTGGTTAGATGGTAACTAGAGATGAGCGAGTATACTCGCTAAGGCACATTACTCGAGCGAGTAGTGCCTTAGCCGAGTATCTCCCCGCTCGTCTCTAAAGATTCGGGGGCCGGCGCGGGTGACAGGTGAGTTGCTGCGGGGAAGGGAGGGAGAGTGAGATCTCCCCTCTGTTCCTCCCCGCTCTCCCCCGCTGCTCCCCACCCCCCGCCGGCCCCCTAATCTTTAGGGACAAGCGGGGAGATACTCGGCTAAGGTACTACTCGCTCGAGTAATGTGCCTCAGAGAGTATACTCACTCATCTCTAATAACAAATAAAGATGCAGAAAGCACATTCTTACTCCTCCTTTATGTTGCAGGCTGAACAAGCTGCAGTTACTGCTGAATTTGAAAGCTACAAAGTCCGTGTACACAATGTACTAAAGCAACAGAAGAGCAAATCTGCATCCCAAGCTGAACAAGAGGCCTTCAAATACGAAAGGTAACTGAGTCAAATTACAATATTGTTTTACATTACAGAGCCTATTAATGGTCCATTTACACGCAACGATTGCCGCCCAAAGTCGTTCAAACAAGCGAAAGTGAGTGATAATCGTTACGTGTGACTGCAAAGCCATCATGCAATTTTCGTCGACTCGTTGTCAGTCACTGAATTTCTGCCATGAAAATAGTCGCTCGTTTGTTCGGTTGTCGTTAGGTTTAAATAGCAGTCATTCAAACAACTCGAGGGGAGGGGTGATTGTTTGTCAGCATACTCTCTGACCCCTCCCACTCCATTCACCGGATCATACTCATGTTTTCACGGGCATTTGTGGAAAGTTTGTTACTGTTTTTCGCGCAAAAGCCTACGGAATAGCGAGTGATTATTTATACACTGTAGCTTATAGATGAAGCAGTTTTTGCAGTAACTGTCCACATACTTCAACAAGTTTCTTTCTTTGTAACTTTGTAATAAGTTATTCGTGCCTAGCTAAACAAAATGATTCATCCAAAAGCCCATCCACATACTGCTGCAGTAGACAATGGCTTTTTATTCACACTAATTAAAAACCGCCCACCTAGAGATTCTTTCAAAAGCCAATCCACATACTTGCACAATACTAAGGCATATACACACGCCCAACTGAGCAAACACTACCAAAGGACCCTAGGAACAAGGGAAAGGGCAAGAATTTCAAATGATTATCTTTACGTGTAAATACATCTTCTAAAAGCAAATAGGTCATTTGTTCATTGAAACAACAATCGCTGCGTGTAGATGGGCCTTAATCCAAAACTAAGATTTTTGTTATTGGTGGAATTAGCAAAAATGGTTTGTATACCCCCTATTCATGCACTCCAATATCAGATGCTCCAGATGAATGAAAAGGTGACTGTGAGGGTTTAACAACCCTTCTTACACCGAGAAAAGAGTGGCTGTGCACGTTGTATAGGAGTGCAAAAAACTGGCACATTAGATGGCTTTTAGGTGTACCTGATCTCCTCAAGTATAATCTAAAGGTGTTGTATCTTGACGCCACCAGGAAGCCCTGGTGGAGACAAGATTGACAGGGGGTGACGTCCCTGTACATGATTGGCTGCACAGGTGGCTCGGCTCCAGGCCCTAAGGTAATCCTGCTGCTGCAGTCCTTTACATCCATGTCGGACGCTCCAGGCGCACATTTACCAAGCAGAAATGGGCTGCACCTCCATTCCTTCATGGCCCCTGCTCCACGTATGCATTGGCCCAGATGAAAGGCCCTTCCACGCTGGCGGCCCAGAATGCGGCACTCCCCTCTGTGTTGAAGTGCAGGGCGGGGTTGGCTTGAAGGAGGCCACACTGGCGTGAAGCAGCTTTGCCGGCGGCGCGGCACAAGGTGCCCCACCCCCAATGTGTGTTTTACATTGCGGACAGCAGCAGGGAGGACACTGCGCCGGAGGGACAGTCACTCACTCACAGCGGCCGCACACAACAGGACAACACCAGGGAGTCGGCAGCGGCACAGGACAATCCCTTACATGCGTCCTCCGCACAGTGCATTAGGACAGCAGGGAGGCAACAGTGGCGAGGGACTCGTGAGTATATAGGCAGCAACAGCAGGAGTAGGACAGCATAGAGGCCACAGCGTCGGGCACAGGCGGTTATTTGCTGTAACTGTGCTGGAGCAGAGCACGGAGCGCGGCTCACTTACATGGAGGCAGAATTGGAGTGTAGCACCTTCTAGGACCTTCATCTATTGAGCCAATCGAGAGCTAGGGTGTGACAGGGGCGTTCCTCCATTGAAGCCCTGTCAAACCCCTAGTGTCTGGTGGCGTCAAGATACAATATACCTGATCTAACAAGGGCCAAAAGAGCATGTTCAGCCTTTCAGGAGCTTCAAATAGGAAAAAACTCTTCCGGCTGCCATTTAAAATATATCCAACCAAGTGAAATTTTATATTTTTAGTGCAAAATGAAAGTGAAAAAGTTGAAAGTTGCCATGAAGCCAAACTGTAGCTTGGCGTAGAGTGTTAGGACAGGAGAAAGGCAGTCCTCAGCTCTTGCTCATGACCTGAAGGTTGCCAGTTCAATCCCCATCTGTTTCAGGTAGCCGACTCGAGGTTAACTCAGCCTTCCAAGGTCGGTAAAATGAGTACCCAGCTTGCTGGGGGTAATAAATAAGTTACTTGAAAGCGCTGCGGAATAAGTTGGCTATACAAATAACAAGATTTATTTTATTTGTTTTTACTGTCTGTGTTTAGAACTGTTTGCACATTTTTAACTTTTGACTTGGCTTTAGGGATCATCTGCAGACAATGCTGGATCAAGTGAAAACCAAGCTCCAAGAAACAAAGCACACGTTACAGATGAACACGGCAGAACTGCAGTCCCTGCAGACGGAACATGACATGCTGCTGGAGAGACATAATAAGATGCTGCAGGAGACTGTAACGAAGGAGGCAGAGCTGAGGGAAAAGTGAGTCATTCCTTTACCTTAGTCACTTGGGTTTAATTCTGTTCTATTAAGCTTCAGGATTTCTTTGGTGGTTCAGCAGACTGTTTGCTTCTGTAAAGTGTATACTCTATTTAGCTGTCTTTATGGCATGTCAAGATAACAGTCCTTGATCTGAGATTATAGAACACTCCTTGATCTGAGAAATGGACCCACACTGAGCTACTTTGACTCACAGCTTGAAGATCTTCATTGAGCGTGCTGACCCTGTAATGAATATGTTCACATTAGTTCCATGATGTGTAGTAGTGTGTACATTGTCATAGACACTTTGGAGCCTAGTATTTAACGTGTTTTTGTGTACTTTATTAGAGTTTTATTATGTGAAACATGCAAAAAATTAGTAGTTTTAGACAACTCTGCAAGTTGCCCAGAATCTGTACCAAAATGAATAGAGATTCAGAAATTTTGGTAGAGCAGGTAAGTGTTCAGCACAATCAAGGATCTCTTTTGCTGGATTGGCCAATTAGTAATGGCACATGTCCATCTAAAGAGCTTTTACGCAAGCCAATAATTGGGCACAAATGTTCATCAGCCCGTGTGAAGATGTCTGCCAACAGCTGTTGGACAAGTAAATGCTCATTTGTTGTCTGCTCGTAAAAATGCTCCAATAGGCATCACATCTCCCGATGTAAACAGGAATGTACTGCCAGTAAATGCCATTTTTATGGGGACTAACGATTATTATTATTAGGGTGGTTTCACACTTACATTGTGAATACCGGTTTCCTGCAGTGTTGAGGGAGCAGGAATAAGGAATTTGCACTGTCAAACAGCTCCGTTTCAGGACAGAACCGAACAGCAGCGGATGGACCCCATCTGCTTCCCGCCTGGCTTTTAGAAGTAAGATAAAGCGTTGCATGCAGTGGTTTGATTTCCGTATTTTGAGCCGAATCTGTGATGGAACCTCCAACTGGAGATAGCAATGCAGATGTGAAACCCGCCTTACCGATTGTTTATCCTGACCATACTTCCCATCATCTGCTGTATGTGAACGACAGTACTGAGCGCTGACCAACATTCTGTAACACTCGTTATAATGGTTAGAGAATCGGCCCTTGCAAAAGGGCCCTAAGTCACTACGTTTGCACTGCAAAACTGTATCAGAAACCTGGACAGGAAAGGATTGTGAGGGATCATTTGTCTGTTGCACCGCTACTTCCTGCAGTGACACTGGAATGAGGAGGATGCAATTCTAAGGCTCTGATCACATCACATCTGAGCCTTCTGTCACAAGTATTCATGGGAAGGCTCTGACGTACACCACTGTATAGCCGTACAATGTCACATGTTGCCCACTGGCCACAATTGTGTGATCTAGAGTTCCACTGTCTGCTGCACCTTAATATACAGTTAAATAGAACAAAGAATACATACAAATAGGCAAAAAGTACAGTTTTTGTTTTTTTTATAAAGCCTCCGTTGGATGAATGGGACCTATGGACACATCCAGCATATGTACAGGCAGCTTTTCCAATACGCTAAGCGTATTTACTAGAGATGAGTGAGCGTACTCGGAAAAGCACTACTCGCTCGAGTAATTGGCTTTATCCGAGTATCGCTGTGCTCGTCCCTGAAGATTCGGGTGCCGCTGCGGCTGACAGGTGAGTCGCAGCGGGGAGCAGGGGAGAGCGGGCGGGAGAGAGGGAGAGAAAGATCTCCCCTCCGTTCCTCCCCGCTCTCCCCTGCAGCTCCCCGCTCCGTGCCGGCACCCGAATCTTCAGACCCGAGCACAGCGATACTCGGATAAAGCAAATTACTCGAGCGAGTAGTGCTTTTCCGAGTACGCTCGCTCATCCCTAGTATTTACATAATGTGATGTGAAAATAGTCACAGCTTTGTTTGTGGCTGCCTGTTATGTACTATGGTTTTCATGAAGGGATTACTTCTGCTGTGACTGTTATAGGGGCTTTTTTAGGCAAGGTTTACATAGAAATAACATTTCTATGACAACATAAATTTCCCTAAAAATCCTTCTAAAAAGAAAGCAACTAAGGTTTTAGAAGAGGTCTAACATAAGCAAAAACAGTTTAAAGGTGGGCATGCAGCCGTATTGTGGGTATGCGGGAAATATTTCCCTGAAGTACGAAAAGCTGCCATACATGTGTATCAAAAAAGGTGTCCTACAGCCCTACGGCTCACCCGCTCCCGGCATCTTCTCTCTGCACTATGTGCCGGCTGCCGTCCAGCCGGCGCATGCGCAGAGAGGAGCCGGCCCATCACCAGTGACATTTCTGTGCGGGCCTCTGCGAGACCCGCACAGAAATAGAACATGCCGTGATTTGTTTTTCACGTGGACAAATCGCAGCCGTCTGCATAGGATTGCATTTTCTAATGCAATCCTATGGCAGCATGCACAGGCGGAAATTCTGCAGGAAATCCCCCGTGGAATTTCTCCCCGTGTGCAGGAGACCTTAGGGGTACATCTGAGTCCTTTTTGAGCAATTTTTTTTCTGTTTCCAAATCTAAATTATAACAGCCATTTTCATATGCGATTCGCTTTTTGAGTTTAAGGTCACTTTATGCACTTTGATCGTTTCACACCAGGTTTTTGTGGCACATTTTTGAGTCAAACCCAAACATGGAATCGGCAGGAAGAAGTAGAAGCATTTCCTTTATATTTAACACATATTTTGAATCCACTTCTGGCTTTCACTCAAAAACTGCATGAAAAACTGCTACAAAACCGTGTGTGGAACCAGCCTCATTGTAATATCATACCTTGTCCTTTTTTGCTATATAACATTTTTCTTAAATGCCTTTTCTTTTGTAGGCTGTGCACACTACAGTCAGAGAACATGGTCCTAAAGACGGAGCATGCTCAGGTGGTCAGTCAGCTGAGTGCCCAAAATGAGGTACAGCGGAACAGTTTCAGGGACCAAGTGAGACATTTGCAGGACGATCATAGGAAGACGGTGGAGACTTTACAGCAGCAGCTGTCTAAAGTAGAAGCACAACTTTTCCAAGTCAAGAGCGAGGTTGCTATTACAAGTAAGTTTCACATAAATCCTGATAATCTAGAATATTTGATAATCCTACATCTTTCAAACCCTGTTTATGACAGATTAAAGGAACTACACTGCATTGAATGGCTGTAATTGGTGCATCCAGCGCTGCCTATGATTGGCTGAGAGGGCTGTCACTCAGCCAATCAGAGCAATCTCTTGCTGGTAGGCAGGGAATTCGATCCCTGTCTCTAACAATAGATGCTTTGCTGGCTTGACAAGTGCTGGGCAGTCAGCCCGAAGGTCCGAACACACCGGCGGGGACCCCCTGATGGCACCTGCAAGGTGAGTATTGAGTCTTTTTTTTTCTCTCAGGCAGTGTAGCTTGGGCGTAAAGCGCTGCCAAAAAAGCAATACCAAGTTGTACCGCGTTTTCGGCAGCGCTAAAACCGCTGCCCGTTCATTTCAGTGGGCAATGTAGGGCCAAAAACGGCCAAAGATGGAACATGCATCACTGTCAAAGCGCAGCGTTGGAAATGCTGCGCTTTGACGCTTGTGTGAGCAGGCCCATTGAAATGAATGGGAGCTTTGTACAGAGTTAAGCGCTGCGCTGACAAAGCAGCGCTAAACGCTGTACAACAACATCTGCGTGAGGGAGGCCTTAGAAATCTGTATGAAGAAGTACTACAGTGGCTTCATATATATAGAATCTGGTAAAAAACCATATTTCTAAATGGAGTTATGACAAAAAAAAACAATGTAAATATATTTATAAATCTGTATCACTTTTATTTTCTGTATTATACCAATTGGAATTCTTACCTAATCAGTAAAGTGTTTAAGGGTGAAAGCAGACGACCGGGTCGGATCTCTCTGCAAGAATTCTCGCAGCGGGATGCGACCCGTGCCCCTGCAGTGACCCATGGCTCACCTCCTCCCGGCGTTTAGTCTCTGCTCTGCTATGTGTGGCTGGCGCACAGCCGCACGGGCGTAGAGCAGGGCCAGTGCGTCAACGGTGACGTTTCTGTGCGATCCTCTGCAAGGCTCGCACAGAAATAGGACACGCCGCGATTTGTTTACCGCGCAAGTTTTCACACGCTGAAATTGCGTCTGTCTGCATAGGATTGCATAAACCAATGCAATCCTTTGGCAGCGGGCACGGCCAGAAATTCTGCGGGAAATCTCACCACGGAATTTCCGCCCTTCTACATTCACCCTAATATGATTATTCTTGTAGTAAAGTGTACTCTGCCTGGAACTCTGTGGGAGGCAAATGAGAACATATACACTACCGTTCAAAAGTTTGGGGTCACATTGAAATGTCCTTATTTTTGAAGGAAAAGCACTGTACTTTTCAATGAAGATAACTTTAAACTAGTCCTAACTTTAAACAAATGCACTCTATACATTGCTAATGTGGTAAATGACTATTCTAGCTGCAAATGCCTGTTTTTTTGTGCAATATCTACAAAGGTGAATAGAGGCCCATTTCCAGCAACTATCACTCCAGTGTTCTAATGGTACAATGTGTTTGCTCATTGGCTCAGAAGGCTAATTGATGATTAGAAAACCCTTGTGCAATCATGTTCACACATCTGAAAACAGTCTAGCTCGTTACAGAAGCTACAAAACTGACCTTCCTGTGAGCAGATTGAGTTTCTGGAGCATCACATTTGTGGGGTCAATTAAACGCTCAAAATGGCCAGAAAAAGAGAACTTTCATCTGAAACTCGACAGTCTATTCTTGTTCTTAGAAATGAAGGCTATTCCATGCGAGAAATTGCTAAGAAATTGAAGATTTCCTACAACGGTGTGTACTACTCCCTTCAGAGGACAGCACAAACAGGCTCTAACCAGAGTAGAAAAAGAAGTGGGAGGCCGCGTTGCACAACTAAGCAAGAAGATAAGCACATTAGAGTCTCTAGTTTGAGAAACAGACGCCTCACAGGTACCCAACTGGCATCTTCATTAAATAGTACCCGCAAAACACCAGTGTCAACATCTACAGTGAAGAGGCGGCTGCGGGATTTTGGGCTTCAGGGCAGGGTGGCAAAGAAAAAGCCATATCTGAGACTGGCCAATAAAAGAAAAAGATTAAGATGGGCAAAAGAACACAGACATTGGACAGAGGAAGACTGGAAAAAAGTGTTGTGGACGGATGAATCCAAGTTTGAGGTGTTTGGATCACAAAGAACGTTTGTGAGACGCAGAACAAATGAAAAGATGCTGGAAGAATGCCTGACGCCATCTGTTAAGCATGGTGGAGGTAATGTGATGGTCTGGGGTTGCTTTGGTGCTGGTAAGGTGGGAGATTTGTACAGGGTAAAAGGGATTCTGAATAAGGAAGGCTATCACTCCATTTTGCAACGCCATGCCATACCCAGTGGACAGCGCTTGATTGGAACCAATTTCATCCTACAACAGGACAATGACCCTAAACACACCTCCAAATTGTGCAAGAACTATTTACAGCAGAAGCAGGCAGCTGGTATTCTATCGGTAATGGAGTGGCCAGCGCAGTCACCAGATCTGAACCCCATTGAGCTGTTGTGGGAGCAGCTTGACCGTATGGTACGCCAGAAGTGCCCATCCAACCAATCCAACTTGTGGGAGATGCTTCTAGAAGCGTGGGGTGCAATTTCTCAAGCTTACCTCAACAAATTAACAGCTAGAATGTCAAAGGTGTGCAATGCTGTAATTGCTGCAAAAGGAGGATTCTTTGACAAAAGCAAAGTTTGATGTAAAAACAATGTTATTTCAAATACAAATCATTATTTCTAACCTTGTCAATGTCTTGGCTCTATTTTCTATTCATTTCACAACGCATGGTGGTGAATAAGTGTGACTTTTCATGGAAAACACAAAATTGTTTGGGTGACCCCAAACTTTTGAACGGTAGTGTATATTTGTGGCTACACGGATTAGCAAGTTTCACAAGAGTGTGCAGAATATTTTTGAAATGTCACTTACATGTGATAAATTGCATGTGCTGCTTTACATGTGCTTTATCAAAAAGAACATCTAGTGCTCCAGGGTTAAATGTGTTATTCGGCATTAATCAGAACTGATTGGATTAACCAATGGCCATAATAAACTATAGTGTGATAATTTATTTCTGCACATGTCTGCCCTGTTCTTCCTAGATTCCAGATCACCCTGCATTCTGTGCTGGACTGGAATGCTGAATTAATATGGAGTAGGTGTGGTGGTGTTCTCTTTTTTTCATGCTTGCTGTCATTCTTCTCACTCCATCTGAAATGAAGAGGAGGGGTGTAGGAAGGAAAAGGCACTTCCGTGCTGTACATTTTTGTGTTTACTGTTGTTAGTTATGCATTCCTGCATGTATTTTTTTGTATTTTTTTTTTTAGGTCCTTCAGGTTCTCAGCAGCCTCTAAAAAGCTCACGGGAAAGAAGACCAGCTGATCTTCATATCCTGGATTTATATTCCATTGCCAGGGAAGAGGGAGAGGGAATGGAAACCACGGATAATGAATCGGTGTCCTCTGCCAGCACACATGTAGCTACGCTAGAACAGCTTCTCAGTTCATCCGAAGCAAAAACTGGTAAACTTTGTATTTGTGATCAGAAGACTATACAAATAAGGGTTCTTTTACACAAAGTGATTATCGTTTAGATTCAGGGCTCATGTCCACAGGCGGATATGATTTGCGGAACCCACTCGGGAGATCCACAAATCAATCTGCCCATAGGGGTGTCCGCAAATCAATTTAAGTGTGCAGATTTGTTTTGCAGACCTTTTGGTCCAGAAAACAAATCGCAGCATGCTCCTTTTTCCTGCGGATCCTGCAGGGACGGCTTCCATTGAAGTCAGTGGCAACCGTCCGATCCACAGCACACCCACAGCTGACACTGCAGAACGGATCCCGCGGGGGAAGTAGGAGACTTGGGGAAAAAAAACTGTACTACACATGTCCGATGGCGAGCCGTGAGGAACATGCACAGTACAGTGAACCCGGAAGTGCAGGGATCCGCACGGATGCTGGGGATCCCGCTGCTGGTGAAACACAGGTAAATGGGGCTCACCGGCTGTGGAGAGGGCTTGATTACGTGCAGAATTCCCTGCACGGAATCTGACCCGCCTGTGGACATGAGGCCTTACACTGTACCGCGGGAATCTTATGACAATCACTCAGTGTAAATGCTGGCAGCCACTGAATGATGACTGATAATGCGCTTGCTTGTCGTTCACTTTGTGCAGGCATAAAAATTAAACAATGATCGGCCCGTGTAAACAGGCAGTCATTCATCTATAAGCTATTGGATGCTTACCGTCAATGGAGGCGAGCAGTCAGAGAGATCTCCAGCCCACTCCAACTCCATTCACTGAGTCATCCCTGCTCCTGTGTAAAAGCACAAGAGCGATTATCGCTGGGATTACAATCGTGCCATGTTAGAGGGCCCTAAGCCGAGATTGGACTACTGAGTCTAAATAAACAATATATCAAATAAGAACGTAAATAAATGATGGATCACTATCTTAGCAAAGTCTTAAAGTGCATTTACACACAGATGATCGCTCAATATTCGTCAGAAACTGACAGTTTTGAGTGATCATTTTGCATAGGTACTAATGGGCTAATTAGCCCTTTAGTATCTCTTTGCATGTATTTTGAGAACAGCGGGTGGTCTGTTCTCTAAGAGCCCATTTACACACAAAGATGATCACTCAAAAGATGGATTTTGAGCGATCATTTTGCATAAACTACCACTTGGTACTAATGCCCATTAGTACCAAGTAGTAGCGTGTGAGTCGCCAGGAGCTGTGTTCAGAGAACAGACCACCCGCTGTTCTCTGAATAAATTCCCTTTGTTCTGCCACGGGGGTGACAGCTGAGACAACTCAGCTGACCTGAACTCAGCGATCGATGAAAATGTGCACGATGGGTGCACATTTACACACAACGATTATCGCTCAAAACATGGCTTTTGAGCTAATTTTGAGCGATAATCATTGTTTGTAAAAGGGTCTTTAGTGGATTCCATCAGAGGAAGCAGAGAACCAGACAATGCCTCTTAATTTCACTCATGCTAAATTGCTAATTGCTGAATTAATTTTTTGTGCACTTGCTTAAAAGTCAAACATGTATGAAGCAAACTACAAGCATAGTGTTCCATGGATTCCAGTCTTCAGATAAAGGCTTCTTGGTTCAGCAAACAAAATACTTTTAGTATTTCTTTACCACTTCTCATTCTTATTACATTTGGCACAAATAATTCTGCAGTCAAACTGTCTGCCACAAAACTGCCAGCATGCTTCCAAGTAGCTTTCTGCTTGTTAAGGAAGGAGCGGAGCTTTGCAGTAACATGATAGGTTAGCTGAGGAGACTCCTTAACTTCTTAGGTCTGAAAAGTAAGAAGGGACTATAGTATCTCTGGAGCCCACCTACAGCAGCACATATTAGCAGCAGCCCCAAGGGGAACACATGGAAGCATAGAATGATGCAAATGGCATTTTTATGCTAGAAACTCAGTACATCGCTTTAACCCCTTAAGGACCAGGTTGTTTTGTACCTTAAGGACCAGACAGTTTTTAGGGATTTTACTAGAGATGAGCGAACACGTTCGGCCCCGCCCCTTTTTCGCCCGAACACCGAACTTTGCGAACACTTCAGTGTTCGGGCGAAAAAAGTTCGGTGGCAGCGCGGGGGGGTGCGGCGGGGAGTGGGGGGGAGAGGGAGAGAGGGCTCCCCCCTGTTCCCCGCTACTGCCGCCCGCGCCGCCGCGCATCTCCCCGCCCCCCGGCGGCACCCGGACCTTTACGCGCGAACACTGCAGTGTTCGGCAAAGCCGGTGTCCGGGTGCGGATGTGTCCGTAACGGACATGTTCGCTCATCTCTAGATTTTACCCATGTGGTTTAAGTGCCCTAGTTTTTTTTACTTCACCTATGAAAATTATTTTTGCTGTTTTTTTTTCCCCGTGACATATAGGGCGATTTTTTTAAATATCTTTTTCACTGACTTTTTTTCCTTTTTTAGTTTTATTGGGGGTAAAAAGCTAAAACAATGATTTTTTAAAATCATTTATTGTTTTTATTTATTTTTAATTTGTTTATTTATGCTGAAATAAAGTATAGGAACGGGTTCCTCATTTTGTTTCGGACGTTTTGATATATAATATGTATGGTTTTGGATTACAGGGCGCGTACAGCAATGGTTTTGGTTGGTGTCTGCTTTGGGTTATTTTCTTTTTTATGTATATATTCTTATTTTATTCTGTAAATTTGTTTTTACTTATTTATATAATTATTTTTTTTTACTATCTATGTCTCCCATGACGTCATATAAGACCTCTGGGGGACATTCACATGTTTTTGTTTTTATTTGACACTTTCCCACTGTAGCTGGGGCATCCATAGGAGCCCCAGTTACAGGAGAAAACATCCCCTGTAGTGACAATAGTAACTGGCAGAGCTGATCAGGGTCTGCTAGGACTCTGCAGCTCTGCTGTGACAGGGGATCCCGGTGGTCACGTGACTGCCGACTCGTGTAGTGGGAGTTATACTTTCACTTTTTAGTACATAGTGCTCATTGAGCGCTGTGTACTCTGGGAAGGAGAAGGCAGAAAGGGTTAAAACCCCCTCCTGCCTTCTCCACCAGGTTATCAGCTGTGACTAACAACTGACAACCCAACATGCTTCTGATTTATTACAGAAGCAGGGGCGTTAAACCCCCACCGTATTTTTACTATTGGCTGGGTTTAAGCAGCAGAACCAAGCACTGTAAATTTACTGTGCTTGGTCCTTAATGGGTTAAAATGGCGATTAACAAGCTTTTGGGACTTCTGCTAACATGTCTTTTTTTTTACTATACTTGTATTTCCCATAAAGAGCAATTAAGGAGCACCTTTTCATAGAACTCGGATTTGTTATTTCTCCTAGAAATTTATGAACAAATTGAAACTGCATTTGACCATTTACATTGTCAGATGGGTTTTCCCCCACACAGTCTGGCACTGTCACCTCTGATTGGGCAACATCAGACTGTGTAGAGACACGCCCATCTAGTAACATCCACTTGCCAATTTATTTTTAAAGGGTAACTCGAATTTTCATAAACTTCTGACATGTCATAGTGCCATGTCAGAAGTTTTAACCCGTGTGGGTTAGGTGCCGAGACACCCCACCGATCGCTAGAACGAACTGGCAGAAGTGTTCAGCTGAGTGTTGTGTCAGTTCAGCTGTCATTGCAGCAGTGTACAGACTCCATACGCATTCTGTGGAGCCACTACATCGCTCTGAGCAGTGATGGCAAGAGCCGAATGGGCACTTCACTCAGCTGAGCACTTCTGCCAGATCATTCTAGCAATGGGCGGGGGTCTTGGCACCCAGATCCCCACTGATCAAAACTTCTGACATGTCACTATAACATATTAGAAGTTTTAAAAAAAGTTTAGCTACATTTTTAATTTCTTAGGTGATTAACAGAGGAACAGGACAATGCAGAGTTCTTAGAAAAGATGCTTGAGAATTATTATTTCATGGGGAATACAAGTACCGTATATTCCGGCGTATAAGACGACCTTTTAACCCCGAAAAATCTGCTCTGCAGTCGGGGGTTGTCGTATACAAAAAAAAAAGGTGTAAAAAAAACCCCCAAAAACCAGTGCTCTCCTACCCCGGCGTTTTGCGGTGCTGCTGCAGGCTGTCGCTCCCTCCTCTTCCCCAACAGAGCATTGCTTTCTGGAAGCGGGGCTTGACATCCCCGCCTCCAGAAAGCTAATGCTGTGATTGGCTAACTCACGCGGCGTCAGCCAATCACAGCCATTCAATGACGTCATTGAATGGCTGTGATTGGCTAACTCAGGCGGCGTCAGCCAATCACAGCCATTCAATGACGTCATTGAATGGCTGTGATTGGCTGACGCCGCGTGAGTTAGCCAATCACAGCCATTCAATGACGTCATTGAATGGCTGTGATTGGCTGACGCCGCCTGAGTTAGCCAATCACAGCCATTCAGTGACGTCATTGAATGGCTACGATTGGCTGACGCCGCGTGAGTTAGCCAATCACAGCATTAGCTTTCTGGAGGTGGGGATTTCAAGCCCCGCATCCAGAAAGCAATTCTTTGTCGGGGACGAGGAGGGAATGACAGCCTGCAGCAGCGCCTCAGAATGCTGGGGGAGGTGAGTACTGCTTTTTTTTTTTTGACACCGTATTCCCGGCGTATAAGGCAGTTGGGGGGTCGTCTTATAATCCCAGGCAGCATTCATTAAAATCCTCTTCTTTATTGAATAACCATGAGGAAGCAAGCAGCCACGTATCGACCCTGTGCTCGGGTCTTTATTTAGCTTGATAAAGACCCGAGCACAGGGTCGATACGTGGCTGCTTGCTTCCTCATGGTTATTCAATAAAGAAGAGGATTTTAATGAATGCTGCCTGGTTCTTCCTTTCTACATTGCTGACCAACGGTGGACCCAGGGAGTCGGGACCCTAACTGGGCTATTGCATAGTGCCTTGCACCAGCGGTGTGGCTGAATCTTTGGAGTGCTGCTGTGTTTCTTTTTTCTTCTTGTGTCTTATAATCCCAGTCGCCTTATACGCCGGAATATACGGTATTTACTAAAATAGACGGGTCCCCTTAAGGTTCTGCAGCTCTTTGGCTCTAGTACCAATAGGCACTAGTAGGCATCAATAAGGGTTCTATCACAAAATGGAATTTATTTTTAATATATTCATTCACATTTGAGGTTCTTTGCGGATTCTTTAGACTCATTTTCTATACTGTTCACTTTTAGCCTTAAAAACAATGAATATTGAATGAATATTTGTATTTTAGTTCTGAGCTCTGTTATATTGCTGACCTTTATTTTTCTAAGGGATGATTTACAACAATTATTCCAGGAATCCATTAACTACCGTAGCTTTTTGAAAACTCCCATTTGTGTTGGGAACACCCCAATTGCTGCAGTATACCGGTGAAGTGCTGAAAACTCTTCCGTTACCCAAGTGATGATGCTATTTATGTTTTCCATTTGTGCCCGTTTTCAGCCGCAGACATTTCTCAGTGGCAGCCAGAACTTTCTAAGGAAGAATTAACCGAGAAGCTTAACACAACATCAAAGAGTGTTGACCATCTGAGCGGTCTTCTGCATGAGACGGAGGCAACCAATGCCATGCTCATGGAGCAAGTGACCGTAAGTCTTGTTTCAATGATCATTTTATGCAACGGCACACCCCTGAGGACCCAGTCTGTATACAGCATGTGTTCCCTTGCTGATTGGCAGTCTGCATAGATAGCTGAACACAAGATGACACAGAGAGTGGTCCACACTTGTTTGATAAAACAATGGATGAGCTGTGTTTCCTGAAGGTCAGGAACTGTATCTTTTTTAGCCTGGTTAGCCCTACATAAACGTGTCTGTAAGCTGACAGAAATACAGATGATTCACCAACAGTATCGTGCTAATGCACTACGACCATAGAATAGTGCGCTTATGCTATGCATAACATGCTAGACATTCTGAATGAATGGCAATGGCCACTACGTAAATAGTATAGTCTTTGTGGCACTTGTACACTTTTTGTGTAGCGCAACAGAAATATTACTGCCGATTGATACATCTGTACTGTCTTAACAGCAGTGCAGTAACACTACATAGCTAAACTGTTGGTTGCACTAGCAAGTCTGCTTACTGTGTTCTAATACCGGTAATAAAATGTCTAGAACTTTTTCTAAAAAATTAGGAGTTAATATTCCATGTTCAGGGGAGGGTATATTGCATTAATTGAAGCGACTTTTCCAACTTTGGTCGTTATAGTGAGAAGTTCACTTTTTGGTGCACCCTCTAGTAGCCAGAGCTACTTTCCCGTAGCTACATCAGCTGATTTCTAGGAACATCTCAGCAGCCAGATGGCTGTATTCTGAAGGGAGCTTGTTCAGTTGATGTCCTTTAATACATTTATGTCAATGTCAGCCTACTTTTTTCTATTTTATTTTACATCGTGTGTAACCGAGTTTTCTCGCCATAGCTCCTCAAGAATGAAATCCGGCGACTAGAAAGAAACCAGGAAAGAGAAAAGTCAGTTGCCAATTTAGAATATCTGAAAAACGTCCTGCTGCAATTCATTTTTCTCAAAGCTGGCAGTGAAAGGCAACGACTCCTTCCAGTCATAGATACTATGTTGCAACTGAGTCCTGAAGAAAAAGCAAAACTCTTTTCCATTGCTCAAGGTAGGACATTAGTGTGATAACCAGTGGTGCATGGCGTGAGTGATTTGGGAAGTATACAGTGTGCAGGAGCTTTATCAATAGTTTTTTCCCTGTAAATGTATGCATCCTAACGATGGCAGATTTTCTGGAGTACAGGGATACAACATATATCCCAAATGCTTGAAGTTCTATCCTAGTCCCTTCCCTGTTTCACAAAACTTTTCTAAACTATGATGCATTCGCTGTGCATTCTAGTCTTTGGCACATTTTCTGCAACTCAATGTTCAATATTAGAGATGAGCGAACCTACTCGGCCGCGCCCCTCTTTCGCCCGAGCGCCGCGATTTTCGAGTACTTCCGTACTCTGGTGAAAAGATTCGGGGGCGCCGTGGGTGAGTGGGGGGTTGCAGCGGGGAGTGGGGGGGGGGGGGGGGAGAGGGCTCCCCCCTGTCCCCCGCTGCTACCCCTCCCCGTTCCGCCATGCCGCCCCCCGAATCTTTTCACCCGAGTACGGAAGTACTCTAAAATTGCGGTGCTCGATCGAGTAATTACTCGAAACGAGTATATTCGCTCATCTCTATTCAATATATATTTTAGGCTTCTTTCATTATCTTCACCAGTGACAAGCATGGAGTTCCTAATCTAATACTAATATTTTCACGTTTCTTTTTGTTCTACAGGGGAAGAAGAGTCTGCGGCACGGCCAGCTGGATGGGCCTCTTATCTCCACAGCTGGTCAGGGCTTCGGTAGTTCTAAGGCCATTGATGGCTCTACAAAAAACGTCCTCGATTTGCACTGTTTATTCCTCTTTATGTCTAAGTTTTTATGTAAAGTTCTTGATTGTGAAACTGAATCTCTGTTCAAACTGGAAAAACAAATCGGAGTGCCTATTATGATGTTAAAGTATTTTCGGGGAAGTCAATCTGCACAGCACACTTTCTTACCATTGTTTACTGTACGTTCTTCTTTAATTTATATGGTGTTTTATTGATTTCTCTGTGATATTGGTTCTGTTCTATTTCCATGGCAAAAAAACAATATGTACAAAATAATTTTCATTGCAGATTTTTTCTTTAACATTTTACAATTTCTCTAAAGGAAGAAGGAATTTGTTATATATTCTAAAAGATAATATGTTACTCTCTGTATAGTGATGTAAACCAAAGAATACATAGAAGTCATAATAGAGCAGAAAAGTGGCTTTGTAAAGAAATCTAAGGATAAAGGCCAATTTACAAGCAACGATTATCGCTCAAAATTCGTCCAAGCCGTTGCGTGCACTTACCGTGTACTCTTCGTCCATCGCTGAGTTCAGCTCAGCTTAAAATCCGTTGTCCCTGCTGAGAGGGACGGCATGCTGTGTTCTCCATGGGCAACACTGATAACATTCTTTCAGCTGTTGTCCCACTGGAGAACAATAGCGATGTATTTAGATAACAGACCACCCGCTGTTCTATAAATACATGGAAATGAAGCTCGTTAGCTACTAATAGGCTAATTAGCCCATTAGTACCTATGCAAAATGATCACTCAAAACTGTCAGTTTCTGAGGAATGTTGAGCGATTATCTTTGCATGTAAATGGACCTTTAAGTGGTTATTTAAAAAGCCACAACAAAGCACCTTGGTCTATTACCAATATTGGGAATCATATATAGACTATTTAGTTTTCCTTTTGCCTGTATGCATGTCACTGGGGAAATTGCTGCGTTCTTGGGAGTTAAAGGGTTCCTCCAGTTTCTAGGTACTCTACATACAATTTTAAGGAACTGTATGAACAGCATTTCTTTAATATATTAACTAAATTATTTGTGCTGGAAATGAGACATTACAAAACACAACAGGGCAGATGATCTTTTCCATTCTATTACAACAGTCTGTAGTCTGCGCCACATTTACAAACCATATACTGAGGATTTATTGGTGGCTGCTACCAGGATTTTGAGATTTGCCTAGCTGAACAGTTGCATTGTTGTGATTCTCTTAATAACTATATATTGGTGTTTCCAAACCTTATTACCCCAGGTGAGCTGCATTTAAAATGTTTCCACTCCTGGAGGACACCTAACGTCATTCCTGCCAAAGAAGCTTGGTGTAGGGGCAGACAAAGCATTCTAGAATTCTTGCATGGTGCCATAATTTGGCCCAAATATGTTTACTGCTTTTAGGGAGCATTCTCACAGTATTTTGACTATGCTGTGGGATTTTGTCATCAGGTAACACCATAAGATACCAAAAATGAGACCTTACCCCCAAACAGAACCAATTTGGTATCCATTTGACAAGTATTATTTTCATTAGATTTGAAGCATAGAGCATAGTCGACTACTCTAATTTTACTCTAAATCTAATTAACACGAACGGTATACTTGACGCCACTAAAGTGTGTCCATTTGTCTAGTGGAAGTGAAATGTCTTATTTCGGAGTTCCTTCTCAATTCCATTTTTGTACTTTGTGATGGAACCCTCAGACAGAATCCCACAGCGTAGTCAAACATGCCTTGGAATCCCGCCAGAAATCTCGCGGTTTGGCCGCAGCGAAAACCACGAGATTTCCGCCGGGAAACCGCTGCTTCAAAACCCGCGTCACTTAGCCACGGTTTTTGGAGCGGCTTGGCCGCATGCTTTTCCGTTGCAGCCAGCGCTCCTATAGAGAGCAGCACGGCTGCAATGGACAAAAATAAATAAATAAATTTGATATGGTGCGGCCGGGGAATGCTTCTGCCGGCTTACCGCGACAGATTTGCCGTTCCGTGTGGACGAGATTTTTGACAAATCTCATCCACATGGCTGACAAATCCCGGCCACAGGCGGATTTGCCGCAGCGAGATTCTGGACGGAATTTCTGTGGCAAATCCGCCCTGTGTGAACCCAGCTCAACAGAGCATCTTTTGGGGAGGCTGAAATCTGCTTCCTTGTCAAACTTCAGGTGTAGTTGCTGTGTTCTGGGGAACTCCTGATTGAGCTCGAGAAAGTCCAGTGTTCCTAAGAACTATGGTTGGGAAACATTGTAGAATAGAAATGCTGTTTATGACATTTTCTTTTCATCTTATGAAAACTAATCAGACTGCACTCCAAGTTGAAAGAGCAGAGTATACGGCTACTCGGCTGGGTAGCTTCATGCAGAAAGTGCAGTGTAGTATACTTCCTTTTGTCTTTTTAAATGTGAAATCTAGTGTATATAGCTGCTAAAAATGTGCAATGACAGTTAAAGTAGTGTGGAGAGTGGGCTGTATTGTAGACTACGGGATCAGAAGACTCTGCATTTTTAAACTTAATGCAAAGTTGCAATATTTTATTTTACATTTCTTCTTGCCTGACACAATTTCTTTGTCATTAAAGGAGTTGTTTAGTTCTAAACTATTGATGGCCTATCCTTAGGACAGGTCATCAGTGGTAGATCTGTAGGGGTCTGTCACCTGGGACCCCCACCAATTAGCTGTTCACTAGGTCGGTGTGCTCGTGCAGACTGCTCCATTCCCACTTGGTATTGCAGACCAAGTCTCAAATGAAATTAATGAGAATTTTGCCTGTAATACCAAGCCTGGCCGATGATGGACCCCTGCCGATCTACTATTGATGACCTATCCTAAGGATAAACCATCAATAGTTTACAACTAAACAACAGCAAGTGTTGCAGTAGAAGTATGGTTTACACTCCATGTTAAGGAATAACATTTAGTAACATGTATCCAGAATTTGCTGCCATATCCTCGATGGTGCGGAAGACTGACTGCTATGCAAAGTGCACTGTAGTTTTGCTGAGAATTCCAGATGTAAATCGATGATCTGTAAAGGCCCATTTACACTGAGGCATGATCGCTCAAACGACAGTTTGAGTGACTGTTTTGAGCGATCATTTTGCATGAACTATTAAGTAGCTACTCATTTACTTAAGTACCAATTAGGCGTGCAAATGAAGATTTAGCGGAATGCAGTTAATAGCCTGAGGGCTCTAATCTGTGCTCAGATCCTTTGTTCTCCTACGGGAAACAATGCTATCAGCACTACCCTTGGAGAACTCCTGATAAGGCTGAACAACGATTTTTAGGTTGGACTGAATTTAAAGATCAGCTAGCAGTGCCCGAAAAGTGCATGATGGCCGCGCGTTAAGATGCAACGATGATCGCTCAAACGATCGCTTTTTAGCAATTCTTGAGCGATCCTGGCTCCGTGTAAATGGGCCTTTAGAAGTAGGGGCAATAGTTCTTATTGGAAGTTTTTTTTACTTGAAATATTCAGTCCAGTCTATGTGTAACAATTTACTTAATTTGTTAATCTTGACTAATTGCTGTGAGAAATAGCTACATTTCTTACTGCCGGGTTTATATCATTGTCATTTCACTTGTAACTCTAAAATACATTGTACAGGCACGCTAATATTACTCCTTGCTATGTATAGCAGCTTTTCTATAGACTGGCATTGAGAATGTATTCCACACTACGGTAAGTTGTCAGAATGGAACTATTGTATGCATGCCAAGGAGGATATGTTTTTTAGCCCATTTTTATTATGAAGGTGACTTAAAATTTGTACGCTGTTTATTTGCCTGATTAGTGTGAATGTATTTCCATTTAGTTTGTGCCTCTCTGAGAGACCCTCTAAGTATGACATCATCTGCTGATCTCAAAGTTGATGTCAATCTGCACATTTGATGTCTGTATTTGTAGATAAAGCAGATTGGTAAAAAGATAAGCTTATTCACACAAGCTGGTTTTGTGACTATTTTATCACAAAAAAAACCCACAAACCCGTCGCATGCAGATGCCCCTTAGGAAGCTCGTTCTGTAAATAACTGGGCTCACAATGAAGGTTGTTCTGGAGTTAGACTTGTATGTAGTTCTTTTTCTCCACAATGAAATGTTCCCTCGAAGGGCTGATGGGCTGGAGTGTAGGGGTAGGTTCCATGTTTTACCATTGCTGTGAAAAAATAAGCTGCAACCACAAAAAAGCTTGTACTTGTGGGAGCATACCCTAGTTGGAGCCCTGGGATATGGGGAGGCTCGGCATTCCCAGTTTTCTTTTTGGAGAATGCACAGATTGTAAAATGCCTAAAGCTATGTAAACTGTGAATAAAACATGCAATTTCTGCACACTGTAATATCTCTTCTAATAAAGACATTTGTGATTACTCAGCGTGTTGTCATTTATTTTCTTATGCTTTACAAGGTCGTACGCCTCTGATTATCATATGTAAGTGTAATCTGCCTGCTCTATAAACTCTAACCTCTTCCTGGATGTCCTATTTTACTAGGACTTTGGTGCTCGTTGGAAGAGCTTAGACTGTCTTTGGCCGGTGTGATCTGCTTATTAGTTGTACTTCTGCCTATGTTTGTTTAAGCAGCAATAATATGACAAGATTGTCAGAAATAAAATGTAAATATAGTTGATCTACTTTAAGGCCTCATGCCCATGGCCAGGTCGGATTCCGACTGCGAAATCTCGCAGCGGAATCAGACCCGGCGACGCCAGAGACCCTATACTCGCCTATCCCGATCCGCTGCATACGCAGTGCAGCACAACGCAGATTCCCGCAATAGTTCCGCAGTGCCCACTGCACAGAATAGCGCGGGGCGGATGGCTTTCATTGACTGCAATGGAAGCCGTCTGCGATTTTCCGCACAAAATAGAACATTCTGCAATTCTCCCCCACGAGCGGAAAATTGCAGTTGATTTCCGCTCGTGGACAGGGAGATTCTTTTAACACAGCATGCCTATGAACGGACATTGCTGCAAAAATTGCAGCGGGCGTTTGACAGCAAATTTAGCCACAACAATCTGTCCGTGGGTATTAGCCCTTAGTGGATGTTTATGCAGGGCGGAAATGCTGCAGAATGTCCGCATCTAAAGCAAAGTCAAAATCTGCACCTAGTCAGCTGCATACCACCCGTAGCCAATTTAAAAAAAACAGCGCTCGCCTCCAAAGACTTTGGCTGTCAGTGCACTCCTTCACCTCTAGTAAGCTCAGCACTGCTGTGGTCCGGTGATGGCAATTTCGAGGAAATGAGTGTGCTGACAGCCGAAGACTTTAGAGTTTAGAGGTGATCGCTGTATCTTCTGAAATCAGCTGTGCGTATGCAGCTGATTTCGAGTCAAAATCCGCACCAATGTTGCGAATGTTGACTGTGTTTTGTCTTGCGGAAAGGCTGTGGACTTTTCCGCCCTATGTAACCATACCTTAAGGCTGGGTTCACACAGGGCGGAATTGCGCATGCATTTTTAAACCGGAGACTGAGCAGCAAAGTGGATGAGATTTGCAAAAATCTTGTTCACACACTGCCAACAGTCCGCTGCGAACAAGCCACGTGGAAACTGACATGCAACGCGGAATTCAAATCCATGACATGTCAATTGTGTCGCTGTTTCTAGTGCGGACTCTCCTCTCTCTATGGGATACAGCCACTTCAAAACCCCGCATCAAATGGCGTGGGTTTTGAAGCAGCCTTTCTGCTGCGGAAATCTTGCGGAATTTCCGTGCGGTCCCGCTGCAGACATTCCGTAAGATTTCCGCCCGATGTGAACCCAGCCTAAGGCCGCCTGGACACGGACAGTTCGGATTCCACATGCAGGATCCAAGCCCGTGCGCGTCCGGTGGCCCTGCGTACCTGTCTGTAGTCTTTTAAATCTGTGCTGCAGATGTGCCAGCCGGCGCACGCCAGTACAGATTATGCCGCGCTGTCGCTAGGCGATGACGCGAATCCTGCAACCTTTCTGCAATGATGATTGTGGAAGGGCCCACGGGTCGAACGGTTCCCATTGAAGTCCATGCGAAATCCGCTCGTGTAGAGGAAATCACGTTTTGCCATTGCATGCTATAAGCTGTGTTTGCTGCGGAATCTGGAGGCGGCCTACCCCTGATTCCACAATGCAAATTTGCCAGTGTGCAGGCGGCCTAAAACGTCTGGCTATTCCAGAGCTACTTGTATATTGATAGAGTATGCCATAGGATTATGGTCTGTGGAGGTCTGACCTCTGTGACACCGACTGATCCAGAGAACGAAGAGACCTGCTTTACTAGGGATGACTATGCTTGCTAAAAGTGACACGGCACAATTAACATTTAAGCTAGCAATGGAAACTTTAGTAACTCCACCACAGCTTGGAGTAGTTCCCGTCTCCTGAGGAGCTGACACTACATTGTGATTGTCATATTCTGTAGACTTTCTTAAATTTGTACTCCTCCATTGCAAAGCAGTTGTAGACCATACAATCAAATTTTTGATATTACCTCTGCTAAGAATAGTATACGGGGTTACTATAAAAGAGAGAGACCCTTTCAATGTTATGTAGAACTAAAACTCAGGTAGACATGCAGTATGCAGAGTTGCATAAATGTGGGATTTAAGTTTTTGCAACTGCAGCTTTTTGTGACGTCGGCATCACATGACCGTCTGGTTGTTTATGTGAAAGGAATAGTTTCTGAGAGACCACTTGTAGCAGAGGAACAAGTGGCTCATACGCAGAACACTTGTAGCTTATGGTAGTCATACAAACTTAAAGGCATATACTAAAAACGTAAGTATTTCGGCTATAGCAATACAACATTGCTTTCTGTAAAATACTGAAAGTGTCCATTTCCTTGATATTTACTTTGTATATCTTCTTTGCTAGTTCTATTTTATCTATTCCAATCTACATATCAAACCAGTTTGTTAGCTCTTGAGGTCAAAGTCTGATTCCTGCACCCTGTTAATCCAAAGGTAACATTCTACTTGGAAGAGATCCCAGTGTTGTTACAATAGCCTCCCATGTATAAATCAGCTTCTAAGTTATTTAATGGAGCATAAACTGTTGGTCACAATGACAGCTGGTGCAATTTCCCAGGTCTAGTCCAGTTATGGATGTGCTAGGAAACTGCATTGTTTTTACCTGGTACAGCTGGAGCGATGGAAGCTTTGGGTATTACAATGCCACTGGCAGCAATTTTGAGCAATAAATGTTAGTGATGCCAAGCTGGGAAGTAAACGTTTGAGTGTGAGCAGAGTGTATTGTAAAGGAGTTGCTCCCAATCAACATTTATCATTTAGCCACAGGATAGGTCTCGCTGTTGGGACCCCTCAATTGAGTCCCAAGTTCCCCATTGATCATTGGCAGCCCTGCAGGAATTTATATGGAGCAGCATTTAAAGGGAACTTGTCAGTTTGAAAATGCTGTCCAAACTGCAGACCCCATGTTATAGAGCAGGAGAAGCTGAGCTGATTGTTACATAGTTTTATGGAAACCGATTCAGTAAAACTTGTATGTTCATTCTGAGCTGAAAAGTCCAATGGGCGGTCCTATCAGTGATTGACAGCTACAACTGTATGTACAGCCATACACAGTTGTCTATGACTGTTAGGACTGCCCATTGGACTGTTCAGCTCAGGCAGAGGTATAAATGAATAAAATACCAGTTATACTGAAACTTTTCACATAAAACCGTATAACAATCTACTCAGCTTCTCCTGCTCTATAATGTGATGTCTGCAGTTTGGACAGCATGTTCCAGTTGACAGGTTCCTTTTAAGTATTCGTTTCATGTTCCATAAGTACTCCTCACTGTGGCCATATTGGTGAGCAGGAGACCTGAAAATAAGCTCTAGCATGAATTTTCAGGATGATTGAACTATAAGCCTTATCTACAGTAAAAAAAAAAAAGTCAATGTTAATAGTGTCCAGGTGATAAGTAAAAAAGTAAAATCTTTTGGAGCAAAAACTTATATTAGACTCTGTCTTAGTTTCAGGGAAACAGGATATGTGTGTGTATGTGTATATATATAGATAGATAGATAGATAGATAGATATTAGTGTCATTAAGTTAAAGTTACAACTCTTCACAGTTGCCTTTTTATAGAAAAGGCATTACAAGTGACAATCCTTTGCAATGGGAAAGTCTGAATCAATGTTAGTTGATTCAAGTAGGCAAAAGCTGTTGTCTACTACTTTCGTTGCGTCAACCCTAAAGGCCCATTTACACGCAAAGACAATCTTTCAAACGACAGTTTTAGCGATTGCTTTGCACTAAGTGTTAATGGACACCAATGTCCATAAACTTTATTTGCTTCATTTGCGTGTAAAAAGGCCTCTGCAAGCTGTTTGCTGTAAGGACTGGCGGTTCGCAGGTCCGTCGTACCCGCACCGCCGCTTCTGTCACATGTGCGACGCAGGGGGGCCCTGGTCCTCGTCACCTCCCCTGGCCGCCGAGCTCCTCCTTGCCGCCGGGTTGCTAGGGATGCGGTGGGTGTTGCCCCGCGTCGTGTCCTCAGTATTATGGCAACCAAGCATGTGTCTCCTTCCGTGTCTCCTGCAGGGCTGAGGGTGGGTTGCCCAGTGCTGCTGGGTGCACTCAGCTGCTGTCAGACTGCCCGCCCCAATCAGCTGCTGGGGCGGGAGCTCTGACAGCATTTAAACCTGCTTGTGTCTGCAGACCAGTGCCAGTGTTAGTTTGGTCTCCCTGCTACACCAGCATACTTTGTGTTTTGACTCCTGATATTGACTCTCTGCTTTTGACCTGACGTTGCCTTTGCCTGACCCTCTTGTACCGCGTACCCTCTCGTTGCCGACCCGGATAGTCTGACTCTCCTTGCTGTTGTTTGTTCCAGTGTCTGTCCGTTTGTTAGTCCCAGTGTTCCCCTTCCTTAGTGAGTGTAGGGACCGTCGCCCAGTAGTCGCCCTGGGGCTTAGCCCAGGGGGGCAAGTAGGTAGGGGCAGGGGTTGCGGGTATTTTCAGGGACTTCCAGTTTCACGGACCCCGAGTCCTGACAGTTTGCAGAGCACAGCATGTGGTCTGAGCTCTACACACAGCTCCATTGTTCTGACATGGGCTGTCGGCAGAATACAATGTAATCTCCGACTCCCAAGCAGAATACAGCATGCGGTCCCTGTTATCTCTCTCCAGCTGAACAATGGATTTTAAGCTCACCCTAAAATCATCGTTCAGCTGAAGAGTGAATGATGGCAGTGTTTACATGTAACGATTATCACTCATATGCCATCGCTTGAACTAATTTTGAGCAATAACCGTTGCATGTAAATGGGCCCTAATGCAGGTGGACATAAGATAACAGGGGAATAGGATAACTGACAGGCATGCTGACATTTGTTGGCAGAAGGTTCAGACATTTTGAGCCACCTTTTCCTTGATAGCACAAGATTGTTAGGGTTGTTTCACACTATAGATATTGTCTTGTAGACACCAAAGTTGATGTTTCTTCTACTGATCTTGGCTCCTTGTCCAGTCTTTCTACTCTCATTGTATTTTTAGATTACAGGTTGAACAAGGTCCAATGCACACGGGAGTATTTGCACTGCGGGATCCGGAGCGGACGTTCGACTCTGGATCCCGCAGCAAATACTGCCCATAGCCATGCTATGCAAAACGCTGTTCCATGTCCACAAGTGGAAACCAACTGCGATTTTCCGCTTTCGTGGGGAAAATTGCAGCATGTCCTATCGTAGTGCGGGCCTCGCAAGGACGGCTACCAGTGCAGTCAATGGAAGCTGTCCATCCTGCTTTGATTCCAAAATGTCAATTTTGAAATCGCTGAGGATCCGCATTATCGCCGGAACGTCATTCTCTGCACTGCGCATCTGCAGTGGAGCGCCAGCTGGCACATCCATAGTACAAAGAAGAAGACATCGCACAGGTACGTGGGGGTTACCGCCGGGGTACAGGGTCTGATTCCACTGCAAGATCTCGCAGTCGGAATCTGACCCAGCCGTGAGCATTCGGCTTAAGTATGCAATTATCGGCTAGTCAGCTTCTTTTCCGAATGAAGAACAAATAAGTTTTTCAATTGCATGACCACGGCTTCTAATAGTTCCTCCTGAAAACAAACAATTGGTCATGCACCCTTATTCTTGAGAACTGTATATACTTTTAAATGATTAACATGTTTAGTGTTAACTTTTGACTTTCTTCTTTTTTGTTAACGGTTTTTTTTCATGCTGTAATGAACATTGGTTCCCCAGCCTTTCCTGAACTCAGGCTGTTTTATCTTGAGTTTCTCCTAGGCACTTTCTATGGACCTGTAAAGCCAGGTTTTTAAAACCTCAAGGAATGTGATTTAAAACCTATATGAGCTGGCTAAAGGCCCATTTAGACACAACGATTATCACTCAATAGGTGTCTTTTGAGCGTCAATCGTTGTGTGCCTTCAAGTGCAAGGTGATCGCTCAAACATTGAGCAATCACTTTGTGCTCCGAGCGGGGGATGCAGAAGACAAGCAGGGACGCTTGTCTTCTGCATCTAGCTGTTCTCTGTGTGGAGCGCGCGGCTGTAATACAGCTGAGCACTCCAAGCGGGGTATGCAGAAGACAAGCTGGACACTTGTCTTCTGCATCCAGCTGTTCTCTGCTCAGGGCGCCCGGCAGTTATACAGCTGAGCGCTCCGAGTGGGGATGCAGAACACAGCTGGACCGCTGTGTTCTTCATACCCCGCCTGTGTTCACGGAGCTGGGATACAGCTGAAACAATAGTATCAGCTATATCCCGGTGTGAATTCCTGATAAGACTCATTGTTGTCTTTCAGCATGATGAGCGAAGGCTTAACGAAAACTGCACAATGTCAGTGCAGTTACACATGATTATCGCACAAAAGACGGCTTTTGAGCGAATCTTGAGCGATAATTGTTGAGTCTTAATGGGCCTTTAGTTGATTGACACAGAAAAATTACTATTCATGTATACAGATATTTAATTGGTCATTTATGTTCATCATGAGCCTAATTTAGCAGAAATCTCACTTGAACGTAAACTTTGAAAAAAAGAGAGAAAAAGATTGCAAGCATGAAAGCTGAATTGTATGTAGCTTTCAGCTGCCGTAGTGTGGATGTTCTTCGATCTGTGTAGTCTTATCCTACTGTAAACTGATTAACATTTTGTATTTGTATTCTGAAACTTCCAGCCCCTATTTGTGGTGAACTCAAAGGAAAAACCAAAAACTAATCTATGCTGAATTACAAATAACACGGATGATATCATCCTCAGAAGCAGTCTCCCTGCCAAGAGCCGGTAGACAGTTAGTCATCTTCTGGTGAGCGGCTGCATATTTCTGGCTGTTTAACAATTTCATAACTAGACTATAATAATCTTCATAACACCAATACAGTCACTAAGTACTAAAACATTTTAATAAATGTGTATTCTTGGACCCTACTGCCTCTTAGAGATTTGAAGCCATGTTTTAGTATAACACCCCTCATTTGTTCGATGTTGTGTCGTTGGCTGCACAAATGTCCCACAACGGCGGGTAAATGAGTCTTTCTTTAATTGTGTGGCGGTGAGATCTCATCCTCGCTTTCAGTTTCTGTCCTGTTCCTCCAACAGGACATTTCCTACACAGGATCAGGTACACAACATCAGACGTGGAACATGTGAATGTCCCCAGGATCTTATAGTCCTGCTGTGTGTTGGGGATTTGTATCCTGTCCATGGTCAGTACATGTGAGCAGGTCTTGCAGCTCCTTACCTTACAGGGATGCTTCCTTTTTGTGTATCAGAGGGCAATGTACTCCTGATTATAAAGTCCCTCAAATTTGGAAGTTGCCTGTAACACAGAAGTGGAGGGTCCGGGAATATGGTTTTCAGACGGCCATCCTTGTGTAGGGTATGATGGAGTTTCTTAGCGGTTTTCTTTAGGACCTCCAGCTGTGGATTGTAGGCCACTACTAGGAGGTACACGATTGTTTTCTTCCTTCTCTGTGTATTGGAGCAGTTAATTTCTGGGTATCCTGGTAATTTGATAATCAATTGAAGGGGTGTGGTAGCCCCAATATTCTGTACAGGGATGTCTGTGTTGAGTAGTTTAGAATTTTTATGCTGGCATCCAGCAAGTGAATGTCTGTATCAGAGTAGCTCTATGGTGGGGTGAAATTCATTGAATCTTTCATGAAATTGTATTCACTCTTATTTGGAGTCAGTCCAGATGATTACAATGTCATCAATGTAGTGTAAGAAGGCCAGTGGTTTCATAGAGCGAGACACCAGGAAGTCACTTTCCAGTTTTGCCATGAAGAAGGTTGGCATATCTTTGTGCCATTTTACTGCCCATGGCTCCTCCTGTTGATTTTTAAAATACAAATTACTGACACCATGTCTCCGCTCTTTTATCTATACAGTAAAACCTCTACTAATGTTGGTAATCTGTCCGAAAGCAATCGGCTTTACCTGAAACCGTTGCTACTCGAGGTAATTATTTCCATGGGAATCAATGTAAATCCAATTAATTAGTTTTAGACGTTCCAAAAAACACACCAAACCACAATTAATTGAGAATAAATACAGTCTTTAATACCAAAAACAATAATAATAATAATAATAAATTAATATATTTGATTTCTGTAAAGAATAAATGAACATTTAACATGTTATTGAACATGTCACTGTGTGTTATCTGTGGTGTTACATAGGCTGCAGCTCACATCTACATCATCTGTTCTCAGCGTTATCACTGTGTTTCCTGTGGTGTTACATAGGAGTGCAGGTGACATCATTATCTGACCACAGCATTACCACTGTGTTCTCTGTGCTGTTACTTTGGACTGCAGGTGACATCTGCTGTACTACAGTACATCATCTATCCATAGCATTATCATTGTGTTCCCTGTGCTGTTACATAGGACTGCAGGTGACATCATTATCTGACCACAGCATTACCACTGTGTTCTCTGTGCTGTTACTTTGGACTGCAGGTGACATCTGCTGTACTACAGTACATCATCTATCCATAGCATTATCATTGTGTTCTCTGTGGTGTTACATAGGACTGCAGGTGGCATCATTATCTGTCCTCAGCGTTATCACTGTGTTCTCTGTGCTGTTACATTGGAGTGTAATTATACAGTATTGTACTGTACTAGTGTATTACCCGTCGCCGATTATGGAGATGGGTGGGTTGCATTAGCAAGAGGAGGAGGGGACACCGAGCAGATCATCACGTGGGTTCAGCAGCAAGGTCACGGGGGCACACGCTGGTGTTATCAGAGGCCACCAATGTTACTAGAGACAAACTTTTGGCTAAAAAAAAAAAACAGCCTTACTGTAAACCGGCCTTAGTAGATGTCAATGCTAGTAGAAATTCTATAAATCATTACTTCATATATTTTTCTTTCAGCCTAAGGGCTCATTTACACAACCATATCTGTATAAAGCTATAGGGGTCCCGCAGCGTTTTACTGGTCTGTGAGAGCCGGCATAGACTGTGTACCTCGCTCATGCGGTCATGCGCAGCATGACTTTATTTTCTTTAATTCTCCGCTCTGCTTCATAGTGGGGTTGCATATGAATCACCACCCGGACAGAATGTGCATACGCGCTGATACAAACTTATACGGCTCATGCTGAGTGGTATACGGAGACATAGAGCATGCTGCCATCTTTTTCTAGTGCGTATCTACATACAGTGTTTACGCTAATGTGAACGGATCAATGAAAGCCTACTTACTGTCACTGTGTCGATACCACGGTCGTGTGAATGAGCCCTAATGAAGACACCAAAGTAGTTTTGAAAGCTTGCTGTAACATAATTTCTGTTTGTTAACCATGAAAAGGCATCCTGTTGATAAGAGTATTTAGTTTCTCTGGCTGAGAGCAATAGCATTTTGTTCTACCTAAGGCCGGGCTCACTAGCGCACATCTAGATTGCCTATTATGTGGTAATTCGCAGGCCACTCACACTTGTGTATCCATCGAGTATTACGCATGTGCAAAAAGGACCGCAGCATGTTCTATTTTGCTGCGTATTATGCACAAAAGTCCATTGCTCTCGACGGTCGCATAATCAACGCGGTCTATACGGAATTACATTCTGTATTGGCGGCATTTATATGTGCCATTGCGAAGGACAGAGTGGGGAATTAAAAAAAAAACAAAGACTGCGCGTTCAGCGTACGTGCGATATGCCGTCATACGCACTACAAAATCACTGCGATAGACCAGCTCCACAGCGGTACAATCCTGTGTTACTGACGCAGCGGTTTACGCATACGGTCGTGTGAGCCCGATCTAACACAGTTTCACACATTTTTCTTTTTATGTTGGACCAACACACTCGGTCTAAGCCTAAATTATACTTGTGCCAAGTTTTCTGTTGTTCAGCTCCATCACAGGAAGTGCCTGACGGTCCCCATGTACTACCATGGGGTGCTTCTGTGCTGGAGGCTCTGGGGCAAATGTGAATGGAGCCTTACCCGGGAATTGCTTGCTTCCATCACAAAACAGAAAGCAATACAAGAGAGGAAATAGGAGGAGCGCCGCGTCCCTTTGAGTCATACCGGAGAAAATGGGGAAGGGTGATGTTGGATGGCAGCACGCTCTCCATTCATTCATAGCTCATTCATTTATTGCAGGAAGAGGAATTTCAGTTATTTGGAAAAAAAAAAATCTTAAAATAATGTGCAAATTCCTAGATGGATGATGTTGGATGATGATGATGATGATAATAAGTGGGTCAAAACTTGATCAAAATCCAATTTCATTTTTTTTTTTCTAATCAAATCCCTTGCTCTATGAAAAGCCCCCGGATGGAGTGGAGCACATCTGAAAAAAGGCAGCAAATGATGCTATATTAACCATTTCAAAACCAGGGTGTTTTCCTGTTAACGCCCAAGGTGTAGTATCCTTCTTTATAATATACTAGCTTACCCGTCACGCGTTGCTGCGAAGACAGACAGACAGACATACATTCGTTTTTATATATCTAGATAACAACCAATCACAGTGCAGCTTTTTTATGTTACCTCAGTGGTATAATATATAACACCCAATCACAGCGCAGCTTTCACGTTACCTCAGCAGTATAAAATATAACAACCAATCACAGCACAGCTTTCATGTTACCTCAGCAGTAAGAGAAATAACAACCAATCACAGCGCAACTTTTATTCTGTCTCAGGAATATAAAAAATAGCAACCAATCACAGCGCAGCATTCATTTTACCTCAGCGGTATAATATATAGCAACCAATCACAGCACAGCTTTCATTTTACCTCAGCATTCTCAATATCCAGCAATTGTCTTGCGAAACGTTCGGCGGATGCATCATTTTCTGGTTGAACACTCATCCCGTTGCTCGTAATGCCTTTTGCTTTCGTGCTTGAGATGGAAATCAAACGATCTTTGTCTGGGGGGCATAACTGTCGCCGATGCTCGCACGCGCGCCACCTATCGTAGGATAGTTGTACTATGCCAGTAACCTTCCCAGGAGTGTACTCAACAACTTCCCAAAGTCTCATGGCAATTGGATGAATGGTGTAGTAATGCATAAAGGACACACAGACAGACATACATTTATATATATCAGGAAGTGAATTAGATTCCGTACGTAAAATTTGGACGCTAATTCTTTGGCGCTTAGAATTGAATAATCGAGTTGGGACCCATTAGCTTTTCCTATTTATGACATAATCAATGCTCAATTTCTATGACATCGGGAAGTGAGAGAATTAGTGGCAGTGATGGAAATCAAACAATCTACGTGGGGGGGGGGCGTAACTGTCGACGATGCTCACACGCGCGCCATTTATCCTAGGATAGTTGTACTATGCCAGTAACCTTCCCAGGAGTGTACTCAACAACTTCCCAAAGTCTCATGGCAATTGGATGAATGGTGTAGTAATGCATAAAGGACACACAGACAGACATACATTTATATATATCAGGAAGTGAATTAGATTCCGTACGTAAAATTTGGACGCTAATTCTTTGGCGCTTAGAATTGAATAATCGAGTTGGGACCCATTAGCTTTTCCTATTTATGACATAATCAATGCTCAATTTCTATGACATCGGGAAGTGAGAGAATTAGTGGCAGTGATGGAAATCAAACAATCTACGTGGGGGGGGGGCGTAACTGTCGACGATGCTCACACGCGCGCCATTTATCCTAGGATAGTTGTACTATGCCTGTAATCTTCCCAGGAGTGTACTCAGCAACTTCCCAAAGCTTCATGGCGATCGGATGAATGGTGTAGTAACGCATAAAGGACAGACAGACACGCACGCAGACAGACAGACACGCATACATTCAATTTTATATATATATAGATTTGCAAGTCTGTCAGCTGTAACCATTTTATTTCTCTTGCTTTTTGCAGCCTTTTTTTCATGATAGAAAGTTTTTTTGTATTTTTTTGGGGGGGGGGGGGGGGGGGGGATGTAGAAAGCAAAGCAAAAGCCCGGCCTTTACATACACTGTAGTCAAACCTAGTTTCGTTGATAATCTGTCCGAACGCAATCAGCTAAACTTGAGGCAGTTATTTCCATAGGAAACCATGTAAATCCAAATAATTCATTCTAGACATTCCAAAAAAAAACAAAAAACACATTTTTGAAAAGCGAGGTCACATGGGCCAGCGGCGAAATTAGAAGCAGGAAATGTAAGTAGAGGCGCAATTCTGTGCTGAAGAATCAGCGAAACTGGTGAAAGAAGGCGATGAAAGTAGCGGTAGGAGTGTACTTGGGTTCTGTTCACATTGGAAACTCCATCCGCAGCCTCTGGAGTGGATACGGCCCAAATAGTGCCGCCCACCCGCCCCTATTATAGTCGTGGTGCTGTAGTGAGCGCGGTCTGTGGCGGGTATGGACCGCACTCAGCGCTGTTTGTTCAGCTTCGTCATAGCAGCCAATGGGAAGCAGCGCTGCAGATATGAAAGGAGCCTTAGCGATGTATACATGGTGGAATCCGTGCCGCTTCTAGATCAAAATCTGCATCTAGGGGCGACTTCCCTTGAGCCCATGTGCAAAAACAGTCACCGTGTGTACGCATGAAGGGGGTTTAAAGAGGGACATTTGGGCAGGTCTGCACTTTTTGCGCACACAGCGGTAGTTCACACGTGCGACGCACCCTTTCTGTAGATATAATGGCTATTTAAGCCTAATGAGGTCCAGATGTGATCGCGGTGTCCCGCCCCTCCCCCTTGCATATTTGCGCACCTCTCATAGACTTCTATGGGACTTTTGCTGCGCAAAATGCAGGAAAATAGAGCAAAAGTCCTACTTTTTGCGGCACGTGCACGCTAATGAGAATGAAGCCGCTGACACTAATGGGTTATACACGGTTTAGCGGGCAAATATCTTCCACACGTAAAAGCCACGGTCGTGTGAAGAAGCCCTGTGGCGGTTTTCACATGGCTGAGGAAATTGTGCGCAATTTGCACATAGCGGGATGTCAAAATCCGGCATGAATAATAATGAACCCTGTTCAAAAGAATGGGGTCACGCGGGCGTGGATTACCAACAAATCGCCAAAACGTACGACAAGCAGCGCCGGTGTGACATACGCCTGCGCCGTGCTGCTATGCATGTCCACAGCAGCTAGTGAACACAAGGTGACTCCCACTGGGGCTTCTGCATTTACTTCTGTCCTAAGGAAAACCCAGCCTGCACCGCATGACACCGTATACCCCGCGCAGCCAGCAGAGGCTCCTCTCACGCCCTGCAGCAGCAGCCTCGTACAGCAGAGTGTGAGGTGTCCTATATGAGCTAATGGCGCGGAAATGCCTCACATGACATCACCGGTCCGGCCTGGAATCCGGCCCATAGGGTTAGTGGGGGTGGCCGCCGCCAGTCCCCGGATGGAACTACAGCGATACGATACAATAACCTGTGGAGTAAACCGAGGGGCGTGTCCTACATCCTTCCTCCTCCTGTCACCATGACAACCCCTCCTCCGCGAGTGATTGGCAGTCCAGGGTGGGCGGGGATGAGTCAGGGCCGGGCGTAGAGCAGTGGGAGGGGCAGCGCGCGTTCCCGGGACTCTGCCCATCCCGCTCGGTGAGGCTCTCCGTGCCCATCATTCTACACGGGATCGACGAGGGGCCCTCATGTTGGGCATCGTGGGGATGACGAACAGGTAAAGAGCCTGGGGGGCGGAAGTCCTAGCGGCGCTGTTACTAGTCGCCGGCGACTATACCGGACGGGTCAGAGAAGTGCCGCCCGAGGCTGGTGTGCAGCAGTGCGCCGCGGGGCGGTGGAAGCGGCATGTGCTGCAGAAGTTCCGGCACAGTTGGCATCTGTCACCAGTGCGGGCACCTCCCGGTCACCAGGTCTGCGGGCGGCAACTGCTGGTCATTCATTATCTGGGCTAATTAATGGGATGCAAAACCAAGTGCCCGTGGGCAGTGCCAGCTGTGCCCGCTCACCCGGGATGGAGACCCTGCTGGGATCACATTAGGTGATTTCATACATTGTAGTAAGAGCCTGGCACCACACCCAGCCGGCCTGGCAGGGACCCAGAGCTGTGTGCGGGGGGCACAAGTGGTGACTTTACAGGGGATGTGGCACCCTGATCCTGGGCACTACCACCCTGGCGATGTCCCGTGACAGCAGGGAGAGGTGGTCTGCTGGCTGATGCCCTGTACAGTGCAGCGGGCATGGGCATAGGGTGATTGCCCACTGAGATATCTCAGCCTGTACTTCCCATCATCAGCCGGCTTGTACCATACGCACAGGCTGGCATCTTGTTGGGCGGCTGCTGGATGCCAAGGACAGGCTGACAGGTTTCCCTTAAAGGGGTTCTACCAGGATTGACCTTTATCCCATATCGGAGGAGAAGTGATAGAAGCTGGATTGGGGGTGGGGGGATCTCACTGCTGAGCCCTTAGTAGCCCGGAGAATGGGGGATGTCCTGTGCCCCCTTCTTATCCCTGTAGGATCGCTGCACCCGCCTGCAGGGCGGAGGGGACTGTGTGGGCAGGTGGCTGCACAAGAGCCGCACGCTCCATTCATTTCAGTGGGGCTGATGGAGACGGGTAAGTACAGGCATTTGGCTGCCTCCATTGGCCCAATGAGATGAATGGAGCGCGCCATGTAAGCATGAGGGGGTAGTGGTCCCACAGTGACGAGAAGAGGGGGACATGGGACCCCAATTTTTGGGATCTGTGGGGTTCTCAGCGGTGAGATGGGTCATACACCAGTCTTAGTACAATCCTATAAGCTTGGCAAGGTGGTTGGCAACGCTTATCTCAAGGGAGAAATAAAGTATTAAGATGGCAATGTACTGTAGAAACTTGAAAGTGACTTATTTCCGTTATGCGAGGGCAGCGCCTCTCGGGGGGCAGCTGTTGGCGGAGTGCAGTGCGCGGGTTTACTAGCCAAAACTTACTGTTTTCTAGTACAAATTCCACCGGAAAACTGTCTTCCATCCCAGTAAACAGGCAGCGGTGTGGAGATGAGCGACTGCCTGGTCACATGCCCAATCGTTGGTTTGTACCCCGCTACATACCCAGTGCCAACCATCAGTACTTGATCCTCACTCCCGTGTCCTGTCGGGTCTCGTGTAAAAGTACCCGAAGGCTAGTTTCACACAGCAGAGTGCGGTATCAGACTGTAACACTCAGCCTGATTTTGCCCTCGCCAACGTGCGTTTTTTACTTGGTTGCAAGATGGTTTTATGTCAAAAACGGCTCGCGTCACTTTGGGAAGTAGCGATTCTCCAGCGCGGCTAAAAGCCATGCTAGGGGGCAGCAAGTGGTTCCCATTGTGTTCAGTGTGAAACCTTGCAACGCTGTGCGACACCTTTGCTGGCCCCATTGAAAGTAATGGACCATGTGTTCCAAGGGAACGCCCAAAGCTAAGAGATGCCATGTTTTTTTTTGGTTTTTTTTTCATGATGCTGGAAGAAATCTCTCCTGTGTATGATCGCATTCTTAAGAATGGGGTTCATATTTGTGCGTCTGACAGCGCCCAATTCGTGCGTGATTTTCTTGGCCAGTGAAAGTGGCCGGGTTCACACGGGCAATCGCCATATCACAGTGAGAGAATCGCAACAAAAGCGCATCTTCTTTTTCCCCTTTTTTTGGGCATCAGCGTTGCTTTTTCTCACAGTGTTGATGAAGAATCAATTTCCAATAGCATGGGCGCTATTTACTGTGGATCTGCACTGTGGATGCCCGCTGTGGATTCTGCAGCAAATATCCGTCCGTGGGCAGTAGCCCCAACTGTTGGCAGGAAACCCCTTTAAAGGAGTTTTCCAGGCAAAAGCTATTGATGACCTATCTTCAGGACTGGCATGAATAGTTAATCACTAGGGACCCGTCACTTGGGACCCCCAGCAATCAGCTGATTGCCTGATGGACTGTCAGTGCAGCAGGCGGACTTACATTATGGGGGATGGGAGAGAAGCGCCATAGTTGGCTTTACTCTCATGACGCACTGTTTAAAGGAAGGACCCAGAGAGCGGGGGGAGTATAACAAAGAGGGGAAGAAGCACCAGCTTACCGACCAATCTCGTCAGAGGACGGACGCACGGGCATGCTTGAACTGGCGCAGGGGGTTCTGTTTATCCAACAGGAAAAATTTATAAAAGCACTAAACTATAATTTGACATATTTCTAAAAAAAAAAATATCGTGTAGACCAAAAATGACCATAATGCAAAATACTCTAAACCTACTGATAGATTTACATCTAGTGTCCATAGTCTACAAGCATAAAAATACCTCACTGGCTCCTTGTCCCCTAACAGCGCCATAGTTTAGCTTATACTGCACATTGCGCCCCAACTGGCGCGCCTTGATATTGCACCTAGTGGAAGGCTAAGATGTTCAGCCAGCGGTACGTCCTTCAGATGGGGTACATTTAGAGACACCCACAGATACAGGTCTCCAAGATGTCTGTGTGCATTTACTATTTTCATAGTCCCTTCCAGCTAGCAGTTGGCCCACAGTGTTTTTTATTCAAAAAAAGACAAATCTATATGAAAAAATGTCATTTTTTTTATTTAAAAAAATGCAGTGAAAGAAAACTGCCCTAAATAAGATCTGTCTTGGTCTGCCGGGTGTCTACAGGATGGCTCCCTGTGCTGCGACTACTTCTAGAATGATATGGGCATATGCCACAGAGCCAGTGCCCGAGGTGAAGCCTGGCAGAAGCGTGCAGGCTCTTCCCAGAGGCGGTCATTAGCTGGGCTGTCTTACCCGGCGCAGCAGATGTTTCGCAGGGAGTGTTTAGTTGACTCCTTTCCAGCATTAAATGACTTGGCCGGGTTCTTCTAAGATGACTTGAAACAGTAAAAGAGACGAAGCCTTTCCAGGAGCGCAGCGTGTTTAGGTGAGGAGGACTTTTTAAGGTGTTATTCTCATCTGCCATTTTTGCCGCAATTTTGATGCTTTTCTTGCTTTTTAAGATTAAAATAAGATATTTTATTGTAATTCTGACAAAATCCTCAGAATTTGAAGTAAATCTCCTGAGTAGACGGCATTACTGAAGTGTCTTTGTTTCTGATAATCGTATACTTTTATCGCTATCGCAGTTGTCGTCAATGGCGCTTTTGCTAGGGCCGTGCTCATGTAACAGTGGAGGTGGTGACGTTTGATACTGGGCGCTAAAACGAACAGGAGCGATTGTAGGCGAACGGCGCTTGCTAGGAGAAAAATGACAATTCTCCAACTGTAACCGTTCACTTGTCAGAGGACATGATTGCGCCTCTCTGGGCCTCTTTCACACAACCGTTTTTACATGGCTAATTTAGTCGCATTAAAAAAACGTGCGACCATCTGAAGCATTGGATTCCAGTGTATTCGTTCGGGTGGCCAGTTTTCAGCTGCGTAATAACATTGCAGACGCAATAATAGGACATCTGCGACCAAATACGACGGCCGATGTTTTAATGCAGCCGGAAAAGATGGGTCTTGCCCTATCTTTTGGCTGCGATCAGTTGGTGGCAAAGAGGGGGGGAGGGAGTTTAGCAGCGGCTAGCGCTGCTAAAACACGACAGCTGGCTCTATTTAACTAATAGAAGCCATGCTGAGCATTTATGCCGGCAGAAGGAATTCCGGGCTACGGCGTCTATACACCGCACTCAGGCATGTGAATGGATGAGGGAAATAAACACGAAATTTAGCCACGACTTTGTTTCAGCCTCCCCTCGTTTGTGCGTTTTTCGACCGGACCAAAAAACTCATCGCCCGTGTAAAAGTGGTCTTAAAGGGGTATTCCAAGCAGTTTCAACTGATGATGCATCCTCTGGTTAGGTTATTAGTAGTTGATCCCTGTTTGGGATCCCGACCATCAGCTGATCGTCTGGCCTGCTGGTTAGCCCTAGTGGAAGCTACTTGGAGGCACGGTGTGTTGCACGCTCTGCATGATATATATTGCACTATACATGCAGCCATGCTTCGATACCTGTATTTTTGGGATCAGTTATGTTGATGTATTGGGTTAATACCACTGCTTTCCCAGATTTCGTGCAGAAACGCCGGCAGATTGGCCCCATGGAGTGGGGATGAGCCTCATGCGGATACGTGGCATCTACTGCAGACATTCCGGGGTCAGTCCTGGATTTTTGGTGCACATCTAGTAAAAGGCGATTTTTGACATGTGTGATATTCAGTAGTTTTTCTGTCTCTACGCTGCTGTCGCATTCGGTTCTGTGTGCCCAGCGCTGGGTGTGACCCGGTGTACGTCCTGGAAGCCGTGGTGCTGACCACTTGTGGCAGGAGATGTAGTGCCAGTGCATTCTTCACATTCTGGAGTTTTATGTTCAAGTTGTTACTTTTTCTACTGCTGGAAATGAATGTAAAGTATTCTGGAAACCTCCCCGCCTCGTCGTACGGAGTAAATGATGGTAATTAGAGGGGAGAGCTGTTTCCGATGACTGCGCTGCTGGTTTACACTCTTTTTCCAAGGACGTTTGGAGGAATAAGAATCAATATCTTCTTCTTGAGTCTAAGATGGAAGATACGGATTTGACCTGAGTTATTAACGCCCAGATTACAGCTTGGACTGTTTGCTGAAGCCGGCTGCCAAAACATTTAGGGTACCAAACGGTCTGAAATACAGCGGCAAATCCATAACATTTCCAGTAGAAGCCCCGTGGACGGGGTATTAGAAATCCATCTGCAGAGAAAATGCTTAGCGTAAGGCCCAATATTCACGGGCAGATTTGATTTGCGGAATACGCACGGGTCACCCGCACAGAAGATCCGCAATTCAAAGTGCCCGTAGGGAAGCATTAACATCCGCAACTGAATTTAGGCATGCAGATTTGATTTGCGGACCGTTTCAGTGCAGATTCCGTGCAGGCGGGCTCAGTAGAAGTTAATGGTGCGGTCGAACCACAGTGCATCCGCAAATGCAATTGCGGATGCACTGCGGATTTGAAAGTTAAAATTAGGGAGGTGGGGAAAAGGCTGGGTTTGACATTCATTTGCAGGAATGCTGCTATCCAATAGGTAGCACTGTAGAGGTATTGTTCCATCTTACTTATTTGCATATTTCCCAGAGGAGCATGTATGGTCTTATAAGTCTCCTCACTCACCTTTTAGGTGGTCTCCTTAAGAGCTAATGCCCACAGCCGGATTTTTGCCGCGTTTCACCGCAGTTATTGGGTTCTGTTGAACCTAATATCTCAATGTATACGCGGTGGAATTCCGCAGCGTGAAATTACCCGCAGCATGTCCTATTTGCCGTGGGACTACGCGCGGACGGCTTCCTACGCACGCCGGCAGTGTCATGCGGGAGCTACGCAGCGGATCCGGAGGGGAGTATGGGGTCTTTGGCGGGGCACCATGACAGACTCCGCTGCGGTATTCCGCTTGCGGAGCCCGTCACGAAGCATGAGGCCTTAGGAGTGACAATACCCCTCCCGACTTTCAATTGATAAATTGCAAATTTATCTGCGTGTGTTAAAGGACCCTTAGATTTGTTATCTCATCCACTGTACTGCTAGGGTAATACGTTGTATGTTTTCCATATGCCCAGTGTGGACGTACGTACCCTAAGGCCTCATGCCCACAGCCGGGTCGGATTCCTGCTACGAGATTCACGCAGCGGGATGTGACCCATGTCCTGGCATTGACCTCATACTTACCCGTGTGGCAGAAAATTCCATGCAGGAAAAAGTGTCATCCACGCTTGCTTGCAGAATAAAATGTATAATCTTCCTTTATTTAAACATATTTAAAATTTGCCAGGTATGCACATCTCTGGACCAGACGCGCATCGGCTGCACAGAGCCTTCGTCAGTGGTATGGTGGCTCTGTGCAGCCGATGCGCGTCTGGTCCAGAGATGTGCATACCTGGCAAATTTTAAATATGTTTAAATAAAGGAAGATTATACATTTTATTCTGCAAGCAAGCGTGGATGACACTTTTTCCTGCATGGAATTCTCTGCTGTTTAAGCCCAGGACCGGGGGCAGGTGAACCCGTTTGAGCAAGCAGTGGATCGTGAGACATATGAAGTGAGCAAGTTGACAGCACACTATTGTCAAGTGTCTTTTTCTTTGGAATTACCCGTGTGGCGTCTTCTTCTCTGTGATGTGCTGGCTGTTGCACAACCACGCTTGCGCAGAGCCGGCGTGTAAGCGGTGACATTTCTGTGCGGGCTTCGCAGAAATAGAACATGCTGCAATTTGTTTACCGTGCGGATTTTCACATGGTCAAATCACAGCTGTGAGCATAGGATAGCATAAACTAAAGCATTCGTCTCAGGATCGCAGTACACGGCTTCTATGGACATCGACGTTTTTTTTTTTCTTTAAGAACAGCTTCATCTCAGCGGAATGTATTTGTGCCGTGAATGAAGCGCTTTTACGTGCATATCGGCAAATTTAAGTCTAGTTTTTTTGTTCAGCGCATGTTTACATGGGTGCAAGACACCCCCACTATGATTTAAAGGGCTATTTAGCCTAATGAGGTCCAGATTTTGTGTTTTCCCTGTGGTTTTGCGATGTATATTGCATGCACGTTTACATACCCCCATAGACTTCTATGGGGTCCTCTGGTGCACAAAATGTAGAACTTCGTCCCATACTGTACTTGCAGAAGAATAGATTTCATATTTGTGCGTGCATCACACAAAACGTGCGCAAGAATATCGTTTGTGTGACTGCACCCTTAATTGTGTTGTCTTTAGTGGAGACAGAATAAAACCATAGCCTGGGATGGCAGGAGATGTGTTAGGGTGCTTGCAGCACTTGGCTGGGTGGCAGTGCCACATATCTCCCCTCTTCTGCTGACTACAACATACAGCTGCCAACAAAAGCTTGTGTTAAGCTAAAATATTTGGCGGTGTGGTTGGCAGCGTGAGTCATCCGGCCAGACACCGTCCCGGACAGCCAAGGATTAGAAAAGAGCAGAAATGTCAGAAATTGCAGCTTTTGTTCTGTCGGCACGTTCCGTTCTTGGCAGGGTAATAATTCAGGTACTGATCTTACTAACCACTGTCAGCGTATCGCAGCACACTCAGCAAATGTTAGACGACTTCTACTGGGATGTCTGGTACATGCTTGCCAATTAAAAGCACTAATTATATGTATCGGCCTCCGTCTCACTGGTGTATTTGGGGCTGTGTGCTGTCTATGTTCACCCTACCCCGTTACAGCCTATGATAATCCTGCCCCGTTACAGCCTATGAGGATGTACTCCACGCATGTCCTGTTCTTGCCCGCCTCACAGACGAGAAGCGGGACATGCAAATGTATGTCAGTGTAAATTGGAGAGCCCAGAATCATGAAGTACATCATAGTTCCACTTCCACTCACATATTATGATGCTTCAAAAAGCAGGGCACCCAAGAAGTTGGCAGCACTGAAGCTCCAGCGCTGTGGCTGCCAACCGCTGTGCCAGTTTTCATACGTTTGACAAATACAATTCTTAAATATAAAAATCCCCTTATACCAGGGTCACGTCTGAAAGTGGATGGCTGGCATGGCATGGAAATGCCACCCAATGCTTCAAACTCATGGTTGCCTTCATGCAACTTTGCGTCAAATCACAAGGCTAAAAAAAAGCGTAAAAATTAATGTGTGTTTGATCCGAACGAATCCTAAGACAAACCCTACCTAAACCTAGAAGTATGTAGATTGTGATATCGTATGAGAGCTGCGGTTATAGGCTTTATTATAATACTATGCTCTCGCCCTAAGGCTGGATTCACACGGGACCGAAATCCCGTGAGATTTCCGTGGGAGAAATGCAGCTTCAAAACCTGCGGCCTTTCGCCCCGGATTTTGGAGAGGCTTCACCGCCTGCATTCCACAGCGACCATCTCTCCCCATAGAGAGAAGAGCGGCCGCTCCGGAAACAGAGAAAGAATTGACATGCTGCGTCTTTGACACGTTGCATATGTAAGGGTTAAAACAAGTGTGTTCGCTAAGCTCATGGTGGTTGATGTAATGACCATGCGCGCGGACCTAGACCATCTAACTATTCACTGAATGTATTCCTAAAACGTAACTTTTATTAAATAATATTTAAAACAACTCAGGGTGCCACACTGACACGACGTGACATAGACAGACATACATGTATAAGAACAGCTCAATATTAAGCTAATCGTAAAAGATGCTAGGAAAGAGACCCCATATGAGTAAATAGCTCATATAACAGGAGGAAGGCACACACACATGAAAGTCGTATATGTTGGTGCCAACCAACAATAATATGGGGCTACTGACCGGAACTGCGATGGTGCAATTCCCAGATATAACAAATCCCAAAATTCTCTTGGACCAGTGCAGAAACTGGATAGGTTGGTACATGAATATAGATTAATTCGTATTTGGTTCTCGGTTCAACGCGTTTCTGTCAGAGGACTGACTTCATCAGGAACCAACTATCGTGGAAAAGTTATACTAGGAAAGGGTGCAATAACCCTAACTGATATGAAAGAACGAAGCTGCCGTGACTTGGCGTCAGGCGGATGCGACTAAGCCACAAGGCCCGATGATAGTACTAAGCGAGCCCTTGGACCGTGCACCCTATCAGACACTCCTAGAAGGTGGAAGGTTACCACCAAGACCAGTCGCCTGAAAGCGCAGACAGTGCAGACAGACGGTGATCCGAAATGATAGATAAGAATGTGAGTTGGCGGTAGGTATGCATCCATAATGGATAGGACGTGCGGACCAGCTATTGTAAATGCAGTGAATGGTGAAAAGAACAATTCTGATCGATGGCATCATATAACAGATCCTGATGATTTCAGAGAGATACATATATATGGCTAAATAGGCTAAAAGATATTGGATGATGCTGAGCCTATATTGGGGGATGCAAAGTATCCCAGCACTAACCTTGTCTATATTAGTGATAAATGCAATATTACCAGTAGGCTCCTAGCTGAATTGCCTATATTAGCTGGTAGATCCGACCTGCCAAGAATATGAACAGATAATGGCCAGGGTAATGGGATAGGTATAGGAGATAGGATAAAACCAGAGTACGAAAACCTAAATCCCAAAATGGGATTAGTGGTCAAAACGGCAGTCACAAAAAACAGCCAAACGGAAGGGTTTCGTTGAGGCCATTTGGGGACACAGAGTCCAAGCGGAAAATCCACTGAGATTCCTTTTGTACTACTTTACAGTTAGTGTCACCTCTCCTTCCGAAACTGCAAATGCATTCGACGCCCTGAAATTTGATATTAAATATATCATCAGCATGGATCTGGTGCATATGGTTGGCCAGCGGGGTACTTTCCCCTCTCCTGATGTTACCCACGTGCCCCAAGATACGTCCACGGAATTCCTGTATGGTCTTACCGACGTAGTTCTTGGGGCACGGGCAGATGGCAACGTAGACCAGATGTGATGATCTACAGTTGATAAACTCTCTTGTCTCGTATGAGGTACCAGTCATGGCACAGACGAATCTCTTCCCTTTCTGAATGAAGGGACATGCATCCATGTAACTATAGAGTAACGACGGGGCGTTCTCAGTAGGCTTGCATTGTAGTAGTTGCAGCAGGACACTTCTGTGCGCTCTCTTAGCTAATAGGCTCCCCCTGGCCGTGACTTTCTAGCTCTGCACAGAGGTGGTGATGTGTAAATGGACGGCTAAGGGCTCATGCCCACGGCCATATGCGTAAAAGGCTGCAGGTCTTCCGGCAGCGGTTTACATTTTTTCAGCCATACGCATTGCTGAATCACACGCTCAGTCATGCCCAGTGTGTTTTTTGTTTTTTTGTGTGTGTGTTTATGGACAACATATCTTACACAGCCCATATAAGTGTATAGGGCTCATGCTGCGTACATATGCAGAGCAGTAAAGCATGCTGCAATTTATTTCTCTTGTGTCTTAATACATAGTTTCCAGACGCCGGTGTGCATGGAACAATGACAGTCCATTGACTTTCATTGACTCCACTCACCACGGCCGTGCAACGCATGCGTGGTGAAAACACGGTTGTGTGCGTGAGCTCTTACGCTTATTCTAGCAGCAGGAAGTGCGTAGGGTGAGGACCAAGCAGCCTTCAGTTTACCACTTCTGCGCACTTGCATGGATAGCCTTCTTGGATAACAATGCTGCACGTTGATGGCACTGGTGAATAGACTCTAATTTATATGCGATATTTTGGGTTGTAATACCCTTCGTTGGGCATAGAAAGTCATCAGTGGCTTGATGAACAAGTTCAGAGTTGGCCAAGACAATGATTGAAGCACAGAGAGGTAGTGTGCATGGCTGGTAGTGAGTGCCCACGGGCACCATGCGTACTACCTCTCTGAGGCCTTGTCATCCAGCCTCTGACATTGTTCTGTGCCTGTGAAGGATATTACAGCCTGGAACGTCACATACCAACTAGAGGGGCTGTTTGTTGCATGTAGCTATGCCTGTAAGTTTATACAGTTGTACATTGTGGTTGTGTCTAGACTATAGATCAGCGTCTTGTAGTGGGATTGAGGTAAGCACACCAGCTGGCTGCACTAGAGGCATCCATAAAAGACATGCACTGAACAGCCACTTTAGTAGAGACACCCCTGTAGTAGCAAATTGACCTTCAGAACTGCAGCATTTTGTCATGACGCCACCCACAGGCCAAGAAACCATTACTCCATCTGTCTAAACTGTTCACACCTAACAGGAAGGGTTCACCAATTCATGCTGCTTACACTAAATTCTGACCCTCCTATCAGCATGGTGCAACATGAATTTGGATTCTTCTGATCTGGAGAGGGTTTTCCACTGATCAGTGCTGCAGGTGTTTTCACTCTTTCGCCCACTGAAGCCTTGCCTTTCTGTCTCACATGATCAGCAATAGCTCTCATACCGGCCATCTGTTGTTATAGCCCATCCATAGTCAGGAACAACGCGTTGTGCGTTCACACGCCATGTGGAGCACCAGCTGCAGTTTGTTTGCCAGTGCACTGCCTGTTTGATATAGTGATTCTTGGCGTTCTCTTCTGACCCCTTTCATTGCTGAGCTGTTGATGTCCACAGGATCCCCAATCACTGGATGTATTTCATCGATCGCACCATTCTTGGTATACTAGAAAACCCCACAAGTCTGACTGTGAAATCCTGTCCCCGGCTAGTCTAGCATTGATGACCAGGCCTCGCCTGAAGCCGCTTGGATCACTAGATCTTTAATTGTAAAGTGTAGCCACACTGAAACTGATCAACGGAAGATTTGCTTACCTGATTTTATGTTGTACCTCAAAATCACATGTCTAATTTTAATGCAAATTGCGAAAGCGCCGATATCTGTAATACAGCGGTCACTCGGTGTATTTCTAGTGGAGAATACCTACATAATGTGGCCTACATAATAAACCTGCTACCACGTTTCCCAGAAAATAGGGCCCACCCTTATATGAGCGCTACTCTGAAAATAAGCCCTAGCTACACTACACGAAGGAGTAGTCCGAGTCCCTCCTGCTGCTCTGTAAACCCCACCTCCAACAAGAGATTGCTCTGATTGGTTTTTGAGCACCGCAGCTCGGCCAATCACAGCCATCGCATTGAATAGCCCCCGTTACCAGCAAGTGATCTTTTGTCGGCGCTGAGAACTATATAGAAGCCTGTCGGAGCTGCGGAGAGACCCGGACGGCGCCTGCTAGGTAAGTATTATAAGGCATCCCACGAAAATAAGACCCTGTGCCTCTTTTGGGGCAAAAGATAATACAAGACAGGGTCTTATTTTCTGGGAAACACGGTAGATGCTCAACTGAAGCTGTGTATGAGACGCCTTGCTACTAAAAGCTCCGCAGACTTGTGTTTGAGTAGCTCTAGCCTTAAACACTTTGTTTTAAAGTTGCTCTCAATGGTGTGTTAAAAGGGAAAAAAACTTTCCTCCTTGCTCCGGATTGGCTGGTGCCCGGTTCCTTGCTGATCTTCCCTTGCAGCCCAATGGGACATGTGATTGCTGCAGCCAGTGATTGGCTTTGGCGGATGAATGTCCCTTGTGTCAGCGATGTCATTGGTGACTCGCTGCAGACGGCGGTGGAGAACAGTGAGGAGCCAGGCGTTGGCCTAGAGTGCCGGGGGACTGGGAGAGGACCGAATTGCTTATTAATACAGCACAGTGAGCACTGTTGAAATAACTTTTTTTTTTCTATCCTCGGCTCTTTTTAAAGGACTTGTGTGAAGATGGACAACCCCTTTAAGTATGTGGGGTGATCAGCTGATTCCCCCGAGTCTGGCTCTCCACCCCAAAATTTGCATGTCACATGCGCGTAAGCATATTTGCCCAAGCTTGTTTTTTTTGCGGAATGGGCACAATTTCTTAGGCACGCAACAAAAGTACTGATTGAAATAGCTAACTGGTTCCAGATGTGTTCTTTTACTAGCACAATTGCACAGTGTTCTACGCATTTCTTTGCATATTGCGCACCCCCTATTGACCTTAATGGAGACCGTTTGGTGTGCAAATATGCAGAAAAATAGAATGTTCATTTTTATTTTTTTTTGCATGTGACCAAAGTGCGCACGCAAAATACGGAAATGTGAATGAACCTGTTGAAACCTGTGTGAAGTTGGCCTGAATGTGCACTTTGATGCAGATTTGACAATAGAATTTAGCCATTTTCGAATTTGCATCAAGACCAGCATGTTAGACGGGCGGATTTTAGTGGAGATTTTTTGACATGGCAGAATATCCAGCAGCATGTTGCAGAATGTTCCCGTATGTGTGGAAGCGCCATAAAAGGGTTCTTTGCTTAGTCCAAACCTCTTTTCATGTGTTCTAAAGCTAATAAGGAGTTGGTCATCTCAGTGGAGCCCCCTATCAGTCAGAACTGAGAGCTGCGACTAGAGGACCTCTGACGTTCTTCTATTGTGCTGATGTCCATAAGTTTCATTGGGCATCTAAATCGGAGAAAATCGACTCAGCGCACAGTGGCTACTGTAAAAAGAGAACTGATCAGGCCCTAATTTCACAGAAAGATGTTATTCTTGTTCTGTAGACTGCTGTACTGCCTTGTTCACACGGAGCAGTTTAGGCGCAGATTGTGAACGCCAAAACCAGCCTGGGAAATCCAATGAAAAGCATAAGGCTAATTTAACACAGGGAAGTGCGACTTTGGGCCATGAAACTCGACCCAATATTATGCTTGCCAACATGAAATGTTCCCGCGGATGCAAGGTGTTGTGTTAAAGCCACCTACCCTCCGCTATGGCTTTTGCGGAGTGTTTCCCATTGATTTCAATGGGAAACGTTGCGTTGCACTCACTGCTATGCTTTGCCGGAAAACAATGGAAGATGCGATGCGAGGGCACGCCCAAAGATAGGACGTACCGGGTACAGCGCACCATTCACTGCCCACTTGCACAGACACTGGCCTTGCACACACTTTACGTAGGTAGAGTGCCCTCTAGTGGTCAAAGTACAACATGTTAAATGGTCTTCAAAAACAGATTCTTGACCCCAAGAGTCCAAATTATTTGTGAACATTAAATGTAAAGTTTCACAAAAAATGCTACCGATTAGTTGGGTTTGTAATGAGGCTACATAGAGTCTAATACATGGGGGTTGTACACCTTGTAGAGCCGCAGTACCTGTTCCTCTGAAGCTGTAGGGATCCTCTTGGCTTCAGAGCCACAGATGGTTTTAGTTTGGGTCCAGCGTCACGTGGCCTGTTTGATCCGTTGCGTCCTCCCAACCAACAGATGGATCCTTTGTGCAGACTTGATAATGGCAGAGTTGTCTTGCAGGAGGTTGCTCAGGGATAATGCTCGGCTCTAACAGTTGGTAATTCTTCTTGATTCCCACTGCCTCGGGGAGATATGTAGCCCTGCAGTTGCCTATTGTACTTTTTAGAAGTCAAGAGATGATAATGAACTCCTTCATAAATGAGTGGTTTGTCTGGTGCAGTAGGAAGCGAAAAATAATAAAAAAAATCGTCTTGGGGGAACTTGCAGCATGCGGATGTATGTATTCATAGTCCCAGTCGTACTATGGCCCGGGCTATAGGGTATTATTGCAGCCCCCTCTAGTTCAGGGGGACAAACGTAGGGTCCTATGGTGAGCTCGGCTTGGCTCAGTAAGTAGAAGAGAGTCTTGGGTGATAAAGGGGCAGTCAGGGGTACAAAAATGACATTGAAATGTGGGTGCTGTATAAAAACATAGGGGACCATGTCAGACGCAGACCTCTGGCTTTTATCTCCCATTGTTTCCATCCCTTCCACATAATTCGGAACTGCTTAGAATTTTTTGATTTATTGAGACACATGAGCAAATGGTCCAAGACATTGGACTTCAGAGGAGGAGTGTTAGTAGACAATAAGAAGGTGTTCGTTAGACTTTTTGGTCCATATGACCTTTCTCAACAAGGACTGCTGCAGCAGAAGGGAAACTTTTAGGCCTCTATCACGCGGGCAACAGGGCTTTTGCTGTAAGAAAATCGCAAGGTAACATGTCAGCAGGTTCATGTTGCCCGAACAGGTATGTACAGTGCACCTGTGTGTGTTTTTCATCTAATGGGAAGATGAAACAATGCTTCTACAGCGCCACCTTTTGGAATGCAGCATTCCTGCAAGTCATTGTCAGACATTTTAAACAAGCTTTGTAATAATGACTGGAAATTGTGAGCCAAAGCCAGAATCCATACACAGACAGCTGTTTCGGGGTGATTGCCCCTCATCATTGTGCAGCAGGCTTCTAGCTTTGCTAGTGAGGGGCCTGTGACGTGGGTCGGGAAGGGTATCATCTATCGTTAAGTAAAACACCTAGAAGGAGGTTGGGGAGACTTTATAAGGCCATTCATGCTCCTCTGGAACAGTACTAGCTGGTACAGCAGATAGATTATTCTATCTTCCAAGTTTTTATTCTGAAACACTGCAGCGTTTCAAAATGAACATGCCTTGAAGTATGACTTGGAAGGGGGGTGAGCAAAGCTTGAAGGCAAAGCAGTGGGCCGCGGCTTCTACCCGCCTGCAGCATGTAAATGGACCGCTTCATCCCAGTATGTGTATAGGAAGAGAACTACAGTGGTGCCTTGACATACAAGTTTAATCCGTTCCAAGACGAAGCTCGTAAGCCAAAAAACTCGTATGTCAAAGCACTTTTCCCCATTGAAATGCATTGAAACGTTATTAATGTGTCCAATGCGTTTCAATGGGAAAACTAACTGCAAGTAAAAAAAAATTAAATCAATACTCGCCTACTGCTGGCGTTCTGCGATGATCTGCGGCGCTGCTGCAGGCTGTCGCTCCCTCCTCCATGTCGACACAGAGCTTTGCTTTCTGGATCCGGGGCTTGAATGCCCCGCCTCCAGCAAGCTAAGCTCTGATTGGTTAACTCGGCGCCATGTCAGCCAATGAAAGCCCGTGAGGGTTAACCAATCACAGCCATTGAATGATGTCCTTGCCCCTTCAACTTGAAGCGCCATTTCTGCTTCCATTCATGTCATCCCTTGAAACTATATAGAAGAACATCATCTCCTTCACTTTTCTATCCAGTGTAAGGGCTTTTACCCCCAAGCGGAAAACACACGCCTCGCAGCGCAAAGAGTACGTTGCGATATCGTAAAATGCTTTCAATGGGGCCAGCAGCACAGCCAGCCCCATTGAAAGCATAGGGAGTATATTGCGGACTTCTGCCACAGCTGTGGATGCTATCCTATTGTTTTAAATCTGGTCGAGACTGCTGCGGCCCCAGTGAAAGCAGCGGGTTGCAGGCAACCCCCGCAGTGCTGATTTTCGGGGAAGGGCTTGGAATATAACCTCTTCCCTGAAAATCATCCCTAGCTGGTGAAAAAAAAAATTTATTTACTCACCTATCCACCACTCATGTGCGTCCTGTGGCTGGCTCCTCGGCACTGCTGTGAAGCTCTTTTAGCAGCCTCCTGAAAGGATTAGCTGAGCACTCAGCCAATCACAGGGAGCGCACAGCCATTCATCGATCAGCCAGCACCGACCCCATTGAAAGCAATGGGATAGCATGTCGGACTTCTGCCACAGCTGTCACAGCTGTGGCAGAAGTCTGCGATTTACTCCCTATGTTTTCAATGGGGCTAGCGCTGCTGCTGCAGGTCCCATTAAAAACACTGAGCGATATGTGAGGCTGGAGTGAAAAATTGCGAATGAGTATGAAACCATTGAAAATCATTGGTTTCATAATGATCGCTGTCGCATCGCAGGGAAAAATATCGCTAGTGGGTAAAAGCCGTAAAAGTCTGAGAGGGACTAAATGATGCGAGACGGACATCAAACAGGTCACTGTCCCTCATATTGTGCTGTTCTGTCCCTATGTAGTTTTCTGCAAAGTAGATGGAAATCAGCACTAGATTGATAAAAAAAAATGCCTGAATGGAAAGTCTGTGTCCACCCTTTATGTACTGTGAAAATGGTGTGATAAAGATTTATTTTATTTCACGGTTCCAAAAAACTGATACAAATGGCGTGGGTGACCGCAAAAAAGGATGGATCCCCGGTGGTCGGCACACCGAGCACTTTACTCATTTTGCGTTGTTTCCTATTGATGTCTCTGAACTTGGCCACCAAGAAAAAGTATCTAATTACCAAATATCTGTAGTAATGTCTCCACCCCAGGGCATCTGCAAAATCTCCCAGAAGTGAGGGGAAGTCTCTGGATAGCTTTACTGAAAACTTGGATACATCTATTCCACTATGCGAGCGGCTTCTATATTATGGAGTGATTCCCGTGGAGTGTCAGATCCCCGCTTCCTTCCTTGCCAGTAGTGGCTGACTATAAGATTTCCTTTTAAGGATACTGACATGCTGAGCTGTTCCTACTGTATGCTGACACGTGGCTCCACGTCCTGTAGAGGGCAGCACTGCCTCAGTAAAAGCAGACCTAATCACATGAATATGGACATATGTGCTCAAGTGAATCATCTGCTTGAAGCATATTTCTAGATTTTCGCACTGTATATGGATTTAGATTTTCATTTTAGAGTATTTTTCTCTGTTTAAAAAAAAAAAAATCCTCTAGCCCTTTCTTAAATTACTTTTGGAGACTTTCCTAATTTCCTTATTCCTTATTGGATAATGAGCGATGGCAGCACCAGCACTGTATTTTCCTAGAAGCATGAAGTGCTGCAGAATCTGCTGGCCCTGTATAAGTAGGCCATGGCTTCCCTAGCTTATATATTTGTCCTGACCTCTGTTCTGCATCAAAATCTGCACCAAAAACTGCACCACTTGGCCTGGACTTGGATGCAGAGTGCACTAACTCATTAGAAGAGGTGGATTCGTCAGCGTGTTAAGGGTTTAAATTCTGCACCGCATGTCTATTTCTGAGGGGTTTTGGGCAGACTTTTTCCGCAGCATGTGAACCAAATTTCGAAAATCTCGTCCACTTTGCTGCTACTGTAAATGCTGGAGGTTTTTCGTACAGAGGGACCACACAGATAATCTGCCTTATGTGGACGTAGCCTAAAGATGACTTCTTTCGGCTATTAGGGCTGTGACATAAGACCCTGATCATGATTGTCACTGTACACCATTGGTATAGTGTGACAACTTGATGGCGGTCTGTCATATCCTACCAATATGTATATGGCGTTTGCTTAGTACCAGTTTTCCATATTGGATTTACTGAGCATTTGGATACTATTTTTCATGCCATTTTTGCTCCTCTTTTCAATAACCAGTAAAAAGTTAAAATGATTAAATATCGTCATAAGCCTTGTGTCCTTGCCATATGAAAGCTATTACTACTAGACAACTGTAAAAGTGCTCAGTATGGAGGGTTTCATACAATGGGCCACATATTCACTATTGACATTTTTGTGATGGAAAGGACCTTATATAGGTGGCATTTTTGCACTGGGGCCATGTGAGCCGCGCCTGTACAGAGGCACTTGGTGCCCCTGCAAACCCCATAGTACAGAGCTGTAGGCCATCTGTGTATGTCTATACAGTGCCACATTATGCTACTTCTAGATGCTCTCCTTAAGGAGAGATGCTACTCCTCCTGACCTACGTCATAGGCCTCTCGCTAGCCAAGCAAGAAACTCACTGCACACTGATGAGGGGCAAAAACCCCGAAACAGCTGTCTGTGTATGGATTCTGGCTTGGTTTTCAAATTCCAATCATTGCTCTACAGACCTGTATAATGGGTCAAGCATTGATTTACAGGAATGCTGCCATCCAATAGGTGGCGCTGCAGAGGTATTGTTCCATCCTCCTTATTTGCATATTACGCTACTAAACACTGATGGTGTCATATACACATAGCTTACAGTTATGACCAGCCAAAGAAATCCAACGTGACTGATCACATAACAGTCAGCAGTCTGATATCACAGATGGTTGTCTAAAGCTTTGAACTGAGGATTGGCTGAAATGATCGAAATTGGCCTGTTTTGCTGACTTTCATCTTGTGTTTGGCCACATTTTTTGACATCCCTTCTTTTATACAACCTTCCAGTAATCCCAACAGGTCTTGACTTTTTCTTAAAAGGGTTTTCCATGCGGCTCCAGCTGTGAGTCCCCGGGTCAGAGCAGAAACCGCTGTGTAGCTGCCTGGAACACCCCCGTAATGTTACCCTCCCTAGTTAGAAAGTGGGGTTATATTTGCTCTCCATCACTCATGTTTTCTTCCTACTAGGGCTGGGCTCACGCGGGCGGATTTCAATTGTGGATTCTGCTATCAGTGCCTGCGCTGACAATACGCAGTAATATGTGGGAATTGAAAGACATGAACTTTCGTTGGTTCGCTCAAACATGTGGGTAGGAATTGCAGATTGCTCCATTTTAGCCCAGATGACCTGATTGTTCCGTCACCCCTACGCAATTAACATTGCGTATGAGTGGCAGAAATGCTCAATATTTCATAGGAAAATAGACAGGAATGCCGGGTGGAGAGATCTTTCTTCTGCGCGGACGATTCGCTGTGCATTGTGTACATCCGCGCGGAAAAACAATCATATCTGTGATCATTTTCATTTACTTTCCGCGATGAATTCGCATGGTCTTCCACTGCGAAAATCCACATGCAGAATCCGAGCCGTTCATGTGAGCCCGCCCTAACTGGGTGAGATTATGCGCAGTTGCACATCTAACCACCCCTGCGCCTTATCACGCGATATGCCTATTTACTTAATGAAATGTACGGCGGCATTCAGATGCCAAACATTGTTGGTCTGAAGTGTTATAGCTTGGTGGCACTCAAACTTTGCCAGGTGTGTACTCTCAAAAAATATGGGTGTGTATGTGTATAGATCTTTTTAGGCCCCTTTTACCCGAACGCTTTGCCTCCGTTGAGCCGTTCTGTCTCTGTTCTGTTTTTGGAGTAGAGAAAAATGGAAGTATAAGTAAAATAAATGGATCTTTTTGTTTTTTTTACCCGATTGATTTCAATGGGTTTTCAAAAAACAGAAGCAAAACAGAACAGAGAGACAGAAAGGCTCAACGGAGGCAAATGGTGAGTGTGGAAGGGACCTTATATGTATGTATAATAATCTCAGAGGTGTGAGAATTGTCCTAAAACCCCTGACAGTGAGAATGTAAGAGGACGGACCATTGACAAGCCCCTTACAGGATGTAGGCTATACCCGTTACTGAAGAACATAGGACTTCACAATTCCTCTTTGCTGGTCAGCATTGTGTGGTAAAGATCTTCTTTATATGACCTTTTATACACCGTGTGTAAACACATAGAAGGTGATGTGATTTGAGTTCATTCACAATTTTGAATCCGGTGTTGGACCACCTTTTGGCCTCAATGACTGCAGTGACCCTCCTAGGCTGCTTTCTATCAGATTTCACTAGCTGTGTGGAGGGATTTGCCTCCATTCCTTGAAGGAGAGCTTCAGATAGTGCCTGGGGATGATGGGTGTGTTGGGTGTGCACGGATACAGCGTTCTAGTTCATCCCAAAGATGCTTGATGCGACTGAGATCCGGACTTTGGGCTGGCCAATGGAGTTTGCAGACATTCTGTTTCTCAGACCAAGCCACAGTACCGCATGCTGTATGACATGGTGCCCAGTCATGTTGGTAGAGACACACAGCTGTATTAAAGTATTGGCACAGGGTAGGTAATGCCACATTGTCCAGAATGTCTCTGTGCATATTGGCATTGAGGGTGGACTTCACTATAACCGATGGCCCTAGTCCTTCCCAGAAGAAATCTCTCCACACCAGAACAGAACCTCCTCCAAACCTCACTGTTGGGACAATGCAGTCGCATAGAATCCGCTCTCCAGGCAATCGCTGCATCCGAGGACGGCCATCTGATTGGAAGACGGTGTACTGTGATTAATCTGTCCACAACACTTGCTTCCACTCATTTACAGTCCAAGAACGACGCTCCAAGCGCCATCGGAGGCGCCTCTGTGCATTCACTGCTGTCATGTTGGGTTTGTGCGCAGCCGTTCGTCCGTGGTAACCCTTCGCATGCAGTTCTCTACGGATGGTTCTGGTGCTAATGGATGTTCCAATGGCCGGTGAGACCTCCTGAGTGAGTGTTATGGCAGACGATGTATGTAATGCCTTCACGGCTCATACAAGGCTTCCTTGTCCACGTTCTGTCAGTTTACGAGGTCTCCCCGACCGTGGCCGCACCGCACACACCACATGTTCTCCCAATAACATGACCAACAGTGGACTCTGGAAGGTCCAGAAGTGCTGCAGTGTCCCGTACTGATTAGTTACTCAGGAAACATCCCACCACCAGTTCCCTTCGGAAGTCTGTCCGCTCTACACCTCCTGGCATTCTGATGGTATCTGTACTGGGATATACCATATTTTTCCTTTGTAAGGAGGAAAATAGGGATATTTTGATCTCACCCAGGGACAGCGCAGGGGATAGTAACGGGCGACGGAGCAGAAGGAACAGCAGAGGTCTGAAACACCGGAGCTCCGTGACACAGGAGCGCTTGTGTGCGGCAGGAGGAAGGGAAGAAGCCGATTGGTGGAGGTGAGGGAGCAGCAGCAGTTCACGCCAGTGCTCACCACCAATCAGCGGTATGTACAGGCGACATTGGGGAGGAAAGAAAACTGCTAACTGATCGCACATTTGTTCACGTGATGGCGAGTGTGTTTGCGCGACCAGTTTTAAATTTTCTTTTATACGACGCACTGACTCTCCCCCCACCCCCCCACACTTTACGGGGGAGGGGGGTGTGCGTTTTATAAAGCGAAAAATATGGTACTTATGTGATACTCTCCCCTATACTGAATGATCGCACATTGGTGGGGGCCTGCCCGGTGTAAATGTATGTAGCTGACAGGAGGAAGCGCTGTCCAGGAAACAGATGATGTGGCAATAGCTGTAAGTAGATGTACACTGGAGAGCGCCTCTGCTAGCCTTACATGGTAAGGACATGACGGATGCCGTCTCATCACTGCTGCCTGTAACTTGCTGTAAGCACAAGGTATGTGTCTTATGGGTCAAGAAAGTGAATTAGATTGTGTTTTAGCAAGTTCTGGTCCGTGTACGAGGAGAGGAGTGCGACTTATCGTTGGGCCGTGCGGTGGATGGCGAACGGAGTTGTTAGTAGGGTAAATGGTCCTTGGACCCTTCTGCTCTCCATTCATATGTAGGAACAAGCCAAGGAATCCCAAAGATTGTCGTAGAGGTTTTATTGTCATGCTATTTAGGCCGGTCTCACACGAACGGATAGGAATTGCGGATTCCGCGAGTGTTTACTCTGCGGTACTACGCGGATTAATCAAATGCATTAGATTATGCAGTTCTGCTCACATTAGCAGGACTGAATTGCCCAATCCGCTGGAAGCTTTACTGCTGTTTGGACATCTTCACTAAATCTTCTCGATATCTTGGCTGACGGTGACTGCAGCAGTAGGCGGCCCTAGAGCTGGAGAACTCGAGGAGAGCCGTGAGATCTGCGCGGTACCAACTTGTGACAGGACTATGGGGCAATGGTGTGAAGTTCAAGGATCCACACCAGGGATCCTTAAAGCGACATTGCTGGAGAAACAAAGATGGCTAAAGCGCTCCTCTGACTACCTTATGCACACTACATTGTTAGTCTAAGGGCTTGTTGACACAGGCGAATGCGTATATGTGTCCGTAAATATGTGCAGTGTAAATGCATACCACAAGTGAACGACAAATGAGCATTCATTCCTTCGCTTCTCATTCCTCGTCCAGTTTCTGCACATAGAAAACTGCATGACAGTCCTGTGCGAACAGGCAGTCGTTCATCCAGAAGAAGCTGGTGTGGCCATCTTTGTTTCTCCAGGATCGGAGTGCACAGTTTTTGCATTTGCACTGGATGATTATTGCTTAATTTCGTTCGCTTGAACAAATTTTGAGTGATAATCTTCCTGTGTAAATGGCCCATAAGTTTGCCAGGCTGCTGCTAATAAAATGCAAGTTTCTTCATAAGTACTGCACAGATCCACACAGGCTAGTTTCACACGGCAATCGTGATAAAGCTGCTAGAAAATTCGCAGCTTTGTTCAGGTGATTTTTGAGCGGCGGCATTGCTTTTTCTTGTGAAAAATTGTACATCACTGCCACCCGCGATTTTTCTCATACGATAAAATCACACGAAAGTCAATGGGAGTTTATAATGTGAAAACGGTATTCAGCTGCTCTCAGTGAGGGCTGCATAAAGATGGTGACAGTCTCTTTAAGGGCTCATCCAGAATGGCAAAAAAATTGCAGATTTTTGCGTGATGCGAGAGCAAGTAAAGACGCAGAATTATGAAACCAATGATTTTCAATGGTTTCCTTCACATTGCGATGTTTTCCTTTATGCGATGTTGCGATACAAACATTTGCTGCATTCTCTATCTTTCTGCGTTTTTTCTTTTTTTAATCTCATATTCCTCATGGAGCCTCCTTTTTATCACATCGCAAAGCACAAATCTCTGATTTTCATACGATGCGTGTTTAATAGAGATGAGCGAGCGTACTCGCTAAGGCAAATTACTAGAGCGCGTATTGCCATTTTCGAGTACGTGCCCGCTCTTCTCAAAAGATTCAGGGGGCAGCGGGGAGGGATCTCTCTCCCTCTCTACCCCCCCTCGCTCCCCCATGCTCACTTCAGCAACTCACTGCTCACCTCTGCCGGCCGCCGAATCTTTTGAAACGAGCGGGATGTACTCGAAAATGGCAATACTCGCTTGAGTAATTTGTCTTAGCGAATACGCTCGCTCATCTCTAGTGTTTAACATTAGAAAGTCCTGTTAACTTTCGCGTTAAAAAATTGCGTGAAAAAGTGTGCAACAAAATCGCAAGTGGCAGTGATGCTTTTGCAAGAAAAAGCAGTGCTGATGCTCAAAATTCACAGGAAAAAAGTTTCGACAGTCTCTTGACTGCTGGTCTACAAAAGCCGTGCCCAAGGGACAAGCGTGCTGTGGATTCTAGGGAACAAGGGAACCAATATTGCTGCAATAATGCGAATATGGTAGTGGGGACCAATCACAGAGCTCTTGTCAATGCAGAAAGATACCCCTTTAGAATATTTACTTAGAATTCTTTAAAAACCTTATTAACGCCAATACACAAAAAATAACAAAAAAAACAATAATATGCATATTGTCTAAGGCCAGCTGCACACAACCGGGTCGGATTCCGCATGCGGGAGCTCGCAGCAGAATCCGACCCTGTGCCCAGCCGGCATCCGCACATACCTGCTTTCTCTTTCGCCGGCCGTACTGCGGACAGTCCACACGGAGAGCCATCTTCACTGTACAGTTTTTTTGTTGAAATACTGGCTTTTCCTGTGTCATTGCTAGACAGTGATGCGGAATCTGCGGGTCGGACAGCTGCCTTGGACTTTAATGCTGCAAATTTACCTCCGCGAGCAGAAAATTACAATTGGTTTCCGCTTGTGTAGAGGAAAATGCGTTTTGCTGTTGCATGCTACAGAAGGTATTTGCTGCGGACGCCCACTCTGGATTCTGCAACGCAAATCCCCCGTGTGCTGCCGGTCTTAGGGTCAAGGTTTATACAGCAGGGTTTGTTGATTCAAACTCCTGATGTCTTTGGAACTGCATACATAGAGATGGTTTTCCAGCGGTAGTCAACCAAATAGGCCACACCTAACTTTGGGGCGATCACCCTGACGAAAGCGCCCCCACTCCACATAGGCTAACACTGCTGTAACCCTGCTCTGCAATCATTGGAGAGATAGCTGAGCAGTAAGCGTTTGCTTTGGCCTAGTTGAAAGGAATGGAGTGGCGACAGTACAAGCTTTGCCAGAGCTTCAGGCACTGTGAGGTCACTGGCTGCAGGGGGTGAAGCATCCCTGCACTGACAGCTAGAGGGATACCCAGGACCCCATTCTCAAGATTAGCAGGCGTCACAGTGGTCAGACTTCCACCAATCAGCAATTCATACTCTATCATGCAGATAGGGGATAGCTTGTAATTCTAGTACAAGCCCTTTTTAAGGTTATGACACGTCTCCATTGATGTCCTGCATTGTGCCAGTACACTACCAGCACCGCTTACCCCCACCCCGGGTTCCCATCAGTACATAACAGGCCATCTCAGTATTGTGGTGACAGAATATTTACTGCTGCGTCACTCTTTCTTCTGAGAATAGAAGACTTGGTTTTAGTAGCTGACTCTTACTGATGGCTAATTCTCATGTGCTAATTAAAGTGGGTGTATAACATAAAAGCCTCACCCTTTACAGCAATGGGATTGGTCATATGGTGACCGATCACCAAGCCAAACTCGGTATCAGGAAGCCAGTCATAGCTCCTGTCACCAGAGCACAACGACTAGCTTTGTGCGAACAGAGTTCTACTTTTCAGCCCATCTCCAGTTATAGCATGAAAAAAATGTCCTGTGAAAACTTTTTTGTTCTTTCCTAACTTTTGAAACTTCTATCTTTATTTTATTTGTTTTTGCCTTTTGAAGCTGAATAGATATCCTGCTGTGATGTCACCACTACGTGTCTGTCAGCTCCATAACCCTACGGAGAATCCTGCTGTTACATGCTTCCTCCCTGCCCTCCCCTCGGCAACATCCCAAACTGGTTGGAACAGTTGATGGGGGAGTCTGAAGCCTAAGTACGTTGGAGCAGGATGCACCACTTTAAATATAAACCTGGCACATCTCTGTTGCCTGGCCGTGCACCAAAAATGCAAATCTATAAGCGGTGATTAGTTTGTACTATAATTACGACCAGCTTCTGGCATTGTGGTAAATGTCAATGTGCAGAAAGCCATGCCCTCCTGATAAACACACTAGGGGTTATGGCATATTAGAGCAAATCACATGTGCCACATCGCTCTCTGAGCCAGAACGGAGGTCTGCAGATGCGTATCCCAGGTATATGGCTAGCGTTACACAGCAGACGTTTCGTAGATCCAGCTAAATTTGGTGAATCTGTTGGTTGAGGCGGCCATACACACTAGATGGATATTGGGTGATGGTGGAACAGCTGTGCATCGAATGTTTGTCTGATGAATGACCATTGCGCCAACACAACCATACACTTTTGGAACATATTGGCTGCCATTGTAGTTCAAGTTGACCATTTGTGTTCAATTGACAAGCCATCTTCACCGGACAAGCAATATTTCGCAGTGAAGATCCTTCACAGAACTGTTGTGTATATGGACAATTCCGAACATGGCCAACTTGGTTCTTGCCGGTGTGTCATCTGCTGGCCATAACAAATGTCTGTTGTTCTGTTCCACCTGGTGAACATTCGTTAATGAAATTGTCAATTTTGGTCCTCTTTAGTCTAATGTGTGTGGCCATCTATAAGCTGCATCTGCCAATGATCTGCAGATAAATATCTGTCTGCTCAGCTCAAGTACATGTTGCGTTTACATTAGGTCAATCAACCAAAGCTTCAAAACCTAGAGTAAATGGAAATTAGGGTTGGGTAAAACCCGGCCGCGATGGCACCCTGTCAATCATGTATGTGGTGGTTGGTGCCGAGGGCATGCAGACACAGTATTTGCCCCTGCCATGCGGAGAACACACAAGCTCTCATAGTGTGGTGAGACCCTCGTTGATGGATGCTGAAAGCCAAGTACCATACAACCAATGGCAGTAGTCTGCTCTGACGTAGCATTTTCCTGGTAGAGGGTCATTGCAGGGGTGTGCGGATAGGAGTATGGCAGGGCATGCAGCTGTGACTTGGTGACTATTGGGAAGATTCTGTGCCTTGTGACGAGGGGTCTGATATGTGAACTTAGGAGAGGCTGGCGGAGGAAGTAGGTTGTGTGTATTAGGTGATAAATAATAGGGATGTTTACATAACACTTGTGAAAATAGCCACCCTATGATTGTGCAGCATTTACATGTTATGTACACAAGTGCCATCTCCTGTAGGGCTCCTCTGGTGTCGCCAGCTCAGATATTTGTAGAAGGATCAACTCCCCTGAATAACTTATGAGACGGAACGTTTTCAGTGCCGCAGTATAACGCTACCATTATGTCCAATGGAGCCTTACAGACAGACAGACAGGCTGGCGGAGTGGAGTCCGTTTTATTTTGGACGTTTAGCGCACCTAATCAATGATAAGGTACGCTAAACTCTGTTGTGGGCCACAGGAAGCTGCGGACAAAAGAGAAAGTGAAATTGCGGCGCTTTGCCGAACGCCTGTGTGATGGCAGCCTTAGGCCACTCTCAAGCAAGCGCTTGTAAATAGGCTGTGTTTTTGATAGCATTTGACTGTATTTTCAGCAGAGTTTATAAAAGTAGCCAAGTAAGCTGATAATGCCAGAACTGAAGAAAACACAGTCAAACACCCAGTAACGGCATTCTACCACAGCAGCGTTAAATACGGGAAAGAATGCCTAAGGCTGCTCTCCAGACCGCTTTTTGCAGCATTTAGCGTGGTATTTCAAGTTTTACGCTATTTGCTGTAAAGTGCCTCCATAGATTTCAATGGGACTTCTTAGACTAGCGTTCAAACATAGCGTTCCTAACACCGTCTGTTCTATTTTCAGCGTTTAAGCGTTTTTAAACGCGATACAGTGCCCATTGAAATCAATGGGGAATGTTTTCAACGCTGTCAAAAATGCGATAGAACACTGTGTACAGCGGTTTACCGCATTTTCGAACGCAGCGTTCTATGTCACAGGGAGGGAAAGTGGTGACATCAGCGGCTTCATTTGCCTGCGTTGTTACTGTGCTTTTAGTGCACAAAATGACTGCTTGTGTGAGAGGGTATTGTTGTATCTTGTCTCCACCACAAGTATGGGTGGAGACCTGAGCACTGACAGATAAACCTTGTTACTGTGTTGATGATGCCCACCTCAGCTTGCAATGTCTTCTGCGCTCTGCTTGTTCCTGGGGCCGGCCAGGGTTTCACTCTTCTCCCTGGCACGGTCAACCCTCTCCCCCGCTCCGGTGCCTTCACTCTCCTCACTGCTACGGTCATCCCCCCTTCCCCTGTTCTGTTCTCCTGAGCAGCCAATCAAGTTGTGGGCGTTGTTTGTGGGCGTTCTGTTTTTCTTCACCCATTACTGAGGTGGAGACAAGATACAACAATAGAGTGACCTTAGGCCACGAGTTTTGTGTTTTGTGAGACGCATGAATATGAACTCCATTCTTTTGAATGGACTTATTCACGTGAGCAATCTTTTTTTTTTTTTTCTTCTTCTTTTTCCCTTTTGGTGATGCTGTGAAGATAAGAATCGCAGCATGTTCCATCTTTGTGTGTTCCCGCGGAACGCCTCGCCCACTGTTTTCAATGGGACCTTAAGACCTCACATGGTGTTTGCATGCTGTGTACTGCGTATGTGATTGCGATGCAATGATTCCCATTGAAACCAACGGGAAATGCTTGCCATCCTCTGAGGCACGTGAAACGCGGATCGCAATTTCACAGAAGCAATGCAAGTCGATTCACACCGCCCGTGTGAATGTTGCCTAAGAGTGTTAGGTGAATGGTACGTACCAGTGACTTCTCCTTCCCAGCGGTGATGTAATATGTCCCCATCACTATAGGGACGGGTTATGTCAGCTCCGCTCCTTGTTCTTGTCCCCTCATGCATAATGTGACATTATGATGTGTGGGTGACTGTCCACTTAGCACAACAATGACGCTGTGTGTAGAGGGGACAATGGAGGACCTGGGGCCGCCTCCATCCAGCCAACAAGTAGCCTGCGGCCGGCCCATAGGTGTGTAGGTGATAAGGGAGCTCTGCTAGTGGCTGGTGAAGGGTGTGTGCTAGTGAGAAACAGGAAGCGGCTGCTGGCAGGGGTGTCAGTAGCTGCAGGTGCTGCTCACCGCACTGCTAGCTCTGCAGGCTACAAGCACACACATTTTTTAGGAGTTTTACATTTTTGTGCTCTTTAAAAAAAAAAAAAAAAAATGAGTGCATTGCAGCTGAAAGCCTTGTCACAGTCCGACCTGTACCGGAGAAGGAAGGAGCGTCCTGACAGCGTGGGGCTGAATGGATTCCATGGGGACAAACTAAGGTGAGATCCCAGGTTATACCACCTTCCGTTAGAATCACTTATGTTCTGCACTTGCTATGAAGAATGCTAATCCCAAACATGTTGCTGCAGTTACTTTAGGAGATCTGCAGAGCTGGGAGGGTGGAATGTGGTGTTGTCTGAGTGTTTTTACTTTTGGGGTTAAACCGCAGCTCCGTTGTTGCGGTTTTCTGTCAAATAGGATGTCTACGTGAAATGTTCAGCACTGGAGGCCCAAAATATGGCGTGGTTCTGACCGCAGAGCTACGGCTTGCCCCAGCCTATCTTTGCACGGAGATCCTGCAGCATGTTGGATCCTGTTCATACTCCTATCTGCTGGCAGCGCTGACTGAAGGGGCTTTAGAGGAAAGAATGTTGTAGAACGACTTCTGACCTCCCATGGGCTGGGATGCTTTTCTGCATGACTGCATGCCTGCTGTGTGTAGTGGGGGCACTAGTGTAATGCTAACGGCTCATATAGTCAATGCATCAGAGGGTACAAGGGTGCACAGTGCTGAGCAGGGTGGAAAGTCCCCCTGATAAACCTATTTGTATATGTTCCGTTTTTTTGGTTTTTTTTGTATAGCAATGAATTCGTATTGTTGTGAGCATTCACAGTAGTAAATGCACAAGATCAACTATGTTTAGGTGGAAGGCAAATGGCGTGGCAATGACTGGCCTCAGAGTCACAGTGATCATACCCAGTTTAGTGAAAACTTGTCCCCAGGAGGACAACAACTGCTTTTTAAATGGAAGCTGTTGGGGCAATTGATTTATAGAGAAGCTCTGCCCTGGCCTATAGAGGGCAGTCCTGAGCGTTGGGGCATCTATTATGTCCATATACCTCTCTTAGGACATTAGAGCATGTGTAGAGTTCACTCGGTATAATCGGCGTTGGCTTTGTCCGTGGATGGTTGCCAACATTCACGTGTGATCAACCGCAATCTAAACCTTGTTACTTGATATGTGTGAATGTCAAGATTTACACTGTTACTGCCTGTATGTCCACTGCTGTCCTTGTGGCTTTTCTCCGCTTTTGCGTGACGTAACCATGTGTTGTTTTTTTCTTCTTAAGGTAAAGTTAAAGCGGAACTGTGCAAAGATGCATATTTATCAGTCAACTTTACGTTACCGTACTTTTGTTATAATGTACATGTGTAATGTCACTGTGTGGAGGGTTTATAATATGGTGTACACTGCTTATTAAACACTTTGTTATAAGTCCAGGGTATATTTATTGGGTCAACAGGAGTCTCTGGCCGTGTTTATGGATTCCCCAGGATCGTACACACTAAATGCATGCTGCACTGTTTTACTGCTTCATTTGGGGAGCAGGAAGGGGGGGGGGAATCCCCGCGGCTAAACGGCTCCGTCTCAGGACAGAACTGAACATCGCGGAACGGACCCCATTGACTATAATGGTGTCTGTTTGATTTCCGTTACGCTGCCCGGATTTTAGAAAAAGAACAAAAAACGCTGCATGGATCCAACACAGATGAGAAACCATCCTTAGGCCCTCATCGTTCTGTGGGGAGGTTTTTGTGTTTTTGCTGCCCATGATGAACTCACAGGTCCAGCTTTGTAACTTTTTTAACGATCAAAATGGTTCTGTCATATCCGACGTGGATCCTGTAAGAATGGTATCCATGATGGCAGTACAAAAGGAGGCAGATACGGCCAAATCCACTAAAGAGGCAGAATAAAACTCTTCAGGTATACTATAAGAAACTGTGGAATTACCAACCTTAATGGTGATATCTATATTAATGGGGATGAAGCAAAGGTTGGGCAGGCGCACTGCGCTCCATTCATTTCCATACGAGCGCTGAAGATTCCCAAGTGCTTGACTCTGGTATCTTCAGCGCTGTCATTGATATGAATGGAGCACAGTGCGTCTGCCCAATCTGGGCTTCCTTCATTCAGGGATGAACTGGGGACCCCACCGATCCTCTAGTTATCCCCTATCCCATGAATTAAGGGATAACTTGTTGGAACCCGAATAATCCTTTGACAGTCTGGATTTGTAGTTGCTTAAAAGATAAAAAAAAAAAAAAAATTCTGATATGAGTGCATTCAGGGAGGAGTTACAAGTGGTGACCACAAGGGTCTGTCCTGGGTCCTATTCTTTTTAATATGTTGTGAAATGACATAGGAGAAGGTTTACCAGGTGAGGTCTGTCTGCTGATGACACAGAAATGGGATTTTGAAAAGGAATTAGGGGTTTGGATTTTCTGTCTCAAAATGAGTCCACAGTGCAGTCAGGCAGCAGGAAAGGCAAGGAGGATGCTTGGCTGCATAGCTAGAGGTACAACCAGTAGAAAGAGGGAGATTGTGATCCCGCTGTATAGAGCTCTGATGAGAGCACACCTGCAACACTGTGTTCAGTTCTGGAAGCCTAGTCTATGGAAAGAAGGAGTCCAAAGACTGGCTACAAAAATGGTGGAAGGTCTTAAGAACAAAACTTATCAGAAAAGACTTAAAGGGGTTGTCTCACGCCGAAACGTTTTTTTTTTTTATTCAATAGGCCCCCCGTTCGGCGCAAGACAAACCCAAGGGATGGGTTAAAAGAAAAAAAAGTTTATTGCTTACCCGAATCCCCGCGCTGCGGTGACTTCTTTCTTCCTTTACCAAGATGGCCACCGGGATCTTCACCCACGATGCACCGCGGGTCTTCTCCCATGGTGCACCGTGGGCTCTGTGCGGTCCATTGCCGATTCCAGCCTCCTGATTGGCTGGAATCGGCACACGTGACGGGGCGGAGCTACGAGGACCAGCTCTCCGGCACGAGCGGCCCCATTCACCAGGGAGAAGACCGGACTGCGCAAGCGCGTCTAAAAACGCCAGAAGACAGCGAATTTAGACGGATCCATGGCGACGGGGACGCTAGCAACGGAGCAGGTAAGTGAATAACTTCTGTATGGCTCATATTTAATGCACGATGTATATTACAAAGTGCATTAATATGGCCATACAGAAGTGTATAACCCCACTTGATTTCACGAGACAACCCCTTTAAGAGAACTTAAAGGCATTTTGTCCTCGTGTTCATGCTGCCCGAACCATGGGCATTATTAGCCCAGGACAGCTATGCGCGTTACCTCTGTGGTTATGTTATTCTAAAACACTGTGAAGCTTTGATTCGTGTCTGAGCTCTAAGTCAGGCGGGTGGTGGGCCAATCCAGCCTTTCCTGCCATCGGTCTTCTATGTAAGAACAGAGCTGTGCTGAGACAGTTTGAGCGGTGTTGATCTCTGCGTATGATTTCCTTTTTTTCCTCCTTTGGGCGTACAATACGTAAATGTGGGTGCAAACCGGATATTGAGTAGGCTGTGAGCATGATTCTGTGCTTAATCATTCTTGACATGCAGTGATGTTCGGTGCGAGCGTCTGCTTTCATTCACTCTTTTATTGATGGCAGCTGGCAGAATGACAACCACTGACTCGCTGCTATCGCCACTCCTTCTCCGTCTGCAGTATATGACGGCTGACGCCTTATATTTCTCAGGATTTGTTGTTGTAGTTTTGTTGCGCAGTGCAGCGCATGACGAGCCGGCGCTGGGCTGTGAAGCGTATTCCCGCGATACTTCTGCAGTTCTCACTGTGAAAGTAGCCCGGGACGGACGCCTTCCATTGACTGCAATGAAAGCCATCCATGCGATTTTTCTGCTCAGCGTAGAACATGCTGCGATTCTCCCCCACGAGCTGAAAATCACAGTTGATTTCCGCTCGTGGGCAGGGGAGAATCGTTTACCACATCATGTCTATGGACGGACATTGCTGCGGAATTCGCAGCACGTGTCTGAACGCAAATTCTGCAGCGATAATCTGTCCGTGGGCATTCGGCCGTACTCTGTGTGGGTGGCCCAGTCATTTGTGTTTGGTTTTTTATTCAGTTTGATGTTTTTGTACTACTAGATATCTTTATGCATTTTCACTTTCCTATTGTAGAGATTTTTTTGTCTGGCACGTTTGTTTATGGTTCGTGATTCAGTATTATGTGCTTTTGGACAAGTATTTGTCTCAATTCTTTTTTTTGATCTTCTCTATATGTTGTGAAATTTAGAAACCTTCGAAAGCTGCTCCAACTTCTCATTTAATAACCCAGAGAAACTGCTGAGGCGACAACACATATTGCATTGAAAGGTGGTCTGCTAGGTGGTATTCTCAAAGATGGTCAGTATGTATAACATTGTGGAACTGAAAGTTTAGTCTAGATCAGTGGTGGCGAACCTATGGCACGCGTGCCAGAGGTGGCACACAGAGCCCCCCCTACTGGCACGCGCCGCCATCGGCTGCTCACCACTTATGAGTACCAGCAGGGGCCGCGGCTCCCCTGCCGGCATTCACAAACAAAGCTGCTAGCCACGCTGATCCCGGCACACACTGTGACTTTAGCGTGCAGCCGGGATCCTCCTCCCCCCTACCCCAACGTCTCTTACTACTTGGTTCCGCAATAGCATCCGGGGGAGGAGGCGTCCAGCAGCACACTGACGTCACAGTGTGTGCCAGGAGCATATTAACTTTTTCTTCCCCACTTCTACCGTGTTTCCCCGAAAGTAAGACAGTGTCTTACTTTCTTTTTATCCCCAAAAGCCCCACTATGTCTTACTTTCGGGGTATGTCTTATATTGGAGGCGGCAGTGACAAGTGCAGGGGACGGCGCGGTGACGTATGGAGAGGGGGGCGGCGCGGAAGTGGGCAGGAGGCGGCACTCGTTTGGATCAGACTAAGCCGCCTGCACACGAGCGGAAATCCCGCCGCGGGATTTCCCGCGGGATTTCTGCCGCTGAAAGTTTGCATAGGAGTGCATTAAAATACGCACTCCTATGCAGACGGCCGCGGTTTGGCCGCGCGAAATCTCAAACAAACCGCGGCATGTCCTAATTTTCTGCGGGGCACGCACTCACCCGGCCGCCGGCTCCGGTCTGCGCATGCGCCGGCTGCGCGGCAGCCGGCACATGAAAGAGCCGGGGCCGCCAGGCGCGGGTGAGTACACGCTCGTCTCTGCAGGCTCTCGGGTCGGATCGCGCGGCGAGAATTCTCGCTGCCGGATCTGACCCGCTCGTCTGCAGGCGGCCAAAGGCGGCAGACGCGGTGACGTATGGAGGGGGGGGCGGCGCGGAAGTGGGCAGGAGGCGGCGCTCATTAAGATCAGAGGGAGGTGGCAGACGCGGCGACGTATGGAGAGGGGGACGGTGCGGACGTGGGCAGGAGGCGGCGCGCAGCTAGATGAGAGGGAGGCGGCAATACCCCCGTGTTTCCCCGAAAGTAAGACATATGTCTTACTTTCGGGGTACGGCTTACATTGGCCGACCCCCCTGAAACCCCCGATACGTCTTACAATCGGGGGTGTCTTACTATCGGGGAAACACGGTAACGCAATCAGCAATTCCCAGCAACCTAATTGGTTGTTTGGGTTGGCTGAATTACCAAACAACCAATCAGGTTGCTGGGAATTACCTATTGCGGCAGAAGTGGGGAAGAAAGTTAATATGCATGTCGGGACCATCGCCGACCAGAAGAGGAGCTGAGCTTCCAGGAGGAGGAAGGGGTAAGTATGTGGGTCTCGGGAGGGGCACTGTGGGGTGCCCCTAATGCACTGGGGGCCGCTGTGGGGTGCCCCTAATGCACTGGGGGCCGCTGTGTGGTGTCACTGTTATACTGGGGGGGTGTCACTATTATCGCTAGGGCCGCTGGGGTGGGGGGGTCACTATTACCGCTATGGCCGCTGGGGTGGGGTGGGGGTCACTATTACCGCTAGGGCCGCTGTGGGGTGGGGGTCACTATTACCGCTAGGGCCGCTGTAGGGTGGGGGTCACTATTACCGCTAGGGCCGCTGTGGGGTGGGGGTCACTATTACCGCTAGGGCCGCTGTGGGGTGGGGGTCACTATTACCGCTGTGGGGGTCACTATTACCGCTAGGTGGGGGTCACTATTATCGCTTAGGCTGCTGGGGGGGGTCACTTATCGCTGGGGTATGTTTACATGTGGCAGAAATGGGCAGGGCTATTTCAAAATAGACAGCGTGCAGATTTTGACTGCTTTTTGGATGCGGAAATGCTGCAGAATTTTCCACAGAAATTTCCGCTGAGGACATTCTGCAGTATTTCCACATCCAAAAAGCAGCAAAGTCTGCACCCGGTCTATTTTGAAGCGGCCCTGTCCTTTTTAGAACGACGGGGTAAAATCATGTCATGATAAGCCCCGCCCCCTGACATGTTGGCACTTTGCGATAAAGAAGTGAGTTTTAGGTTGTAGTTTGGGCACTCGGTCTCTAAAAGGTTCGCCATCACTAGTCTAGATAAAGGGGTGGTCTTCTCAAAAGGTGCTCTTTTGGAGAAGTTTTACTGTATATGACTAATTGTTTTAGGCTCTTAGTAAAAAAAACACGTAGAAGTTGTTGTTTTCCTGTAAAACTCAGCATGCAGTTACATCTGCAAATGATTAGCGTTGTGGTGTGATTAGATGAACAGTTTTGCCATCTGAGGCATAAAGTGGTTCCACCCTAGGCTTATAAAGAGTCCCTCAGAGGCTGCTTGTGTGTAGTGGGTCTCTTTTACCGCTTATGTAGAGCTTGTAGACCACTAGACGCCTCTATGACGCCATCAAAGATATTTCGTCATACAGCTGGCCGTCACCCCTAGTGGTGGTACAAGGGACAATGACAGCTCAGCGATATGTTCAGGACATCCTGCAGCCACATGTGTTCCTCTCATGGCAGCTTCCAAGAGGCATTTTCCAGCAGGGATAATGCTCGGCCGCACACAGCAAGAGTGTCACAGGAATGTCCCCACAACATTGTCACACTTCTGTGGCTGCCCGGTCACCAAATTTATCACCAATAGAACATGTATGGGATGTCAACTTCAACAGCCTACGAGTTTGCATGATCTGGAGGCTCAGTTAAAGCAAATGTGGACTGATCCACAGCAGGATACCATACAGAACCTGTATGCCTTCATACCGTCCGTATCACATCTTGTAGCCAAGCTACAGGCGTTACAGCGGGGTACTAGAGTTTCCATGCGCCACGTATCACATCTTGTATCCAAGCTAGAGGTGGTACAACAGGGTACTAGAGCCTCCATGCCCACCTGTATCACATCTTGTATCCAAGCTAGAGATGGTACAACAGGGTACTAGAGCCTCCATGCCCGCCCGCATCATATTTTGTATCCAAGCTAGAGATGGTACAGCAGGGTACTAGAGCCTCCATGCCCGCCCGTATCACATTTTGTATCCAAGCTAGAGGTGGTACAATAGGGTACCACAGCTTCCATGCCCAACCAGATCACATCTTGTAACAAAGCTTCAGGCAGTACAACAGGATACTAGAGCCTCCCTTCAAGGGGGATCACTTACTTATATCAGCGTTATAATCACACAGAGAAACTTTCATTCAATTTCAACAACTTCTAGGGGAAAGATTTTTTTTTTTTTTTTTAATCTGTATATTGGATGGAAATCAACTGGCTGTCTGGATGTTATATCCATGGGCATATTTTGATTTTTAATCAACAGGGAGATCTCTTTGTACACCCCTCAGAATAGTGGTTTCCACCCACCCCCCTATTCCCCATTTTCTGTAGAGGTCAGGCTGGGAGGGGAGCGCCGCTGTCATTTCTATAATAAGCCATGCAACCCAATGCCAGAGAGTCTGGCTGGGAAAGAGAATACAGCCCTATAAGGGTCTCGGCATGCAGGACGGTTTCCAGTAGAGGATGTCTCTTTATTAGACTGCTTCTGTTTCCCTTCCACATGTCACATAGTAGTAACCCGGTTACTACTGACCGTGTCTGTTACCCTGGCAGCTTACATGACCTGGCTTTAGTTACTGCAGAGGAGCATAACAGAAGGTGAAAGTTTAAGGGGCTTTTAGACAGATTGTTTTAATGAAAATTGTTCAACCGAGCGAAAGTGAAAGATAACGTTCTGTCTAAATGTAATCCATCGCCGAATGAGAATCGCTCGCTTTTTGCTCGCCAATTTCATGAAGGCATAAAGATCATCGTTGACTCGTTCAGTCCTCCTTCGGCACTAAATGTTGGACAATATAGCACTACTTGCTACACTATTTTGTCGGGTAAAATGAGGTGGAGCATGCTGGAAGCCAGGCGGACCCTATTACCGTGGATGGGGGCTGCCGGGTACCATTGTGGTCCAGCATGTGTCGGGTCTGTCACATATGTTTTTTTTCTGTTTTTGCTCCTAAGATGGAGTAGAACAGTGGAACCCCACAGCACTGGTGCCAACCCAGCCTTGCTTGTCACTTCCTCGGTTGTAAGGCATTATGGTATATGTTGGCCATATACAGGGTGATTCAAAAATCAGGGCCACCTAGAATACCTTCTGATGAAAAGTGGTACAAATAGGAAACTTTATGGAATATTTATTTGAATAAGGAAAAACTTTTTGACACTATGGTAATGCCGGTCGGCCATCTTGGATTCAGACCAAGAATTGTCAATGAAAGTGGGTCATGGGATGCATGATTTAAGGGTAGAATATCATCAGAAATTGATAGGTGCAGTCATATATTTTTCAGTATCTGCACCAATTCGAAAATTGTGCAGATACTGACAAATACACGTATCCATTTCTGATGAAATTCTACCCTTCAATCATGTATCCCATGACCCGCTCTTCATTGGCATTTCTTGGGCTGAATCCAAGATGGAAGACTAGCACCACTATAGTGCCAAAACATTTTCCCCCACCCATTTCTTTTTTCTAAGATGATGTTCAAGGTGCCCCTGACTTTTGAATCTCCCTGTATAAAGCTGATTAGAGCTGACGAGAGAACAGATTGCTAGTTAGTAATAAGAGGAGGACAGCAAATGCAGGAATGTTGACTTATCATAGGACTAAATTCCTCGACCTGGGTGAAAGGCGCAGCAATAAAATTAATCTTTCTATTTGAGTACCACCAGTAAGGCCAGGAGCATATAATAATAATAATAATCATTTATATAGCGCCAACATATTCTGTAGTGCTTAAGAAAAGGTAGAGAACAGATACAGAAAACAAAGGTACAAAAAACACGGTTACATGTAGTAATCCATTGATTAAGTTTACATGCTACAAATAATGGGGTAATACAGAAGGTAAAGGGGCTGGAGATGTGAACGGTATGGCGAGGTGGAGAGTGAGGGATGCTATACTCATGGACAATGGTCAAATTGGGCAGAATAGTGGCTGAATCAGTATGACTGCAGGGGGCAGTTGATGGCGGTTAGCAGGGATTGCAGTCTGTGGGACAGGGAGCATGTTATCAGGCAGAGTACAGAGGGGTTTGGTTTAGGGGATATGGAATTCCTCCCTAAAGAGATGTGTTTTTAGGGCACGCCTGAAGTTTTGCGAGTCTGTGATTACCCGGATAGCCTTTGGTAGCGTGTTCCAGAGGACCAGTGCTGCTCTGGAGAAGTCTAGAAGGCGTGAATGAGAGGTTCGAGTTAAAGGGGCACTTAGTCTCATTTCATTAGTGGAGCGGAGGGCATGGGCTGGGTGATGGATTGAGATGAGGGAGGCAATGTTGGGCGGCACTGCGCTGTGGAGCGCTTTGTGGATGAGGGTAATGAGTTTAAATTGTATTCTGTATTTGACGGGCAGCTAGTGCAGTCACTGAGTAGTGGCTGGACAGGAAGATGAGCCTGGCTGCATCATTCAGGATGGATTGGAGGGGGGAGAGTCTGGCGTGGGGGAGGCCGATCAGCAGCGAGTTGCAGTGATTGAGCCGAGAGTGGATGAGGGCAACAGTGAGTGGTTTTAGCGTGTCCACGGTGAGAAAGGGGAGGATTCTTGCATTTTTGAAATACATGAGCGTATTTGAATTGTGTTTTATGCGTGGTACATCGTGGTAGTTCAGATACATTGAGTTTCTAGTGTTTATACATTGTGTATAATATGCATGTAAAAAAGAAAGCAGCATGTTCTATTTTATCATGTATTACACTCAATAGATCCCTATTGTTCTCTAAGAGTCCTTTTAGATGAGCCGTTTTTATCATTTGAGTGAGTGGCGTCATCGTTCGCTCGCACAGTCTGTTTAGACTGGTAGATACGTTGTTGGCTCGTTCAAACAAGAATCCTTCAGTCTTTCACATTTGCTATATAAGTCACTGAGACGGATTAAACGAGCGCTGTCGAAACCAAACAATTAGTGAACGAGCCGACAATTATCTTTACGCCCGCGTAAAATGAACGACGAACGAAAAGTGAACTATTTATTATTCACTTTCGCTCATTTGAACGGTTCTGTGTATTTAGCAGTGCTGTTGTGCGCTGATTGTATACTCCAGCCTCCGTAGAAGCAGCATCCACCGCTTGGAGCTTGTATTCTGTCCGGCTTCCACCCTTTTGGAGGCACTGGAATGTAGAACATCAACAGCTGTGATGGCCGGTCCCACCTCTCCGATGACGTGCTTCTCCTCCACTGCCTTAGTTGGAATCTGTGTTCTGGAATGTGGGCAGCGCTGTAATGTATCTCCCTAGGAGGCAGCCTGACACTGCCGGAGGACAGTCTAGAACACTTGTTCCTGCCGTCCTCCACCGGCTCCCAGATCTTCACACCTTCTTGACGCTTGAAAATCGGGAGATAAAATGATGGACCTTCACTCCAGGATGCACCCCAACATTCCTGAGAACGGGGAGCTGCCCCCTGTGGAGGTCACCGGTAACTTTGTACCGCAGGAAGGTGGGGGAGAGGATGAAAAGCCGGTGTCAAACCTGCAGAGGAGGCGCAGCGATGTTAAAGTCTACAAAGAAATCTGTGACTTCTATGCCAGATTGTAAGTGGAGCTGGGCATTTACCTGGATTATTGGCCGGATTGGGAAATAGATCATATGACAAATGTGTAATGTTTTCCCATGAGTAAAGGGTGTGGTAAAGGGTGGTCACGGCGGCAGGAGAAAGTCATCACATCCGACCTCTAAGAAGGCATCTACTGGGCCCTACCATTGGCTCCAGCTCATCTCCAACCTGCTTTACAAAAACAAAATCTGTCTCCAGTTCCAAATATCCGTGATATGAAGAATTCCATTTTCAGGGCATTTTTAAACTCTTCTATTAATGTACATTTTAGGATTGCTGATGGATTATAGGAAAATTGTCTTGGCATGCATGTGTTTGTAAGACTTTTGGGTGTCCCCAAGCCGGTGTCTATCTGAAATATATCAAGATGATTCTTCTTGAAGTTTATCTTCTGTTGATGGAAATGTCCACAACTTCAGTGAAGAATAACTTTTTGTTCCTATAGAAGCTTGATCTGTACGTGGCCGGCGCCCCTCGAACTACACTGAGCTACCAGAGTGGTGGTGGTGGAGGGGGTGGGATATCCGATACTAATCTCTTCTGTGACGTCAAATGCTTACATGGAGACTCGGACATGGACTACGCCTTTGTGTAAAATGCGCACGGTATACTTGAGATATGTTGATCTAGACATGATCTTGATTTTTCTTCTTACTAACTTGTCTTACACACTGGCAGTATCTATAGTTATACAAGGCAACATATAACCTCATCCATCCTGTGATCAGTACCGACAAGCTGGGGTTTGCAGATAAGCATTGTCTTCTGCCCTCATCTTCCTTTTTGTTTGTTATTTTTGTACTTTGCTGGTTTTATGTAGTCACGCAAATACGGAACAGAAAAACAGCCAAAGTTTTAGTCGCTTTCCAGAAAACTGTGATCAGTCACTAGCTACACATAGGCGCCAGAGAACGGAGCATAAAGCTGACCATAGGGTTAGGAGAGATCTTGCATGCAATGATGGGACCACCTATACCTACCGTTGGCTTGCCGTCTGTTTTGTAGTCATGCTTCATTATGTTCAACATCAGGGGTGGCTTCAGCTTTCAGAAATGTGACGTCATGGTGCCTTAAAGGCGTCCACCGTGGGGGCATCTGATGAGAATTTGGGGAAAAAAGTGGTACCCAGAATTAAGGTTTGTTGAAGTGTCCGGGCACCAGCTTTATGGTCATGTCTATGTGATCTGTCCTTGGGTACTGGCTTATTGTTTGCGACATTTACACGGAACGATTATCACACAGATTCCCGGGATCCAGTGCGAATCTGAAGATTGTCGTTCGGGGTGAAGGGGTCCCTAGATCCTGGAGCTATATCTGCTCTCGCCAGTGTTGTTCACTACTTCTATGCCACGTGCCCCCTAATCACATAAGTTACATCTAGGTACCCACAAGCCTGTGGTCATACATGGCGTTGCACAGTGCAGAAGACATGTTGGCTACCCCCTGGGGTACATGTACCGCAGAACTAGAACATTTAAAAAAAAAACGTACATGAACTATTTGAAATGCTACAAATGGTTGTTTTCAAGGGAAGTATCAGATATGTGATGAAATAGTTTACCAGCAATTTCCACGGTCTTCAATGTTCATTCCATTGGAAAAGGGGAAGTAATTAGAGTGAACAATAGAAACGTGTTTGTTCCTCGCGATCCTGTTGTGTACGGCCGGTTAATGTGCATCTATGGGGACAAAGCAGATTTGTTGTTCTTACAAAGGATCACTAATATCTCCTTCTTTCCCTCCTAACAGCAACATGGCGAATGCTCTGGCGAATGCGATGTGTGAGCGCTGCCGGTCTGGCTTTGCGCCTGCGGAGAAGATCGTCAACAGTAATGGAGAGCTGTACCATGAGCAGTGCTTTGTGTGTGCGCAGTGCTTCCAGCAGTTCCCAGACGGGCTCTTCTATGAGGTAACGGCCCCAAATACCAGAGGATAAATGAAGTCATTTAAACTATAAGAGTAGCCCAGCGTTTTGGTGGATGGGGTTATGTACTGGGCATATGAATGCCTTAAGGGGTCGGCAGGGGACCCCACTGATCAGCAAGTCCTGTGGATGGGGGATAACTTCTTGTTCTGGGAAAACCCCTTTAATTTGTGTCAAAAAGTAAAGTAAGCCTGCCTATGCATGTTAAATACTGACTTCTAGTCATTCCTTATGATTAATGGTGGACAGGCCACCATTCACCATGAGTCTGCCAACACCATGCTATAGGTCCAGAGGAGCGGAGCAGACCCATATATAGTTTTGTGTAACAGAATTCTATTTAAAGGGGTATTCCAGTGATTCATGGCAAGTTATTTGCTTCATAAGGTGATAACATATAATTTTGTAATATAATGTTATAGCTTGTTTTACAACGCTGCAGAGATATTGCTTTACCTGCATCCCTCCCCTGCTTAGTTCTCCATTGGCATCCTATAGTTACGTCCTGTAGGCTCCTCTGTTCTACTGGTCAGGCACGCTCAGTGCCTTCATATTCTGTAATGATGACATAGCTTGTAGAGTCGTGAATGGGCACTTGTCAGTAACTGGCAATGCGGCATCGTGGGAGATGTAGTCTTAACGCTCCCTGGAAGTCATTTTAAATAATGTGGAAATCTGAAGCTGGCTGGAAACCAGCAGTGGATGTTTGGATTAATGACACGAAGTGGAAACATTAGGGACATTTTGAAAAATTTTCCCGGTCTCCATAACACCCCTTTAAGTTTAGGCTGAGGAGTCCAGTGTCACTGAGTCGCTCCGCTCACTGGCCTCCTAAGCCCAGAATGAGCATGGGAGTTTAGTCAAGAAGTTCTACTGAATCTTTCCCCATAAAACTATATATCAGTCTGCTCATCCCCTCCTGCTCTATATACATGATACTGGCAGAATAGACACAGAGTGACTCGTTAACTTTAAATAGTACCTGCCCTGTTTGGCTCCATCTGGCAGCTGAAGATGAGCCTTATAGTGCTATATGGGGCCGTCTTCATCTGTTGGAAGGAGCTGAAAAGGGCCGTGGAGGCTGGAGCGCTTCAAAATGAAAGTGCAAGTACTAGTTAAAGGTGTTGTCTTATCAGGACAAGCACTGCCATATTTCCCCATCTATGAACAGATAGCAGGGATTGCTGCTCTGGAGGATGATTGCATTTGAATGGCTGTATAAAATTTACATTTTCCCTTTAGTAAATACTGGACTGTAATTTAGCAGCCATCCGTAATTTTTCCTGGCCAGATTATCGGATTGCTGGAATCTCTGTGCCTATCTGTGATGAGAAATCCTCTTTTAAACCAGAACCTCTGAATCCCCCTTCCTCATGGAGGCTTGTTTGGGTTAGACTATATTGAACAGCTGCCCTTTACTCACTAAGTTGCTTAAAATTTAGAACTGATTCTTTTTTTTTTCCGATCAAACAAGCCTGTGGAGCCAACAACAAGACTGAGTTGTGTTCCCATAATTCCAGATGCCCTTTACACACATAGTAGAGGGGTTGTCCATAAAATATAGCAGCTGAATACTTTTCCCAAAAGTGCATGATGGTTTGAACAAGTCCTAATAAGAAACGCCTGTAGTGGTCAGCGTGGGGTTAAAATGTTTCTGGAGAGTAGTTTGATCATAGAGGCTTCCTCTTCTGCTACTGACATCCTCTCTAGTGAGCTTCTTTTCCAGAGCACATGACGGTGCTGATTCTGGGTGGTGCCCGTGTGACCGTTAGTTCTGCTTCTTGCAGTACCTCTAGTTGGAGCATTGAGGACCGGAAATCCGCTGCACACACAATGTTACAGATAGATCAGCCCCCAATACAATGGCATCACTATTTAAGACTTCTCTGGATTTCCTCTTGCATGTTTTCTATGTGGCCTATTAACCCTTTCCAATCCACTGTCTGACGTCTAAAGACATTCTGATTGAAGGCTGTGCTGCTCCAGCATCGGTAGACGTCCGGCAGGGTATTCTTACTGTAAATTACTGGCCGCTCTGTTGTCGGGGGGGCCTCTCCAGTATGTAACATACTGCAGTACTGGCTCTAGCCAACAGATGGCGCCATTGTATAATGGCAGAAAGAGAGAGCCCCCTAGGAAACTCTGACTCCAAAATTGGATTGCAAAGGGTTAATCTAATATGGATTATTCAGGAGGACATGTCAGAGTTTTTGTTTTATGTTTTCTACCTTTTTAGGTAGATAAAGGTCAGTCTGCCCTGGTGGTTCCCTTCTATTTTGTTGGGTGTTTGCTCTACAGACTCAGCCATCACATACCGAGCTGCAGACTTGTCTCCTGCGTTATTGGAGATACATGACGAATTGCAGCAGAGTTCTATTGTACAATCTATTGTTTGTATTGCCTGTACATGTCCCTTTGTGCTATGTGCATATTACTGTTGTACCGTCTACTCCTGCTTATTCTAGATTTGCTCACTTGTCTTTATTTAATAAAATTTAAGGTTTCAAAGCAAAAAAACAAAAACTACCTTGTTGTGCTTTCAACCTCTGACTTGCCCTTCACTAGGTATAACACACTGTATCTGGTCTTAGGCCTCCTGCACACGGGTGGAAATTCCGTGGCGGGATTTCCCACAGAATTTCCGCCCGTGCCCGCTGCCATAGGATTGCATTACATAATGCAATCCTATGCAGATAAACGCTATTTGACCGCCTGAAAACTTGCGGCATGTCCTGTTTCTATACGAACCTCAGAGGCCCACGCAGAAACGTCACCGCTGACGTGCCGGCTCTTGCCTGTGCGCTAGTTGGCGCAGAGAGAGGAGACGCCGGTCGGGTGAGTATAAGCTCAATACCCGGGCGCAGGTTGCAACCCACTGCGAGAATTCTCGCAGCGGGAGCCGACCAGGCTGTGTGCAGGAGACCTAATAAAGGGAGTCTGTCAGCTGGAACACACTGTCCAAACTGAAGGAGGAGCGAGCAGATCGTTTTATAGTTTTATGGAAAAAGATTCAGTAGAACTTGTATTTTATTCATATAAACATCTGTTCATTCTGAGCTGGGCGGTCCTATCAGTGATTGACAGCCATCCCTCTATGTACAGTCATACAGACTGCTGTTAATCACTCATAGCTCCGCCCATTGGACTCTTCAGCTCAGAATGAACAGAGGTTTATATGAATAAAATACAAGTTATACTGAATCTTTCCCCGTAAAACTATATAACACGCTGCCTGCAGTAGTGGATAGTCAAATATTTTCAATTTTTCCAATGTGTGTGTTTTTTTTTTCTTTTCTGATTTTGTATATATTTTTTTATTCTGTTGTCTGTACATGACTGGGGGTTAGGTTTTGGTGGCGACCATCTTTCCTGAAGTTCATTTAACAACATTAACCCCTTAATGACGTGGCCCCTTTTTCTTTTTCCATTTTCCTTTTTTCCTCCCCCCTTCAAAAAAATCGTAACTCCTTTATTTATCCATCTACGTCGCTGTATGAGGGCTTGTTTTTTGCGGGACGAGTTGTATTTTTCAATGGTGCTATTTAAAGTATGATATAATGTACTGAAAAACTTTTTAAAAAATCTAAGTGGAGTAAAATGAAAAAAAAAACCAAACATTTCACCATCTTTTAGTGCGTCTTGTTTCTACAACGCACAAACGGCAACAAAAGCGACATGATAACTTTATTCTATGGGTCGGTACGATTACTACGATACCAAACTTGTATAGTTTTGTTTTTTTTTAACTCCTTTTTTTTTTTTTTTCAAAGCCATTACATTTTTTTCAATTATTTTCTGCGGTCATTTTGTGCGCGCAATAACTTTTTTATTTTTCCGTCGCCGTAGTTGACCAAGGGCTCATTTTTTTGCGGGATGTTCTGTAGTTTCTGATAGTACCAATTTGGAATACATACAGCTTTTTGATCGCTTTTTATTGCGTTTTTTCTGGGAGACAGGGTAACTAAAAAAGTGCATTTCTGGTGTTCTTTATTTTATTTTTCGGACGACGTTCACCGTGTGGGAAAAATAATGCGCTACTTTGATAGTTTGGACTTTTACGGACGTGGCGATACCAAATACATATTTTTATTGTATGATTTAGATTTTTTAATAATCGATATGGCAAAAGGGGGGTGATTTAAACTTGTACAACTTTTTTTTTTTTTTTTTACAATTAAAAAAACTTTGATTTTTTTTTTTTTACATTACTTTGAAGTCCCCCTGGGGGACTTTAACATGCGATGCTTTGATCGCTCCTGCAGTATGACGTAATGCTTATAGCATTACGTCATACTGCTTTTTGACAGGCTTTCTATCAAGCCACCCCACGGGGATGGCTTGATAGGCAGTCTGGTAAGGCAGCCTGGGGTTTTCATTAGGCCCCCGGCTGCCATGACACCTGCACGGCTCCCCCTATCCCACCGCGGGGTGGCCGTGCGGGATCGAGGAACATCGTTCGGGGCATTTAAATAGTTAATAGCCGATCGCGGCTACTGCCCGCGGGTGTCAGCTGTTATAAACAGCTGACGCCCGCACTGTATGAAGGGAGGTTGCCACGCAACCTCTCTTCATACATAGCCCGCTGCTCCATGACGTACTGGTACGTTATGGAGCGGGAAGGGGTTAAAACCCCTTTTACATATAACGAGTGTTGGGCAAACGATGCCCGACACTCGCCCCTGTGTATACTCCCTCCTGTAACGCTGGCTCACTGACAGCGCGGCCAGCAGGGAGGTGGTGCAGTTGTAGAAGAGCTCTCTCCTCGCTCTTTCCCCGCCCCTCTCCATTCACTGTAATCAGCAGCCAGTCAGTACTGAACAATCATTGTTCAGCATTTTAAGCATGCTTAAATCAATTCTCGCTCAGTCGTTCAGTTTCTGCATGTTTTTACATGGGACGATTATCACTCAAAACCCAGCGAGAACGAAAGTTAAAAAGAAAATAACCACAAATTCTTAAAAATATGTTCAACGCCAAAATGTGATAATAGGTCCTTTTACTATGACACTGGCATGGTAACGGGGTTTACGGGTCCATCAATCCCCAACCTGTGACGTGTGACACCCAGGGTTGATTTATGTCTAGCTCCTGTACTAATGCAAGATGGAGCCCAAATCGCACCCTGCACAGCATAGCACTCCCAAACACACTTTACGTCCACCACTGACCGTTTCTGACATGTAGGTCAGCCACCTCTGTTTCCACCAGCCAACACACAATTAACACACTCTGGGGTTATGGATTACTTAAAGCGTCAACTGACTAAAATGTAAAGCTTTATTCTAAAACAGTTAGCCGTACCTAGGTGAAAATATACAAAAAGATATTTGTAAAATGGTCAGGAGCCTAGAAGTACAGAACAGTATGAAAATAGAGAATACCAGTCTATGAAGTTTAAAATAGTCTTGGGGTGAGGAGCACATTGAAAGTTGGACAGTCCTGCATTTAGATGCAACTCTTGGGGCTGAAAATGGGGGGCCGAGATCCACGTTTCGTTTCAATGTCCTTCTGGTACTCGCCACCACCGTCGTCCTTAAGATCTCAGCGAAGGCTGGCTAAGTAGATCCTAAGATCTTCTGGATGGAAACCCAATTTAACATTTTAGCCATATTTCCCTGGGAGCCACTCCAACAAAGGGCTTCCCTGCTGGTCCCAAAAGGAGCAAATGGGATCAAAGTGCCCCTCTGGTATAGGTATGACAGGCAGTTGAATCAGTGTTGATGAGCTCTGCTTGGCATCTGCTTATATTTACTCAGCTTTTCCCAGACCAGAAAGGTGGCAGATTGTTGCCTATCTTTGTGCCTCAATCTACGAGAATCATTTAATCAGACGCATTCCCTTGAAGAACCATGCTAACATTGAAAAATTATCTTTCAGTTGTCTAAGCGGTGACATTTGGTGCCAACTGTTAGCACAGATGTTTCCTGCACACATTCAAGCTAAGGGTCATGTGCTGGAAAAAAGAGCCTTGGACTTTATAAACTAGCTTCTGAAAAACAATTATACATTAAAGAGGTATTAACATTTCAGCATGTTATCCCCCACAGGATAGGGCTAAACAGTGGGGTTTCGACTGCTGATACCTCAACCAATGCAGAAAAATTGACAGCAATTGTCGCGTACATGTGCCACCATGGCATTCACTTCAATTTGTACCGCTGAAGTTAGCCAAATTCAAGTGCTTGGCAATTGCCGGCAATTCCATTAAAGTGAATGGGATTACCGGAGATTGCCAAGTGTTTGAACTTGGCTCTCTCTAGACGATCCCATTGAAATGAATGGCGTGATGGCACACATGTACAGTTATTGTTGTCAAACCTACGGAATGCACCTATCATGTTTCCAAGCAAATAAGACCCTGTCTTATATTCGTTTTTGCCCCAAAAGAGGCACAGGGTCTTCTTTTCGGGGGGTGTCTTATACTCACCTAGCAGGTGCAGTTCGGGTCCCTCCAACAGGGAAGAGTTGCTCCAGCAGGCTTCTGTGTAGTCCTCAATGCCGACGGGAGTATCTCTTGCTGGTGACGGGGCTTGAATATCTCGCCTCCAGCAAGGGGTTACTCTGATTGGCTGAGGCGGTGCTCCTCGACCAATCAAATCCGGTGCTGGGATTAGTTCGAGCGCTGACTCTGATTGGCTCAGGAGCACCGCCTGAGCCAATCAGAACAATCGTTTGATGGAGGCGGGGTATTCAAGCCCCTTCACCAGCAAGAGATGCTCCGTCGGCATTGAGGACTGCAGGAAAGCCTGCTGGAGTGCCGAAGCCCAGTGGGAGGAACCCGACCGGCAACTGCTGAGTATTGTTTGTTTTTTTTCTTCATGTAGTGTAGCTAGGCTTATTTTTGGGGTGGGGCTTATATTTCTCTGGATCGGTTGAAACCCCATCAATCAGCAATTTATCACCTATCCTGTGGACAGGGGATAACATGCTGCAATGGGAATAACCCATTTAATGTTAATTGAAATGCTTCATTGTCTGCATTTTAATTTGTCTGTTTCTTTATAATCTGACATAATCGTATATATAATCCGGGGTATATAGGCTATCCTACTGATACTGGAACACTCTGAATCCAGATGTGCAACCTCTGGTCTTTAGTGGCTGCTATTCTACATCACCTATGTAAGGCTCGACTACTGCACACCACAAAGGATGAGGGTCCCAACCCCTCCATTCCTCCAGATTGCACGACTGTAGGGAGGTATTTGATTGGAGTGGTGGTCACACATGTGCTCTGCTGCTCAATTCAAAGTCTATGGGGCTGATGGTAACAGCTCTTGGCTGATTCTGTCAATCCCATAGACATTTAGTGGAGTGGGACACGTTTGCCATCACTCCGTTCAAACTGCTCCTCTCTGCAATCAGGCAATGAGGTGAAAGGTGATTGTTGGGGTTCCCAGCGATCAGACACTTATCACCTATACACATGCCCGTAATGGGACATCCCTTTTAAAGAATGGCTGGCAATAGTCTAGTTATGTAATGGTCCAGTTAGGTTTCTGTCACTGCATTGATAACCATTTCATAACATGGCAGGTAGCCGTGCCCATATGAACGTACGGTATAATGCGCAAATTGTGAGAAATCCTCATTGTAAATATATATATGTATGTATATGAGCCACTTATGACTATTTTGTGTTCTGGATTTCAGTTTGAGGGGCGGAAGTACTGTGAACATGATTTCCAGATGCTCTTCGCCCCGTGTTGCCACCAGTGCGGTAAGTCTATTTGTATTCTATCAAACAACAAAAGGAAAGATGGCACCACTATGGTGCTCGGATGGGTGCCAACCCTTGTATAAGGAATCCAGCACTTGGTAGTGTTGGAGAAATAGTTACATTTTTATTTTATGCACAATCCACAGTCAAGATTCATTTGATATTTCGGTCAATTCTGGACCCTCCTCAGAAAACCAGAATTGCTTAAAGGGATTCTGTCACCAGCTGTATACACTTTACACTTGCCTCATAGCGCCCCCTGTCATATTATGCAAAATTTGCACATGTTTATAATAGCAAGCATATATTGTATTTTTGTAAAAACTCGTTTTTAACAACTCCCACTCTATATGCAAATCGGCCCGGAGGCCGGCCGCCTGATTCCAGCTGTCCAGTCTTTCACTACGCCCTAACAATTTTTCGGCGCTTCTCCTTGCTGTTGTCAGTGGCAAGGGGAGGTGTTGGAATGCTGGAAGGGCCTAATGAAAGGCCAGATGGCGCAACCCGGGGCTTGTGTATACAGCGGGAGCTATATTAACCCCTTAGTGACGGCCCTATAGTGTTTTTACGTCCTGCAGCTGCAGAACGTGCATAGAGGGCAATCACGGGGCTATCTCCCTTCATACATCGTGGGCTGTTAACCCTGTAATGGACAATCGGGGCTGTTAACCCTTTAAATGCCGCTGTCAATACTGACAGCCGCATTTAAATCCCATAGCTCCTACTTGGGCCACCTGATATGCAGATGTGGGGCATGTACAGCAGTGTGTATACTATATGTACTGCTTGCTGCGCTGTATTGGGCAGTGGCGTGTGTTTATATACCAGTTTATAGATGCTGCTGCATCGTGCTGACATAAAAGCAGCATGTCATAAACTTAGTTCCGTTTGATTTATTTTTGTATTACATTTACCTTGGTTTCTATTACCGCATTATAAGGCTGTGTTCATACAGCATACATTTGCCACCAATTCAGTATGTGTACATTTTACTATAGTGGTAATCCACACTGTAGGCTATACGTCGTTGGGTTGTTTGCATACAGATTTAAAATCCATGCACAGAAAAAAAATGACGTCCCTTTTTAACACGGATTCTGCTTTAGGAAATCTGCATGCAAATTTTTTCCCTATGAAATGGGGCTGATGCTGATTCACGCCCTCTACAAATCAAAAGCTGCTTTAGAAATACAGATTTCTCAGACATGGGTTTGTCAAAACGTGGCCTAAGGCCGGGCTTACAGGAATAGATCGGATTCCGCATGCGGGAAGTCCACAGCGGATTCTGGCTGTGAGCCCGGCCAGTCGCCCTGCATACCTCCCTTAACTGTACTGCGGATGACCGCGGAGGCTCACAGGCGGTCATGTGCAGAACAGGTTTTTTTTCAATTGTATTTCCCGCACCGTCGCTTACCAATGACATGGGTACCCGCAGCCCATACGCAATGTTAATTGTGAATCAGCTGCAGGTCGGACGCCTCCATTGACATCAATAGAGACCTTCTGCGTGGATTCCGTGGCAAAGTAGAGCATGCTGCGATTTTTCTTCTGCTCACAGAATATGCAATTCGTATCCGCGAGTGTGAAGGAAAAATCAAAACTACATTTCTTTCAAGGCCTGCATTCAGCCGTGGAAAGTCCACGCAGACGCCTATCATGGAATCTGCAATACAAATCCGGTCAAGTGAGACTGGCCTAACACTATATCGTCCTTTTTTAATTTGTGTTTTTTATTAATACTTTCAGTGTGTGCAGTTTTTAATTTATTTTTTTTTGCCATATAAACCTATGTTAACATTTCATCCATCTGTAGGTGAATTCATCATTGGCCGTGTTATCAAGGCAATGAATAACAGCTGGCACCCCGAGTGTTTCCGATGTGATATTTGTCAGCAAGTCCTGGCAGACATTGGCTTTGTCAAGAATGCAGGCAGGTGAGTGACTGTCCCAAGCTGACCAGACGGTGTGCGCTAAATGGCACGTACAGTGAACTTAGGGCAGGGATTTATATACTCTGTTTGAACACTCTTACATAGTGTCAGGCTGTTTTTATATCTGCTTTGGAAGCTCCAACAGGAGCTTCTTGTATATTTGCCGGAAGGAATAGTGCAGCATGCAGTGGTAATTCTTCCATGATGGAACCCCAACAGACCCCATTATAAGTCCGTGGGATCTGTTGGACGGTGTTGGTGCCCAACAGATCTGGTACTACGTTGTTGTTGGTGTTTATACTAGAAGCCATAATGCAGATGTGAACAGATCCCTTCCTGTTTAGCTACCATACTTTCATTTCATTTGAACTCTGGAGGCTAAGTGGACACAAAGGAGGTGTTGACAAGCATAGTGGTATTATAATAGGCCTGGGCAACGTGATGTTTGACTAATATTACACTGAATTTGGAAATCAAAAGATGAACAAACCTAATTTTCAAATTTCTAGTACCAAGAAGAAAGGTAAGCACATGAGAGCCTCACTCAATCTTGCTCGCCTTTCACTCCACTTGTAAACTAAAGTGACCCTCCAATTACAGCACAAAATTCTGTCCTTGGATTAGAGGGGATGGTGGGGGTATATTACCTGTACTTTTTTTAATTTTATTAACACTAGCAAAGACTATTACTTTCAGAGCATCAATGACTAAGCTTATTAATGTTTCCAGCTTTAACACAAAAAGACAAAATGACATGCAAATACAAGCAAAAGTGTATAAATTAATATGGAGAAAAATACAGAAGACTTAAACTTACAGCAAGTACTAAAGGGAACTTTTCACCAGGTTTACTCTGCGCAAACCTCAAGCAGTATGAACCCAGTAAAGATATGCCCATGCGGCCCATGTAGGTTTTATTCTGAAATGCTGGTGCATTTCAGAAAAAATAATGTTTGGAGCTGAACTCTCAGGACAGAGGCAGGCTGCACTGGACTATCCCCACCCGCAGCATATTGACTGATGACTCGCTCTCTGTAAACGAGCATGAAGAGAAGCTGTCGGTTAACATGCTGCATACGGTCAGAGCTCTGTTCCAGCTCAGCTCTGAGTCAAACTTCTAAATGTTTTTTCTGAAATGCCACAGCGCGTTTCAGAATAAAACCTACATGAGCCAAATGGACATATTTGTCCCAGGTTCATACTTCTCATGGTTCGGGCTGCATGAACTTGGTGACAAATTCCTTCCCTGACTTTTTGTTTTTTTGAGGGGAGACTTGAAATATAAGCCCTACCCTGAAAATAAGCCCTAGCTGCATTACATTAAAAAAGCAATACATTACCTAGCAGGCTCAGTCCATGTCCCTCCCGCTGCTCTCCAGAGCTTCAGCATGCTTCCTGCAGTCCTCGGCCACCCACAGAAGATCGCTTCCTGGTTACGGGATTCATAAATCCCGCCTCCGGGAAGCGATGGCTCCGATTCGTGCTCAAACAATCAATACAGCGCTCAATGAACCAATGCGATGACTGTAATTGGTTCATCCAGTGCTTCATTGATTGGCTGAGCATCGCTCTAGAACCAATCACAGCCATCACGTTGTGTAGGCGGGATTTATGAATTGGCCAATCAATGCTGTGGCTCAGGGACGTGGACTGAGCCTGTCAGGTAAGTTTAATAAGACATCCCCCAAAAATGAGACCTAGTGCCTCTTTTAGGGCAAAAATTAAAATAAGACGGTCTTATTTTGGGGGAAATACAATACTAAAGGGCAAATGCAATTAATATTCCACAGTCAGTCTTCCTGTTCTCGCTCATCTCACTATCAGATGATGCTGGATTTGGATAGACAGATGTTCATCTGCTTTTCCCTTTTGAAACTTGTCCAGTCAGACTTTAGGTGACGGAGGTGACACTCCTCTCCGAGGGATGAAAGCCCCTCAGAGCTCCTTCCTGCAATAAAAGTTCATGGCCGGTCTAAAGAGCTTACAGGATAAATCCAAGTTAACCCTGTGGATGCCAAATATATACAGCCTTGTTCCATTTTTGCTACAACACACTTGAATGCATTTAGAACTCTTTGTTCGTCCAAAGTTGGCCTTTCTTGGCTGCACAATGTAAACTAGCAGGGAACCTGAGCACTGGTGGTCTACTCGCCATCCTAGAGCTGAAGAAGGGGCTCTGTGTGCCATCTTGTGTCTGACCTCAAGCCTAATTCATCAAGTGGGCAGTGCAGCGGTTTCCTGCCCTGTAGAAAATAAACCTAAAACCTTGAGTCCTTGTACCTGAACATGAGATTTCTTCTTCTTCCAGACACCTGTGTCGTCCCTGTCACAACCGAGAGAAAGCCAGAGGCCTGGGGAAGTACATCTGCCAGAAGTGCCACGCCATAATTGATGAGCAGCCACTAATATTCAAGAATGATCCGTACCACCCTGATCACTTCAACTGTGCCAACTGCGGGTATGGTTCAGTCTAGACCGTTATGTTTCTCTTTGGGGCAGCTATTCTGTGTTCTGGTTTTGTAAAGAACAATGGCGCATTCAGGAGTCAGTATAAAGAATATATAAGACAAACTAATGTCATGACTAAAGATAAGCGGCATGGTCCTCCGGTTGTTTCCTCTCCTGAATGTAGATCTAAGCATCCATTGGTGGTGGTTCTCTACTGATATGCTTCATATCATATACTCATATACATAACAGACTCTTCACTGTTTCTGCAGCAAGGAGCTCACAGCCGATGCCAGAGAACTGAAAGGAGAACTCTACTGCCTGCCCTGCCATGACAAGATGGGAGTCCCAATTTGTGGAGCCTGCAGAAGACCAATTGAAGGGCGGGTGGTGAACGCTATGGGAAAGCAATGGCATGTGGAGGTAATGGCGATAATTGAAAGGATGACAAAGCTTAATATACATTGTTCATTTTGCAGAACACTGATTATACATTTTACATTAATCAGTCTCTCTCCCCCCCCCCCCCCCCCAAAAAAAAAGTAATGTTTATACTTCTCAAATAACTTCTGTAGTCTCAGATATTTCAGTCCTTTACTGGTTGTATCCCTCAGACTTTAAAGGGAAGTGACTTTGCATAAGCAACTATTTCCAACTCTGTAGCAGGGACCCGGTAACCTCATTCTCAGGATCAGTGTGGGTAGAAGCACATGGACCCCACCAATCTATGCCATATTCACTAGATATTCTATATAAGTGATTTCTTGGAAAACCTGATCAAATTGGGGATATACTTGACCATTTTCATCATTCCTTCTATTCGGAATGTACTAGTTTTGCATCTCCCCTTTATTGTTTGTTCTTGATTCCTTTATATTTTTTCTAATGTCATTTATATAGAATATGTTTGTGAAGTAGATCTGTTTGGGCCTTAAACCCATTGTTTTTATGTCGCTACTGACCCACACACGCAGGCGGTATAGACATCTATGGAAATAAACATGTCCGAGCCAAAGGAATCTGGACATTTGTTGATTGTCTTGGATCTCCAAGTTAAAGGTATCACTGAGGTTCCCAAGTTCGCCCCCTGCCAAATAGATTTATTGACTTGTTCTAGTCACCAGTTGGAAAATATTGAAATTGATCTTCTGTTTTTGGAGAAATAATCTACTAAATCAAAGGCTGTCCTCTGCACTTCTAAATAACAAGCCATATGCTTGGGGTTGGAGGGGTAGATTGAGAAATATATAATATAGTTACCTTGTAAGAATGCAGTATTCCAAGAGGTGAAATTTTCTTCAGGGCATCAAGTTCCAAAATACCATTGATCATAAAAAAAAGTTAAGCTTGTAGACAACCATAAAAATATGTTTAAAGATAGTTGTAAACTAGCGATCAATGGCCTACCCATTGATTAGCCATCAATTGTAAATCGGCAGGGGTCCATCACACAGAACCTCTGCCAGTCCGCTATTCTCTGGGATAATGCACTGAGTTGATTTCTGCAGGAAGAAGATGGCTCCATTGCCATTGCAGTGGCCAGACTTGGTATTACATGCAAAGCTCCCATTCACTTCAATAACTGCAATACCAAGCCTGGCCACTGCAGTGGAAATGGAACTGTCCGCTTCTTGCAGGAATCGGCTCTATGCATGAATGAGCATGCTGGTATAGAAAGCAGCTAATCGGTTTAGGTCCTAGATGAAGGATCCTTGCCGATCTGCTATTGATGACCTAGCCAGAGGATAGGCTACCAACAGTTTACAACTGGACAATCCATTTACTGTTTCAATTATTCTTGATGTTTATTAATGCTTTAATTTCCACTTTCTTATGTTTGTCTGCAGCACTTTGTATGTGCCAAGTGTGAAAAACCATTCCTGGGCCATCGTCACTATGAGAGAAAAGGTCTGGCTTACTGTGAGACTCATTACAATCAGGTCAGTTTCATTCCATGTTGTAAGCTTTGTTCACATACTCACTTTGTATTTCAGTTATGTGGCTTGGTCATAGGATTTAAAGAAAAAAAAGTAACGGAAGCCCTGGATCCGGCACATGACTAACACAAATGGCACCCAACGAAGCCCATTAACTATATATGTATATGTGTATGTATGTATATATATATATATATGTGTGTGTGTGTGTGTGTGTGTGTGTGTGTGTGTGTGTGTATATGTATGTGTGTATATATATATAATATATATACATACACATACATACATATACACACACACACACACTACCGTTCAAAAGTTTGGGGTCACCCAAACAATTTTGTGTTTTCCATGAAAGGTCACACTTATTCACCACCATGCGTTGTGAAATGAATAGAAAATAGAGTCAAGACATTGACAAGGTTAGAAATAATGATTTGTATTTGAAATAACATTGTTTTTACATCAAACTTTGCTTTCGTCAAAGAATCCTCCTTTTGCAGCAATTACAGCATTGCACACCTTTGACATTCTAGCTGTTAATTTGTTGAGGTAAGCTTGTGAAATTGCACGCCACGCTTCTAGAAGCATCTCCCACAAGTTGGATTGGTTGGATGGGCACTTCTGGCGTACCATACGGTCAAGCTGCTCCCACAACAGCTCAATGGGGTTCAGATCTGGTGACTGCGCTGGCCACTCCATTACCGATAGAATACCAGCTGCCTGCTTCTGCTGTAAATAGTTCTTGCACAATTTGGAGGTGTGTTTAGGGTCATTGTCCTGTTGTAGGATGAAATTGGTTCCAATCAAGCGCTGTCCACTGGGTATGGCATGGCGTTGCAAAATGGAGTGATAGCCTTCCTTATTCAGAATCCCTTTTACCCTGTACAAATCTCCCACCTTACCAGCACCAAAGCAACCCCAGACCATCACATTACCTCCACCATGCTTAACAGATGGTGTCAGGCATTCTTCCAGCATCTTTTCATTTGTTCTGCATCTCACAAACGTTCTTCTTTGTAATCCAAACACCTCAAACTTGGATTCATCCGTCCACAACACTTTTTTCCAGTCTTCCTCTGTCCAATGTCTGTGTTCTTTTGCCCATCATAATCTTTTTCTTTTATTGGCCAGTCTCAGATATGGCTTTTTCTTTGCCACTCTGCCTTGAAGCCCAAAATCCCGCAGCCGCCTCTTCACTGTAGATGTTGACACTGGTGTTTTGCGGGTACTATTTAATGAAGATGCCAGTTGGGTACCTGTGAGGCGTCTGTTTCTCAAACTAGAGACTCTAATGTGCTTATCTTCTTGCTTAGTTGTGCAACGCGGCCTCCCACTTCTTTTTCTACTCTGGTTAGAGCCTGTTTGTGCTGTCCTCTGAAGGGAGTAGTACACACCGTTGTAGGAAATCTTCAATTTCTTAGCAATTTCTCGCATGGAATAGCCTTCATTTCTAAGAACAAGAATAGACTGTCGAGTTTCAGATGAAAGTTCTCTTTTTCTGGCCATTTTGAGCGTTTAATTGACCCCACAAATGTGATGCTCCAGAAACTCAATCTGCTCACAGGAAGGTCAGTTTTGTAGCTTCTGTAACGAGCTAGACTGTTTTCAGATGTGTGAACATGATTGCACAAGGGTTTTCTAATCATCAATTAGCCTTCTGAGCCAATGAGCAAACACATTGTACCATTAGAACACTGGAGTGATAGTTGCTGGAAATGGGCCTCTATTCACCTTTGTAGATTTTGCACAAAAAAACAGACATTTGCAGCTAGAATAGTCATTTACCACATTAGCAATGTATAGAGTGCATTTGTTTAAAGTTAGGACTAGTTTAAAGTTATCTTCATTGAAAAGTACAGTGCTTTTCCTTCAAAAATAAGGACATTTCAATGTGACCCCAAACTTTTGAAGAACGGTAGTGTGTGTGTGTGTGTGTGTGTGTGTGTGTGTATATGTATGTGTGTGTGTGTGTGTGTGTGTGTGTGTGTGTGTGTGTGTGTGTATATATATATATATATATATATATATATATGTATATATATATATATATATATGTATATATATATATATATATATATATATATATATATATATATATATATATATATATATATATACACACAGTTTCCATTATGCCAACTGGCATTTTAGTGCCTCAGCATACTATGTTATTTTTGTCAGATTTTGTCCAGCGTCTGCGCCAGAGGCTCTGAACTGATCCTCTGATACAGATGTGAATAGAGCATTAAATGTCCATAGCAGGACCGCACTGAAATTCCACGAGATTTCCGCAGCTGAAGTCCCTATGGCCTCATGTCCACGGCTAAAATGTAATTTAAAATCCGCAGCGTGATCCGCGCCCCATAGTGATGCATTGGACACCCGCAGGTAATTAAATACCTGCGGATGTAATTTTCCCTTGAGGCGCGGATTGCATGTGCGGGAAAACACCCGCAGCATGCTCCATTTTAGTGCGGGTCTCCTGCAGGGACGGCTCCCGCAGGCTTCTATTGAAGCCTATGGAAGCCGTCTGGATCAGCGACACACCCGCAGCTGAATTTCTGCTCTCCGGCGCGGGAGAGCAGGAGTTAAAAATGAAAAAATGGAGTGCTCGGCGCATGCGCGCGGGATGCTGCCGGCGTGCCGAGCACATCCTCCAGGCCTAAGAAAGAAGATCCGGCCGCGACGGAGGGAAGATCCGCAGCGTCCGGACAGGTAAGTTAATCTTTTTAGGCCTCATGTCCGCGGGAAAGGAGGGACCCGCTGCGGGATTCTGCATGAAGAATCCGCAGTGGGCCTGATTTTCCCCGTGGACATAAGGCCTACAGAGTTTTGAAAGCGGCTCATTTCGCTGCGGCCATCTCTCCCCACAGAGAGCCCGCAGCGGAAACAGTGTTACAATTGATGTACCACAGCTTTGAATTCCACGCGGTATGTCAGTTTCAGCAGACTGTCCGCAACGTGTGGATGAAATTTTTGCAAATCTCGTCCACTTTGCTGCTTGGTTTCGGACTTAAGATTGCAGGTGGAATTTCCATGTGGGAAATTCTGTTGCAATTCCGCCCCGTGTGACTATAGATGGAGCTTTAAATGTAGTTCTACTGTGACTATTCAGGGCTGCCACATGAAGCCCCCGCTACCTTATGATGCTATCCGCATTAAACAGATGTAGCGCTTTATAACTCCTCCTTGTTTTCATTAGTGTCTCCTTGTAAATAATCACGATGGGAAATGTGTATTAAAACGTTCCTTTATTTCCTCAGCTTTTTGGAGACGTTTGCTTCCACTGCAACCGTGTCATTGAAGGAGACGGTAAGCGTTACTTAAGAGTTACCTTGATAACTGGCATTGAATTAGTTTTTACTACCAAAAGTAGTTTGGCACAAACACTCCTCCTGGTGATCTGCAGGTGGAAAAGTGCTGTATGGGTGAGATGTGTTTGGGCATACATGTATGGGATAACACTGCTGAGGTGAATATTTCTGATGATCCCATTGTTGTATGTAATAATGCCCACCTACAATGTAATTCCTGATGCCATATGTAGAACAGGTAGACCCTAAAATAGTCCATATATCATTATAATAGTTTTCTAGAATGTTCTCGAACAAAAATGCTGCCACCTCCTGGCTAGTGGAGAAAATGCAGTGTCCACAGTGCATCTTAATTGTTTGGATCATTGATGGTGAAAAATTTTCTGGGATCGCACAAAACTGCCATATTATCTTCTAGTGTTCTATGCGGGTCCTGTATGACTGCTGCCTTTTGATTATATTGTCCCTATATAGTTTGGAGCTCCAAGCAATCAGCTTTATGTGTCTGCAATGAAATGGAAAAATCCCTTTCACAGTAGTGTTACTTCATTGTCTTCTTTCTGTTTATTTTCCTTCCAATTCCCCATTTCTTTTATTACTTTCTCAAGGAAGTGCCAGGAAATGTTTACATGGCTGGGGCACAGCAGTTGTCATGTTGGGAAGTGAAGTCACAAGGAGCTTCTTTTGAACCCCTCAGGCTGTGCCGGAAGTAGCTGTACAATCTTCACCACAAATACATTCACTTGCATTTATTTCTCCAGTATATTTGCAGAAATGGAAATTAGTGGTCTGCCCAAAATTAGATATAACCTTAAAGGGAACCAGTCACTATGAACCCAGGACAGGGTATGTACAAGACATCGATGTATGTTTTAAACAGACTTTGATGTATGACTCTGAAGGAAGGTGGTTGGGCCTCACCAGCCTCTCTCCTCCTACACCATGCAGACTGACAGCTCTGTCCCTATAAACAAAGGAGGGAGAGAGCTGTCAATCAGCATGATATGGGCAGTGAGAGGCCGGTGTGGCCCGCCCCTTCAACTCAAAGCTCCATTCCAGCTCCCTTTCATATCTTACTTCATGCCACAATGTTTCAAAATAAAACATACACTGATTCGCTGTAAATACCCCTCCGGGGTGCGTGAACCTAGTGACTGGTTGCCTTTAAATGCGGAGCATAGAAGCTCATCTGTTTAGAATGACTTATCCTCTGTAGCTTGTGTCATCCTGTCTATATGAACCTACAAAAGCGAATATCCTTTTATCTTCCCTCAGTTGTGTCTGCTCTGAATAAGGCCTGGTGTGTCAACTGTTTTGCTTGTTCTACTTGCAACACAAAGTTAACCCTCAAGTAAGTAACAGAACTGAAAGAAGTACTTTCAGACAAAATGTTTTCGTTTGGTCCTTGTGTAATGTAAATGGAGTAAATAAGAGTGCAAGTAATTCTTCTTACCAGCGATTTATTCCCAAATGATGTGCTCTGTGCTGTTCCTGGTTTGTACCTTCTGACCCGCACTTTGCCTCTCCCAATCCTACAGTGTCTTACATATGGACTGGAAGTCCATTTCTATGCAATCCTATGACAGACTGTCTTGCAAGTGAGAGACTGACTTCCAGTGCACAAATAAAATGCTGTAGAATTAGGAGAATCAAGGCAGGTCACATGGTACAGCAGAGGAACGGCACAGAGCTGACAATTCGGGAATAATATGATATAAAAAGTTTAATTTTACAAAGAGGCTATATATTACATTCGCTATGACCTATCCAATGCAGTTTCACTTTAATTTCATAAACCCATGGGCCTAGTGGTGTGCGCTGCCCCCTGCTGGACTACAAAGCAATACTTACTGACTGCATCCTCTAACTGTACATGTATAATATTCTCCAATAAAGGGGCTCTTTGCTGTTCCCTTATTCTTTCTTTTTCTATCACATCTTCTGTTCTTTCTTTTCCTTTCATCCACTAAGGCATAAGTTTGTAGAAATAGATTTAAAGCCCACTTGCAAGTCGTGCTATGAGAAGTTCCCGGATGAATTTAAACGGCGGCTTTCCAAATTGTCAAAAGATGCCAAAGATAAAGACAGAAAGAAAAGAGGATCCTGTCTGTGATCGTTCTTTCTCCTATCCCTGTCACGTGGGTTAGTGGCCTGCCAGTGTGTAAACGTACTAATCTCTGCAGTGCACATGGGGCTGGCACCTTGCTGAATTCAATACTGCTTCTACTTGTGCTAATGTCAGTATTGCAACATTGAGTTACAGATGTTGGATGAGGGACCGAAATGTCAAACTATCAAATAGTTTATATTTTCATACATTCAGTGCAGGATGAATAAGTAGATCTGTTTCTATAGACTTTGTGTAGATCCGTGTTTTCATTGACACTAGATTGATGCGATGTTTCACTACTCGAACATAAAATGTTTTAAGAACTGTCGAGCCGAGGATTCTGCTTGACCTGTTCGCCGCCCACGGCTTGTTCTTGCACATTTTTGGGACATGGCAACAGTCAAACTGGTAAGCACTATATATGAACGTCTATTAGCAATGCTTGACTCTTCCTAACGGTGCTGGTGGCTGAAGCACAACCGCACCGCTAGACTTGTCATAGGAACTTTGACCTTGCCTGACAGGTCATTCAATGTAGCAAACTCGAATTTTATGATTTTACGACGGTGGTGAGGACGTCACAAATCAAATGACGGCAAAATCAGCCACCAAACATCAGACAAAGGGGTAAAAAAGTGTGGGGCAAGAAAAAGCCTGTAGGCTTTTATATATTAGAAGAGAGGGACGTCTCTCCTACACAAGAGTCTTTCACAATAAATAAGTAAATAACCAAAATGTACACAAATATTAACCCCTTAGTGACCGCCCTATAGTGTTTTTACGTCCTGCAGCTGCAGGACGTGTATGGAGGGAGATTGCACTGCTACCTCCCTCCATACATCGCGGGTGCCCGCTGTTTCTTACAGCGGACACCCTCGGGCAACAGCCCCGACAAGCCATGCAGGCAATCGATCTGGGCTGTTAACCCTTTAAATGCTGCTGTCAATTCATTTTCACAAATGAAAAACAGCGCAAATGCTCTGTTAGTAGCGTGCTTTATAACTTCCTATTGAACTACAGCTAGTCTGTCTACAACACTTTTACCACAATGAAAAAAAAATTGGGGAAAACCGCGGCTTTTAAAATTTTTTTTTTTATAGTAAATCTGTTCCTCTCAATTTTTGAGTGACTTTACAACAATATGTGAGGTAAGAAGTGACCCTTCCAGTGGTTTCCATAGCCTTCTTAGTAGGAATCTTAGGGGTGAGAGGTCACCAGAATGGATACGGTAACTCCTGTACTGCAGCGTGGTAGGTTAGTGAGATTGGTGGATATTGCTAATGTGTCATGTAACTATAAGGCATGTACTGGTAAAGCAGAAGCTTGTGTTTCTCCTGCCTTACCATCCCGGCACAGTGCGGCTGTAGGAGCTCCTCTGTGGTTGTCTCTTGTGAGTGAAGATACATTGGGTAATACACATGGACAATGGATGTAGCCAGAGGCTCGTGTGGCAGCTATTCACAGGAACATGTGGCTGAGTCCAAACTTATAGAAACTGCCTTTTACTTGTGAACAGACCTTACTGTCCACATCTCTTTGGACTTAGCAGAAAATAGTGTTCTATTGTTTAGGTCTGTGACATTCAGAAGCGTGCTCACTTATTTGTATGCGTTTTCACATTTTCATCTTGTGATGACTTTAATTGATTGCAAATGTTGTGGTTTGAATAACCTATCACTGTATGTAGGTGCTGTCTATTTTCCTAGGAGTTGAAGAGCTTTTACCATTAAAGAGAACCTGTCAGCGGGATCACGCTGTCCAAACTGCAGGCATGATGTTCTATAGCAGGAGGAGCCGAACAGATTGTTATATAGTTTTATGGGGAAAGACTTAGTATAACTTGTATTTTATTCATTTATATCCCTGCTGATTCTGATCTAAACAGTCCAATGGGCTTCTATCAGTGCTTGATAGATATCCCTGTATGTACAGTCATGCACAGATATCTGCTAATCACTTCACCGCCCATTGGACTGTTCAGCTCAGAATGAGCAGCGATATAAATGAATAAAATACAAGTTATACTGAATCTTTCCCCATAAACTATATACAATCTGCTCGGCCCCTCCTGCTCTATAACATCATGCCTGCAGTTTGGACAACATGTTCTAGCCGACAGACTCCCTTTCACTAGAAAAGTCGTTTGCGTTAAAATTCTAGTTGGCCTTTTCTTGGTTCTATCCGTTTCCAGAAAGCTGGGTGACCACTCATAAGACCACCATCTGCCTGGTGTGATTGATTTCACATGAATTTCAAGAGCCTGATATGACTGAGAGATGGAACATTTTTCCCTGATGTTTGATTGTAGGGGAGAATGACTTGTATGGCCTTTTATTGATTTACCTATTTTCATTTTTCAAGGAACAAGTTTGTGGAATTTGACATGAAGCCGGTCTGTAAGAAATGTTATGAGAAGTTCCCTCTGGAGTTGAAGAAACGGCTAAAGAAGCTCTCGGAAACCTTAGCAAGAAAATAATCCTTTCCTTCCTGTGGGATAGAAGACTGTCGGCAGCGTGCAGCATGCTGGTTGAGCATGGATCATACATTGTACCTGACCTCGTTCTACTCACCCAGGCTGCACTAACATTCACGGCAATATTTATCTGCATGATAATTGTATTCAACTACAATGCACAGGCTATTTATTCCTTCACCTCATTAATACCTTCTTGGCCTTGCAGCAGAATGATCCAGTGTCGTGTATGTCTTGCTGTGTCTGGCCTCATGCTTTGTGGTGTCACCATGTGCTAATCAGTATTACTCCACTTTAACACTGTATATTTCACTTAAAAGCTCACACTCTAGAGTAAGATGACTTAGTGTAGGTACATAGAGGGAGAACTGGCTATAGACTACTTAGCATCATGTGACCCCAGGATAGGACAGGTGTTGCCACAGCATATAGTTAAAGGGAAGCTGTCTGCTTGGAAACGATGCATAATGCATAGGCGGTGTGGTACAGGGCAGGAGGAGCTGAGCGGATTAATAGTTTTATAGGGAAAGATTCCGTATAAGGCATCATTCACATGGCGTTTTTTTTAACAAGCTGTGGGATTCTGTCTGGGTTACAAAAACTGCATTGTGATTGAACCAGAAGGAACCATTCACTACCATTAGTCCAACAGACACCACATTGTGTCTGAAAAGTGTTCTGTTTGTTTCCGCTATATTTTGAGCATACCACAGCGTAGTTGACTACATTATTGTATACTCCAAATTTAGCAGAAATGAAGGTACCCTTGTCAAACAGGCACAAAGGGATGTTCGCTTGACTTATGGCGGTGAATGGTTCCATTTGGCGGTTCCGTCACAAATGCTGTTTTTGGCACCCGTGACTGAACCCACAGATAGAATTCCATGGCGTAAAACTGTAAATGCTCCCTAAGCTGTTACTTATTTATATCTCTTCTCATTGTGAGCATAGAGATCCAGTGGGCAGGACTATCAGTGATTTGACAGGCTGTGTGCATATATAGAGAGCTGTCAGTCACTGCTAGGACCGCCCACTGGACTCCTAAGCCTTGAGCCGGGAAATAAATGCATACAACTTTTCCTGTAAAACTTAATATGAATCTTCTCAGCCCCTCCTGCTCTATATAACATGCTGCCTGCACATCACACTGCATATTACATTTGACAGGTGCCCTTTAATATATGGTTTGTTGATGTTGAGCATATGCTACACTAGAGCTGATTTAGTATCATTTCTTCTATCTGTACTCTCTAAGACATGTATAGCATCTCAAGAGTATAAGGAACAATTCATTAAAATATACTTTAGACATCTGCCGGTCGTGCTCCTATGGGGGGGACTTGATGTCTGACTGCATTTTGGACTTGCCTTGCACAACCAATGCATAACTAGTGCCTTTACCCATGTGTGGTAGACAGCAAACCCATCTCTACTCAGTGTAATATCACAAAAGGGAATCATGGAATGTAACCTTAGCAGAGTATTAAGCATTACTTGAATTTCACTTGTGCTCTGCGGTCTGCATGTCATTTGCATTCAGTGCTTTATATTGTTTTTGTGCCTTAAACCTCCATTTCTTCCTAACATTATATTTGTTGCCACTATACTATTTGAAACCTATATGGCTATTTGAGCTTTTGATTTTATACTATGCAGTCAACACCGTGCTGTTCATTCCCTGACGGCATGCTTTTATCTTGAATATGTGAAGATTTTTCTATTGCAAATTATCAACATATACTTGTTATATAGTCCTGACTTTATATGCAATATCTAAGCTATACTTTAGTGTAAGACTCCTTCACCTTTTTACACATGTGTACCCTTCTCCGAGATGTTATTCAGTTGCAGGGAAATGGCTAAGACCTTTCTAGAAGATGTGGCATTCCTGAAGCTGGAGTACATCAGGAGATATAGAAGTAAAGATGAACAACGACCTGATTGACACTGTTACATACGACACATCACATAGAAGTGTTTTGTTATACTGCCCTTGAAAAAATACTCTGGTTCTAGTGCAAAAATATTAGCTGAATATTTTTATAAATCCGTTAATAAAATCTGTACACAAAGTACAATTGTGTTGAGCGTTTCTTTTAAATTGTGTTAGCGTTAGAGATGAGCGAACGTACTCGGTAGGGCTGATTTCGCAATCGAGCACTGCGATTTTCGAGTACTTCACTACTCGGGTGAAAAGATTCGGAGGGCGCCGGCGGTGAGTGGGGGGGGAGAGGGAGAGAGAGAGAGCTCCCCCCTGTTCCGTGCTGCTACCCCCCGCTCCACCACGCCACGCCCCCCGGCGACCCCCGAATCTTTTCACCCGAGTAGTGAAGTACTCGAAAATCGTGGTACTCGATTGCGAAATCGGCCTTACCGAGTACGTTCGCTGATCTCTAGTTAGCGTGTTCATCTATGAATTATAATGCAGTTTATAGGTAGATGTAGTCATTACTCATTGTATACTGATTGCAAGTTACTGCTTGTAGTATTCTCTATTTTCACAATTCTGTTTCACAATGGCTCACCTTGGGGTCAGCAACCATCGCCATTGGGTCCTGTGCAGATCGCAGGTGCTATAAAGTTCCAAGTTCAACTTTATCTTTGTGTTCAGGATTAGAGTTGAGCGAACATACTCTGCCGAGCTTGATGCTCGTTCGAGTATTAGCGTACTCGATGGTGCTCGTTACTCGAATGAGCATCAAGCCGCGTTCGACCCCGCCCCAGTTTTTGGCCCCTCCCCGCTGCGACGCACACGTCAATGGCAAATTTTTTGAGAGAGAGGAGCTCGGGCCCCGGCGTCCCACATACAAAAATGCTCGAGTCTCCCATTGTAGTCAGTGGGGTTCGTTACTCGAGTTGAGCTCTCGAATTTTACGAAAAGCTCGACTCGAATAACGAGGACCTGAGCACAAGCCCTAGCATGATTTTTGGGAAGGCTTAAAATATAAGCACTACCCCAAAAATAAGCCCTAGTGACATCTTAAAAGAAGTCAATAGGAATGCATTGGGTGCCTGAAAAGAGCCATAAAAATGCAATTGCTTCATCTTCACAGCGTTTTTCCAGGTCAGCCGAGTCCCTTAACAGGCTCGGTCCAGTTCCTTCCCACTGCTTTCCAGAGACCTGATGTGGTTCCCGCAGTCCTTGGCCGCCTACAAAGTATCACTTCCTGGTTATGGGATTCATAAATCCCACATCCACGAAGAAATGGCTGTGACTGGTTCTTCGAGCGCTGCGGCTCAGCCAATCAATGCAGTGCTTGAAGAACCAATCACAGCCATTGCTTTGTGGAGGTGGGATTTATGAATTAGCTGAGCCGCAGCTCAGCCAGTTCATGAACCCTGCAAGCACAACATGACGGTTGTGATTGGTTGAGCCACGGCGCTCGAAGATCCAATCAATGCTGCACTTGAAGAGCCAATCGCAGCCATCAATTTGTGGAGGCGGAATTTATTAACCCTTTCCAATCCACTGTGACGTCTGAAGACATTCTGATTGAAGCCTGCACAGCTCTGATGTCAGAAGATGTCCCACTGGGTATTCTTACTGCATATTATTGGCCGCTCTGTTGTCGGGGGCCTCTCCGGCATGTCACATACTGCAGTACTGGCTCTACCCAGCAGATGGTGCCATTATAAAATGGCAAAAGGAGAAAGCCCCCCCTAGGAAACTCTGAATCCAAAATTGGATCGTAAAGGGTTAATCTTGTAACCAGGAAGTGATCCACTGTGGGAACTATGTCAGGGCTCTGGACTGAGCCTGTTGGGTAAGTAAAATAAAACTTTACCCAAAAATAAGCCCTAGTGCCTATTTTGAGGTGAAAATTAAAATAAGACAGTGTTATTTTTGGGGAAAAACTGTAGTGCTGATAGCAGAGCTACTATCGGTTTCAGGCTTTTTCCCGGCATCTCCACCCTTATACACCCACAGGACACATGAATATTTGAATGAGTAATAAAATTAAAGCAGATTTAGCTTCTCCTCCTCCAGCTATATAATTAAGCTAACCCTAGGCTTAGGCGAGTTTTTTTCTATCCTTTATGTCTGCGGGCAGGATTTTGTTTTTCTTCTTTCCCTTAGTACCATTTATTTCAGCAGAGTGGAGGTTGGTTTGGCATGTTAGGGGTCGTGTTCTCCCTCTGTTGGCTTAGCGGAGTTTACACAGGGTTCTGTTCATCCAGAAATGATGTATCAGCATTTCCTACACAGCCTCTGCCGGTCAGTGTTCTGTTGCAATTGCCTCTTCAGAACTCGTTAAGAGTTTGAGATGATCGTTCTCCCACATCTAGAAGGATTAAGGTTCTGAGGTGCACAGGGACAACATTCTGTTTTCTTTCAAATACATTAACCTAGCAATTATTTGTGCAATGCAGAATCTTGGCTTCAAGAGGGGAACATGGAATGATTTAGGAATACACAAAAAAGGGAGACCACTTATAAGTAACTGGATTCAACTGTTTGAGGACTTGGATTGAATCCGGATACTTAGGTGTGAATTTGAATGAAGGCATCTTTATGCAGATGATGTTGAAGGATAGCCAAACAGGGAGAAGCAAGGAGGAAGCCGTTGCTTTTTGTCTGCACTTTGCTTTCTTCTAGTGGCAAAATGGAACAAAGACTTCTTGATACCCAGCCAAATCTTCATGAACTCCTGGTGTGTGGTATTGGTTCCTGGCCCTTCTGAAGCTATGGTCATGGATAGTAGGACTCATGGATGATATCTGTAGAGAGTAAGGAATGGTGAGAATCTTGCAGACTCATGGACTTCTGCACAACACCCTTCAGAAGTGAAAGGTGAGTTACACACCACAGTCAGAGACAATGTGCAGAGGAAGTTTATGAAGACTATAGATGTGCTCTACAAGTAGATCAGCCAGCCAAACAGCTCATAAAACCAAGCAGAGGGACAGAATTCACCATGTTTAAGAACTTGTCTACAACAATCCAGATCATTGTACATTTGAAGGAGAAAGGGAGGTATGTGAAAATGTCCACAGTAATAATGCCACGGGGACTCAGGACCTGGCAATGGCAACAAGAAATCCGAAGATCTCAGGTCATTGCACCCTGTTCTCCTGTCTCTCCCTAAACAACTTATTGTTTATAATTAAAGTACTTTTGTTTTCAGAGAAGTTAATCATGTAGGATTCTACTGCGTCTGCACTGCTTTTCCTTCAGCAATTTAGATGTAAAATTCCTTATCTTGCATATCCATATTGTTTGTCTCATCGACCAATAGTAATAAATGAATTATAATAGATTTGAATTATTGTAATCAAAGCATGTGCCTCTATTAAAGCTGTTGTCTGTCAATCAATAAATGGATTACTTTGATCACGCTAAGTGTTATTGTGGTGAAAGTTAATCTCCTGGGCTCAGCTTACCTCTAACTAAAAATTTGGATATCGTATAGCAAATATTGATTTTTTTGCATTAACACAGCTGTTGAGCAGTCTAAAGATAGTCACGTTCTTGCGATCGATGTAAATTCACACCGGGTGAGCAGCTCCCCCAAGCAGATTCCTACACTCCTGAAGTGATTGTTAGTAGTTCTTTGCCCCCAATGTAGTAGTTTTTCTCCATGTGGTAAAAATGCCAGGTTCTTACCCCTGAGGTTATTCTCCAGCTCCAATGGAAGACTTCTAGATGAAACGGTTGCAAATAGAAGCAGTGGAGAAGGCTTCCTTGAGCTGCTGAAAGGCTGACTACCTCTGAAGACCAATTCCTGGCATTCATGCTTTTCATGGTGAGCTCTGAGATTGGTGCTGTGAGAGTTGAGGAGTGGAGGATGGAATAAAGATAATAGTTCACAAATTCAAGGAAACTCTGATTTGCCTTCAGACTCTGTGGATTTGGTCAGCCAAGAACCATAGACAGCTTATTTGCATCACTTTGCTGACCAGTTTCAGAAATGATATAGCCCAAGAAAGGCCAATGGGTTTGCTTAAAAACATACTTCTCCAATTCGGTTTTCAGGTCATTAACTCAGAGATGATGTAGCACTGCTCTTTCTGGTGTGGGGTCAGCTCAGGAGAAAATATCATTCAAGTAGACAACAACACAGGTGTATAACAGATCCCGAAAGACGTTGTTTACAAATTTGTGGAAGATTACCGATACATTTTCAGAATCCAAAGAGCATTACCAAATAACCAAAATTGATAATTTCCTTAACAGGTATTAAAGGCAGTCCTTCACATGTATGGATCAGGTGGTATTCTCCATGCAAGTTGAGTTTTGTGAAAACTGCAGCTTTTTGAATTCTGTCAGATAGCTCCGTAATTAAAGGCAGAGGATATTTGTTTTTGACAGAAACTAAATTCAAACCATGGTAATCAATGCATGATCGCAGGAATCTGTCCTTTTTCACAAAGAGAAATCCTTCTCCAGCAGGGTGAACATTTTCAGGTGAAGCTCATTCAAGACTTTCTTTGATGTAGGCCAACATGGCCTCAGTCTTTGGAAGAGATAATGGATATACTTGACCTCTAGGGAAAGTCATTCTGAGAAGAACGTTGATGGGACAATTATATGAACCGTATGGTGCTAATGTTTCTGCCTCTTGTTTGCTGAAGATATAAGCATAGGTGGCATAAGGAGCGTAAACAGTGAAAGTGGCAATGCACACCCCAACGAGAAATCTATCCTGTGCCCCAATCGATCCCTGTGAATGAAAGCGAAGTCATGGAACACCAACAAATAATGGGTCAAGCAACCTGGCTAAGACAGAGATCTTTTTGGCATGCAGAATTCCCACCTGCAGAGTCAAAGGAGCAGTAGTGCACTGGACCAGATCTTGAAGGGGTTCACCATTAATGGATGTGATGGATAATGGGTGCTTCAGCGAAAATGTAGGAATATTACAGCAGGTTATGATATATAAAGTTGTCTGCAAATCCAATAACGATATGCCCATTCAGAAACGTGGACATTACCACAGGACACTGTGACTGGAACAAACTTTGGAGAGGGATCCCTAGTTCTACCTATCTAACAGATGCTTCTGAATCTCATTATTAATCCATACAGTGAGAGAAATTAGGTCATGCAAGAAAGCTGGCAGGTCACAACCGGCAAGTTCATCCTAGATCTAGCCCAAGAAACCCTCCAAGTCATTACCCAAGAAGTAGCCTCAGTATTGTAGCAGCTGATCATAGTAGCAGGATAACCGTATCATAGTACCGGAGGAGCAATACAGAAACGTAGTCATGGAACACAGAGTTAAAGTTAAGGATATTGTAGTTCTTGCGTAATGATATAGCAGGTAGAGGCTCAGAGCAGATAGGAGACAATGATAATATGGTCCAAAAACAAGCCCAAATCAGGACAGGTCAAGACAGCTAGGTAGAACAAGCACAGATCAAAGCTACAGGTCAGTCAAAACAAATACACATTTTTATATACCAAACTGAACTAATTGCTCAGGAATCAGCAAGTGGGAGAGGGTTTCTAAAGTAGTTCAAGGCTTATCCAGATTGGCCATGGATGGAAAAGATGGTGTGCATGCAGGCCCTTTAAGAGGCGAGCCAGCTACAAGTGGGCCCAGGAAACAGACAAGGGATGCGGCATCTGCTGCAGACAACACAAGGGACACAGCGATGGTAGGGGACGAGGAATGAGGGTAGGGGATGACTTTGGCCTCAACCAGCGGTCGTAATAGGTGGACTCTAAACATGTGTCCAAGCCTTTGGACTGTCAATTCTAAATCTGGCTAAGCAGGTAGACCCGACCTGCGGGGCTAATGCTTGCTAAATTCCCATTATTTTGCTGCTGTGAGACACCAGAGAAATTTAGATGCAAATTAATAATCTATTTTCTCTTAGGGCGGGCTTACACATCCATAAGCGTAAACTGCTGCAGGGCTCCCGTATCGTTTTACTGTGAACCCTGCGTATGGTGACAAAATTGTACTTTTTTCTTTTTGTTAACATTTCCCGCACCGTCGCTGACACATATACCTGCAGCCCATATGCAATGTAATTGTGTATGGGCTGTGGGCATATATGCGACAATAGAGAATAATCGGCTCTATCTCGCGAGTCTACGCAACAAAGTAGAACATGCTGCGCTCTATTTTGTGCTTGTGGATTACACAATTCTGATTGGCTAATGTGAGCGGAACTACGTAAGTAATATGATTGTCTGTGAGCTACCGCATATCACACGAGCGTACAAAGCCTGCGTAATACGCAGTTCCCATAGGTCATGTGAGCCCGGCCTTAGTCCTATCGGCAGCACGTTTACCTAGTTTTTTCTTTTTCACTTGATGACTTACATAGGTGTAGACCAGCTTAGTGATGTAGTTAGGGGAGGACAGTGCGGCCGGGGACAACGGCAGGAGCGGGATTTGTTTTCTGTGCCCCCCCCCTCATGTGTCCCACAATGATGGGACACATGAGGGGGGGGCCACAGAAAACAAAAGAAATGTAGTAATAAACTGGTAATGTATGGGAACAGCTGTCAGCAGCCGATGCGGACACAGCTGGATGGAGCGCCCTCTGGTGTTATACAGCGAGCTGAACATGGATTTCTCAGCCCCGTCTTCACAGGGCTGCAGAGCAAAAGAGGGGCTAAGAAATCCATCAGCTGTAAAAGTTAGATGCTGAAGAAACAGTGCAGAGGAAGATTGATGCCTTGAACTTTGGCGCTGGAGGAAACTCCTACGAATTCTTTTGACCACCAGATCACGAACAAAAGTCCTAGATCACATCAGACCAAAGTGTGCGGACAAAATTACGAAACAAGTTCTCTCAGAATGTGAGACATATAGAAACATCTATAATGCTTGTAGCTGTCAGCGGCAACAGAAGACCCGGCCGCCAAAGAAGGCGCTGGCTGGGTACTATCAGAGCCGACACCAACATGCAAATGATCAAATTGCCTCCAAGAAAAAATGTAATAAAAAGCGATCAAAAAGTTGTGAGTACTTCAGAGTGGTGCCAACAGAAACGACAGGACCTACCGCACAGAACGAGCCCTCACACAAGTATACTGATGGACAAATTAAAAAAAGTTACAGCGATAAGAAGATGGCAGCAGAAAAATGTAAAAAAAAATTAAGTCTCTGAAAAAAAGTAGTACAACAACAAAAAAACTCTATAAATTTGGTCTGGTAGTAATCTAGTGACCCATAGAATAAAGTTACCAGGTCATTTTACTGCAGTGTACACAGTAGAAACAAGACACAATCAACTATAGTGAAATTTAGGTTTTTTTCTATTTTAGTACACTAAAATTTTTTTTTTAAGTTTTTCAGTCCATTATATAATACGGTAAATAGGACCATTGTAAAAAAAACTCGTCCCGCAAAAATAATCCCTAGACAGCGATGGATATATAAAAGTTATGGTTTCATAAAAAGGGGTGGAGGAAATAACGGAAGTGGAAAATAAAGAGAACAGTCCTTAAGGGGTTAAAATATATAGCAACGTGCACGTCCACCTAGTGAGCTATCATAGCAGTGGGGGCGCTGGTTGGGGCTCTGTGGCCCGCGGTATAGAGCAGGTTGGAGGAACGTCCGCTCTGCAGTTGCTAATAGACTGCCATGACAGCTCAGTAACCGGCAGCCAGTCACACTCTCTTCTCTGCCGTTGGGATCACGTGATAGCGCCGGTGACGTCACCACGCACGTCTCACCAGTTTTATATTCTCCGGCTAGAAGGAAGTGACGTTCGGAGACGTCACTTCCGGTTTGCCGCCAGTTCTGCGTGAGCGCCATCCGGGAAGTTTGCAGTGTTGTGTGAGGCTCGGCAGGGCCGCGTGCAGCGTGAGGATGAGGCGCAGCAAAGCCGAGATCCAGAAGTACATCGACAGCGTCCAGAACAACGCCGCCTCTCCCCGGGAGGTGAGCCCGCCGCATGCTCCTGTCCTCGGGCTGCGCTCGCCATCTATGTGGGGTTCATAGAAACCTGCGGCGTCAGCCGGTTGTCCCCGGGCGTGTTGTGTGCGCTGTACACTGCTGCAGGCCGGCCACATCTGTGCTGTAGGGTCTGTCCGGAGCCTGCGGTCCAGCACTAACCTCTGAGTTAGTAGTGCAGCATGCAGTGGGAACCGACCAGTTAGAAGTTGGGCCGGCCTTGTGTTATCCTCACTGGGATCCAGCATGTGCCGGCAGTCCTGCTAGTTGTCATTAGTCGGCTCTGAGGCCGGGGGTGTGCGCTGACCCCCGGAGAAAGGGCGCTGTTAGACAGAGCGATTATGGTTCGACCGAGTGAAGGCGACCAGTAATGGTTCAGACGAGCCGCGAGCCGACGATGAATGGGGATCGCTCGCTTCTCACTTGCCCGTTTTCTGCATGTATACAATCCTGATTGGCTCGTTTGGTTTAAACCGCGATCGCTCCGTCCGTCTCAGCCACGGCCAATGTGGGCGATCCTAGCACAAGCAACAATGTGTCCAAACGGCCTGCGTGAGGGCGAACAATGGCGGCACTCGCGTGTTCAAGCGATAATCCTCTGGCCTGACAGGCCCCGTGTGGGTCCCGCTGCCGGCTGTACGTGATGGCGGTTTGTAAATCCAGCGCTGGTTCCGTCCTTCATTGCTTGTGGAGCGGCAGGTGTGATATGTGAGATGGAGAGCTGGATAGAAGAGGATGACTCTTGTAGCCAGTGTGACTCCACTAACCAGAAGGGGCGGTCTCACATATTAACCCCTGCTGTGCTGGACAAGCCCCAGCAGTCTTCTGCATAGAAGATGGAACCGGCGCTGGATCTGCAGTCTCCAGCCGGATCTAAGAGCAGGCCATCACTAACCAACTGGAAAGAAGTTTGCTGCGTTTGAAACTTTCATCTCATTTGTTCTTGTCATTTTTTTTTTTATTTTTTTTTTCTGTCAATGAACAATCCATCCTTGAAATATTATTGCCAGAAAAATCCCCCCCTTCCTATGCCACAGAACACATGGGACCAGCTGTAACAGCCACACACGGTCTATATAGGCTCCTACAGTCCCAAATCCGTCCAATCACTTTCCAGTGAGGTCCGTTAACTCTCAGTTGGCGGTACGAGATGTTCTGATCTGCTGGAATCGGTGAATGAGCCTCTGATGTCAATGTTGACAGGCTTATAGGCTGCCCACTGGTCACTACAGGGAGTACAGTGAGGGGGGGGGGGATATAAGACCCCCATTTTGGGGATTGGTGAGACCCTGACCGATCAATCAGATTCTATTATATTAAAAATCAAAGTCAAGTGCTCGGAGCGGTGTCAATGAGGCCTGGTCATCGGTGAGAGACTGGCTGGGATCAGTATTGCAAAAACTGCCAAACTCTGTAGGATTTTCTTGTGCAACAGTGTCAAGCGTACAGAGAATGGTGTGATTGAGGAAATCCTCAAACAATAAGGGGCTGCTGTGGATGTAACCCATGAGAGGTCAGAGGATGTGAAGGAGCTTTCTGATGGAAAGCAAATACAACACCAGTATTCCCGCAGTCTTGTCTGAATTCACAACTTGCCATTCCTTAGTATTTATCGGCAGCCAGACAGTTCGAATGCCGCTGCTAAGAGAAACTGGCTAGTATCTAGTGCGCAGAAGGACACAAACTGATCATTGGGCAGTGGAAAACATCTGCTCGGATGAATGCAGATTCCCGTTGCACCATGCTGATGGCATCAGAATTTGGTTCAAGCAGCATGAATGGGTGACCCCTTCCTGTCAGGTCTCCAGGCTGGTGGAGGTGGAGTACTGATATAGGGAATGTTTTCTTGGCACAACCTGGGCCATCTGATACCTGTAGATGAAGGCCGAAGTAGGTTCAACCCCTGCTAGATGGCTGTTGGTGACCATTTGGTGTGCAGTCACTGCTGCATGAAACTTATTGATCTGAAGAGAATTAATTTGTAAAGTGTTTGTGTTAGCAGGGAGTATATATGGAGAAGGCTGTAGCCATGCTGATGTGTATTATACATCGCTGCGGAATATGTTGGCGCTATATAAAGATTATTACTATATGCTGGATTTCATTACTGTGGTGACAGATCGGGCTGGTACCTGACCATGTGGTCCCTTCCTGTGTCCCAGTTCACTGAATCACTTGCTAGACTCCGTATGCCCACGGCCGGATTTCCACCGTGTAAAACGCTGCGGAAATCCGCAGCGTTTCGCTGCAGCTACTAGGTTCTATTGAACCGAATAGCCTAATGTACATGTATGTGGAATTCCACAGCATGAAATTATATGCAGCATGTCCTATTTGCCGCGGGTATACGCGCAGACAGCTTCCACTGTAGTCAATGTAAGCCGCCCGTCACGCTATATTTCGCTATAGCGCAGTGGAAGTATAGTGTGAATACGCGCACCGCCGAGTGTGTCATGTGATGCGGCCGGCGGGTCATGTGGGACTTCGCGCAGCGGATGCGAGGTAAGTATGTTTTTTTTTTTGGGGGGGGGGGGGGCGCGATAGACTCCGCTGCGGTATTCCGCACACGGCCGTGTGCATAAGGCCTTACTGTATTACAGGCTTGTGGGCTATACAATGAGGGTATGTTCCCACACTCGAATCCAATGTGCATTTTTCCACCTCTAAAAACAAGTGCAGAACACGATGGCTGCTGCAGATTCACAGGTGGCTTTAGCCCTGTCAATGGCCAAAATCCTTGTTTGGAATTTCCTATGAGAATAAGGCCTCCCTCACACATTTAACGCTGCCTTTTCAGCCCTGTGCTAAACGCTGTACAACACTCCCATTCGTTTCAATGGGGCTGCTCACACAGGGCTGAAAACGCAGGGTCTTGAACGCTGATCTTTGACAGCGTTGCATCTTCTATTTTTTTACGTTTTCATCCGTGTGTTGCCAATTGAAATGAATGGGCAGCTGTTTCAGCTCTGCCGAAAACGCGGCACAACTTGGTACCGCGCTTTTGGCAGCGCTAAATGCCCAGGCCCGAGTAAAAAAAAATCAATACCTTGCGGGTAATGTCGCTGTCCCCGGCTGCGCTCTCGGGACTTGTCAGCCGGCAGAGGAACTTCTTCTCTGGTGACAGGAATTCAAAATCCCTGCCTTCAACTAGATTGCTGTGATTGGCTGAGCACCCCTGAGTGACAGCCTGCTTAGCCAATCACAGGCAGTGCGGGATGCGTTCAGTCACAGCCATTCATTCGTTCATATTTGTGCATCTCATGTGATTTTTCTCATCTGTATGAAACCGTCCTAATAGTCATGGTTGCATTGTCATTGTGGTGAATTCCGGCTACGTCGCAGCACTGTATAGAGTAACCCATAAACATTCTGACACGTTCTCATAAGGTGCTTTTTCCAATTGATCTTTCAGAAATCGATGAAAGGCTTCCTGGTTGCCAAACTGTATTATGAATCTAAAGAATATGACCTTGCTAAAAGGTGAGCAGTCTTATATTCCATCATCCATCTGGAATAGTGACTTCATCATTTCTTTGTAATTGTGTGACTTGCACATCGCTATAGGTATGGCTTACTGAACGGAGCAGTGTATTCATACATGAGTGGGAATGCCAAAAAATCATTCACTTCTAGTTATCTTATGGTCAGCATAAAAAACATCGCGGGATTCTTGCTCAATCTAAATGCTCAGCAGGAAGCCAGCAAACCCTGCCCGTAGCGGTGAGGGCAGCACTTGTGCCGTCACTTTAGACAATGGTTCTGTCTAAATGGGACATTAGGCTGTGTTCACATGATGTTTTATCCATCTGTGGAGGTATGTGCCAGAAGTATTTACTATCGTAGACCTATGAGGGAAGCCTCACACATGCCATTATATCTGTATACAGTGTATGTACCTAGGGTTGGTATAGAAAGGCCATCGGATAACTTCGTGTGGGGCAGCCCACCTGATCTAATAATATGGGCATCAGTTATGGGTGTAAGCCTGCATGGTGGACTACACAACTGTGTGACTAGTACCATATACTAAGCCTTATCCGTGTGCAAGTATAATAGTAAGCAGCCCCCTTGTGCATGCTGGGCGTGTGAGTCTATCTTGGTGTTTGGACATGCCCTTGTATCCCTGTATAAGTACTGTAAGTATGGCCTGTTTCAGTAGGTTTTTTTTTTCTTTCCTCTCCCTTTGTGTGGATTTGATCCCTTTTCAGTGATTTGTTTATAGAAAAAGCCCCCAGAAGTCTTTATCTTGTGTTCACGCTCTTGTGTAGACATTAGTATAACATTATGCCTTAGGAACCTTAGACAAAACTGTACACCTTTATTTCCGGCATCTGTGATTCAATACACCTTGTGCAGTTATTCTTTTATTTTCAGGCTTTCAGATTTATGACTAAACTGAAATCTCTATTTCAGGTGTGTCTCATCATACATTAATGTCCAGGAGAGGGATCCTAAAGCCCACCGCTTTCTTGGACACCTGTACGAAATGGAGAAGAATGTGGAAAAATCAGTTGGCTGCTACAAGGTAATTTGATGGCTTACATGTACTGATCAGGTGTAACGGCCTCTTAGAAGTGTATATTTGTTGCAAACTAAAAAGTTACGGATATGAAAAAAAGACTTTCTGTTCTTTCCAGCGTTCTTTGGAATTAAATCCCACACAGAAGGATCTTGTCCTTAAGATTGCAGAATTAATATGCACTATCAATGTGACAGATGGCAGAGCGGAGTACTGGGTAGAAAGAGCAGCCAAGCTGTTTCCAGGAAGTCCTGTCATTTATAGACTAAAAGTAAGTATATTGCCCATTCTGTTAGCTCTTAAATCCCCCTAATCAGAACAAATTCTAAATAAAGCTCTGAATTTTAAATAAAATGAAGCTTTTAAAGGGATTTTGTCATTAGAAAAAATAAAATCAATACTTGCCTGTTCCTCCCCCTTCAATCTTCTTACTGCATCTCCTACTCGCCAATCTTCACCTCATCGCAAGCCGGACGGATCCTCTTCTTGTTATGGAGCATCCATTCTCTGCATTCTTCTTCCGGCAGGTCAGTGTAGGTTACGTCACTAGTGATGTAACGTTTACTGTCTAGGAAGGAATGCTGAACTATTACAGAGACTGCATTTGCGCTGTCTCGCTGCGTGTGTCCATATACTATTGTGGAGAGACAGTGCGCATGCGTAGTCTTTGCGATAGCCCGACACTCTCTACTAGGGTGAACACTACATCACTAGTGACAGTGTACCTTGCCCAGCAGGAAGGAGAATTACTTTGTCTATAATTCCCTTCCTCTCCTAATGACAAAACCGCTTTAACTACTAGTGAAATCTTGGTAAAGAGTTTAGATGGCACTAAGCTTCTGACACTTTGTGAACCTCTGCTCGGAGAGTTGCTTAAAAGGGTTGTCCCGCGCCGAAACGGGTTTTTTTTTTCAATAGCCCCCCCCCCCCCCCCCCCCCCCCCCCCCCGTTCGGCGCGAGACAAACCCGATGCAGGGGTTTAAAAAAAAACCAAAACGGATAGTACTTACCCAAATCCCCGCGCTCCGGTGACTTCTTACTTACCTTGCGAAGATGGCCGCCGGGATCTTCACCCACGGTGGACCGCAGGTCTTCTCCCAAGGTGCACTGTGGGCTCTGTGCGTTCCATTGCCGATTCCAGCCTCCTGATTGGCTGGAATCGGCACACGTGACGGGGCGGAGCTACGAGGAGCAGCTCTCCGGCACGAGCGGCCCCATTCAGAAGGGAGAAGACCGGACTGCGCAAGCGCGTCTAATCGGGCGATTAGACGCTGAAATTAGACGACACCATGGAGACGAGGACGCTAGCAACGGAACAGGTAAGTGAATAACTTCTGTATGGCTCATAATTAATGCACGATGTACATTACAAAGTGCATTAATATGGCCATACAGAAGTGTATAACCCCACTTGCTTTCGCGGGACAACCCCTTTAAAAGGGAGCCTGTCATGTACTTTATGCTGCACTCAGTGAGGACATCATGGTTTCAGTGGTCTGTCACTTATGGGGTAAAATGCAGTTAGTTTGAAAAAGGTACAGGTTTTTGCTCCCAGTGAGAGGTGAGTAACACTGAGGCACCACTAGCTCTGCCTACCAATGTTGATGTGCATTTTTCTGGTCTACAGAGAAAACCTATCAATTGGGGTTGATGGCTGGGGCTACTAGCTCCTCATGAATAGTTGTGACACATCTCCTGCTGGGAGCTGCACTATTAACCAATAAGTAATAGATGGCTGATAGTGAAGGCTTCATAAAGTACCCAACAGATTCTCTTTGCTTATTCTACCTGATTAAAATACTAGGGCTCTGTTCTCATCTGTGTATGAGGCTCCGTTCAGAGCCTGCGGCGCAGATTGTCACACTTGATAAAAACATGCTGTTCAGTTTTTTTTATTTTTTTTATTTTTTAAATGGACACCTTGGTGGAACCCATTGAGTCCCATTTTACAAGTTAATGGAGTCTGTTGGGTGTTGTAGCATTCATTTCTAACTAATGGCTACTGATACAACACTGAGAGCTGAGCCGAATTGTCATCTCTATCATGAAATTGTCCTTTAAGTATTTCTACCTGTGTTTTATTTAGGAGCAGCTGCTAAACTCCCAAGGTGAAGCTGGTTGGAATCGTCTGTTCGATTTAATCCAGTCTGAGCTGTTTGCACGACCTGACGATGTCTATGTGAATATCAGACTGGTGGAGTTATTTCGGTCCAATAAGAGACTAGATGAAGCCGTGATCCATTGTCTAAAGCCAGAGAGAAGAGCTCTCCGCAGCCACCTAGAATGGTGCTCGTGTATTGTACAGGTCCTAAAGGTTAGCTGATTTAGAATATACACTTTTAGCATTTGCAGACTGAGGTGTAATTCTCACTTTAACAAAAGTTCCCATTTGACACGTGAATACAGAATTTGGTAACTTTGGAAATAAGTTGTTTTTTCAGCACTTGCAGAGTATTTCACATTAGGTCCTCCAATCGTATACATCACTGATTTCAATACTACAAAATTAGTTTTGGGGTTTCTTTTGAGCCGGACCCGGATTTGGCTTCATTTTACTGTCAGACATGTGACTGATCAGTTTTGCACTAAGGCCACTCTCGCACATGCTGCTATTTACTGCGATTAGCACAGCGTTACAAGCGCCGCTGTACAACACTGCCATTGATTTCAATGGGGCCTTGAATTCACTCGAACGCAGCCATTTTTGAGTGCTGTCTGTCCTACTTTTGCGCTTTATAACCCACCTCATCACCCATCTCACTGATGAGGTGCGTTTAAAAAGCACTGTGACATGCGCTTACAATCACGGTAAAAATGCCTTGATCTCGAGCGTCAATTACTGAACACGTGTAGGAGTGGCGTAAGTGTATAACTGTCTGAGCTCCCTCAGTGCATTGCTACAGAGAAAATACATAGCCATACATAACATTCCTTGTGATAGTAGCTGAGTAACTGGGTTCGAAACTGGTCACAGCTTCTTTTTTTTAAAAAGGGATGTCCACATGAGACCCTTTAACCCCGTAGTGACAAAGCCCGTCTGTGCCTTAGTGGCCAACTCATTTTTCAGTTTTTTTTCCCCATCGTTTAATTTCAGGAGCCATAACTTATTTTTTCCTTTTGATATGATTCTGGAGACCCGAAGTTTATAAAGGGCTATCTTTGTACGCATCCTTTTTTTTTATTTTTGAAGTTTTTTTTGTTTTGTTTTTTTTGTTGCAGCTTTCAAACTAATATATATTTAGTGTTTTTGTTTTTTTGTGTCAATGGCTATGCTTTGATCACTTTCTGTCCTGTTTTTTGTAAGGTGAGATAGGCACAATTGGCTTTTTTGACGTACTGTGTGGGTTAAATGGGCTAACTTTTTTTTTTTTTTCTTCTTTGGGTCGTTACAAACAGTGATACCAGTGTAAAGGGTTAAATGGCGGAAATTAAAGATCTCCTTGGTTCTTGCTATACGACAACCAAGCATCTGCTCCCACAAGCATGGGAAACTGGTGCTGGGTTTCTAATGCAGTGCTGTTTTTTTGACAGCGCTGCAGATTATTGCCCCTTAGTACTCGCCGTCAAGATGTATGGGCAGTCGTTAAGGGCTTAACTTAAACTGGGCTATTCTGTAATGTCTTGAGAAAGTTGAAGCTTCTTTAATGTTAAAGAATATTTCCTGTCTAGGCAACTGCTGCTTCCCCCAAAAATTGACTTAGTAGAAAATTCTGCTGTGGCATCAACTGTTAGCAGCAGGAGACCTTGAAGCGCTGTGCGTTTATTGGGTGTCATGCAGTGTTTCGTTACACCTGCCGTGATGGTTCAAAAAATAAAGAGTGTTTTCATGTGTGGTTGAAGGGGTGCATTGTTGTGCCTGTGTGCAGTCCCTGATGGACTTGTTCTGCTCACCTGAATGATGTCTACAGAATCTGAAGCTGCCCATTCCCTTGTGTGGGCCGGTCAGTGTGCAAGAAGTCTGCCCTGTGTGAATGTACCTCTTACAGCCACTGTAAACGGTCTGTATTTAAATACAAAGATGGGAAACCATGATGCTTGGGTACCACTTGAGAACTGGGTAAGGTCACTGGTGAATACTCGTATAATAGTCCTCGTTAAGTTGTACCAATACTGGCATCTTGTTTGGAACAATGTTTCTCTGCAGCACCTCTCTCAAAAGAAAATCCAGCCTTTATTTTCCTCTTGTATTGTAGGAGTACCTGTCCGTGTATCCATCCTCTGACAAGAACAGCTGGAGAGCATTTAACAAAGAACTGTTACTCGCACATTCAGACGTGGTCTTTCTAACCCTCTCCACGAGGGATGTGTCAGAAAGCAGACTGGCCCTTCAGGAGTAAGTCCTCAATACAGTTTGCGTCTGCAAAGGGTTAATTTGCACATGTTGCTCCTCCATAATTTTGAGTGTCGGCTTTGATTCCTGCTTAGTTTCTATAAATGTACGCTCTTTCTTGAGTTGCCTGATATTGCCAACTTGACCCCTTCATCTTAATAGAGCTGTAATACAGACAATGCTCACGGTTGTGCTGCTTTCAAATATTCTAGCTAAAAGTGGAATTAACTTGAACTACTTGAATAGGCCGGGCATGTAAAAAATTAATAAAAAAGCAAATGCTCCCTCCTCCCGGCTTCCCGCTGTGGACCACACCGCTGCTCAGGATCTCCTCTGTGGCATATTGTTTCCAGACTGCAACAGTCTGTGTGGGACATCACAGGCTGCTGCAGCCAATGGCGGAGCTTGATTGCTGAGCTTTCATTGGCTGCAGTGGCTCGTGATATCCCATACACTGGCGGCTGCAGCCTGTAACTAATGCAGCAGAGGTGAGTATTAACACTTTGTTTCACATGGACAGCTTGTTTAACTAAAATAGAGTAAGTCGGATAACTCCCTCAGACTTCTCCACATCTTGTTTTTTAGCAATTTGCATCAGCAAATACTGTTTAAGGCCTCCTTCCCACGAGCGTGACGGGGTCCGCCGCGTAATATTACGCAGTGAAGCCCGTCACGGCGCCCCCCAGAGCCCCTATACTTACCTGCGGGAGATAGCGTGAAATCGCTTCCCCGCCCACCACCGCCGCGTCACCGCCCACCACCGCCGCGTCACCGAGCGTGTCACGTGACGCGGCCGGCCGCGTCATTTGGCGTCAGATGACGCGCGGCGGTGGGCGGGAAAGCGTTTTTTCACGCTATCTCCCGCTGGTTACAGCGGGAGATAGCGTGAACGGACGGCTTCCATTGACTGCAATGGAAGCCGTCAGTGCGTACAGCCCGTCCTCACCCGCAGAAAATAGAGCATGCTGCGGGTGAGGACGGGAGAAATCGCGGTGCGTAATTCCGCGCTGGAATTACGCATCGTGAGCATTGTGCTATTAGGTTCAATAGAACCTAATAGCTGCGGGCAACGCAGCGGATTTTCGCCGCGAATTACGCGGCGGAAATCCGTTCGTGGGAAGGAGGCCTAAAATGTCACAGCAAATTCAAACCCTGTAGACTGGGGGGTTAATATATTACAGCACTTATGCCAGTTTTCCGGTGGGTAATAAAAAAAAAATATTGGCGCAAAAATTTGTGATAGTTTGATATGCAGTAAGTCGGTAAGGGACATGGCCTTTTGTGGCTCAACATATTTACCCATATTGTGTGCCAGAATCTGTCAAACTATGGTGCAAACCTAGGTGATTTTTCTGGTGCAGAGATTGCCAAAAGATGTGCAAAATTTATTGAGGGGATCCACCAGCTTGAGCATCGGTCTAAACTGCATCATGTTATAGAGCAGGAGGAGCTGAGCAGATTGTATATAGTTCTATGGGGAAAGATTCAGTAGAACTTGTCCTATATTCATATACAGCTATCCATGTATATACATTCATACACAGCTGTCAATCACTGATGGGGACCGCCAATTGGACTGTGCAGAGATATAAATGAATAAAATACAAGTTCTACTGAATCTTTCCCCATAAAACTATATACAATCTGCTCGGCTCCTCCTGCTCTATAACATCATGCCTGCAGTTTGGACAGTGTGTTCTACCTTAGATTCCCTTTTTTATTTGGTTAATTGCCCTCCAGTGCAATACATTTTGAGTGGTGTGTAACCACCAGCGTTAGTCGGGCCGTATATGCACAGATAAAGTGGTGAGGCTGCCCACAGCCACCAGTCCACAGCTAGACATCTTGTAGGACGTCTTTCTTTGTCTTTGGACACTGAATAATAGGGTAGCTGTCTTCCAGTAGGCATCATTCAATCTACAATTGGCATACCTCTTCTCTGTAGAGTAATACAAACCTTAAGCGGTCTTTAGACTTCCAAGTGATCTTTATAATTGAGGGATATCTAAACTACTGCTTTTTAAAATCAGTCCAGTATACCAGTATACAGAGACTTAAAGGGTGACGCGTATGACTGAATCAAATTGTGGAGTTTTCAAAGTACTCAGTGCATTCTTACAGCCACCAAAATCAGTGTTTGTGTGTTTCATAGTGAGAAATGAAACTGTGTAGCCCCAACCTCAAGGCTTCTTGGAAAATAAAAGCAGAAGTCCGGATGATTTCTTTGGGGAACTGTCTAGTTTGCTTTTTCACGAGAGAGCGATTAGTGAAATAAAAAAATAAAATATATATATTATTGTGTGATTCTTGTTTCCAATTATGTAAATGTTGTGTTCTTGGGGCATTCATTTCCATATTGGATTATTGTGCTGAGAGACTTTAAAGAACTTTTCCATCATGGTAAAATGACAATCATGTAGGTCTCCTAATGGACTGCATAAAAAAGTTTACAAAATAATAAAAATTTACAATTAAAAAAATATTGCAGAGCTAAAAAAATAAATGTAGTATTCTCATGATCTTTAAAGTGAAAGCAGCCCTGTTACATACTGATAGTATATGATACAGCAGCAGCATATGTTCCATACACTGCACAGATGGGATGGGGCAGGCCGTGTACAGACAGTGTTGCTCCAGTGTTCTTGACAGGTTATAAAAAATTCATGAATCAGGTGTTGTCATATATATATAAAAAATTAAACACTTTAAAGTGTTAACCCATGTATTTTTTTTTTTCTCCCCAAGCTTTGATCAGGCCCTCCTTTCAATAAAACCTCATGTAAATGGAACAGATGACCTCTCAATGGCATTTTCTGAAATGCGTGGCCATTACTACATGCATGCTGGAACTCAATTACTAAAAATGGCTCAACACAGTGACATCCAGTGGAAAGCTCAGTTGGAGCCTGCTGCTCTTTGCTATCTTCTTGCTTTCCAGGTATGTGAATAGATGCTGTGCCTTTTAGGTTTTTCTTATTCAGTCTAACTGAACACTTATGAATTGATTCCTTTTGTGCAGGTGCCATGGAATAAGCCAATAAAAGGAGATGAAAGCTCATATAACCTTGAAGGTTTAGCCTGTGACCGGCAAAGTCAATCAGGTATTTTGAAGATTTTGTTCTTGATAGTTCAGGGTTGGCTATGTATTTATACTTGGAAAGATGCATCAAGTTTTTATATAAAGGACTACAGACTCTGAATTTCCTAAGATATTTGACTGTAAAATGTGTCCTCCTTTAGTACACAACTGTCATTAGTAATAGGCATACTGATGGGATACTATTTCAACACGCAGGTCACCAGGTGGTTGAGAAGATATTTACTGTGTTTTTTTTCTTTCTTTTCTCTATAAAATACCATTGCATGCCTCAAGTGTGTCATTTGTGTGTTACCATATTTGGGGACTTATAGGAAACTTTTCAGCAGTCGAATGATTCAAGTATTTCTTGTACCATATTGTCAACAGGGCATCTGCTGCTGACCTTGAGCCATGGCCAAGATGACTTCCTCACAAATATAATTGAAACGTTTGCTAATAAGATTGGTCAAGGTATTTTGCTGAAATTTCTATTTGAGGGCCACTTGTCAATGGAAAACTCATTTATAGGCAATGATGACATTGGAAATGTAGTCTCTCAGTCACCAGACTTAAATGATCTGCGACGATATGACCACGGTAAGCTTGTATCTTATCTACAGTCAGTTAAAATATCACCTAATGCTGCTGCTGTTTGTGTCCAAACTTTGTGTATTTTTATTTTTCTTAAAGATGCCCAGGGTGGTAGAAAACCATTAAAGAAGTCATACTCGCAACTCGTAACTTCTTTCTGAAACAGCGAAATGAGTTTGGGCTACCCAAAAGTGATTTCTATAAATTCCTTTGCATCGGAGACCCCCTTCTCTAAGCTAAATATATCCAACACTACTTTCCCTTAATATGCATTTTAGATGCTATAACCCTTTCTTCAAGAGTCATCTCAGGTTTTTAAAATTCCATTAGTAGATTTTTCAAGCAGGTAGGCCTTCATACCTCTTAAAGTGGGAAGTAGACTTAGGGCTCATGTCCACGGAGAATATTGCATTGCGTTACTTGCGGCGATAATCCAGCCACGAGTAACGCAGTGCATGCTTTGCACTAGAAAGCGCAGCCCCCTGTCCATGATCAGAGAATCGGAGCGATTCTCTGCTTGTGGGACTCAAATCGCGTCATGCTGTGATTTGCCGCAATTCTCCGTGGTGAGCCTATCTGTCAGATAGGCTCACCTCAGAACTGTCAGTTCTCTCCCCTGCTCTCCAGCGGCGGACTAGCGATATTCCGCCTCGCCCGTTGACAGGGGGCCTTAGAACGCAAAGTTTTAAGACTAGACTAGTCTCAAAAGGCATGAAGTACTGGGAGTTATCCATAAACTACTACTCAATGGTATCAGACACCCCCTTATTTTTCTAAATTGGAAGGGAACTGCTCTGATTCGTATGGATAAGTTGTGTTCTTAAAGGGATGGCCCTGTATGTTTGCCCAAAGATTTACCCCTTCTGGTTTTAGACTTTTCATATTCTTTCCTGCATCTGCATCCTACTTACTCCAGCTCTTGCTGTTTCCTTGCTATATTTGGAATGATACAATTTGTAATGATTGTGAAGAGTCACATAATTGCTGCTCATTTTATCATAGCTAAGCTGTGGAAAATACCTCAGTCTCCTTCCATACTGGAAACCTTTGTTTATTAATTCCTATAATTTTGGAGCGCCTGTATGCTAAAAAAATCCAAATTTGCCTCTTCAAACTTGATTGGATTTCATGGCCTCCTTACAACTATTCTATTCAGGGCAAAGCCACCCTTTGCTTCATGAACTTCATTTAATTTGCCCTCTCCAATTGTGTAATTAATGATACATTGTGGATTAATATCTGTCTATTCTTTCCTTTAAACATACTCAGGAAATTTAACTTTACTCTGCTTAATTTAGCCTGTCAAGCTAGTTTGCTCTTGTTTAGTGTTTTTAATTCCAATCCTTTTTTTTCCTTTTATACCCCCTTCCCTTATAGGACATTAGTTTATTACCAATGATGCTCAACTCTGTATGTATGCATCCTTCCCTGCGCTACACTGGTTTTATTTAGTTTATATAACATCTATGACCATGCAGGATTCATTTTGGTTTTTAAAGTGGTGTTTTTTTTTTTCTTGAAAAGTTCATTAAAATGGAACGTTAAATAAGTCATACTCTCCTCTGTTCCTTTTCCACTGCTACCTGGTCCCTTACTACTCTCCATTACCTGATACTGCAGCAGTAATTTACTTAGGACTGCTACAGCTGATCACAGGATGAAGTGAGCTGCTGATTGGTTGCAGTGGTCACATGTCAGTTGATGTCACTTGTAGCAGCAGCTAAAGGGCAGTGAGGGACCAAGCAGCAGCTGAGCAAGAGTGGAGTTGGGTTGAATGAGGCAAGACTTTTGTTTTGTCTGTTTTGTTTTGTTTACCACTCTGGGCAGGCTTAAACTTTTATTATTTTTTTTTTTTTCCCCCTCTCTAAATTGCAGAAGGCTCCAGTTCTGTGAATGCATTACCAAATCATGTGCCTTGTCTATTTTGTTTTAGGTGCCATTCGCGTACACAATGGTAGTTTACAGCACTTAACGTGGCTTGGACTTCAGTGGCACTACATGTCTACTTTGCCCACCTTTCACAAGTGGCTTAAGCAACTTTTTCCTCGACTACCTCAAGAAACTTCACGGCTTGAATCAAATAATCCAGAATCTGTTTGCATTCTAGATCTTGAGGTATTTTGAAAACTTTACGGTCAATTTTTTCTTTAAGAATGACATTTCATATGCTAGTATTTGAAGTACAATGATATAAGATGCACTAAATGTAACCAAATTCTAGCACATTTTTTGAATGTCTCTGCACCAGAAGATCAAATCTACAGCCCCTATGAGCTGGTGTAGATCTATGCTATGTTACACTAGCTTGTAGTGTGACCTTGTTGGGCCATATAAAGGTCATCCATATGTCTGTTGACGGCAGCAGTTAACCCCTTAACGACCAGCCCATAGTGTTTTTACGTCCTCCCGAAGTGGGCTCTATTCTCTGAGGACGTAAAAACATGCTTCCTGCAGAGAATAATGCCCCTCGGGCTGTGGACGTGACAGCTCCATGCTGTCGGTGTCCGCAGGTAGCTGACAGCATGGAGCTGTCATCCCGGGCTGTTCGGAGCCCCCCCCCGGCATTGCGATCGGCGCTATGCAATGGATAGCGCCGATCGCAAAAAAAGTAAATAAAAGTACATAAAAGTTAAAGATTCAGCTGCTCTGATGGATCGGATCCATCGGAGCAGCTGAAATTACTCACCGAGGTCTGGCACGCTGCTCCCCGCTCTCCTGCCGCTCCGGGGCCCGAAGCCGGTCTTCTGCGCATGCGCGCCAGGCGGCATTACGTCAGCCGCATGCGCAGAAGGCCCGGCGGCGCGGGAGATTTAAAATCTCCTGGCTCCCGGCTCCTGTAGGTAGCCGGGAGGCAGGAGATGTCAGCGGGGACTGCGGTGAGCGGTCCCCGGTACCGCGATCGCCGTTATCCAATGGTTAGCGGCGATCGCGAAAAAGTTAAAAAAAAGTTTTAAAAAAGTCAGTTTCACCTCCCCTCATGGATCGGATCCATGAGGGGAGGTGAAAATACTCACCCCCAGTCCTCAGCGGTGTCCCGATGTCCCGGGACCCGAATCCCCGTCTGCGCATGCGCGCCCGATGATTGACATCGGGCGCGTGAACAGACGGGCTCGAGCCCCGGAAAATTTAAAATCCCTCTGCTTCTGGCTGCCATGTGTAGCTAGGAGCAGAGAGATTATACCGGGGACATGATCACTGTCATCCAATGGATGACAGTGATCATGTAAAGTGAGAAAAAAGTTAAAAAAAAAAAAAAGTAAAAAAAAGTTTTTAAAAGTTTAAAAAGCGTACGTTTCATCTCCCCTCATGGATCATATCCGTGAGGGAGGATGAAAGTACGTACCTAAGGCCCCCAGATTTATCCGCGGACCTTACCACAGCTTCTGCACACGCGCCCGTCGCCAAAATGGCGGGCGCATGCGCAAAAGCTGTGGATTGCCAGGATAATTTAAATTCTCCCTGCTCCTGGCTACAAAACGTAGCCAAGAGCATGGAGATTTAATGGGGGTCCGCGGTGAGCGGTTCCTGGTCACGTGTTCGCCATTATACAATAATGGCGATCACGTAACAGTAAAAAAAAAAATTTGAAGTTTCATCTCCCCTCACTGATGCGATCGGTGAGAGGAGATGAAACTTTTTACCGGAGGCCTGCGTATTTGAATCCCGACGCGATCTTCCTCCGTGGACCTTCCAGGATTCTGCACATGCGATTGCCGGCAAAAAGCCGGACACATGCGCAGGAGTCAGGGAGCCCAGGAAATTTAAAATCTCCTTGCTCCCAGCGACCAACGGTCACAGAGAGCCTGGAGCAGTGACGGGTGGCCTCGTTGAGCGGTCCCCGGTCACGTGATAAAAAGGTAGCGATCTACCTTTGGCCGGTCTCACATGACCAGATAGGAATGACGGATTCCGCATGCGTCTGATCCGTGGTAATACGCAGATCAATCGCATTGGATTACACAATTCCGCTCACATTAGCGGGTCAGAATTGCGTAATCCACTCGCAGAAAAGAGAACGCAGCAGGTTCTATTTTACTGCGGATATCGGCAACATAGAGCCCATTGTGCTCCATGGTCGCGGATATACCCGCAGTCCATACGCAACTACATTGTATACGGGCTGCGGGTACCCGCGTCATCGCTAAGCGATGGTGCGGGAAATACAAACAAACGTGTACTGTGCATGACCGCCTGTGTGAGTACGCAGTTATGCGCAGTACATTACGCAGCCGTACGCAGGGTCACAGCCGGGCTCACAGATGGGATCCGCTGTGGGCCTCCGCAAGCGGATTCCGCCTGCACCCGCGTGAGCCCGGCGTTATTCAGACCGCTACCTGTGATACGTATTTTACAAGAAGCCCCGGGAACGCTCGCTTTCCTGCAGTTCCAGGAGCAGCTTGTTGAGCGCCTTCTGTGTGAGACCGCCGCACCTCATCAAGCTTACGGAGACTCACGGAACGCCACTTTTTACACCCCATACCCGCCACTGAGGTCATGAAATACCCCCAAAAAGCATGAGAGGAGGGGGGGGGGGGGATACCCGGTTTTATTGCCCCATGGGCCCATTCCAACCAGCCTCCGTAATTACCCCTGTCTTCGGAAATACTACACAGTTCACATTTTTACTTTTATCTAAGATTTGCGAACGCCAAAAAGGGCGCGGAGGGGGAGGGGGGGAATTTTTAGGGAGTCAATCTTTATTCTGTACAAATAAGCAATGGGGCCTGGAATTTATTCAGTTGTGCCCTAAAATCCAACAGGTGTTCCGTCCTTTATAGGCCTTGCCATGCGTCCTGTAAGTAGATTAGGGCCACAATGGGTATGTTTCTGAACTCGGGACAAACGGGGGTATCCATTTTGGGGTGAACGTCTTCATTCCTATGTGCACTGTACAAAAAAACTGTTTTTAAATTGAAAAAATTGCCAAAAAAATTGAAAATCGTAACTTTTTCCTTCTGCTTTGCTTAGATTCATTCAAATACTGTGGGGTCAAAATATGCAGTACACCCCTAGATGAATTCGTTAAGGGGTCTAGTTTTCAAAATGGGGTCATTTGAGGGGGTTCTTTATAGTTTTGGCCGCTCAATGGCTCTATAAGTGGGCAATGGGGCCTGAAATTTATTCAGTGGTACCCTGAAATCCAACGGGTATTCCTTTCATTGTAGGCCTAGCCATGGGTCCTTTAAGTCTATTAGGGCCACAATGGGTATGTTTCTGAACACGGGACAAACAGGGGTATCCATTTTGGGGTGAAAGCCTTCATTTATATGTGTGCTGTACAAAAAAAACTGTTTTTAAATTGACACAATAGCCCAAAAAATGAAAATCCTATTTTTTTCCCTTTGCTTAAATTTATTCAAAAACTGTGGGGTCAAAATATGCAGTACATCCCTAGATAAATTCGTTAAGGGGTCTAGTTTTCAAAATGGGGTCATTTGTGGGGGTTCTATATGGTTTTGGGCGCTCAAGAACTCTACAAGTGGGCAATGGGGCCTAAAAGGACTTCAAGCAAAATCTATGTTCTGAAAGCCACCAATTACTCCTTTTATTTTGGGCCCCGTTGTGCATGCGGACATAAGATTAGGGCCACAATGGGTATATTTCTGAAAACAGCACAAACAGGGGTATCCATTTTGGGGTGTAAGTCTTCCTTCATATGTGTGCTGTACAAAAAAAGCTGTTTTTAAAATGACAGAATTGCCAAAAAAACAAAAATCCAAATTTTTTCCTTTTGCTTTGCTTGAATTTATTCAAAAACTATGGGGTCAAAATGCGCAGTACACCCCTAGATAAATTCGTTAAGGAGTCTAGTTTTCAAAATGGGGTCATTTGTGGGGGTTCTCTATGGTTTTGGGCGCTCAAGAACTCTACAAGTGGGCAATGGGGCCTAAAAGGACTTCAAGCAAAATTTGTGTTCCGAAAGCCACCGGTCGCTCCTTTCATTTTGGGCTCCGTTGTGTATCCAGACATAAGATTAGGGCCACAATGGGTATGTCTCTGAACACGGGACAAACAGGGGTATCCATTTTTGGGTGCAAGTCTTCCTTCATATGTGTGCTGTACAAAAAAAGCTGTTTTTAAAATGACAGAATTGCCGAAAAAACGAAAATCACAATTTTTTCCTTTTGCTTGGTTTGAATTCATTCAAAAACTGTGGGGTCAAAATATGCAGTACACCCCTAGATAAATTCCTTAAGGGGTCTAGTTTTCAAAATGGGGTCATTTGTGGGGGTTTTCTATGGTTTTGGGCGCTCAAGAACTCTACATGTGTGCTATGGGGCCTAAAAGGACTTCAAGCAAAATTTCTGTTTTGAAAGACACTGACTACTCCTTTCATTTTGGGCCCCGTTGTGGACTCAGATATAACAATAGGGCCACAATGGGTATATTTCTGGACACGGGAGAAATAGGGGTATCCATTTTGGGGTGTAAATCCTGATTTTCATGTAAACTATAGGAAAAAAATATGTCTTTAAAATGACAGATTTGCAAAAATATGAAATTTTACTTTTTCTCCTCTAAATTGAATTAATTCCTGAAAAAAAACTGTTGGGTCAAAATACTCATGACACCCCTCAGTGAATACATTAAGGGGTGTAGTTTTTAAAATGAGGTCATTTGGGGGGGTATCTATTATTCTGACACTCATGAGCCTTTCCAATCTCGGCTTGGTATAGGAAAACAAAGTGTTCCTCAAAATGCTAAAAAGTAATGTTAAATTTGTACGTCTCCTAAATAGTTAAAAAAAAACGAAAGTTTTTCCAATGTGCGCCCAAAATAAAGTAAACGGGTGGAAATATAAATCTTAGCAAAAATTTCTATATTATGTTTGCACATATTTAAGATATTGCAGTTGGAAATGTGAAAAAATGACGATTTTTTCAAAATTTTCCCAATTTTGGCGCTTTTAATAAATAAACACAATTTCTATCGGTCTATTTTTTCCGCCTAAATGAAGCACAACATGTGGCGAAAAAACAATGTCAGAATCGCTTGGATATGCAAAACCTTTCTGGTGTTTTTCCATGTTAAAGTGACACATGTCAGATTTGCAAAATTTGGCCTGGTCATTAAGGCGCAAACAGGCTTGGTCACTAAGGGGTTAAAGGGGTTGTCCCGCGAAACAAAGTGGGGGTAAGCACTTCTGTATGGCCATATTAATGCACTTTGTAATGTACATTGTGCATTAATTATGAGCCATACAGAAGTTATTCACTTACCTGTTCCGTTGCTAGCGTCCTCGTCTCCATGGTGCCGTCTAATTTTCAGCGTCTAATTGCCCGATTAGACGCGCTTGCGCAGTCCGGTCTTCTCCTTTGCTGAATGGGGCCGCTCGTGCCGGAGAGCGGCTCCTCGTAGCTCCGCCCCGTCACGTGTGCCGATTCCAGCCAATCAGGAGGCTGGAATCGGCAATGGACCGCACAGAAGCCCTGCGGTCCACCGAGGGTGAAGATCCCGGCGGCCATTTTCACAAGGTAAGTATGAAGACGCCGGAGCGCGGGGATTCGGGTAAGTACTATCTGTTTTTGTTTTTTTTTATCCCTGCATCGGGTTTGTCTCGCGCCGAACGGGGGGGGCTATTGAAAGAAAAAAAACCCGTTTCGGTGCGGGACAACCCCTTTAAGGGGCTCTAGTCTGCAACACTTTCTTTTGATGGCGCTGCATTAGAAGTCTGGTGTAGGTGCTTCGCTGTCAGAGCAAGTGCCCGTCTGTCGTCCCAACACCGGGAACTGAGCACTTAGAGCACACTGCTTTTAAGCCTTTACATGCCATGGTTAGTGTGACCACAGCATGTAAAAGGCTAACAGAGGGAGAGGGGTCCCAATGGGTTGCTGTGGCACCCGGAGGTTTGGCCATGGCCTCCAGTGAATGTAATCCAAAAATGCCCATTACTTCTGCCAGAATACAGGTGCGACTGCATTGATAAATGTACTTAGTATTTTGCAAGCATGACTCTTGCTGTTCATAAATGCATAACATCATGGCTTACATCCTGTTTACTTCCCACACGACTGCTTTTAATTTAACGACTGTTTTTCCCACTTCTATTTTTAAGGTATTTTTACTGGCAGTTGTATACAGTAGTCACCTGCAACTACAAGGTAATTCGTCAAACGACCGACATCGACCTCGTTGCCTACCATTGCCAATCTGCAAGCAGTTGTTTACAGACAAGCAGCGGTCTTGGTGGGATGCAGTCTATGGCCTTACTCATAAGATGGCTCAGTGAGTTGTAATAGTAAATTTACTTAAATGTTCGCTCTATTGTAATAGTCATTTTAACAAACATTGCTGTTAACTTATTTTTAGGCCTGGTACTTCAGCAAAACTTCGTCTTGTGATACAGCATGAACTTAACACTCTGCGAGCCTTGGAAAAACATGGTCTGCAACCTGCTCTTCTCATACATTGGGCAAGAAGTCTTTGCAGTACAGTAAGTGTGCAAATCTTAGAGGAAAATATCCCTGACATTGGGCAGTTCTCAACCTGCGAAGTTGACACACTGGTTTCTGGGATAGCTATGTAATTTTCTGGAGGCTGACAATAGATGTTATAAAATCGTCACCAGTTCTTCCGGGTTTCCCTGAAGATATTTTTTGCCCCAAAAGAGCACAGGGTATTATTTTTGGGTGATGTCTTATACTTGCCTAGCAAGTGCTGTCCAGGTTCCTTCCGCTGGTCTCCGGGATTCCTGCAGGCTTCCGTGAAGTTGTCGGCGCTGAAAAAACCCATTTCTTGCTGGTAATGTGGTTAATCCCCCACACCTCCAGCAAGAGATTGCCTCTCAAGCACCATTACCAACAAGGGACGTTCTCTTGGCGCTGACAACTGCACAGAAGCATGCTGGAGGGACCCAGGCGGCAGATGCTAGGTGACTATTTTTGTTTTGTTTTGTTTTTTTTTGTAGTGTAGCTAAGGTTTGTTTTATAAAATATTCCAAAAATTGGGGTAGGGCTTGCTTTTGGGGGGAAACGCGGTACCAGTTAAGTTAGCACTCGACTATAATCCATTGGTTCAGTCCAATCCTTTGTATTCCTCTAGATAAGTGACACGAGGTGTCTGTCAGCCATGTATCCTCCCACATTATATAGGAGTAGCATGCCCTTTCGTAGAGCTGAACAGACACGTTCATGGAGCAAGTGTCAGCCTAAAGACTAGTATTTCATATCTGCGTCCAGAGTATGGTTTTAACAGGCACCATAGACGTTTGATATAGAATAGCCCCTCTTATTTCCTACTTTCTTATGTGACCAGTTTTATTTTTTGACTTGTGGATGGTTGTCAATGATCCTATTGTATGCACAAGAAACTATTAACCACTTAGGTGCTACACAATGCTGTTTTACTTTGTGTCCTCCCCTACCCTCCAATTTGTGTCTCTGCAGGGTAATAATTTGAATTCGTTTTATGACCAAAGGGACTACATGTTCCGCTGCATTCACTATTGGAAGAAGGCGTTGCCTCTGCTGGACCTGATTAAGCAGAAGAAGAGCATTCCTGAGCCGGTTGATCCTCTGTTCAAACATTTCCACAGTAAAGATATTAAGGTGTCGGATTTGTATTTTATTCTGGACTTGCATCTGTTATATTTTTGTGTAACGTTGTTTCTTTTTGAGTAAACCTATAGTCTTCTTAGATCTTCTATAAAAATGTTAACTGGTTTCTGCTGGGAAAATAGGTGGCCTTACGTAGTAATCCCTGGCAATATCAGCTGAACACCACTGGTCCAGCTTTTCTAAGTTTAGTGCCAATCACGAGGCCAGCTTTACCAAAAGTTGGGGTGTGAGAAGACGGGCGGAGGTCTGACAGCTGGAAATGGGATCATTCTTCAATATCTGAATTCTAATTCCTCTTATTTTTACAGCTGTCTGAGGTTAGAGATATAGAAGATGAAGCTGGCATTGCATTTGCAAAAATTGATCTTATTGAAGGAAAAGTTGATGATGCCATACTAGCCCTGGAAGCCATTAAGAGTGTTGATTCCTACTGGAATCTTGCTTTGGTATGTATGTGCAAATCCAGTTTTTTTTTCATTGTTCAAGAACTTGTCTTTGTCGTCCAAGGCAGAGAATCAATTCTCAAGCGAAGCTTCATTTGACGGGTTTGGTGGTGTTTATAAGAACATACATTTAGAATTTGGCAGCAACACATCTCATAAAAGTTAGGACAGTTAACAGGCTAGAAAAGTTAGTGATAATAATGAAAAACTGTTAGAGGGTCAATTTTCCAAGTCACATGACTGCATATAAAGAGCAAAGATATTTCACCTTCCAGAACTCCTCGCAAAGATAGCATTTGTTTGCCAAAGGTTTCAGCAGCCTTAACTCTGGTGACCAGCTGACCATATCAGCCTTTTGCTTGAAATGGTCACTGACTGACTTTTTAAATTTCTTGTGCTGATGTAGTAGCCAATGTAATGACTAGCAAACTGTAAATCCCTTTGCAGAAGACTTCATCACAAAAGCATTTTAAGTGCTGGCCACTAGGGGTCTCCCTTGCTGTCCACTGTCAAAGTAATGCCCGTTTCTACTAGCCTAGAAAGTTAGATATACAGCTTGCATTGGGAAAAATGGCGATTAAGGCCCAATGTCCATAGGCGGATCTGACTTGCAATATCCGCAAATCAAGCCGCCCATAGAAAGAATGGGTGTCCGCGCATGAATTAAAGCATGTGGATTGGTTTTACAGACCTTTTGGTCCAGAAAACAAATCGCAGCATGCTCTATTTCGGTGCAGTTCCCGCACAGACTGCTTCCATTGAGGTTAATGGAAGCTGTCTGATCCGCGGCCTGTCCACAATTAAATTGCAGAAGGCTCCGGGGTCTGCGTGGAAGGTTTAAAAAAAAAAAAAAAAAAATTCCACTGCGCATGTGCAGTGGCGCACTGGCCAGTGCTACCGCCCACATCGGCAGTGAAGCAAATGGACCAGGACAGGCATGCAGAAGTTCTGGATGGGTAAGCGGTGACCTCTGCAGCAGGCTCCCGCATGCGGAATCCAATCCGCCCATGGACATGAGGCCTAAATGCATAATAAAAGTCCTGCTAATTTATAATGCTATTTAGCATGTACTTGCATGGCAGCTTATCTTGAAAAGTCCTTAAAGTGCACGTATGCTTTTAAAGAGCTTGTCTAGTTGGGACAAGTGCTTTACTAATAGCTCGACAGTTGCAGCATTACTTTTAACAAACCTGTTATCTAAGCTTAGCTTAAAGTGTACATGTCGTCATTTCTGTAGACTTTTAGAGTAAGCTGCCTTGTGTTACAGTACATGAGTAGTGTTGTATCTGGCCATTATAGGCCTCGTATGTGGAATTGGGCACCAGGTTTCCACTTTGTAGGATCTAGTTTTCCCTGCGCTCATGGGTGTAGACTAGCTGTCTCCCATAAACGGCACACACAGAGGAGAGCCTGCTCCCTTTAGTATATGCTCAGAAGTGGCAACATGCAGTACCGAGCGGCATGGCTGCTTGGTTTGTTAGGTTTAATTAAAAAAAACAAAAAAACTACGACTTAAAGCAGGAAAAATAATGGCTGCTTAGTTTAATAGAGGATCTTGTGTTGCATTTGTCTCATTTTAAAGGAATTTAGTTTAGATAACCTATTTTACCTGTTAAAGGGGTTGTCCCGCGGCAGCAAGTGGGTCTATACACTTCTGTATGGCCATATTAATGCACTTTGTAATGTACATTGTGCATTAATTATGAGCCATACAGAAGTTATCAGAAGTTATTCACTTACCTGTTCCGTTGCTGGCGTCCCCGTCTCCATGGTGCCGTCTAATTTTCAGCGTCTAATCGCCAGATTAGACGCGCTTGGGCAGTCCGGTCGTCTTTTCTCAATGGGGCCGCTCGTGCCTGAGAGCGGCTCCGTGTAGCTCCGCCCCGTCACGTGCCGATTCCAGCCAATCAGGAGGCTGGAATCAGCAATGGACCGCACAGAAGCCCTGCGGTCCACCGAGGGAGAAGATCCCGGCGGCCATCTTCAGCAGGTAAGTAAGAAGTCACCGGAGCGCGGGGATTCAGGTAAGCACTATCCTGTTTTTTGTGTAAACCCCTGCATCGGGCTTGTCTCGCGCCGAACGAGGGGGCTGTTGAAAAAAAAAAAACCCCGTTTCGGCGCGGGACAACCCCTTTAACAGGGAAAGGTTAGTTAATGGTGATGGATCATTGTGTTCAGGATCCTCACTTAAAGAATTGAGGTAAAGTATATTAGAGAGTTGTAGGATGTTTTTCATGTAGTCATTTTGGTGTTTTTGCTACTATTACAGGTCTTCCAGCGAAAAGGAGAGGATTTGGAGAATGAGATTCCACCCTCAGAGGAGCAAGAGGAATACTTGAACTGCATGCAGCGATGTAAAATATACCTGGTCAAGATTCTTGATGAGGTTTCCTCAGATCCAACATTGACTGGAAAGGTAATATCTTTAGCTGCTATCTCTTTAACTTCTAACCAAAGATCCTGGCAAACCATAAAGAGAGCTTGGTCCATCAGTTCCTGTTTAAAAAGGACTAAATTCGCTGCCAAAGTTGCTGTGATGAATTACAGTTAATGGGACATTTTAGCATATTTATTTTAAAAACAGGTAGTCTCACTTGTTATTAACTTGTATGAATAGATAAGGGAATAATGTTTTTAGAGTAGATCTGTAGTTTTATTCAAATATATAAGAAATCAACACACATTTTTTTTGTTTCAGCTCCCGGTACCTGTAGAATCTGTGGAAGAGATGCTGGATGAAGTGAAGAAGAATCTTGGGGAAGTTCACAGCCCAGACTTCAGAGACACACAGTCCTTCATGTCTGCCTCAGCGATAAAGCACTCTACTCCATCACCTTCGAAGTTTTCAGTGTCTCCTAGCAAAGCACAAAAAGTATTGATTTTAGTACGACCGGAGATTATAAAGTCGGTTATTACCAAATTTTGGTTTAGTCTTCATTTAGGTAGTTTTTATAAAGGCCCTCTTATACAGTACAGTTTTAGAAATTGTTATTGAGTTTGCGCAATAATTGTTAAATGTAAACACATGCAGCAAACAATCAGCAATACACTGGATTATATTTTATTTGTTTTCTTGTGGACCTAAAAATCATTGGTATAAACAGGCGGGTTAAGTATTTGAATAAAAAGCAGTGGCAAACGAGTTTGCTAGTGGTCTAGTTATATTCCAGAGAGAAATTGAAGCTACCCAAATTATTCAGTGTAAATGCATGCCAAGCAAACCTATACAATCACTAGTCTACCGCTGGTTGCATGTTCCTTCCAATTTATCTTGTAGTGTAAAAGGACTTTAACAAGTGATCACTGTACTGCTTTGGTTATGTATTATTGCTTGCTTTACAGGCTCTATCAAAGACCCCACCGCCCTGGGCTGAAGATCAGAAATCGCTTATTGAAAAACTTGTTCAACAGGTTGAAGCTTTGAAGGTACTTGCATGTGCAAATGTGGCAGTTTATGGAAAGGTCTTTAGACAGTTTTATTTTTCGCCCCTATAAATGTTCTGCAGTGGCAACACAACCTTGAACAGTGTAGCTCAGTGGGGCAGATTGATTGGCATTTCACCAGAAACTTGCATGCTTGGCATCACATTTGTGTGTTGGACAATATAAAACTTCTTTCTTTTTTTTAAATTTAAATTCAGAAATGGAAAAAGTGTGGCATTGTGGAAAGGAGTGCTGCCTAAATGCATGGTCGCACTAAGCGCTGCGGAATAAGTTGGCGCTATACAAATAAAGATTATTATTATTATTATTATTACTACAAAACAAATTGGCCTAAATTGTGGCATAAAATGGTGTAAAACTAAAGCAATTAGTAGGGGATATAACATTAGACTAGACAGTCTAAAGATGCACCAGATTTATCATTCAGCAATGATCCATTGTGTGTATTTTAAGACTGTTTGCACTGCCTAACTTTTAAACAGTATTAGTAAATCTGCCAAGTCCAACTTAACTTTGTTCACTAAAGCTGGCCATACACATTACTATTTTTTTATACACTATTACTAATTTTTTTCATACAACTGATCCAACCTTTTGTTAGTTTGAACCCTTACAGATCAATGGTGGATGTCCAAGCCAAAGTATAAGCCATCAGTGTTAGTCACCGGAAGCCCTTAAAAAAAGCTAAATGCAGGGGGAAGTATCCCATTTAACCCCTTGAGTGGCGGGTTTCTTACCACCCTGTCAGACCCACCAGGGCAGGTTTTTAAAATGGGCCAATCATTTAATTTCAACTAATTTTCCAGTCTCGTTCCAAGAGCCATGACGTTTTCATTTTTCCATTGACACGGCCATGTGAGGGCTTGTTTTTTGCGAGACAAGTTGTACTTTTTGATGGCATCATTTTGGGGTATATATAATGTATCGCATAACTTTTGTGAAAAAAATTGTGTGTGTGTGTAATTGTCATTTGTCGCTGCATCCATAAAAGTCCGATCTATCAAAGTAGTGCATTATTTACCCCACACGGTGAACGTAGTCCGGAAAAAATAAAGAAAACCAGAAATGCACTTTTCAGTCACCCTGTTTCCCAGAAAAAAAACAATGAAAAGCGATCAAAAAGTCGTATGTATTCCGAATTGGTACTAACGTAAACTACAGGACATTCCGCAAAAAATGAGCCATTGCTCAACAACATTTAAAAAGAAGGTATTGCGCGCCGAAGATGCAGCAGAAAATAATTTTTTTCAATTACATGTGTTTGAAAAAAATAAATAAATAAATAAAAATACAAGTACTACTGAAAAAAAACTACAAGTTTGGTATCCTAGTAATCGTACTGACCCATAGAAAGAAGTTATGTCATTTCTGTTGCAGTTTATGCGCCGTAGAATCAAAACGCACTGAAAGATGGTGGAATGTCTTTTTGTGGGTTGTTTTTTTTCTTCATTTTGCTCCACTTAGAATTTTAAGTTTTTCAATACATTATATGGTACTTTAAATGGCACCATTAAAAAATGCAACTCGCCTTCCTACAATGTCGATAAATAAAGGAATTACGATAGCGGGGTATTAGATAGGCTATGACGCTCAGAGTCTGAGCGTCATAGCCAGCTGCCAGACCCGGAAGCTATATTCAAGCCTCTGAGTGCCACAGAGACCCATTAGGACCGCCAGATCACATTGTGGGGATCTGATGGTGACAGCCCTTTACATAGTGCTGTTGCATTGACTGTGGCATATAAAGGGTTAACACAGCAGAGATAGGAGGCTTTCTCCGTTCCCTGCTGTAAGGGCTGATGCCCTGCTATCCTCTGACAGCGGAGCACCAGCTCTCCCTGCCACAGGGACCATTGGCCGGCTTCTGACAAGCCCATGGTCTCCGTGGCAACCTGTAAACAAAACCGTGCAGGAGTTTTAAAAAAAGGCGGGAAGTTGCTGGCAGATCGGTAATATCTTCCTACTTACTAGTTGCCTTGACAATTGTTCTGCCCAGCCTCAAATTTTCTCTCCACGCCCCACCTAATTTCACATTGGGGGGTTCCTATAAAAACTAGAACTTGTCCTGCAAAGCAAAGATGTCATACAGTTACATTAATGGAAAAAAATAAGTTATGACCATTGGAACACAAGTAGTACGATTTACTGGCCCTTAAGGTTTAAAATTAGTTACGTCACTAAGGGGTTAAAAATGCCCTTAAGGCAACTAAGTTCTGCGTCATATTTTTACATGAAACCTTCAAAATCTGCAGTAAAGTGACATTTTCAGGAAGGTTTTTCCAATTTTAGCATGACTGTTAAGGGGTTAGCCTATTAAGTTTAAATATTTGGTTAACAATACTGTCTCAAGCTAAAAAATAAAACTTTGTTTTTTACCTTTTTACAGAAAGAAGTTCATGAGCTAAGAATGAATAATTCAAACACCAATGTGTCATCCCAGCGTTGGGCAGCTGAAGGCTTTGGTGCTGAAACGGCAACTGATGGGTTCCATTTAGCACAGAGTTATTATGACCCACTAACAGGTGTGCTTTACTACTTGTATATTTCCTCCTGTAACCTCCTCAAATGCAAGTCTCCATGGTTTAAATATGTTATGTTCATTTTACCTAAGTACGTTGATGTACTTTGCATAAGATTAATGAGCTTAAGGCTCAAGCTCTGCAAATTTATGGCACTTAGTCCATGGTACAGTGTGGGATTAAGGCCTCATGTCCACGGCACGAGCAGATTGCAAGTGCAGAATCCACCCGTGCCCGCAGCCATGAACCTTTTCCTACTTATCCGGATGCAGTGCGGGTCTTCTCTGTCCTGGCCAGATCGAGCTTGCTGGCTGCTGCGGCATGCACAGTGCATTTGGTTTTTTTTTTTTGGGGGGGGGGGGGGGTTTAAATCTCCTGCTTTCTCGTGGAGCCGTGGCACGTCTGCAGTGTCAGCTGTGGCTGTGCCGCAAATTGGACTGCTTCTATGGAAGCCATCCCTGCGGGAATCTACAGAAAATAAAGCATGCTGTGATTTTTACCGCGGATGCCCAGTGATTGTCTATGGGCTGATTGAACTGCGGATCGCATGTGCGGGTGACACGTGCGGATTCCACAAATTCAATTATGCCAGCTCGGCTGTTAGTCACAACGATAGATCCGGGGGAGAAAGCGGAGGTATTAACCTCTTCTGACTTCTCTCTTACAGACTATATAGTCCTCGATGAGTGCTATGTAGTGAATAATGAAAGCGGAAGTGTCACTTTTGCAATTTGACCCGGTGATCACTTGACCGGGTCCTCCTAGCACATCAGAACTGCAGGGTCCTAGTAAGGCCAGATCAGATTTGTTAGTGACTACTGTTACTACAGGGGAATGTTTTTCCTATAACTGGGGCCTCTATGGATAGCCCAGCTACTGTGGAAAAGTTTTTATTTAATTTCACAATGTGAGTGACCTCAGAGGTTTTATGACATGATGGGGAACATAGATGTTAGAGAAGAAAAACGACAAAAAATTAGAATACAAGAAACGTTAAAAAAAAGACTCAACATCAACCTAACCCATTGCCATATGCACCCTGTAATCGAAGACTATATGAATTATATATCAAAATGTGGAACCCATTCTTGTACCTTATTTTAGCTTAAACATATTTGAATTTTTATTTAGTTTATTTTTACAAACTTAGGTTTAGTAGCTAAAGAAAAATAATTAAGGCCATAAACCACCACATGACTAAAACCCCAAAAAGTGTCTAGTCCTCTTGGACCAAAACACCCTGGTCCTTAAGGGGTTAAAGAACAACTTTTAGTAAATCTCATCTTGTTGCCTTAGAATGAACCAGAGCTCACTGATAGTAATGCTCATTTTATTATTTATGAAAAAACCTTTTTCTTTTGCACACAGTTGGCATGATTGATTTTAAAGGGCACCAGTCACAAGGTTCATGCAGCCCGAACTACTTGTGCTTGGCACTCAATGTACTAAGGTGGAAGTGTTTCTTCCACTATGCGACTCAGCGATCACGTGACCCCAGGGTGCCACCCTGTTACAGCAGAGATGCAGGGACCTATCAGACCCTGATCAGCTCTGCCAGCTGCCTGTCCACGGCTGAGGCGGAATATTGCTAGCCAGCCAGAACAGTTGCTGTATGCGCCATGTCATCTGAAACATACATAACATATATCAAAATGAGAAACCGATTCCCGTACGTTACTCTTTTTATTAGTATAGTTACGCTAAATTCACTCTCTTTAAGCTTTTAGTTTTATTGGGGGTTAAAAACAGAAGATGTCAGTGAAAATATTTTTAAAAATTGCCCTATATGTCACGGGTAAAAAAGCAGTGAAAATAATTTTGGTAGCTGAAGGAAAAAGAATTAAGACAGTAAAACCACCACATGGGTAAAATCCCTGAAGAAAAAAAACAGCCTGGTCCTCAAAGGGGTAAAAGTATGTTCTGAAACGCAGCATTTCAGCATAAAACGTACGTGGTGCAATGTACATGCCTGTCCTAGGTTCATGCTGCCCATATTTTATACTGCCTAAACCTGGTGACTGGTTCCCTTTTAAGTGTCCACATGTTGCGTTCAACTGACCTGTCGTAAAAAGGACAGTATTTTTTTCATGATCTACTTGGAGTAACCACTTTATACATGTCATAAAACATGTCAAAAGTATTTATTAGTGTGGGTCCCGCTGCCGAGGCCCTCGCTGATCGCTAGAACAAGGGGTGCTTCAGTGCTCACTGGAGCGCTGCAGCCCCTTGGTTGTCCGCTGCTTTTCGTCTCCTTCCCACAGCTGAAAAAGGCCTGCATAGAGGTCTATAGAAAGGAGCTGAATAGCAGCCCCCTTGTTCTAGAGATCAGCGTGGGTCTCTGCAGCAGGGCCTTCACTGATCAATACTTGTAACATGTTCCTATAACATGTCCAAATTAACCTTTTAAAGAGTATCTACACTTTCAACTTGTAGATTCACTTGTGGCAAATGTGTTGCAGAAACAACCTCATTCAAATGTGGGGTACTGATTTTCAATTTCAGAAGTTTTTGCAACTAACCTGCTGCTCACGAAGTTTAGCATGAAAGATTTATCGCAAGAAAATATAGATTAATTTTATTTTTCTTTCTACTATTTTTCAGTTTCTACAACTGCACATCCTGGTTACTATGCTCAGTCTCCAGCATATAATCCTCAGCAACTTCTCAGACCAGTGGCGAATGTTACTCCAACCAAGGTATTATGAAACCTGTTTTAATGATCAATAAAGGAAATCCCTCATGCATTATGTGCCAGAGTCTGTTTTCCTTAGCTGCTAACCTTAAAGGGGGTTTTATCATAACCATAAAGACTTTCCCTGCAGCTGGGTCTGTTATAAAATCGGACTCCACAAGAGGAGCTCAGCGGCTTACACTGCCCTAGTGCCAAATTCTGGATAGACAGCCAGGAAGAAGCACGTCATCGCTATGGACTGGGACCGCAGCATCAGTCTGTGCTCCTGGCATCAGCATTTATATCCTGAGGGCCATAATGCCGGGGGTTCTCTAACTTTACAATTCCTTTTTTAATCCTGGTTCTTCCAAATTTGTACTTTCAGATTCAAATGCAAAAGATGAGCAGTGATCACATGCTTCCACCCATTCGTCTACCAGGAAGCTGACTGAGGCAATGTGAGCCGCTTGGCTCCACTTGCAAGTTATCTCCCAATCCACAGACTGGGGGATAACTTGCTGGCTGGGAGGAGAAGGGTCTTACTGCCGGGTCCTTCACCAATCTGCAGAACAAGACTCCCGGGTCTCACTCTGCCTGTCAATGCATTGGCTCTTTTTTTCCCTGTAGTGACGTCTGAGTGAATGGACTGCTGGTGCTTCATTTCAATGGGGCTGACAGGAATACCCAAACGATTGCTGCTCGGGTGTCTCTGCGGTCCCATTGAAAGTGAATGTAGAGCTAGTGTACTTGCACAACCAGCACGTTATTGTTTTCTCTTCACTGTGGGGGTAACAGCAGCCAGACCCCAACCAATCAGCAAAATAACTTGCAATCTTGGAGAAACCCCTTTAACTTGGTTCTTTCCAGATTGGCATAGCGGTTTGATAAAGATTGTCCACTAGTCGAATATTCTGCTTGAGCTTTGCCATGTATTTGTAGGCAAAGAGGATCTGTCAGCTCTCCTGGCATGTATGTATTTGTAAATAACTTTATTGCCTATAAAACCACAGTTCTTAGAAATCTGTGTACTGAATAAGTTGAGTGTCTGTCACCAGTTGGGGAGGTCCTTACAGTCTGGCAGTGCCCAGTCTGTGCTGACAATATCAGACTGTGTAGGAACACACCCTATTGACAAGGGTAATGACAATGCTCAGTTGTCACTTAGTTATTCCTACGGGAAATGTTTGAAAAAACAAAGGTAATGCGAGATGCAAAGTTATAATAAAAAGCTGCTCCAGAATTGTACTTTTCGAGTAAGGTATTTACCGGTATTTACTTAAATAGGCATGTTACGATTGGTAACAATTCCTTTTTAATGCAGAATAGGTTTGTTTATGGTCGATAAGCCAAGCACCATAGGCCTTCTGCAGATGGCCGGGTCGGATCCCGCTGCGAGAATTCTCGCAGCGGGATGCAAGCTGTGCCCCTGCAGTGAACTGGTGCTCGCCTCCTCCCGGAGTCTCACTCTGCGCCGGCTGTCGCACAGCCACACATGCACAGACCAAAACCGGGCGCCAGAAGTGACATTTCTGTGCTGGCCCTCTGTGGCTCGCAGAGAAATGGGACATGCCGTGATTTGTTTACAGCGCGAGTTTCACGCAAATTGTGGCTGTCTGCATAGGATTGCATTATCTAATGCAATCCTGTGGCAGTGTGCATGGGCAGAAATTCTGCAGTAAATCCGCCGGGGGATTTCCGCCTGTATACGTTTGGCCTAAAGGCTGGTTTACACGAGCCGATCGCTCAAACGACCGTTTGAGTGACAGCTTTGAGCGATCATTTTGCATAAAAATGAATTAGTATTCAAGTAGCTACTCAGCTACTTAAAAACCAATTAGGCATGCAAATGAAGCCTTCCCTGAACACAGCTAATAGCCTGAGGCTATTCTCCATGGGGAAACAATGCTATCAGCACTCCCCGTGAAGAACTACTGATAAAAGTGAGAGCTTTTTATGTTGGACTGAATTTAACGATCAGCAAGCATTGCCCGAAAAGCGGACGATGGGTGCACATTTGCACACACTAATTATCGCTAAAACTATCGCTGATTAGCTTTTTTTGTTTGTTTTTTTTTAAACGATCATCGGCTGGTGTAAATGGGCCTTTACTGTGCCTTTCGATCTGTTCGTAACATAAAGGTTGACTATTATATAATTAGTTTTTCGTCTATGCCATCACTTATTTATTTATTTTTTCTTTTACAGACATCTGTGTATCCAGTCAGTAGAATGACAACTCAGCAGCACATGTACGCCATGCATACTCCACCAGTACAGAGTACAACGATGGTTGGACCTGCATTACGTTTCGAATCTCCAGCAACTAATATTTTGTCTCCTCAAACCGACGACTATTATAACTACAGTTTGCCTCCAAGCACTGCAAATCCAGCGCTGCCGGAGCCAGGCTATTTCACAAAAACTACCTTTGGAACCCAGCCAGCCAAATCCGAGGGAGCAAAGATCGAGTTTGTAAAGAATAGCTTTGTTCAGCCGATTCAGAATGAAGGCTCAAAACCACCTCAGTTTACTGGACCAATGCAATCTACTCCATCTACCTTCAAGTTTAATTCAAACTTTAAGTCCAATGATGGAGACTTCACATTTTCCTCTAATCAAGCTGGAACACCACCAACGGCTGGGAATGAATGTCTCTTAAGACTTCTAACATCTGATAAGACTATTCCTGACCAGGGAAAGCCATCAGCTACTTTTGAAAGTGTTGCAGACTCAAGAAATATGTTCCGATTTGGTGAGAAAAGCTTTAATAGCTTCGGTGATGGCACAATTCAGGCTCAAGATAAAAGCGGCGCCGTGTTTGGGCATGGGGATAATGTATTTTACTACCAAAACTCTACAAAGAAAGGCTTTGTGCCTCCAGCTTTTGATATGTCCTCAAAAGAAGAGCACAACCAAAGCCATGACTCTGAAACGGCTAGTGAATATGTGGTTGAAGAGGATGGACCTCACTTTGAACCTGTAGTGCCATTACCAGAGAAGATAGAAGTAAAAACCGGAGAAGAGGAGGAGGAAGAAATGTTCTGCAACAGGGCAAAACTTTTCCGCTTTGACACAGACTCGAAAGAATGGAAGGAAAGGGGGTTAGGAAATGTGAAAATTTTAAGACATAGGATATCTGGGAAGATACGTCTGCTGATGAGAAGAGAGCAAATTCTAAAGATTTGTGCAAACCATTATATAAATCCTGATATGAAATTAAAACCACTTGCTGCATCTGATAAATCTTATGTATGGCATGCCTATGACTATGCTGATGAGATGCCGAAGTCGGAGCAGCTTGCAATTCGTTTTAAGACGGCCGAAGAGGCTTCGCGGTTTAAAGTAAAGTTTGAGGAAGCACAGAAATTGCTGCAGATTTTAGAAGACAGTGCTGATAACCAAACTCAACCGGGTAAAGATCCATTCAAAGCCGATGTAAAGGCGAAGCCTGTTTCCCTTGACTTGCAATTTGGTTTTAAACCAGGAGAATGGCAGTGTGATACCTGCCTTGTAAAGAATAAAGATACCTCAGTTACATGTGTTTCTTGTCAAACCCCCAATCCAAACCGTAAAAGCTCAAGAGAGACCTCTGGTACTAAAGACCCTAAACCTTTGAACACTGGAGCCAGTTCTGCAGTCATGTCGGCGTCTGCCTTCTCTTTTAGTAAGGACACTTTAAATAGCAAGTCCACTTCAAGTGAGCCACTCGCAAAGGGCAGAGAACAGTGGATATGTAGTAAGTGCTCGACCAAGAATGACATGGCTAATAAACAATGCATTAACTGTCACCCTTTAAATCAGAGCGATGGAAAAACATGCTTGTCATTCACACCAAAATCTGTTGCCGATTTTAAAAATGTCACGGGCACACAAGCTAGTTCATTCGGCTCAGCCTTTTTGAAAAAACCTGGACAATGGCATTGTGGTCAGTGTTTGGTACTGAATGAACCTTCTGCAGTAAAATGTGTTGCATGCCAGGCTGCAAATCCATCCAGCAGTCTTCCAACAACGGCGCAGTCCGCTTCATCTTTCAAATTTGTCACCACTGAAACGGGTCCGTTAAAAGACTTTGGGTCTCTCTTTGCAAAGAAGGAGGGACAATGGGATTGTAGTGTATGTATGGTGCGCAATGAAGCAAATTCTCCAAAGTGTGTATCTTGTCAAACCCCAAACACAACAACTTCTGACAATGTGACGGGGGTTCCAATTCAGCCATCTAACTTCAGTTTTAGCAAGGTTCAGAATGGTAGCCTGGAAGCAATGTTTCAGAAAAAGGAGGGACAGTGGGACTGTTCTGTGTGTCTTGTTAGGAATGATGGTTCAGCTATAGAGTGTGTTGCCTGCAAAGCTCGCAATCCAAATGCAAAAAGTGTCTCGCCAACATCCGAGACCAAATCTGCCTTTTCGTTTGGTCTGAAAGGAAGTTCTGAACCGTTTGGTCCACCTCCAACTGGGTTTACATGTAATTTCTCAGGAAAAGAAATAAAGTTTGGCACAAGTGATGATAAACAATCCTTTAGTTTCAAACCAAGTACCAATGAAGAAACAAAATCTGGAGGGTTTAGCTTTACGATGCCTTTTAATCCTGGATCTCTGAAGTTTGGACTTCCAGATTCAAATACAAAAGATGAACAGGGTAAGGAAGCGTCTACTGAAGCAAGAGTTTCTTCTGGAGACAGCCAAGGGGTTCCTATATCTGATACTGGATTAAAACCTGAAGAAGGCAAACAAAAAGGTGGTGAGATAGTATTTGGTCAGACTGCAAGTACCTTTTCTTTTGCTGATCTTTCAAAAAATTCTGAAGGCTTTGCATTTGGCCAAACGGACCCAAACTTTAAGGGGTTTTCTCGTGCAGGAGAAAAATTGTTTGCTTCCATAAATGAGAGAGGAGAACAAGTAAATGCTCCTGAGCAAGAAGTTTTAGATGAGCTGTACAAAACAGAAGATCGTGATGATATCCATTTTGAACCCATCGTGCAGCTTCCCGAAAAAGTGGAGCTTGTTACTGGGGAAGAAGACGAAACTGTGCTTTATTCGCAGCGAGTGAAGTTATTTCGCTTTGATGCAGAAATTGGCCAATGGAAAGAGCGTGGTGTTGGAACAATGAAAATTCTTAAGAACGAGGTTAACGGGAAGCTAAGGATGCTTATGCGACGGGAACAAGTGCTGAAAGTGTGTGCAAACCACCTCATCACAACCACCATGAACCTAAAACCCTTGTCTGGCTCAGACCGTGCCTGGATGTGGATGGCTAGTGACTTCTCTGATGGGGATGCAAAATTGGAACAACTGGCTGCAAAGTTTAAAACCCCAGAGCAAGCCGAAGACTTCAAACACAAATTTGAAGAGTGCCAGCGCCTGCTGTTAGACATCCCTCTTCAGACCCCTCATAAACTTGTAGATACTGGAAGGACTGCTCACTTGATAAAGAAGGCAGAAGAAATGAAAAGTGGACTTAAAGATTTGAAAACTTTTTTGACTGACCAAGTTAAACCTGGAGAGGAGGATACAAATCTGACTGATTCTGTAGATCTGACTAAGAAAATGCCTGAATGCACTGAGGCTACTTATGAGTGGGATACTTATGACATGAGGGGAGATGCCCTCGAGGGTAATCTGGATGACTCTGTATATGCATCACCTGTAGCAAGTAGCCCAGAGAAGGGGAATCTCTTCAGATTTGGTGAATCGACCAGCGGTTTTAACTTTAATTTTCAACCATCCCCAAGTCCTGGAAAGTCTCCAACCAAAATAAATCAGAGCAGAGTGTCTGTGGGTACTGATGAGGAGTCCGATGTAACACAGGAGGAGGAGCGTGATGGTCAGTACTTTGAGCCTGTGGTTCCATTACCTGACTTAGTTGAAGTCACCAGTGGTGAAGAAAATGAAGAGACTCTCTTTTGCCACAGAGCAAAGCTTTATAGGTTTGATAAGGGTACCAATCAGTGGAAAGAGAGGGGAATAGGAGACTTAAAGATTTTGCAGAACTTTGAAGATAAATCTGCTCGAGTAGTAATGAGAAGAGACCAAGTGTTAAAACTCTGTGCCAATCACCGTGTAACACCGGATATACATCTTGAACCCATGAAAGCTGGATCTCAGAGAGAGTGGGCATGGACAGCCAATGACTTTGCTGAAGGTGAAGGTAGAGTAGAGTGTTTTGCTGTACGCTTTAAGCTTCAGGAAGTTGCTGACCTATTCAAAGACGTTTTTGAGGAAGCCAAACTTTCCCAAAGTACAGGTTGTATGCTTGCTCCATTTTCATCTCGTGTCACAACTCCAAAAGCTTCACCATGTGGAAAGGCAGCTGTGGCCATATTGGAAGAAACGATGAGAGAGAGGACAGATCTTTCATCTGCTGTTACAACCACTGCTTCAGAAGCAGAAAGGAACATTTTGAGCTCAGCTGAAAAGACGCCTACAGCTGTTGTGTCCCCTCCTAAGTTTGTATTTGGATCTGATGCTGTGAAAAATATTTTTGGTACAGAGAAGAAGGGTTTTACATTTGGAAGCCCTTCTGGAGCTGGAACAATGTTTGGTTTCAGCTTTAACTCATCAAAGACTTCTGATAATGAAGAGCAAAAACAACTATCGAAACCTAGTTCAACACCCCCTAGTAGTCCCAAAGATTCTGCAGTAGCGCTCGAGAAGCCATCTCAACACACCTTGCAAAATCCCACAGTCTCCTCCTCTGCTACAGTGTCTGCCCATCCACAACAGCAAGTTCCAGCTAGAGGTGAGGCTTTTCTTGCATAAAAATTGTCAATTTTCTTTTTTTTCCTACACTATGACATCACTTTCATTTACTTCTTTATCAATTTTGTAACCTACCTGCTTCTTAAAATTCTACCTCAGGTCTCTTGTATTAGGCTCTTGGTCACATACTATTGTCGCCTGTGTACTGGCTTAACATCCTCTAACAACAAGTGAGTAATGTGGCCATGTAATAACCCAACCGGAACTGGAGGTGAAAGTTATTCAGGGGTCCAAAGTAAACCTCTTTCACCCTCACCAATGCAAAGAGTATAGGCCATTAATACTAGATCGAGAGGGGTTGACTTTGCATCACTGCCGAGCAGATGTCCACAGTGTTGCGTCTATTACTTGTTGACTACCAGGCACAGATCCCTACTTTTTAAGTAGCGGTTGTGCCTGGTATTACAATTCGAAATGGGGCTGAGCTGTAGTACTTCTAGTAGCGGCTACAAATTGTATGTTGCTGTGTGGAGTCGTGTAAACAATGGAACTACATTTGGAGTGGTGTGGTGTGAGTTGGACTTCTACCAGTCTAACATTGATGGCCTGTATGAAGGATAGACTATCGAGCTTAAAGAACTGGAACAGCCTTTTAAGTCTGAACACATGGCCACATCTATGACCCGTTTATTACAAAGCAATCAACTGCGGTCACTTGTTTTCCATACCCCAACTGTTTTGGATACACAACCCATGAGAATTTAGTATTGCACATTCTAAAGGGTTTTGGGTATCCTGGTAATTTATGTTTTGTGGGGCAAAAAAGTAAGACGTTAAAGGGTTTGTACACTTTTTAATGTAAAATGTTAGTATGCGTAATGCGATAATTTACTAATCTAGATTGTTGAATAATTGCAGCATGATCAGACTGTAGCTGCAAGGACAAATTAAAGGGGGTATTTCCATCTCGGCAACTTATCCGATCCCTGTGGCAAAGAAAGCATCAGAGGTGACCTCTTGTAATTTTTTGACAGCGGTTGCCGTACACGCCACCACTCCCTGAACTTCAGTGGGATGCGCCAGCAATGTGCGGCTGTTCCAGTGAAGTGAATACATAGCATAATGCTTAAAGTGCAGCTTAACCCTTTCCAATCCACTGTCTGACCTCCGAAGACCTTATGATTTAAGGCTGTACAGCTCCGATGTTGGAAGACGTCCATCGGGGTTCTTTTACTGTATATTGCCAGCCTCTCTGCTGTTGGAGCCTATCCAACGTGTCACCTCATGCAGTACCGGCTTTAGCCAGCATATAGCGCCGTTGTATAACGGCAGAAAAAGAGTAAGCCCCCTGGGAAAACCAGGATAGGAAATTGGATTGGAGAGGGTTAAGTTCTACTCGCAACAATTTTTAAGCAACTTTGCATCTGTGATTCTCAGCAAAGATTGCGTAAAAATCCAAATTTATAACTAAAATGCATACTCAAGTGGACCCCTTATGGAAATCAGATGTAATCTGCATAAACTGTAAGATGGAAGGAGTTCATACGTACTACACCTATGTTTTTAGCTCTTTCTGTGAAAGACAAGTGAGAACTGCAGGAATGGGCCAACCAATTTTTACATGCAAATTACACTGGGTTTATATAGCTATATAACTTCTACCACCCCGCCCCATGTAAACTAACTGTAAATCCCACAATCCTAATGTAATGTGAACAAAGGCATCTTTCAGAGTGGTGTAAAACTACATGGGCACAATCTTCAAATCTCCTGTGGCTTGTCAGCACCCTAACTTTGGTTCTGACTAACTATGGGAGATTTGAGCGTAATGTCTTTAATATGAGCAGAAAAAGACCCACAGTGGGCAATCCTCCACCCCCAACGCAAAAAAAGAAATACTTTGAGTATTTATAGAAATCCATTCTGTCAGAAATTAATATTGTGAAACAAGTGGTCAGCAGATATCATGATGGGATAGAGGCTGTGTAATCTTTATTGGGTTGTGTGAGTGGTGCGTGCGTTTTTGTGACTCATTTGATGTGGCGTTCTGGATGCTGCTAAACATCTGGGTGGTGGAGTCGGTCAAGACTAGGTTAAGAGGTGCGACAAATGATGGACAAATGCTCAACTTCTCACTCCTTCTCTGAAACAAAAGGCCTCTCCTATATGTCAAGCACATAGGCTCTCCGATGTGGGCGATAACATGATTAAAACTCCTTGTTACCTTTCTCTGTGGTAAGCCAGTTGTATGTGGATCAGGCAGCAGGATCTGATTTTTGTCTCCCACAGTCCCCCTTCCTCCTTCACTAAAATGAAGGTAAAACCTAACTGAAGGGGCACACACTTCAACTTGCTGTATCTCAGCCTAGATCTCGCCTAGACCAGAAAGCATGTGCTTGTGTTAAACAGTCTCAGCTCTACATGCGTTGGGATGGAAAGCTTGGAGGTTTATGCAGCTCCCACTTTAAGCTCTCAAATCTCAGGCTGCATTGCAGCTACAACCATGATCCTGGTTTTGTTTTAAAGTGAAGTGTCTTTGCTTTAAAACCAAACAAAAATCAAAGCTCTGTCCAACACATCCTGAAAGAGTGCTAATTGAAAAATAAAAGTTGCATTTCATACATCTTTGGCTACTAAAGTATCACTCAGAAGGGCAGATGAAATGCATTCTTGACAGTTAAGTGAGTTGAGGTTTTTTTTGTAGGCTGGGGCTCTATGGTCACTGATTTTAATGGGAGCTGTTAAATGTATATAGGACAGCATACCGCTTGTTGGTCATATATCTGTGATAACTGAATTGCTGTGGATTTGATAATTTGTGTGCAATGTCAGTTCACTTTTGGTTTTGAGTTGATACATTTAATTTTATTGCTGTTATGTTGGGTAATTTGTAACAAACTTTAGGTTTTTATTCCTCCAGCTAGAAGAAATGTGTTCCTTGTGACATTTCCACTCCCAAAACTTTTTTACCCAAAGAAACTACCTTCATCCTATCCTCCAGGCCCATTGAGCTGTCGCATTTTCCATTTCTGTTTTGTAGGATTTAATTTTACTCTTTTTAAGTCTAATCCTGCTGACTTTTGGACCTGCACAACTCCCTCCAAACCTGACGTGGAAGGTATTTTGAACACTGTGCTGAGTTGGCCATTGGCTGAGCAGAAACCACCTACCAGTGTGTTGTAGCCAGTTTGGGATACATTTAAAATTCCTAACACGCATGCTTGCTGGGGTCTGTAGACTGCATTTTGTGGCAGGATCTTGTTTCCTCAAACATTCTGCTCCACTAAAGATGTAACTGTTCAATCTAGTTTATGTCCTAGGCTTATAGCGCCAACATATTCCATAGGGCTGTACTCGGGTTGACAACATTCACGTTAGTCCCCAGTAGAGCTCAGTCTTCACTCATTCATACACTTACGGACAGGTTCATAGATTACTTTGTTTCCTATCAGTCGAAGGAAATGGGGGAAACTCCATGCACATATTGCCCCTGCTTTAATAATAAATCCAGGACCACTGATCCTCTGTGCTGTGCATAGTAAATAAAAAAGGCCACCTTGGAAACTTTTTGGGGAATAAAATTATTGCGCACATTCAATACTGTATGACTTGATATTTTGGTCTACTGATGCTGTTGACCTAAATATTTACAGTAAATGGTTCTTTACATACAATAGGTTTTGCATTCATTTGTTATTTTATCAGCGTAGCTAAACTTTTTTTTTTTTTTTTTTTTTTTTTTACAACGTATGACATGTTAAGCCCATTTACACGCAAAGATGATCGCTCAAAAGACAGTTTGAGTGACCGTTCTCAGCGATCCTTTTGCATGGCTACTAATGGGCACAATGCTTACTAGCTTTATTTGCATTTAAATTAAGCTCTTTTTATTGTATACAGATAACAGTGGGTGGTCTGTTACCTGCATACAGCTCCATTGTTCTCCCATGGGGCAGCAGCTAAAATGTTATCGGTGCTCCTGTGGAGAATCGCCGCACGCGGTCCCTGCTATCAGCTGGCCGGTCGAACAATAGTTTTTATGCTGAACTAAAAATCCTCATTCAGCCAAATAGCTAACTTTAGTAGCATTTAGACGCAACGATTATTGCTCAAGACATCGTTTGAACGAATTTTGAGTGTGTGTAATGAAAACATCTGATAGGTCATTAAAGGCCCATTTGGTGTATATCCTGGTGCTCAGACACGCCTATTGATCGATTCAGCGAACGAGCAGAAGAACGCTGTGCCCATTCGGCTGTTTGTTAATGTGGACCCATACACCGCTTGTAGTAACAGACTAACAGGCACTGCACTCGGATAAACACTTCTGCCTGTTTCAGTGATGATTGGGGCTCTCGGCACCCATAACCCCACCAATCAAAACTTCTGATGTTGCTATGACATGTGAGTTTTCTTGCTATGACATGTGAGTTTTCAGCGTGTCTGTCACTACTGTATGCTGCCCTCTTGAGGACACCAAAGTACATGACAGGTTCACTATAATGAAAGCTCTTTAGGGTCGTACATTGCTATTTTCACTTATAACGTTGGTTTAATTAAACTATAATTGCACTGCTGTACCACTTATAGCCACAAAAGCAGAAGACTAAATGAAACCTTTTCTTAAGGTGAACATTTTGAATAATTTTCTTGCATCTCTGTATGAAACAAGAAAAGTTGTGCTTGCACTTAATAAAAATCCTGGTGAAATGTTTTGTTCATGGGAGGATGCAGCATTTGCGTACACTGCTGCATTGGTGCCGCTAGTGATGCTTTAGGGCACAGAATCGCTGCTGAATTCATGCCAAAGTTCTGCCACAATGTACATTCACTGCATATCAATCATTGGGTGTGGATTTTGAAATCCGCGGCATGTTCTGTTTATACACCAGTGGTGCGGATTGTTACCGTAGAATTCATTTATTGCAATGTTGCAATTCCAGAGTCCTCTACATCAAAATACGCTTTGTACGTGGATTTTTCTCTGCGATGTTTACGTTCTTCTACATTGATTTGTCAGCTCTAAAGCCTTTTCCACAAGCCTGTATGGAAGTGTTAACTCAGCTTTGAAAAGTGAGGTTTACCATGATTCTATACCCCCTCTGAGTAAATATGCAAGCCACTCATTACTTCTGATTCATGAAGGAAGCTTGGAGAATTCCTTCAGTTTTTAGTTAGCAGATAGATGAGGGGTGGATCTTGGCTGAGTAGGGTTTTCGGAATAATTTTAAGGTATGATCGGCACAACTTTTTTTTTTTAAAATATCTAATCTCGCCTGTTCCCAAGCCTCACAGCTCCAGACCCATAGTTCAGTTTTTCAATCTGATGCTTTGTTTACTGTTTACAACCAATCGGATGTCCCTGAGTCCGCAACTTCAGCGCTGCACTTCTGTTCTCCAGTCCACCTGTCAGACTGCAGGAAGCTTAACTGCATCGGCCAAGAGTGGAGGTGCGGCACTGGAGTGGCGAGGCTTGGACGGGTAAGAATCTACACTTTTTTATTTTGGCTTAAAAACAAAATTTACTTGCAAAAACATTTTTTTGTCTCCCCATTGTAGACAGAGCAGTGGGATATGGCAGCTTCTGTAGCTAGTTGTCTTGGGTCACTCTGAAGCATTATCCTGATCAGTATCTGTAAACCAAAACCTGTAGTGGGTCCAAAATATTGAAGATTTGCAAATTGTTCCAATCTTTGTCAATTTTCAGCTTTGACTTGCAAATTCTGCAAAATATGACCAAGCTATTGCAAGGTTCAAAATCCAGAGCAATCTAAGCTGTACAAATACTGCCACTTGGCTGGCCATACAGATGCACATGCTTGTTAGAAGGAATGAAATGGACAAACTTGTGGGAGTTGCATACAATTTTTTTTTTTCTGAGTTCTATTCACAACCTGAGAAGGAAAATATAAAAATTGGATCAAAGCTATGTTTGATATTAACCCCTTGGTAACACTTGACCTGCTTTGCATAACACATGTGCGTGGCATTTATATGGAGCAGGCTTGGAAGCCAAGCCCAATCCATAGACGTTGAGTATAGGCTGTCTGATAGCTGACACATGCCTGCGGTGACTGGAATTAGAGAGAACTCCAATCTCTGGCAATAACCATTTAGATGCTGTTGTCAATTTTGACAGCGGCATCTAAAATGGCCTGAAAAGGAAGAGGGACATTCTGTCTCCCAGAAAGCCTGCTGCACACCCGGTTATACAATATACTGCAATATTTGAATTTTGAAGTATAGCATAAGCAATCAAATGGTTGCTAGAACAAGACCCCAATGGGGACTAGAAGGTCAAAGTATTTTTATTCGCAAAAAATAAAACATGTAAAAGTTTAACCCCCTTCTCTTTGTTTAGAAAAAAAGTAAACCTAAAAATATTTGGTATTGCTGTGACCGTAAAAGTCTGATTAATCAAAATAACGCATTATCCTGCACAGTGAGTGTCAGGGATGTGGTTGTTTAATAAATAAAAAAAATCCTAAGGCCACATGCCCACTGCCGGGTCTGATTCCGACCGCGAAGTATCGCAGCAGAATCGGACCCAGAGACCCTAGACTCACCTGTCCCGATACACCGTGAGTGTCTCGCCCAGAGCGCATGCCCAGTGCAGAAGATGACGAGCTGGGCTATGACATGGATTCCCGCAGTGCCCACTGCACAGAATATCGCGGGACAGACAGGCCGACATGCAACTTATTTATTTATTTTCCCCCTCACACAATAGAACATGCTGCGATTCTCCCCCACAAGCAGGAAATTGCAGTTGATTTCCGTTCGTGGGCAGGGGAGAGTCTTTTAATACAGCATGTTAATGGACGGACATTGCAGCGGGCGTCTGGCTGTGAACTCTGTAGCAATAATCCGTCCATTGGCATTAGTCCTAAAAGAGTTTGTACTCAAATTGTACCAATAGAAACTACAGATCACACAACCTCATCGATGGGGGAAAAATTAAATTGTGGTTAGAAGTTAGAGCCAATTTTTCTTTTAAAAGTTTTTTGTTTTTTTTTCTTAAAAGGTAGCAAAAACAGTATAAATGTGGTGCCACCATAGACTTACTGACCCATAGAATAAAGTTAACGTGCCTTCTAACGTAAACCCCTTAAGGACCAGACACTTTTTAGGGATTTTACCCATGTGGTGGTTTTACTGCCCTATTTTGTTTCATTTAGCTACCAAAATTGTTTCTGCTGTGTCTCATCTCCCCCCCCCCCCCCCCCCCCCCGTGACATTTTTCTGACTTTTTTTTTTTGGATGGGGGGGGGGGGGGGGGGGGGGGGGTAAAATGCTAACAAATGTTTTTTGTTTAATATATTATATATATATATATATATATATACTTTTTAGTATGTTTATGCTAAAATTAAGTATGGGAGCGGGTTCCTCTATTTTGGACGTTTTGGTTTACAAGATGCATACGGCGACTGCTTTGGTTGGTGTCTGTTTTGGGTTATCTTCTTTCTTATGTATATATTGTATTCTGTAGTTTTTATTTACTATATGTAACTATGTTTTTTACTATCTATGTCCCCCAATGATGTCCTATATTATTTGACACTTTCCCACTGTAGCTGGGGAAGCAACCCCTGTAGGACATTAGTCACTGGCAGAGCTGGCCAGGATCTAGTATGACCCTCCAGCTCTGCTGTAGCAGGAAACCCTGGCGGTTACATGACCTCCCCCCGCCCCGCTCCCGGAGTGGAAGAAACCCTTCCACTTTCACTTTTTAGTACACAGTGCTCAATGAGCGCTGTGTACTCGGGGAAGGAAAAGGCAGAAGGGGCGACCTCTCTGCATACAGCGTGGGCGTCAGCTATTTAGTACAGCTGACACCCGCAGGCTATAGCCGCGATCGTCCGATTGCGGCTATTAACCCTTTAAATGCCTCTGTCAATTCTGACAGCAGCTTTTAAAGCCTCCGAAATGCAATAAAAAGCAGTCAAAGTCGCACATATTCCGAATTAGTACTAACGGAAACTACAGGACATCCTGCAAAAAATGAGCCATCGTTGAACTACGTCGACGGAAAAAAAGTTATTGCGCACACAAGATGACCTCAGAAGAAAATTGAAAAAAAAATGTTTTTGAAAAACAATAGTTAAAAAAACAAACAAAAAACTGCACGTTTGGTATCGTAGCAATCGTACTGACCCATATAATAATAATTTCATTTGTATAGCGCCAACATATTCCGTTATGTCGTTTTTGTTGTAATTTGTGCGCTGTAGAAACAAGACGCACTGAAAGATGGTGGAATGTTGTTTTTTTTTTTATTTTACTCCACTTAATATTTTTCAATTTTTAAACTTTTAAAAAATTCTACTTGTCCCGCAAAAAAACAAGCCCTCATGCAGCAATGTCGATGGATAAATAAAGGAAAGGAGTTATGATTTTTTAAAGGGGGAGGGAAAAAAATGAAAAGGGGGGGGGGGGCGTGTCATGAAGGGGTTAAAGGTTTAGTCTTTAATCCTCCCCATGCCTAGGGGCTCACTCACATGGGCATATGTGGCCCACGCTTTTTACACACTTAAAATATGCAGTACACAGCTAATACGCATGCAAGGTTTCCCATTGCCATGTGAGTGATCCCCCAGAAGTTGAAGCATGGGGATGTGTGTCCTGGGTCTGGTCACTGTAGAGCGGCTTAATCTACCTCCTGAGAGTCTCCTTTTTTTTCCTTCCATGTTTTAAACAGGTGTGAAATTGAATATTGGGACTAACTGCAGTCACATGTTTGTTTAGGGGTCATTTACTAAAGTGCTTGTTATAGACACATCAGCATTTCATTTTTTTTTCTTGGTGCAGCAGATAGGATTGGATCCCAGTATATAAGAGAAGGGAAGTTTTTGCTTTTTATCTTAGAGCATCAATTAAATGCCAACGAGGCATTGTGGTTTTGTGACATACAGTAAATAGACTACTCTTGTACTCCCTACACTTACAGCTCCCCCTTGTTCTGGACATTCCTGGGTGCTGCATGCCGGAGTGGGCATTCCTAGTGAGCTGACTAAACTGAGAGGCTTTTAGTGACCTTCCTGTCCTGCACAAAGATGGCCACACCACTTCTCTGCCTACCTGATTGATACAGTGGATTAGTATGCATCGTGGGTAGCATGTAGTGTCTTTGGATAGCAAGTCCTGCCCACGTAAGCATCACTGGCCGGTCTGGGCAGCGTGTAGTGTCTTTTTATAACAAGTCCTGCCCACATAAGCATCACTGGCCGGTCTGGGCAGCGTGTAGGGTCTTTTTATAACAAGTCCTGCCCACATAAGCATCACTGGCCGGTCTGGGCAGTGTGTAGTGTCTTTTTAAGCCGCTTAACATCCGAACGACACATCATTGGGTGTAAACCGCATCTGTTCAGGATTGAACGGCCGCTGCTTACAGTGATTGGAGAACGGCGAGGAGAGGACTCTCCTCCTTGCTGGCCGCGCTGTCAGCGATACTCGCTCCTGTGCAGAGTGAGCATCACGGATGAGTGTCGGGCATTGTTTGCCCAACACTCATATGTATAAGGGTCCTTGGACTGCTGATGCACAGTGCATGTTGGGTAGTCAGAAGCCGTGTGGCTATCGTTGTTTGTCCAGAATGAAAGGATCGCTTTAAATATCCAGCATGTTCATCCCATAAATTAAACTGTGCGCTTCACGAATATAAAAAGGCAATCCTTTAGATTTTTCGGTTTGAGTTGTGGCACTCTTGTCATAGCATATTAAGACTAACAATGCTGGCAAACATTCAGCTTATATGCCTAAAGTACAAAAGAAGTAGTTTTATTTCCAGGAGGAGACAGTGTTGGTGGCTTTTGAAATCGGAGTATTGTGTGTAACCTCTTGCACTGGAGTACTTGTTCAGCTTGGTTCCCTACATCATTCCATGACTCTCCAGTTTAGCTTCTCCTCTGTAGCCTGCAAGGCCTGGCGTGATGCAACTAATCTTTGTTGCCTACTGTAATTCACTTAACAGTTTACTACTTGCTGTATGTAACACTCTCCTGCGCCTTCAACTAATAGGACATTCTTTGGTTTGCTTCAGTTTCCTAATTTTATTTTTCTCCCTCTAGCCAAAAGTCGCAGTGATCTCGGTCGTGACGACTCTTCGGATGTGTTAATCGTGTACGAGCTAACTCCCACCGCAGAGCAACGAGCGCTGGCAGAACAGCTGCTCCTTCCTGCAACGTTCTTCTGCTACAAGAATAAACCTGGATATGTCAGTGATGAGAGTGAGATGGACGGTAATTACCTTGGCACTTTGGTGCATAGTATGACCTAAAAGAAGCACTGTGTAGATGTCGTGACTCCCCAAAGGAGACTGGTCTGAATTTCTGGATTATGTAATCCCAGCATGCCCAGCGCCTTCCCGCAACCAACCGCCACACCATACACTGTCAGAACTAATGAGCTCTTGCAGCCGGCATTAGGTATTGACCGATGATGACTGTTAATGCAGTGCACTCTTACAGCCATGATAACTAGTGAGATCTCGCCTTCTGACAATGTATGTTGCCCCCTTCTGGGTGAGAGAAGGTCTTGAGCATGCTGGGAACGCACGCCTGGAAGGTTGGACCAGAATCCTGCAGGGTATTGGGTCATCTATATACCGTTATGAAATTTTTTTTTGGTGGAGAAATTTGTGAAAAGTGGGGTTACTAGCAGTTAAATCCGTTAAATCAATCTAACCTCCCCTATCAAGGGGATAGGTGATAAAGGCAGGCAGGCCCTTAAATTTGCTTGCAGCCTACCTAATTTGATGTCCAAATGTATTTTATACATTTTTTTTTTAACTGCAGGATACACCAGAACACTTACCAATAATTAGGGATATGCAGTTTAAAAAAAAAATTCTCTATGGATATTTTGTTGCTACGTCCAGACACTTATGTATAAAAATCAACTTTTTATCAATTTTCCAGCCGCAGTACCCCATTATCAGTGACAGCCTTGCAACCCCCCCCCCCCCCCCCCCCCCCCGTACTTTCCCTCTTAAGCTCAGCAGTCAGAAGCTGGAGTCACTGGAGATGGATCTGCTTCTCGCTCAGTGTGTGGAGGAGAATTTCCCTGCTTCTGTTATGAGTTTCTATACCCCTCTTGGTAGGAGGAAGGATAAATCTGCTAAAATGGTTGTTACCAAAATGCCTTCTGTGCCCTACAACACACTCCAGTGTCTATCCCAGGCAGATTATTTGGACCTGTATTCTATCCTGGCATCATTCATGTGGGGCGGTTTCAGGCCTAAATTAAGAATCTCCTCCCTCCAGCATCCAAAACAAATCCGCCAGTGCAGATCTTTCTGACTGGCTTTAAGCCTGTGTCACATGAGTGTATGCGCATTTGCGCACGCAAAAGGCGCAAGGCTGCTTCCACTATTGAAATGGCCAGTTGGTGTAATGATTTTGAGATTAGGTTTTTTTTTTTCCTGCACAAATGTAGAGGAAAATTGTGCATAATGCATTTTTTTTCTTTTGTGTGAGACACAATTACGCAAGCAAAAATACTCATTTGTGCACAAACCTATTGAAATCAATGCAAAGAAAGCGGGAATAGGTCGAGCATAGGATAAAAACCCTCTCTATTGAAAAATCCAGACAGAGAAACAAGGAACATGTGCTGTCTTGCATGTTTCAGGCAAGCATCTTGTTCTTAGTGTCTGGATTTTTTAATAAAGAGTTTTTATCCTATGCTGGACCCAATCCCTTTTCCTTTGCATCTGTTGTGGTTTCCAGCCAGTCCTTGTGTGGGAGTGACTGCGGAGGAGCTGGTTCGCATTTCCATTGAAATCAATGGGTTCGGTTCTATTTTCTCTGTATTTCGCACACAAATACACCCATGTGACACAAGCCTTAATTAGTAAAAATATTGGTGATAGTCTCTGTAATAACCCTTTACAGTGCAGGTGTTATACCTAGAAAAGTTATTGTGAAGTTGTACAATATTCTACAGTTTTTGATAAGACCTGCTGTGCTGTCTCTATAACAGATGAGGACTTTGAGTCTGCTGTCAAGAAACTTAATGGTCAACTTTACCAGGAAAATAGGAGAGACAAAAATCGATCTGCTGCATCAGGTAATCCAAGCAATCTGGTATGTATTTTAATTATGGCGGTGTTAGGCCTCACACACGAGCGTATGGTCACTGCGTATTATGCATGCAGTTTTTGTGTGCGTAATACGCAGTACCAGTCTTCCATGCTCTTTTACTGTTCGCCCCTCACACAGTGCAAAGGTAAATCTCAGCATGCACTATCTTGTGGTGTATACACTCCAAAATAATGTACGGGGTTGTCAGCATGCAACAAGTACACAAGTCAGTGCCTACTTGTATGCTCGTGCGCAAGATTTACACGTAGCGTGCGGCTCATTACGTCTCAGAGAGACCTTTTATAATTAAAGGGCATCAGTCATCAAAAGCTTTTTAGCCTAATCATTCTAGAATTATTCTGTGATCCTCCTGTGGCCATCGGAACAGTGAAGGGTCGTTTAGTTGTATTTAATGTGACTTACCATTTTGTGTCTCCCATTTCCTTCAGACTACACCGAAGAGCCCACTGCAGAGTCTGAGAAGGAGTGTGTGATCGTTTGGGAAAAGACGCCCACCGCAGAGGAAAAAGCCAAGGCCGAACACTTGAAACTGCCTCCAACGTTTTTCTGTGGGGTGAGCAGTGACACAGATGATGATAAAGAGAATTCTGAAGACTATGACTCTGCAGTAAGGAAAGTGAAGGAGTCTGAAGTAAGCACAATGCTTCTTGGCACTTGTCGTAGGCTGCTGGGCAGTGAGCATTTCCGCTCAGGTGTCAAGCGTTGGTGTGTGCTGGCTTTATGTAGCTTGCTTAAGGAGTTCTCAGGAGACATACTACACTTGCTGGTTTGCCCTATAGAGGCAAGCTTTGCTTCGCTTATTGCACGGTAAAGCAGTTTGTTGCAAAAGCTTGAATCCTTTATAGAAAGACTTCGTGCAATGCGTTGATGATGGACCAGATATTGGCATACAGGGATAACCACGGGAAATATTTGCCTTGCACAACTGTAGATGTTGGACCGTATTGCTGCTTTAAATGTGCTACATGCTATGGGTTCAGTTTGGAGGACTAACATACGGTAACTGTTATATCCCTCGGAAAAAGATGTATGTTGGGCCCACGGATTGTACGCACTATACCCGGATAGGCAACTATCGCCATCTTTGGATCGTATGTTTACATTTATCACTAAAGTGCTAGTTGTGCTTTTGCTGCTATATTGCATTCTGTGAATGTGTAAACGTTGTCTACGCTAGCTATTCTAGAAATGACCCCTGTAAATGAAACGTGGCATGGCTGGTTAGGATTGGGATTATACATTGCTTGGCATCAGTTGCTATAGTACATTTAATCTGGCCAGTGGTCTAGAGATCCTGCTAGCCTCTTGTAGTGCCACAGGCTTTCTATGTTACAATTATCCCCAAAAATTGTGCATCTACTTTCACACGGTTTACATTATCCCTTTGCTGAATGTGTTAGAAAGATCCCATCTCCTATGTCAAGGGTATTCATAAGCCCCTATAACACTGCTAAAACCAAGAGTGACCTCCCAAAGTTGGTAAGCATCTGTATACACTTGTTCTGTGGAATGGAACAAATAGCAATATGCTACATCACTTAAAGTATACAGTAAAGTATATAATGTGTGCGTATGGGGTGGGGAGGCAAAGTGTAGTCAACCCAAGGGCTTGAGAGGTAAGCTGAAGGAAGCTCTTTTCACAAGTGGTCAATGTTGAAGAGTTGACCTGAACACAGGGGCTGCTTGTGATCACTGATCCTGGTTAACTGTAATTATTGGGTGGCTTGATATCAGGATAATGGTTAACATCTCCCCATTCTCAGGTAATTGGCATGTCCTTCCTGTGTGGTGCTCAAAATTACTGCAATTATTTGAAGATAATACAATAAGATGCAATTAAGTGATTTTGTAGGAATAGACGAATATATTCCGAATTGATTGTGTTTAATGTAAGTGTAGTATAGTTTTAGATTGTGGCTTTTATTTTGAAGATTTTAAATTTTTATATTTAAAAAGAAAAAAAAAAAAAAATTTCTAATGGTTGCATGACAGCCAAGCTTGAACACCCCATCAGGCTATGCCTTAAATAGAAATCTGTTCACAGCACAATGTTCATATACATTAGATGTTAAGGATCAGAGTTTTGGAAACACAGGGCTAGGTGCACATTGCCATATTTTGGGGTTATGTGCTGCCCGTGTAATTTCGCTGACAGCATGCAGCCCCATTATAGCCTTTGGAGCTATACACATGCATGAATCGCAGCTCATGGCATGTCCTATTTCTTGGATGAGAAATAGAACACGTCAATGTATATCGGGCAGCACATAGCCCGGTGTCATTTGCACATAGCCCGGATTTCTCAGGCACAATTCCCAGTTACGGCTAGTGTACACCTAAGCGTAACTTTTTTTATTTGCATACATTTGCTTACAGAAATGGCTGTCAATCACTGATGGCTCCGCCCACTGAACCTCTAAGCCCAGAATGAGCAGAGGTTTAAATGACTAAAATACAAGTTCTACTGAATCTTTCCTCCTAAAACTATACATCTAACCACTCAGCTCTGCAGTTTGGACAGTGTGTTTAAGCCAACAGACTCCCTTGAACTAACGAAATGCCCTTTTTCTTAAATATTTGGTTTGCTACATACACATGGCACATTTTTTTTGTTACTTTTTAAGCATTATATTTTAGCTGCAGTGTGCTTGACTGTGCAGTCTGTTCTTGAACTCTTCCATTGACCCTCTGTCAACGAGTCGTTGACATCCACAAATTTCCCTTTCTTAGGGCATTTGTCTGTATACCCTCATTCTAAGTCTCTCACATTGCTCGAATTTCCCATTAATGTAGATTTACACTGATGCTGATGCATGGAAAACTTGGCCACTTAATGTTATGCTGAACTCCGAGGTCACTTGTCTGCAGCTTCCCTGTATGGAAGTTAATCTTAAAGACTGGGGGGGGGGGGGGGGTTCTAATAAAGTGCATGTTGAGAGTGTGTGTGTTGGTGTTGACAAATATACCAGAACGAACACAGTTCTTTAGATGATTGTTCTCTTAAATTGGTCTTGGATTACTTTTTAATACATTTTTTTTTTCCGTTTCAATGTCGAAGTATAGCACCGCCCCTACATGTCTATGAATAAAGATTTATTTCCCTTTTGTATTGTCAGCTTTCTCTATTGTTACGTTCTGGTTTGTGCTTGAACACCAAAAATAGGGAAGTTCCAGCACCCCAGGAATGTGAAAGTAACTTTATCCCGCATGCATAATCAGAGTAAAAACTGCGTAGGATATACAGTATACCGCCCTATATATCTTATACAGTTTTTACTGAGTTATGCACATGGCATAAAGTTATTTTCAGTTCCTAGGGTTGCTGGAACGTTTTCCTCATTTATGCGAAAATATAAATCCATACTAATAAATGCAAAAGTAACGGTTCCCTTTTCACAGCTACACCGCTGAAGCGATTTTTGATGCAATTTGGCAGGGAGATAGCTTGCATCTTGAGGAAGGACACGCGCTTTTTATACCAAAAATTTATAGAGCTCCCTGGGGAGCGTGACAAGACAGATTAATTTGGAGTGCAGGAATGAGATTTTAAAGAATCTGTGTTGCCCATAGCAACCAATCACAGCACAGCTTTTATTTTACTTCAGCAGTATTTAACTTCCACGCATTCCAATTAATACCGACGGATTTGCCTTTTTAATTCAAAAGGCTGCAATTCCCTCTAAAAATGTCATTTGTGATGCCCATAAATAAGGCTCAAGGGCAAACACTTAAGGTAGCAGGTGTACACTTAGAAAGAACATGTTTTTCCCCTGGGCAGCTGTATGTGGCGGCTCATGTGTATACAGCCCCCAAAACTTTTATATCCTAGCAAAAGAGGGCAAGACCAAAGCTGTACAGAACTGACAGCAGATTGCAGATACATTCCTTTCACTATTTCATTTTTTTTATGTTTCAGTATACAGCAAAACAGATTAGATTATAAATATACAAGCTCCATGTGGCCGAAATCACGGGTAACAAGCTAGTAAATTATATATTAACACATTTATATTAAATGAGGAAGACTTAAACTTTATTCCACATGTGTAAATCATACAGTAAGAACTGTGCATAAGATGTGTATAGGGCTGTATACTGTATCTTATGCACCGTTTTTACTTGGACTATGCATGTGGAATAGTTATTTTTACATTCCTAGGGGGCTGGAACTTCCCCGTTTTATGGTGTCTAGCAGCGGCTTTGTGCTCATGCGTTTGATTACGATAAAATCTGAGGTTGGGTGATCTGGCTTTCTTTCCTGGTTCTATATTTTGCAAAGCTTTTTTTTTTAAATCTGTGATCTTTGTTTTATACATTTTTCTTTATGAATTCTGACTACACACTATAATACTTAGGAATGCTCTTTTAAATGCACTATTACTTACATTATATTGTCACTGAGCAGTGCACATGTGTTTTTACACAGCAAAGTTTATATAAAAGTTGAAGTTATGTCAAAGGTAGACCAATCAGAATTTGGAGGTTATGCCCCATATTCCCTCACAAGTCCCTATCTAGGAATATCATATGGGCTACTAGAGAACACCTCATGCACCCACTTTTCTTTACCACCACTATACTTTTTTATAGAAAAAAAAGGCAACCTAAATGAGTTGAACTTGATGTGACTTAAAAAGCCACACTTTGTCACTTGTGGCACGGCCTTCATAAATGTTGGAAGTTCATCAAATGTTTGGAAGTTTCTGTACATTTACAGTCATTGCATTAATCTCTTTGGCTGTGCTGATTGTATCCGATATATAAAGAGATTTATTCATGCAGTCATATGATATATCTACACACAGATCTGGGGAAGGGTTCGATACCCATTTGTGTCAATACTGCACCTCAAACAGAATTGGGGAGGGGGAGGGGGGTGGGGTGAAAAGACAAAGTACACACAGTTATACTGTGGATCCACCACTAGTTTAGGCTCATCAGCAAAATCCGTGTAAGCCAGGCTGAAATATAGGCCTGTTCGAAGAGTGAAGACCTTGTTGCTGTGGCATCCTTCACCAGATTTAGGATAGTTTAAAACGGCAAATTTTCTAAACACATATATATTGGAAAACTAATTTCATATTCTCCAACTAAACAAAAGCAGAAAACCTAGACAACCGTAGAAGCTTCACCCAGCTAAATAAACATCTAACATACAAACTACAGCAATTAGAAAAGCTAATGATTCTGTTTCTTGAAACTCTGGTAGACGTTATAAGGCGTATTGGGAATGAGCCTATAGAATGGGGCTTTAATAGGGCTGTGACCAATTGCCTTCACTTTTGTTCAAGTTTTATATGATAGGCCAGTCAGCTGTCAGAATGCGTACCGTTCTAAAGGCATTACATGGGGTTCAGGCATTTTGGTTATTGTAAACGGATTTTGTCTCTAGTTTAGCAAGTTTATGTAATTCCTAAAATCTATTCAAAGTTTGATTTCTTACATTGTAAATGTAAAAAATTGCGAGTAACGGAGCACTTTAATCCCACTATAGCGTTACAGCTGTCAGATCACAAAATGTTTCTGCATACTTCTGCTTCAAAGCTACAGCCATATTGTTGGCCGGTATCTGTTAAGGTCTAGGGGGCTTGAATTTGTATTTTAACAAGGGGTTATAAAAATCTATTACTCATTAGCTTAAAATGTTTGAAGTTCATTGACTTTACATGAGCAGCGCTGATGTCCTGTCCTCTTCTGAATGTGCAGAGAACTGTCACAAGCCAAGACCTAGACTCTTACCTATTATGAGGACTACCTTAAGGCCTCATGTCCACGGGCTTAAAATCCGCAGCGTTTCTCCCGCACGCGGAACCGCGCCCCATAGGGATGCATTGGATACCCGCATGTAGTTAAATGCCTGCGGATGTCATTTTTCCCGTCGAGCGCGGATCCGCGTGCGGGTAAAAAAAAAATGGAAATGCTGCATTTTTGTGCAGGTCTCCTGCGGGGACGGCTCCCGCGGGCTTCTATTGAGGCCTATGGAAGCCGTCCGGATCCGCGGGAGACCCGTACCAGAATTAAACTCACCTGCTCCGGACGATGCGGTTCTTCCCTTCTTCGCGGCTGGATCTTCTTTCTTCGGCCCGCCGGATGTGCCCCGCTCATGCGCGCAGCACGCCGCCGGGCCGAAGAAAGAAGATCCAGCTGCGAAGGAAGGAAGAACCGCATCGTCCGGAGCAGGTGACTTTATTCTGATTTTTAGGCCTCATGTCCGCGGGACAGGAGGGACCCGCTACGGATTCTACATTAAGAATCCCCGGCGGGCCCGATTTTCCCCATTTGTTTCTTTGTGTTTAAAGATCTGCTAAAATGAGTGTGAGGCGCTGACTTAAGTTCTTTTTTTATACACCTATAAAAGCTGCGCTCTACAACTACATTTTAGTGAGATTCCTATACATGTACATCCCCAATTATGCTAGAAATTCAAAATGGTCAACATACGGCAATAATCACAGTGCCAGCAGAGCAAAATTTAAGAGGTGATCTGTCAGTCTGAGGACTGTGTAACAGTGGTATGTTTGCATCTGTGCAGTAGTTTGGGAGAAGCTTACATTTTATCAGTAGCAGCACATACACACAGGACTACAGGAAGTAGTCCTACATATTCATGAGCTGCAGCAAGCCTCGCCCACCCCAGCCTTTATGCACAATAGGCAAACAGTTCTCTAGCCACTGACTTCTGTCAGTCATTAGCTGGAGGCTGTGGTGTTTGACTATATCAAGGGCTAGTCCTCTGCTGGGAGAAACTTACATTTTATTAGTAGCAGCCATACATAGCAGTGTGACTGTCGCTGTTATGCTGTTCTCAGAGTGCTGCAAAGAGATGGTCCTAAATCCCTTGTTGCTTCCAGTTAAACCTTCTGTATTGCAGAAGAATACGGCAGCTGAATGCTGTGAGAAATGTAATGTTATGGCTGAACTGAAGATCCTTGTAACTGTATTCTACATGGATATTGGGAATTTTTAACTCTGGGAACAATGTACTAAAAATGATTACTTATGTAGGAATCCGGGGAACCACAGGCAAGTTCTGAGACTAGAACAGCCTCCTTCACTTCATTGACAACACAAGAAATGCCAGACACCCCTGCCCCGGAACCTGTGGACTTATCGACAAAAACCGAAGCCGACAAGCCAGATTCTACCACCCCAGGTATGTAGGCTTTATCTAAACAGAGCAATGATGACTAGTACAAATACAACACCTAAAGTGCACATACACATGAGACTAAGGGCAATTTCCACTAAAATGATTGTCCATTTATTAAAGTGATTTGTGCTAAATTCCCCAATCCTGTTTATGTAGCTTTATGAGGGCATATGAACATCAGAGTTGGGTCCCCCACTTGTGGGCCTTGTCTGTGACCCAAAATAGAAAGCCGCTCTGTATAGGTGCTCATACTCCGTGAATAGCTGTCAGCCGTCTCCCCTGACTCCCCCAAACACAGGAGTGCTTAGTTTGGGCAAGTGTTCAATTGTTTTTGTTTTTAAAAGGAGACCATGTAGAAAGCTGCAGCTAGATAGTTATGGTGGTGGCTTAGCTCCCGGAGAGGACAAAAGATCAGTTGGGGAAATTCAGGTTTCCTATCCTTACTCCATTTGTCAAAGTAAAGCTAGGAGCCCCCATAAATGTTGCGGAAATAAGTGGGTTTGGATGACGTGTAATGTGTATGGGAGGGGAGGGGGGGGCTTTAAAGACTGTGTATCTAGAATGCAAGTTAGTCCCTGTTCATAGAATAACTTGCTGATTGGTGGGGGTCTCACTGCTGATCTGCAGAACAGGACGTCAGGGTCCCCATCTATCACTGCAGGGCTTGCTTCTTCCCCACAGTGACAGTATGAAGGGCATGCATTTCTCTAGAAATGTATTTTTCTCTTTAGTATGAAGTACATGGGTGTAATATGCAGGGGTGTGAAATGGAGATGTGTGAAACATTGTCTAAGAGGAACGAACATATAGAAGATTGAAAAAACGGAAAAGATGGGATTTAGACTGTTCATACTCGGTGTTTGCGTTTGGGCCTAACTTTTCATTGTTCGGGTATGTATTTTTTCCCTAAAATAACCTTTTTCATGCTTTTTTTTTTGTCAGCTATCAACTTCTCCTTTGGCTTAACCTCCGGATCAGGAATATCATTTGCAGACCTGGCATCAAAAAATGGGGACTTTGCTTTCGGCTCTAAGGGTAGGTTTTTATAATTCATGTAACTTTTTTTTCCTGCATATAATGAACCGTTTAGATTGTGTTATTAAGCACAGGGTAAATACTACATACATTTTTGTGTGCTGCTTGTGTTTTTTGTTGTGCGCCCACTGATTGTGGTTCAGACTGTCACTGCCAGTTTTCAGACTGCTCTCGCACAGCGGTCGCTGCAAACACCGTGCTAATTGCTGTACAATGCCTCCACTGATTTCAATGGGGCCTCGCAGGCTAGCACTCTAACGCAACGTTTTCTCCAGCCTCCCTGCTGGCCGCGCTGTGAGCGATCCAGCGATGCTCCGTCCTGTGTAACAGTATGGGAGTCAGTATGCTCCGGGATGAGTGTCAGGCATCGTTTGCCTGACACTTGTCCCGTGTAAAAGTGCCTTTAGAAGCAATTAGATCTCTTTCCATTCCTTCTGTTATCCTGTATTTCTGAGATTTTTTAAAAATTTAGAGGGAACCTCATCAGTAAAAAAACTGTTCAATATTTCTTTGTCTTTATCATTCGAGAATCCCTTCCAAATAGTGTGTACTGGGTAAGTAGATAAGGCCCCATTTACACACAAAGATGATCGCTCAAAATTCGGTCAAAAGATAGTTTGAGCTATCATTTTGCATAGGCTACTAATGGGCACTATTGCCTATTAGTAGCTTATTAGCTTCATTTGCATGTAAATAAGCCTCCCTGAGCTGAATACAGATAACAGCAGGTGGTCTGTTATCTGCATACAGCCCCTTTGTTCTGCAGCTGGACTGCAGCTGAAAACAAATATGACGAACCATGGATTTCATGCTCGCATGAAATCTATCGTTCAGCAGAAAAGCAAACGATGGGAGCATGTACACTACATGATCATCGCTCAAAAGCCATTGTTTGAACAAATGTTGAGCAATAATGGTTGCGTGTAAATCAGCCTTTAAAATGGAGTGTCCTAAATGAGTCATGTTCGTTTTTATTTTAAAGAGGTTTTGTCAAATGGTCTGTTTAACCCCTTAACGACCGCCCCATCGGGAAACTACGTCCTGCTGTCGCAGGACGTGTATGGAGGGAGGTAGCGCCGCTATCTCCCTCCATACAGCGCGGGCATCAGCTGTTTATTACAGCTGACACCCGCGGGCAATAACCGCACTCGGCCATTCGGCTGATCGCGGCTATTAACCCTTTAAATGCCGCTGTCAATTCTGACAGCGGGATTTAAATCCCCCGAACGCTGTTCGGGGGTCCCGCACGGCCCCCCCCGCGGTGAGATCGGGGGAGCCGTGCATGTGTCATGGCAGCCGGGGGCCTAATGAATGGCCCCAGGGCTGCCTTAGCAGACTGCCTATCAAGCCACCCACACAGGGTGGCTTCATAGACTGCCTGTAAAAAAGCAGTATGACGTAATGCTATAGCATTACGTCATACTGCAGGAGCGATCAAAGCATCGCATGTTAAAGTCCCCCAGGGGGACTTCAAAGTAATTTAAAAAAAAACTTTGATTATTTTTTTTACTTGTTAAAAAAAAAAAAGTTATAAAAGTTTAAATCACCCCTTCTGCCATATCCATTATTAAAAAATCAAAATCATAAAATAAAAATATGTATTTGATATTGCCGCGTCAGTAAAAGTCCGAACTATCAAAGTAGTGCATTATTTTTCCCGCACGGTGAGCGTCGTCTGAAAAAAAAAATAAAGAACGCCAGAAATACACTTTTTTAGTTACCCTGTCTCCCAGAAAAAACGCAATAAAAAGTGATCAAAAAGTCGTATGTATTCCAAATTGATACTATCGGAAACTTCAGGACATCCCGCAAAAAATGAGCCCTTGCTCAACTACGTCAACGAAAAAATAAAAAAGGTATTGCGTGCACAAAATGACCGCAGAAAATAATTGAAAAAAATTAAATATCTTAAAAAATAAAATAAAAGTACGACAAAAAAAAATACTATACAAGTTTGGTATCGTTGCAATCGTACTGACCCATAGAATAAAAATATCAGGTCGTTTTTGTTGCAATTTGTGTGCTGTAGAAACAGGACGCACCGAAAGATGGTGGAATGTCGGTTTTTTTCCATTTCTCTCCGCTAAGAATTTTTTAAAAGTTTTTCAGTAAATTATATGGTACAATAAATAGTGCCATTGAAAAATACAACTCATCCCGCAAAAAACAAGCCCACATACAGCGACGTCGATGGATAAATTAAGGAGCTACGATTTTTTAAAAGGGAGTAGGAAAAAACAAAAATGGAAAAAAGCAAAAAAGCTCCGTCACTAGGGGGTTAATGACAGATTTGATATATCCCATAACAACCAACCCGTTCTTTGCACCAAAATCAAAAAGAAAGTCCTTTTTTCCCGGCGTCATCCTGACGGCAGACATAAATACGTGCCGTCAGGATGACTCGGGAAAAAGGAATTTTCGGTAAGAAATTACTCCCCTTTCCCGGCGTCATCCTGACGGCACGTATTTATGTCTGCCGTCAGGATGACTCGGGAAAAAGGAATTTTCGGTAAGAAATTACTCCCCTTAGTGCCAGTGGCAGTTAGTGCTCTGTTTAACTAAAGGTTATTCTTTGTAGAATAATGCCATCCAGTATACTTTCTGTATCAATCATTTTTCAAAACCCCCATTGCTTACATCAAGGGATAAAAATCTGTCCTGGTCATGCTCCGTTTCCTACAAGACATGGCTTGAGCTTTGCACTTGTGTGTCCATCACATGATCAGGTGAGATTACTACTCCCTATAAGTACACAAGGATCCTATAAAATGGCTAGCAGGGGTCCTGAAAACCGTGAGGAATTGATGCATTGGAAAATGCAAAAAAAATTTGAACACACAATGACTAATATTTGCTAAAATTGGACCCCTTTAGGTTTTTCCATAATGTGCAATTACTGTTATTTCCCATGTTAGATACTATGCACATTGTGTGGGCCCTTATCAAGTTCTATTATGGAAAATAGCAAAAATAGAAAATTTCCGACTTGTTGGAAAATCCTCTTCTTGCAATTTTGTTTACCTTTTCTTGGCAGGGGGCAAGGTAGCCCTCACTGGTAATGGGCCACCAACACAGCAGAGGCGGGAAAAAGTAGAGAGATCTCAGGATGTTTTGTTTTAATATTTCAGATATGTATTGAGTTCCATGTTTTCTACCCCTGCAGATACAAACTTTCAGTGGGCAGACACAGGAGCAGTTGTATTTAGCTCTATGGTACCGAACCAAAAGTCAGAGAATGGAGGTGAAAGTGATGAAGACGTGGTCCACTGTGATGACGTGCATTTCGAGCCCATTGTTTCATTACCGGAGGTAATACGGAATGTACTCTTCTATTTGTAGATCTGATGTTCAAATGTTTGATTCACAGAAGGAATATTGTGGAGAGTTTTGGGCACTAGTACTCAGACATGTCAGAGCTTGTTCAAAACTAGCAACTAAGTTAATAAATGGAATGTGCGGACTACAATACCCAGAGGATATCAAAATTGGGGTTAAGTAGTTCGGAAAAAAGACAGCTGAGGGTTCTCCTAATATATATATAAATATATCAGGGGTCAATATGAAGATCTCTTCCATAATCCATTCATAGTAGAGCTTGAGCAGGTACAAAGGCGGACAACTAAAGTAGTAAACAGAATAGACTACAATATCCAGGGAGGGTATCAAAATTGGGATTATTTAGTTTAGTTAAAAGATTGCTGAGGAGTGACCTGATCTAGTTATACATAGTTTTTAGGAGACAATACAGAGATCTCTGCCATCTATTATACCCAGTACTGCGACTGTAACAAGGGGGCATCCTCTGCGTCTAGAGGAAAGAAGGTTTCTATACCAACATAGAAGGGGGTTCTTTACTGTAAGAGCAGTGAGACCGTGGAACTCTGTCTGAGGATGTGGTGATGGCGAACTCTTTAAAAGAATATCACTTTGGCAATACTGATGTATATTTAGGCCTGTCAGTAAAGCTTCTTTTAAATCTTGAGTACAAGAGAGGCTTTGATGCCTTTCTTGAGCGTTACAATATTACATGTCAGTCACTGATTACTTCAGAAGGGTGGCTGCTCCAGGAATTTATACTAATTGCCAGATTGGAGTCGGTAAGGCATTTTTCCCCCTAAAATAAGGAAAATTAGTTTTTTACCTCATGGGGCTTTTTGTCTTCCTCTGCATCAACAATGGGGTAATAGACTGAACTGGATGGCAATTTTGTTTCTCAGCCTAACGCGCTGTTACTCTGACTCATTAGACAGCGATCTACTCATCTACACACATCACAGTAACATTTCAAGAATCTTGTTTTCTATACCAGGGATGCTGATAAGTCTGCAGGTGAAAATGAATAATCTAGCACATGGGTTTGAACCCTAAATTTCATAGTTGCCTGATCATTGATGTTTTCTTTTTTCCAGATCTGAAGTGAAATTTTAGTTTCCAAATGTTGAGACAAGCTTTCAGAAGGAATTGAAAGGAAACCAGAAATTGGCAGATCAGGTGAGTAGGCTGGATGTTTTACTTTAAAAGTGAAGATCTGCCAATTTCTGGTGTGAATGCCCGCCCTGTGAAGAGCGGCATTGTCTTGAAGAAACAAAAATTCCGTTTGAAAGCTGGCATCAACATTTGGAGACCGTGTTCACTATAGATCTGAAAAAAACGAACGTGGTTTTCCAGCTCAACATAACTGATGATCTATCCATAAGATAGGACATCAATAGCTGATCAGGGTCTGCTGCACAAGCCAATGCTTTAGTGTATGTAGCAGGAAGCAAGACGACTCCGTACAATGTGCAGTGGCCTGGCATGGCATTGCAGGCACAGTCCCTATTGAAGTGATTGGGAGCAGTGCTTACAATACCATCTCCTGCTACTGTACCAATATGTCCTGGCTGTATGTTGTGGTCAGGTAATACAGAAACGGCCAAGACATATCTCAATAACTCCCATAAAATTTAATAGGAGTTATGGAAAGATCTAACACAGCGAACTACGTTTTTTACCAAACTCCCATTCGCTTCTATGGAGTTGGGGAAACTGCATAGGACTGCCTGCTTGGCTGTTTTGTGTATTAGGCAGCTTGAAGTTACAAAAAGTACTTACATTGCGGCCACGACTAGCCTCCTTTTGAAGGGAATCTGTCCCCTCTTTTTTTCTGCCCTCTTTGCTGCAATCAACATACCTGTGTCTAACTTATGATACCCTCAATGTCTCTTATGTATGTGTGAAGTAGTCAGAATCTTATATTTTATCAGTAGCAGCGCAGACACAGGACTACAAGAAGTAGTCTTCAGTGAGTTGCAGGCTAGCCCCAACCACCCCACCATCTGGCCACTGATCGACAGATATTACTGTCAATCAGTGGCTGCGGTGTGGGCGGAGCTAGTTCTGTGTCTTGCTGCTGAAAAATCTAAGTTTTAACAAACTACTTCACACAAGGCAGACCTATTGCTACCATCACTGTGCCTGTCATCACCTTATGTTGTCCTCAGAGGACCGCATAAAGGTGGGAACAGATTTCCTTTAATATTAGATTATGGGACAACCCCTCTTTTAAATGATTTTACCAAATTATAACCAGTCTGTCATACCAGAGAACAGACCTCTGATTGTGAGCAGGATTCTTTAATTCCTATTTGTTTTAGTGGAGAGTGCCTGAACAGCCATTTCCCCCAAACTTCAAGATCATTTGGGAATTTGTCAGTCAGACTCATGAGATGTACTAGTGATGTATCACATTTGGGGGAAAAAACTATTTGTCTAATATCAAATGATTACAATTGTACAAATACAATGTATAAATAGTAGAACTCAAATCATTCTCACACCTTGAGATGACACTTCAGAATAAGCTGCCGTATATACATTAGAAATAACACTATTTCTGGCCATTATACTTGTATCCTGCATTTATCACCAGTTTTCCCCTCTGCAGGCTATATATTTGATTCTCAGTTCTTTCTGACCTGGTGGGTTGACTGCTGCTATGATGGCTCCATATACTGCACAGGGAAAGCGGCAACTTTTTCTTCCCTTTCTGTAGCACAAACACAAATATCAGGGAGGACATTATTCAACAGTACTGAGCAGTGTGTATGTGATTCCAGTAGCTGTGACACAGTAAATAACCCTTCATTAGCTGCCGAAGACACATCTGTGTGCCTGTTTTCTCTCCCTCCCATCTCAAATTTCTATGGCCAGCAGGAGTTATCACCACCCTTTACTTTGTTCTCAGTCTTCTCTTACCAGAAATGGACATCGATCAACAAAAAATTAGAAGGGAGACACCCCACCCCCTAGCAGCCTGCATTGTTATCATGACCTGCTAGCTATCACTGTTTCAACGAATAGTGACCATTTAAGATTGGGGAAAGCTATTACATCGTTTGAATCTAGTTCTTGATCTTGACCTATATAGGCCGTAATACTTGTACTTTTTTATATATTTTTGCTAAGGTGGAAGTTAAATCGGGAGAAGAGGATGAAGAAATAATTTTTAAAGAGCGGGTGAAGCTGTACCGGTGGGACAGAGAAGTCAATCAGTGGAAGGAGAGAGGAGTGGGGGAGTTAAAAATACTTTTCAATCAAGAGAAGAAACACTACCGTGTTCTGATGCGTCGGGACCAAGTACTGAAAGTGTGTGCCAACCACATGATCTCAAAAGAAATGAAACTGGCGCCCTTAAACACCTCTAACAATGCCCTTGTTTGGGCTGCACATGATTACTCTGGTAAGTGTTTATTAAGGAATTACTAATACTTTTATTTTCTAAGTAAACGTTAATCCATTTTCTCCTGCTTCAAGTAGCAGTCACGTAAACGAAGACTTCTGGATCTTACCAACCAGAACATAGTCCGTGCCAAGATTTAAATATTGATCAGTTCTGAAAGGAGAAATTATGTGTTTATTGAACAGGAAGTCATACAGTTTTCTAATGGATGGATTTCAATTTCTGCAGTCAAAGAACAAAGATGCAATTTTTCTTGTGGCAATATCGCCCGTGTGAAACCAGTCTCACACCTCACGAAATTCCTGCCATTCAGTTAGAGGTTTTCTGGGGTATTGATGACCTGTCCTTGGTTACGTCTGCTGTGAATCTGTGTCAAGATCCCTACCAGTTCTGTAATGTGTAAACATCTCCTTAGACACTTTTTGGCTAAGTTGGGAAAAGGAGTGTGACTTCCTAATGAGGGCCTAAATGCAACTATTCCTGCCAAAAGTATTAGTCAAAATCCGTCTAACTGTATGCCACTTATTAGTTGGCGCACTTTTCTGACTACACAGCCTAAAGGTGTGCCAAATTTATCCAGCAGTCATTGTGATCTGGGGCTGATTTACTAATATAACATCTAATACATAGTGTAAACTTAAAATGCACCAAAGGGTCTAAAACATAAAAACCTGGCATCTGTGCCTCTTACTAGATGTATTGATACACATTGAGATAGAATTCTGGAGCTTCTACCTTATTAAATCTCTGCTGAAGTGTGTTTTCCTGTTGCCTGGGGTATATTAGGGTGATTACAGACAAAGGATCCTACACAGGGCTGCCCTTTTTCAGGTGATTACCCCATTAGGCATAGGTTGATGGGATAAGGGTGTATTTGGGGTCAGTTACATTTATTCTTATTTTTTTTGTTGGCCCTTTTTCCCCTAATAACATAATTCGTTATGACTCATCCAGACAGACTTGGATATTGAATGGTGCTGCCTTTATTACGACAGATATAGATTTAGGCCTGCAAGCAATTTTATGTGTATTGTCAATTTTAATAGTTCTAATAGATTTTAGGCATGCTTCTTTCAGTGACCTGTATTGGTGTGGGGCAACAATTATTTTTGAATCGGTGACAACATTGTCCAGTAGAATGTTGTCCCCAAGTAGAACATCTCTGTATGACTGATTAATGATACCGGTTTATCTCTACAGATGGAGAGGGAAGGTTTGAACAACTTGCAGCCAGATTTAAAACCCAGGAGTTGGCTGACTCTTTCCAAAAAATATTTGAGGAATGCCAGAGTAATCTAGAGACATCGTAATGGGAATTGTCGGCAAACACTGATGCAATGCCGCTGGTAAAGAATTCTCAAGTTCATCCATTTTCGGATTCGGTGACTCGGCCCTTGTTAGTCACTTCTCTGAATTTCTGTTAAAGAGCAATCAAAGTTGTGCTGCTTCAGAAATGCACACTAATTCTGTGTGTTAACAGAATAAAGATAAGCAACCATAACTAGATTTCCATCTGTGTAAAGACCTTCTCCGTGCACTTGTAAGAACACAATCCTATTTTTTAAATGTTAGTATTGTAAATAAAGTTCAGAGTGAAATCTTGTTCTCCTCTTAACTGAATGTTCATGCTGTGTGTTACATTGGTGAATGTGCAACAATGACATCAAAATGTTGGCTTACTACATTATGTCATACCACTGACTAGAATATTTCTCATCTGTCATTGGGGGACGTAGCAAAGACTAAACAAAGTGTGTAAGCTCCTCCTACCAGCTATACTTCACCTCCAGGCACCAAGCTAACCGGTTAAAGCTTAGTGTGTCCATAGGACATAAACTAAGATAATAAAAGCAAGAACCCAGATGCAGGGGGTCCATTCTCCCTTTTAGGTCAGGAATATAGGGTTGGTATCAGATCCCCTCCACCCCACCTCACATAAATGGGGAGAACAGAGCAGCTTTAGCCTGTGTTGCCTATCCTACCTCCAGATGTAGGTACAGGAGTATTCCGTATGTTCTCTAATCCCAATGGATTCCTACAGAAGCACTGTAAATCAGGCCCAACAGGGTCATTGGGGCTCTCCCCATTGTATCTTGTGGTTTCCACCACCAACCCCTCCACAAGCTTGCACCAAGCAGCCTCAGCAGCAGGAGCTCCCCTCTCTATCCCCACCGCTAGGTGAAGGGCTGAGCTCCATATGCATGTGAGCCCTCTTCCTGCCCACCACCTCCCTGCAGTCTAGACTAATCTTATACTTGTGCAGCTTGGTAGGATTGTGATGCAGAGTGTTCTCCCTCATGCCAGCTGGAAGTGCAGCTCGTGGGACCTGCATCTGACTGGGTAAAGCCCTGCCTGGTGGCTTTCTTTCCCCAGCAGCCCCCTCGCTCCCCCCTTGTTCTCCTTACTACCATGGGAGGTTCTCACCTAATGTACTTCTTCTGCTTAGCAGTGCATTGTATGGCCATTATGTCTGAGCTCAGAGGTGAAGACAGGAACCCACTGTAGCCACCAACTACATGCGGGCTCATTTGTAACACAATCTATATTGCAAACTTCATCTATTACTGTTAGCCTGAGTAAACCCACTGAAAACTCTTGAGAAACCCCTTTTAAGAACTCTATAGTGATAGTTCTGTTTCATGGGATTGACACATGGTGCCAATATTTAAGAGTCTGTGAACCTAGAGACTATAGGCTGGTAAGCCTCCTATTGTAGGTAAAATGTGTGAGTGGTTTTTAAGAGATGCTATTCTGGAGTACCTCAATAAAGCCATCTAACTCCATATTACAGCTGCACCCATTAGGTGTGTGGTGGGTTCAGCTGCCAAGCCCTCTCCATACCAACTCAGCAACCTTTCGATATACATCTACGTCATAGATGTTTACTGGAGTTTTCTAGGCTCCAAACTTCAAAATGGTCACAAATCATCGCAAAAGACTACTGTAGTAAATCATCTATTACTCTTCCTCTTGATTTTCTGCTCTTCTGAGGCATCCACTTTACATCCTCCTTGAGACTTCTTGTGTACTGACTACATTTCCCATAATCCCCTTGGCTGCATCTCCGCAGTCAGGTGTGGCAGCATACGGTCTCTCTCACACAGACTATTTTCTGCAGCTAAGTTACATGCGTCAAAAAGACGTAACTAATAGAACCAATGGTTTCCTATGGAAACCTTCAGATGAACGCTTTGTAGCCGTGTCAAAAAATGGCAAGAAAAGATAAAACATCAGTGGCTGAAATTCCTCTTTCTTGAAAAAATAGGTCTAACCCTATCTTTGGGCAGAAAATCTCAGACTCTTCCATAGACTCCTAAGGGAGACAATGTGATGCAGCCAGCAAAGGGAAATGAAGATCCCTCCAGCCCCGAGATGAAGGAGCTTTCCTTCATTGCGCACTCTCCTCCGTAAGCAGCAGGACTTTTTTTTTTTTCTGCAACACGCAGCCCCCAATCGTGATAATGAGCAATTTCACTGCTAATTAAGCTCTGGACTTGATAGTGGGAAATTGTCTATTCATGCAACTTTCTGCAGCGCTAGCTGTGGGGCTTTTGTTTTTTGCACAGCTAGCTTCTGCGTGATTTTGTAGCCTGTATGAATAAGCCTTAAACGCTAACTGCTACATACAATCGCTGTGCTTCATACTGATTCCACAACCGGGCACGGATTGGGAACCCAAAGTGGCCCCATGTGGACATAAATCAGCAGCAAGTGGGCCGAACTTAAGTAGGCAGGGGTCAACAAGCAGCCAGCTGCAGCCACAGAGGTGGTAGGAGGGGAGAAGTCTATGCAGCGTGTATAGTTGCTGTTGCTGCACATTCTCTACAAAGTACAAGCGCTGTTAGAACTAGAGCTATACCTTAAGGGGTGTTACAGGTAAGTACTACTGCTGACCTATCCTGAAAGACCGAACACGTTGTGCAGGTGGGATTTATGAATTGGTCAATCAATGCTGTGGCTCAGACAATTCATAGATCCCGCTTCTACAGTGTGATTGGCTGAGCAAAGTTTGAAGAACCAATCGCAGCTCTTGCACTGGTCAGAGTGCTGCATTGATCTGCTCAGTTGCGCTGAATGAACCAAGCAAGACCTGTCGCTTCCTGGAGGTGGGGTTTGAATCCCAACAACGGGAAGCGGTCTTCTGTGGGCGAACAAGGACCCGGACCGAGCCTTTTAGGCAAGTATTCCCTACCACCACCACCCCACCCCCTTAAGGATTGCAGCTAGGGCTTATTTTAGGGTTAACCTTCTCGCAATAAAATCAGCAGCAGTGAAGCGATGCACGTTTTTTCACAAGAAAAACGCATCATGGACGCTATAAAATTGTGGGAACACCGCTGCGATATTGTAGCGCTGATATCGCTGTTGCCCTGTGAAAGGGGGGTAAGGCTAAGGCCACGGTTCAGTATCTGTATTATGGCCGAACACCTGCACCTTCCGGGGTTTAACGGATCCAAACCTCCATCCCTACAGAACCTTGGGGTGGTGCGAGTTCCGTAATGGCGCCTGAGCGAGTCCTAAAGGCCGGCTTCACACGAATAAAGCATAACTCACGAATATGAACCCCGTTCTTGTGAATAGGGGGTCATACAGAAATGGCGGTGTGCTCTCACATGGCATCTCCCATTGTTCTCAGTTGGGCCCGGTGGCAGCAGCGGTACGATGCCATGTTCCCCTATTGAAAACAAAGGGAGAAAAGCCGCAATCCGCTGCGGCGGCTGCTCGCTGCTTCACTGGAGCGATGCAAGGCGGGTTTGTTACAAAAGCCCCTCACGTCCGCGGCAAAACCACGTCGGCAAGCGCGATATTGGTCCGTAATTCACAGTCCGATATCGGGCTCGCCCGTGTGAAGTTAGCCAAAGACTGAAGCAGTGCCTCCAGGTGCCGGCCCACAACCTCCACCTGCAGGGAGACTGTAAGAAGCGCCACAGCCCACCAGAAGCTAGAATATAGCAGGTGTGAGAAGTGGGGAGCTTCTACCTCCCACTGGTTGTACGACAGTCTGCTTGCAGCGCCCCCTACCGCCTCCTATAATGCTGTGCCGCCACCATGTTGTGTGGTGGTGTATGGGAGAGCATGGCGCACGCCGCACGTCACCCCGGCAGTCTCGTCGCCAGTTCTCTGGACGGACACATTATGGTGCAGGGTTTTACTAGGAGGGTTTCATGTAAACGCGGCCGCCTCCCGCCCCGCTATTCCTGCTGCGCCGCACCCCTTTTACCCGCGCAGTGAGGCGCTCGTGCAGCGCCGCAGTACTGGCCAGTTAGTTACCATGGATACTGGGCGTTGGGGGCGGAGGCGACGTAACACTTCCTGTCCCGGTGACGTGTTCGTGCTGATGACGTCAAGGTGTACGGTGATGTACCGGAGCTGGTGAGCGGGACGCAAGCCGGTAATGTAACGTACTGGGGGAGGCGGCGGAGGGTGTGCGGTCGTAGTGGCGGCCGCCTCCTGTCGTGTGCAGTGCGTGGTGACAGCCGCTTCATATGGATGCAGTCATTGTATACTGAGGAGGGCTGTCGTGCCGCCGGGTGCAGCAGCCTCCCCCTCTCTAGTGAAAACCCCTCCATTCCCAGGGCCGCGGTGCCCCCTCCCGGCAGGCTTCTGCTAACAGATAGGAGGTGTTGGCATCTCTGCAGCAGGCCACAGCGGCCTCCTGCCCACGGAGGGAGATTTGCTACGGAATCCGTGGCGAGTGCCCGCAGCACGGAGCGCCCATAGCAGGCCACGGGAAACTGATTCTTCCTGCACACATGCAGAATCCAATCGTGGAGGAAAAATCGCAGCATGCTCCATGTTTGGCCACCTGCAGACGGCCGGGTCGGATCCAACCTGTGCCCCCGCAGTGAGCAGTGCGGCTCACCTTCTTCCGCGTCCGCTCTGTGAGACCCGCACAGAAATAGAACATGCCGCGATTTGTACATGTCAACGGCTCGCCGTGGGAACCGTCCGCAGTACAGATGAAAGGTAAGTGGGTAAGCGCGGACACCGCTGCTCCCTGGCCCTAAGGGTGCGTTCACACAGGCATATTGTGACCAGGTATTACATATATATCCCATGGGTAATACAACGTGAATGAAGTCAATGCACATCAGTGGACTGTCATTGATCCATGCACACCGGCATGTAGATGCACACAAGAAATAGATCGCAGCATGCTCTATATGTCACACAGCGCGAGCCCTTATACTTGTATAGGCTGCGTATTATACATTGTCCCTAGGGTGGCGTTTTCATATGCAAATCTCCACTTTGCTGTTTAATCTCGGGTTTAAGATTGCTGGCGGAATTTCCGTGCAGAAAGTCTGCACGGAAATTCCATGGCAATTCCGCCCCATGTGAACAGAGGGGATTTAACCCTTTCCAATCCACGTCTAAAGACATTCTGAATGAAGGCTGTACAGCTCCGATGTCGGAAGACGTCCGGCAGGGTATTCTTACTGTAGATTACTGGCATGTCCAGCATGTCCCATACCGCAGTACTGACTGTAGCCAGCAGATGGCGCCATTGTATAATGGCAGAAAGAGAAAATCCCCTAGGAAACCCTGAATCCAAAATTGGATTGCAAAGGGTTAAATTTAAAAAAAAAACAAGTCCCACTTGGCATGTCCGTGAGTGTGTGATATGCAACCATACACCGTCTCTGCCGGCAGAGCATACGTGTGAAACACTACGGTTCTACCCACAGCGGTTTACCCTTAAGCCCGTGTAGACCAGGAGGAACGGAGACCCTGGTGCACCTGTTTGGTGATCATTGCTCATCACATGACCTGTGGATAGGTAATCCATGTGATTGCTGGAACAACGCCTTCACAAATCTCACACAAATATGAACCCCATTCTTGTTTTTCTGCAATGCCGGAAACAAATTGCAGCATGTTCTATCTTGTGATCTCGCATCGCAGCCCCATCGTTTTCCGTGGGCCGGCAGCAGCAGTGCCAGCCCCATTGAAACCAATGCAAAAACTCCACGATCCTGTGACACGGCTGTGACAGCTGCTGCTGGGATTCCCTGCATCTCCGAAATGATGCAAGGCTGTTTTCACATAAAAACGCCTTGTATCCATGGGGATTTCACATGGTGGGGAGCGTGATATGGGGGAGGGATTCACAGCCTAATTGCCTAACTGTACCTCACTTTACCTCTTGCACCCCATCTTACACCCTCTGTTTAAAGTTGCCCAGGCACATGTGTGATGGCATTAATGTAAGCAGGTCCCATATACTTTGCTCGCAGATCCAGAATTTAGAGATGTTTAAACTTTTAAAGGATGAGTAAAGCTTCCCGTACGGCTTATTCCTGGTAATCCCCAAGGCCGCGCACGTGTTTACAACGGGGAGGAGGGAATAAGCCTCTGCCTGACCCCTATAACAGAAGCTTATCTCCAGCGGGAACAAAGAATCGGCATGTTGACTCGCTCCTGCTACCCCACCCCATATCTGCTGTGGGGTAGACTCAGCACCCCCACCCCGTATACAGTACTGGTCCTGTGGAAATCATTGGGCTCTGTTAACTTTGATCTCATTTTTATGGCCACCTTAAATCTAAAATAAAAGCTAACACATCTATTTCTTTGGGCTGCTTCACACGAACGTGTTGTTACAGCGTATACCATGTGCGGGTTTTGCGTGCGGAATACGCTGTACCAATCTGCCATAGATTCCCATGCTGCCAATCACACACATTGCGTGAAATAGGCAGGCAATAAAGATGGCAGCATGGTCTATCATGGTGCATATACGCCAAGATAGTGTATGGCGATCAGTAGCCTGCAGCAGGTACACAATTTCATTGCGAGCCCCGCGACTGTCACATGCAGGCGATGCGCAGCCAATCACGCTCGTGTGCAGCTGCCCTTCTGCTGACAATTATGATGCTTGAATCTTTTCTCTGATTTGAAATATTACTTAGAGCATCAATAGTTAACTTTCTTATAACCTTATAGACTGGTAGAATTGGAAGGGACCTCCAGGGTCATCGGGTCATCAGGTCTTGTATTTAAGTAGAACAGGTAACAATAAAGTACAGCTCCATCTTGGAGACAGCATACAGGTATTAGGACATTGGCTCATATCTATCAAGTTTTGTACAAGATAAGTGATAGCTGGGGGTCCGATCTCTGGGACCCCCATGATCACTGGTACTAAGTATGAATGGCGTGGCTTTTATGCATGTAAACTATCACCCCATTCATCTCTATGGGACGTTTAGAGATAACGGAGTACAGCACTTCTGTGGATAGCTCATGAGTGCAACCCCTCTCGCTAATGTGTTGGACACAGCAATATATGTCGCTTACTAATATGAATGTGAAGTCACACTCCCTTGTCAGTAAAGCTATTTCCACATACTACGTAGCGCTGCGGCCGATGCAAAATTGACTGCTGATGGAGGGCCTTATAACCAGGATGCATCAGCCTCCTCCATTGAAAAACCAACCGCATGCACTAATGTCCCTTGCAACCCATCAGTGGCCATTGTCACACAGCTTTATGTACGCGACCGCAAATTGCATCACCGTGTGTTTTCCATCCCTTTCTGCGGGTTTTTTGCCCATAAATACACTTCGTCATTATGTGCGCAAAAAATATGCAGAAGGGTGCGTTGTTTTGCTGCAAAAATACACAAGTTTCTGATCAAAATTGCTGACAACACAAAGCTACAAGGGTTAGCTAACCCTAGGGAAGAGAGAGTATTCAAAAAGATCTAGAAAAGCTTGAACAGTGGGCAGCGAGTAACAGAATGGTATTTAACAAGGAGAAATGCAAAGTCCTACATCTGGGCAAGAAAAATGAAAAAGTACATACAGAATGGGAGGAATCGGGCTAAGCAGCAGCACATGTGAAAAAGACTTGGGTATACTAATAGATCATAGACTGAACATGAGTTAACAATGTGATGCAGCAGCCAAAAAGGCAAACACAATTCTGGGATGTATTAAGAGAAGCATAGACTCTAGATCACGTGAGGTAATTATCCTCCTCTACTCTTCCTTAGTCAGACATCATCTGGAATATTGTGTCCAGTTGTGGGCACCCCACTTTAAGAAAGACATAGACAAACTGGAGCAAGTTCAGAGAAGCATTGCCAAGATGGTGAGCGGTCTGCAAATCATGTCCTATGAGGAACGGTTAAAGGATCTGGGAATGTTTAGCTTGCAAAAAAGAAGGCTGAGAGGAGACTTAATAGTGGTCTACAAATATCTGAAGGGCTGTCACAGTGCAGAGGGATCAGCCCTATTCTCATTTGCACAAGGAAAGACTAGAAGCAATGGGATGAAACTGAAAGGGAGGAGATGCAAATTAGATATTAGCAAAAAAACTTTCTGACACTGAGGCTGATCAATGAGTGGGACAGGTTACCACAGGAGGTGGTGAGTTCTCCTTCAATGGAAGTGTTCAAACAAAGACTGGACAGACATCTGTCTGGGATGATTTAGTGAATCCTGCACTGAGCAGGCGGTTGGACCCGATGACCCTTGAGGTCCCTTCCAACTCTACCATTCTATTATTCTAAGTTTCTATTAGCAAGTTTTGTATGTTGCTGTTTCCCACGCATTAATTAAGATAAACATAAGCGGCGAATCCCTTTAATATCATGCAAGGTTGTAGGAAATTGCCTGATGTTCCCCTGGCAGTCAGTAAGTGGAAACAACCAATCTTGCCCATCCCGCCTATTTTTTAACATTTTATTAATTTTATATTGATTGTTTTTCTTTTGTTTTTGCAGTTTTTTTCCTTAGAACAAGACCATTTCTGGATCCTCTAGAACATCCCCTGGATATATAAGGTGAGTCTAGTCATGCCGTAATTTCTGGTTCTTATATTCTCTCAGTGATTGTAGAGCACCAATAATGATCTGGTATGAAGAAATTCTAGCGCATATTTAGTGGTGACATGGGAGAAGGTAATTAGCTTATCTGCTTCCTATCACTGACCAATTACTTATCCACTTACACACATTCTCACCTAGACCAAGCATTCTCATTTTATATACCAACCTTTTATGCAGCACAGTATCAAATATGTATAACAGCCGGGCGCTCTGAGCAGAGAACAGCTGGATGTAGAAGACAAGCGGGGCCACCCTTGTCTTCTGCATCCTCCGCTCGGAGCGCAAGGTGATCGCTCAACGTTTGAGTGATCACCTTGCACTGTAAATGACACAACGATTATCACTCAAAAGACATCTTTTGAGCAATAATCGTTGTCTAAGTGGGCCTTAAGCGTCCGTCTTATTAGCTGTTCTGCTGAATGATGGATTTCATGCTGAACTGAAATTCATCATTCGGCAGAAAAGGGAAAGATGGGCACATTTACATTCAACGATTATTGCTCAAATGATGGCTTTTGAGCGATAATCGTTGTGTCTAAGTGGGTGTAGAGCTTCAGGAGATGTCCAAAACACAGGAACGGGTTCCGGAAAAAGAGTGTTGTAATGAATAAAAGAAGCCAGCCAATTAAAGCCGCCGCTCGACCATTCAGTGAATGACCTTACCGATTGGCTGTGATTGGTTCATCAAGCGCCAGCTCTGATTGGCTGGTGCTCGATCCAATCACAGCGCTCTCTTACCGGAGGCGGAGTATTCAAAGCCTCATCACCAGAAGAGAATCCTGTCAGTGCGGAGGACTGCAACCTGACGCAGCGCCAGAGACCAGCACGAGGAACACAGACTCCGGCGGCTAGGTAAGTATTTCTTTTTTTACCTCATTGCTTATACTTGCCTAACCGCCAGCGTCTGTGTCCCTCGCGCTGGTCTCTACACTGCTGCAGGCTGCAGTTCTCAGCTCTGACAGGATTCTTTTCTCCTGATAACTGGGTTTTGAATACCCCGCCTCCCGTTAGCGCTGTGATTGGATCGAGGTAAGCGCTGTGATTGGATCGAGCGCTAGCCAATCAGAGATGGTGCTTGATGAATCAATCACAGCCCTTACCGGAGGTGGGGTATTCAAAGCCCCGTTACCAGGATAAGAGAATCCTGTCAGCACTGAAGACTGCAACGGCGAGGGACACAGACACTGGTGGCTGGGTAAGTATAAGACACCCCCCGAAAATAAGACACTGTGGCTCTTTTGAGGCAAAAATTCATATAAGACAGTGTCTTATTTTTGGGGAAACACGGTAGCAATGATTAGTTTATATTCATGGGCGCTTCTTACAATAAGCTATGTTCAGGATGCTGTCAGAATTTAGGCATGGATTTTAAAATCCACAGCACTAATAGAAAGAACATTATATAAGAAAAGGTTAAGACTGAGCCACTATGCACATCTATGATTGGATTGTCTCCATAAACATGATGGTTAGACTTTGTACAATCAAAATATTCATAGAAGTGAAACACGAATTGATCATCACCTATACACTTAAGCATATACAGCTGTTCCATTAAAAGGGTTTTCCAGACACAAATACTATTGATTCTCTATCCTCGGGAATAGACAATAGTTGGTCTTTGATTTCAATGAGAACTGCGCCTGCAGTTACAAGCGACAATCCCTATACAGGGGTCAGAGTATCAGCTTCTGCTCCGACCCCTGTGTATTGCGACACTGACAGCATGCGTCTACTCACCTCATTGGTCGGGTTCCCGAGCAGCTTACCCCTGTCTATCAACAATTGATGACCTATCCTGAGAATAGGTCATCAATAGTATTTGTGCCTGGAAAATCCCTTTAAGTCACATGGGATTAGATAACCGTTATATAATACTTTATAACCATATAACAAATATATAGGAAAATGGGAGGGAGGGTGGGGGGAATACCTGTCAGGGGGGAAAGCAAACAAGGAAGTATCTCAGTTACTTTAGGAATCTTATCTACAGAATTTGTTTAGAAAATGCATTGTAAACTGTCATCTATGGATATAACTTCTTGGACATATTAACCCTTTAGTGACCACCAATATGCCTTCTTATTGTGATCACTAATGGGCTTTAAACCTCCAGATACATTTTTTTAAAGGCCCTTTTACACGCAAAGATAATCACTCAAACTGACGAAAGATTTAGGCCTCATGTCCACGGGGAAAATCAGGCCCGCTACGGATTCTCCATGGAGAATCCGTAGCGGGTCCCTCCTGCCCCGCGGACATGAGCGCTTAAAATAAGAATAAACTTACCTCTCGCACGCTCCGGATCTTCTCTCCGTCGCGGCCGGATCTTCTTACTTCGGCCCGGCGGATGTGCATGGCACGTTGGTTGCGCGCATGCGCAGGCCCGAAGAAAAAAGATCCAGCCGCGACAGAGAGAAGATGAAGCCGCGGCGAAGGGAAGATCCGGAGCAGGTGAGTATATTCTTATTTTAGGTCTCCCGCGGATCCGGACGGCTTCCATAGGCTTCAATAGAAGCCTGCGGGAGCCGTCCTCGCGGGAGACCCGCACGAAAATGGAGCATGGTCCAGATTTTTTCATGCTCCATTTTTTTAAAAATCACTTTTATTGACCATTCGCGGGTATTTATCTACCTGCGGGTGGTCAATGCATCCCTATGGGATACGGATCCGCGGGCAGGAGAAGAGTTAAAATCCGCTGCGGATTTTAATTCTTCTTTTGCCCGTGGACATGAGGCCTTAGCGATGGTTTTGCATAAAATTACATGCACAGATTATCACTGAATTTCCTTCATTAGCTAAGTGTTTTCCTTCAAGAGTTGTTTGCTCAGCTGGCCGTGTGATTGTTATTGCATAAACACTTCGCCCACCTGAGCAAACATCTGGTCTGCACATTCTATTGTTATCCTCTAGGCTAGTTATTAACTCAGTTGCAGTGCAGGGCTGTGTTTAGTTCGAGGGATTATCTTTCCAGCAGGATTCTATTGTTCTCTCCTGGCATCTGTTTGCCTTGCATAATCAGTTAACTCATTCTGTATGCAAGGTAAATAGATCCATCCTGGCGTCTTTTGAAAGATGGAGGGAAATGCATTTAAATAAAGGAATTAGCTCAGTCTATCAGCGGCTCCAAAGATGGATTTTGTGTGGACTGAAATCCATCATTAAAAGAAAAGTGCACAACTACCCGCGTTTACATGTAATAATTATTGCTCAAATTTGACAGTTTAAACGAATTTTGAGCGATACATTGTTGCATGTAAAAGGGCCTTAAGGTGGTGGCTAAGCTGACTAATGATAGCCAGGCTCCTGCTGTAACAGCCAGGAATGGAGAAACCTCAGATCCTGGCAGTTCGACCCCATACATGCCACAACCAACAGCAACTGTAGTATGTAAGCAGATTACTGGGGGAAGGGGCTCTTTCTGTCACTCATTAGAACCCTGCAGTGCAATCACAAGGTACCATTAGGTTCCTATGGCAGCTGTAAGCCCAACAAAGGCCTCCATGTCTGCCATGTAACTCAGGCTGTTAGGACTGGTCTCCCACAGACTCGAATAGGCTGCTGTCATAGGCTTAGTAGGATGTAATGCAGTGTACTATCTTAAGAATTGACCGATCACATCTTCAAGTTCCCTTCATGAACTAAAAAAATAGCATAAAAAATGTTCAGTACAGTTTAATTTAAAAAAAAAATCCAGTTAAAAATACACACTGTTCCACACAGAAACCTGTTTTAAATGGTTAAAAAACAATAATTAAAAAAAAGATATTACTAGGTTCGCAAAGACCGAGACAATGCAAATATTTTATTTATTTCGCATGGTGAGCGGTATAAAAGTAACCTTAAAAAAGTAATGCCGGAATAGCTATTTTTCTTTTGTTCGCCTCCCAAAAAAATGTAATAAAAAACAGTCAGATGTACATCAAACTGGTGCCAGTAAAAACTACAACTCATCCTGCAAAAAACAAGACCTCACATAGCTGCGTTGGGTCTTAGAATGGGACGATGCAGATCCAATTGTTCTTTAAAAACGTGTTTTTACTGCACTAAAGTAGTAAAAAAAAGATAAAATCTATATAAGCTTGGTATTGCAGGAATCGTGCTGATGCAGATAAGAAAGTCATTGTGTTATTTTTACCAGTGAGCTCTGTAAAAAGAAAATCCAAAAACAATGTTGGAATTTCTGGTTGTTTCTCCACTATGCCAACCCCCCCCCCCCCCCCCCCAACCCAAAAAAGAAAAAAAAAGCTAATAATGTAATAAAAGTTTCTACAACACATTGTATGTACCACAAAGTGGTACCATTAAAGTATGCAACCCGCCCTCATTTGGCTATTGCAACGAGTTATGGTACTTGCAATGCAATACAGAAAAATGCTTGGTCCTTAACCCTTTGCAATCCACTGTCTAACGTCTGAAGATATTCTGATTGAAGGCTGTATAGCTCCGATGTCGAAAGACGTCCGGCAGGGCATTCTTATTGTATATCACTGGCTTTTCGTCTGAACGATGATTTTAAGGTGAGCTTAAAATCTTTTATTCAGCCACAGAGAGATAAAGTATCTCTCAATAGACCGCATGCTGTGTTCTCCATGGAAGTCAGAGATTACATTGCATTCTGCCTGTAGCCCAGAAGAAAACAATGCTGCTGTGTGCAGAGCCCAGCCCACATGCTGGGCCCTGCATATAGCTCCTTGATGCCCTTTTACATGCAAAAGGAAGGTAATAAAGTGTTAATGGACATTACTGTCCATTAACACTTGATGCAAAATGATCACTTAAACGTTTGATCTTTCAATCGTTTGAAATATTATCTTTGCGTGCAAATGGGGCTTTTTGTGTATTGCTGATATGATTAGATGTGTTGCAGTACGGTTGTGTATTCCCCACATGCTGATAACAATAGGCTCAGCATGTGGAGAATGCACACCCAGGGCGTGACAATGGAAGGCAGAAGTTTATGGAGGTCAACTTTGCCTGGCATCTTCTTTAAATATGCTTACTTTTTTTTAGAGGTTATCTGGATGATTAGATGGCAGACTGCAGGATGTCTTTGCAACCAGCATTACCTTCTGTAACCCTCCTTGAGAAGAGGCATTATAATAAAGCACTCCGGGATTTACTAAGGAGGATTCGGGATTCTACTAGGTACACCCTATAAATCATGTACATTTACGTCCTACCGTATTTTTTATGGTAACAACTTTTGCTTCTCTCCTGTGTAATTCAAGTGCTGTTTTCTCACTGAATACAAGGCTTTGACTCCTGTCATTCAGTCCTCCTTTCTAATCCATCAAAGGGGAATTTCCATCTCAACAAGTTTTCCTTTATCTACAGGACCGAGGATAACTTGATGATCAGTGGGAATCCAGGCACTGTGACCCCCACAGCTCTCAAGACATTGCCCCCAGTGTGTCCTGAAGTTTTTGACACCACTCCATTCACCTAAGGCCGGCTGTCCACGGGCAATGCGGTATCCCATGGCGAAGCTCCACTGTGGGAGCCGCTGCCCGGGAGCAGGAGCCACTGCGAATCTCCGCCGGTCAGCCCTATCTAATAAATAGACAGGCTGACTGTGGAGAATCGCGGCAATTCGCAGCATGCTGCGAATTGCCCACCGCAAGCAGAGAATCGCAATGATTCTCCGCTTGTGGACTGGTACCGGCAAATAAACTGCCGTGGACAGGGAGCCTAAGTAGGCCTGCCAGATAAAGTTAAGCACTTGAACTCGGCTATCTCAGGCAGTCCCATTGAAATGAATGGAGCAGAGGTGCTTGTGCTGCCACTGCTCTCAAAACTTCAGGACACATTGCGGGTGATGTCTCAGGATCGGTGGAAGTCCTGTTGGTTAGACCCAAACAATCATCATGTTGGCATGTCATATATTCTGCTGAAATGGGGCTACCCGTTTTAAAGATTAAAAATTTCTGATCTGAAATGAAATGATACAATTTTGTCAGCCTGCCGCACCAGTTTACTGCATGTGATCTTATATATTGACTTCAGTAATAAAAGCAATAACCGTAAGCAGCTCCTCCCCTGTTTGTGCAGACAGAATTCCGTTATTTGTGCTGGAGTGTTTAAAGAAGTGCACATTTTACATGGGGGGTATTTTCTTTTTATATTATTTTTTTAACATTTTTTATTCTGTTTTAATTGTATTTATTGGTGGGTACTATTATGACTTAGATACTGTTTAGTTTAATGTAGTTGTCTCTATTATTGTTTACAAACACTTTATTCTTTGAATATATGCATGTGGTTAAAGGGGTTGTCTCGCGGCAGCAAGTGGGGTTAAGCACTTCTGTATGGCCATATTAATGCACTTTGTAATATACATCGTGCATTAAATATGAGCCATACAGAAATTATACACTTACCCCCTCCGGTGCTAGCGTCCTCGCCTCCATGGCGCCGTGCGGTCTTCCGCTCTGTTGAATGGGGCTTCTCCGGCGTGCTCGCGCCGGAGAGCTGGTCTGCGCATGCGCAGAAGACATGTGCGGCGCGAGCACGCCGGAGCGGCTCCATTGAACAAAGCAGAAGACCGCACAGCGCAAGCGCGTCTAATGGAAGGAGAAGACAGCGTTAGTCGGCGCCATGGAGGCGAGGACGCCAGCACCAGAGGGGGTAAGTGTATAACTTCTGTATGGCTCATATTTAATGCACGATGTATATTACAAAGTGCATTAATATGGCCATACAGAAATGTATAACCCCACTTGCTGCCGCGGGACAACCCCTTTAACTAATCAGACTCTCTGGGACCTGTACTGAGTCATGTAGATTAATACCGAGACCTGCTATGCACTTCCATTTTTGACCCATTGGATCCATGGTTTTAATATAATCTCCTTGTGGTTTGTTATGTGTTATATATGTCTTTAATAAATTGATTTTTTTCGTTTCATATTCCTTGTGTTTTTGTGTTAATACTTAGTGTTGGAGCAGCCCTATACTATGGGGGGCATTAATATATAATGGCGAGCATGCGCAGCCCCTTTACTTGGAAACCCTGCATGCTATTGTATTTGCTTATATGTTGATCTGTATTTATATCACTCCACAGAAATTGTGGATAAAGGCACATAAGCATATGCTTGTGACAGTGTTTTACAGACTGGTCATATAGAATGAAGACGATGTAATAGGCATATTTCAGTTCTTAATAATCTTTATGATTTAAGCCAACTAGAGATCACAGATGAACACATTGATGATGACGTGCGCCCAGTCCAGGAATCTGATAGCCACTTCTATACAGATACAGGTAATAAGGACTAGTAATACACATTTGACAGCATTGCCTATATCTATTATGCCAGTTATCGTAGACGCTGTGATTTCTTTTCTTCTAGATGTTACTTTGCCGTCTCACTTGATAGCCAACACATGTACTGAACCGTCATTTCTAATGAGTGGGTCTGCTAGATCTAAACACAATATGAGGAAGCCACAAAACACTGCATTAAAGAGCCCAAACATTTTGCCATCTGAGATCCATGATATATATGAAGAGCTATCAGAAATCTATCAAAATCTGCAGGTAGGAAATCTTGAAAGATGACTAAAAATTGGGACTATAGTAAATACATTAAACTAACAATGCCACATATGATGCTTTAACACAGTTCTGTATCTCTCATTATATGAGTATCGCTGGCATTGCTGAAAGCGCTGCCAGCATGGAGGCTTGGCGGGCCGGGGAGCATTCTGCCTTCGCCCACCTCCACTCACTTTAAACAGACAGTTGTTCAGAAGTGAATGACTGCTATTTACACTGAACGCTGCGTCATTCTGTTTTCTGCATGCAGAAACTGAACGACTGATCAATTCTTATTCAGTCGCTGGAATTTGGATAATTCTGAACGATAACACTGTGCAACACAATTTTTCTAGCAGATAGGCGGCTTGTAGTAACTTTAGTGCGCTGAAATCAAATATGAGATCCATTTCTTTCTGTCATGTAAGGTTTCCCAGTTATGGGATATTATGTAATCCAATCGGCGTTGTACTTTATCTTTTTGAAATATGCCTATACAATTAATCCAGTAGGATCGCCATTAAACTTGCTTAATAAAAAGAACACAAGTGATTGTGCAACTATTTTGCAATCACTGTTGCACACCACATGCTGACTGAAAACTATAAGGGTAGGTTTATGTAACATATAGGGCATGTTTCCACATGGTGGAAACACTGCGGATCATCCACCAGTAAGTTGTAATTAATGAACTGTGTTTTTACAGGTCATTGGTTAGACTGGGACTATTTTTCAAAATTTTACAATATAGCTGAGCGGTGCGGATGTCTGAACAACCCAGACAATTTCTGCTATGTCTGCGGACAGTTCACAACAAAGGCACAGCGGAGGAAAATAAAATCCTTGGTAAAGTGGGACTATCACAAGTAATTCGGAATAAAACTTGGTGACCAAGAAAAGAAGTGGCTCCGCACATCATCTGTGTGTCATGTAACACTCATCTCACACAGTGGCTGAAAGGCAAGAGTACAATGCCATTCACCATTCCAATGGGATGGCAAGAACAAAGAGCCACCATACTGGCTGTTATTTCTGCATGACAAATACCAAAGGTTTTTCCAGTAAACAGAAAAATAGAATTATGTATCCATATATACCTTCTGCAATAAAACCTGTGCCTCATGACGCCAGATTACCTCTTTCTGATCCAATGGGAGGGTTGCTATTGGCCTCTGGCTGGGCAGCATCCCCAGGACTACTATGGTGGTCACTGTTACTACTAGGGCCACTATAGGGGACACTGTTACTACTGGGGCCACTATAGAGGTCAATTACTGCTATGGCCACTGTGGGGGTCAGTATTACTACTGGGGCTTCTGTGAGGGTCACTATTACTACTGAGGCTACCATAAGGGTCGCTATTGTGGCTCACTCCCATGAATGTAAGCGCATTTCAGTTGTACAAATGCGATATGTATTTGCACGACCATAAATCTCTTACGCCCATGTTTATCACTCAATCTGGCGTGTTTTTAAGTGCACAAATACACTGCATATTTACGCATGCAGAAAAGAACGTGGACAGGCTCATTGAACCGGTATACAAATAAACAGGTTTTCTGCGTATTTGTGCCCGCCCATTCACTTCAATGGCTTATTGCAGTGTGTAATACGCCCCAACAAGGTCATGTTTTTCACGTGATTGCACATTGTGCAAAAAAATACACTCGTGAACAAAACCACTGAAATCAGTGGGTGCTATTTATTTTGAATTACGCACACAAGACGTCTCAGTCATTGAAGACCATTACAAAGGAAAGTACAATCCGAATATGATGGGCGACTTTTGCAGGTTCTTACAGAGGGAAAGTAATGTTTCTTATAGGAGGAAGTCAAGATCCAGGCGTCATTTCCACCAAAAACAGAATAGTAATATTACGGCACGTCCAAACTGTTATCGTAAACAAGGGAAATAATTTGTAACTTGAAAGTGAGACGTGCTGCTAGTGTTCAATGTCACCAGTGGAATCGGCATGATTTAATTTTACAGAAACATCTCAATTACTTTCTGTTATGAAAAGTTTAAAAGAAATTGTTGCACAGTGTAATTGTCCAGTGTAAATGGGCCATAAGTAGCAGCCTGCTCATTCCTGTGCGACAGCCGCCCCTTCCCAAATATAATCACTATGCTCTAATAGGGATATGGACAGTGTTTGTCCTGATGGGAGCTGCCTATTACTGTCCAATGACTATATAGTAGTGTTGATCATTTTAATTACTGTTCAAATCACTTTTGTAGCATTGTTAAATGTTTGCTGATTGTAAAATGCCTGTTTGTGTTCTGTATAGCAAGAGAGAATGTCACAGCAAGAATATTCCCTGCAGTTGAAAAGACGAGAGCAAAGCTTACTAGAAAAGGAGGAGATGCTTCTAAAACAGCAGGCCACACTGAGCAAGCTAAAAGATGTGGAAGAGGTTGTGCATGCAAAATTTCGAATAATGAAAGAGGTAGTTTACTTGACTTGTCTATGTCATTGGGGACACAGAAGATAGTGTTGGGTATAGATGCAATGCTAGCTTCTCCTACCAGCTACAAGCATTGACCTAATTTAAGGCCCATTTACACCAGCAGATGATCGCTCAAAGATCACTCAAACGACAGTCTGAGTGACAGCTTTGACCGATCATTTTGCATAAACTATTAAGTAGCTACTCAGCTACTTGAGAGCAATTAAGTGTGCAAATAAAGTCTTCCCTGAATGTAGTTAATAGCCTGAGGGACTATTATCTGTGCTCAGATCCTTTGTTCTCCACGGGAAACAATGGTATCAGCACTCCCCATGGAGAACTGCTGATAAGGCTGAATGACGATTTTTAGGTTAGACTGAATTTAACGATCAGCTAGCAGTGCCTGAAAAGTGCACGATGGGCGCACATTTAGACTTACCGATTATCGTTAAAACGATCGCTGATTAGCAATTTTTTTAGTGATCATCGGCTGGTGTAAATGGGCTTTAAGTCTTAGCTCAGTGTCTGCAGGAGGCAAACCTAGCTGCTTTGGCATGTCCAGCTTTCATTTTTCTTTACTTTACACTTTCTTACCCTTTAAGGTTGGGAATACAGGGTTAATGAGATCTCCCTAATAACACACAATGCGGAAGGAGAACCCTGTGGCTTAAACTTTTTCTCTCCTGCCTCCAGAATAAAATGAGGCACAGCGGCCCCATGACTTCCCTGTGACCCATCAATTATAGGGTTATCCACTGCAACAGCAAACTCCCACCCTGCATTACCTTCCTCACCACGACGAGGCAAGCCAAAGGGGTGACACTGCTTGACTCCTAGAAGCCAGATGGATGTTAGCCCACCATACCCCAGGACTTTAAAAGAAGAAAAGGAAGGGAGTGGTTACATTTCCTCCTGACTCTGTCAAGAGGCCCCTTCCTCCTATATTGCTCTTTCTACCAGCTGCAGCTCAAGGACTAATCTCCTCCCTTTCTTTGGGCGGTGCAAAATCATGGCTTCCATCTGCCGCTATTCCACTTCAGAGCTTCTTTACCACATTCAAGAATGGGGTCTCATCAGTTCTCTTTTTGGCCTCTTGTGCTTTTTCGGCCATGTCTTTCCTTCAACCCTAAATGTATTCCAGCTGCTGAAATCCATTTAGTAGCATTCCGAGTCAGCCCAATAAATTTGGGAGGACAAGACTTGGCACCAGCTCTGCACCACAATTTTGCGAGCCCTCTACAGCGCCATTTCCGGGGTCTCATTAAACACACAGAGACTTCTTGTCTCCTCCCCCTTTTCTTCCCTAGCAGCTCCAGTGCTGACAACCGCATGCAATTCTGCTCCTAAAAAAACTTTTTTTCCTCTTCGTTATACATCTATGCTCTCTATTAGCATTTCTTTCCCTCCATTGCCCCTCTCCTGCGTCCTCTTAGCCTCCATATTTAACTCATTATGTAGTAGCTCACCAAGCCCCCCTACCCTCTCCATGCAAAAGCATAACTGTGTGTGGCCACCAAGTTAGAACCCAGTCAAAGACTAGCTACCCATGTTGCCTGCTCCCGCTGTAATTATACATTTCATTGTCGTCTGCTTAAACCTTTTTGCTCCATCTGTTTGGCACCCAGACAGTACGTCAGTGAACCATCTCTTATGTCCACTGCTCAGCCCCCACTGAATACCAAATCAGAGTGGCCACACTCTGTCATTGGCTGTATCAAACCTAACCACAGCACCCATATCCATTGTAGACCTGCTACATCAGTTGTCATTAGGCACTCCACATGGTCCCTCTGACTATGAGCAGCTATCTTCCACAGACCTGCTGCATCGTAGACCCCTTTAATGTGCCAGGTCTACAAGGTCCCACCACCTCCAGATTCTCCAGCATTATCCATGTCACCGCTTTCCTCAAAGATGCGCTACGATCTTTATTCCAAAGGAGAGTATTACTGTAAAGCTAAGGTATATGACTCAAACTCAGCCCTGGATGAGAAGCAGTTATCTAAGCTTTCCAGTATGTTAGACACCCTGATTATAGCTGTTAAGGAGACTCTACACTTTAAGGCTACGTTCACATTTGCGAGCATGATATCAGGCCGAGAAACCTGGTCTGATATCGCACTTGTCTATGTGCACTTCATCTGCGGATGAGAGGTGTTTTTTCATGCAAAAACGTCTCACATCACTTATGGGAAATTGGGATCCTCCGGTGCGCGGCAGAGGATCGGCAAGTGTTTCCCATTGATTTCAATGGGAACAACACATTGCACGACATGCGATGCTGTATTGCCTGTTTCACAAAAAGGGTTTTTCCTTCCGCTGTTCTTGATGCTCACCCAATTTCTTCTTCTGTGTCTCTGAATTGGAAGACCTTCCCTCTAAAGAGTGAAACTTTCCGTTTGGATGTTTGCAAGGTGAAACCGCCTAGAATTGTGTATCCAATCATTCTTAGACCTCTCTGGGGAAAAAAATGGCCCTCTTCTCTGGCAGTTGACACTCTGGCCTGTCACCTGACTAAACCCAGCACCCTACCTATAGCAGTTGTTCCCCGATTCCAGGATCGCTGCGGCCAATATTCTCCCCTTTTTGAGTGTGCAGAGCTACTACCGAATAGGCTAGATAGCTTGTCAAGGCATACTTTCAATGACTCTTAAAATGTACAATGCTTTATACATAGTTATTAAAGAAACCTATACTATACATGGCTGTCCACACACGCATGCACAGACAACCTTATAAGCCCTTAATCATTAATCAAAGCATTTTGTCCTCGTTGTTAGGTAGTCTAAACGTACTTCTTATGTTTCTCATATTTCTAGCTTTCTTTTTATGTGTTCATAGATTTTCATAATTTTCTCCTACATTTCTTTGAACATGGCACAGTTTTCATAGTGTGACTAACAACTATACTAACACATCTTCTACAGTGCACATCAAACAGCATTCTAACACCATATGTCCCAAAATAAAAAGGTTTGTCATTTTCCAGTTGAAACATATTGAAACTATTTAGAAAATAAATGAGGTGGTACGGATCTCTTAAGCAGTTCCACATTGGTCCATCAGACTTGGGATATGTGCAGTACAGGACATCTAGATCAGCTATGGAACTATGTTTGGCATTGGTTATTGTCACCCTGTGTTTTTGGCAGATTCACTTTAGTTAAACTATTAGTTTACACTAAGCACAAGATCATATCAGCGTTTTCCTTTGCACTTTGAACAGATCCTGTTTCTTTAAAAAAATCACTTGAATACAAAATGGAAATCAAACGGAAATGAATAGAAAAGATTTTTATTTTTAATGAATCCACCATAAAACAGATTGCCTACAGTTCGTTCTATTTGATTTCCTTTTTTAACTTAAATCAGTTTTTTATAATTCAGCTATTTAGCCTCTGTGCATCCTCTGAAAGAAAATAGGAAACAGATGGACACCTTTCTGTTCGTTTCCACCACCCATTGACCACAGTGTTAAAAAAAACAAAACAGAAAGTAACCCTTCCGTTTTGGTTCTGTTTCTTTAAACCAGAAGCAAACACACAGCAGTATGAGCTTTTGTTCTAGTTAAACCCTTAGTAACCGCCCCATTGCCTTTTTACGTGCTAGCCTGCTGGGCTTTAATCCCCGATTACGTAAAAACATGCTTCCTCTGGGAATTAAAATCCTGCAGGCTGTGGATGTAACAGCTCCATGCTGTCGGTTACCGGAGTTTGCCAAAATCCTGGAGCAGTCATCCGCGGGACCCCCCCCTCCCAGTCTTACGATCTCCAGTATCCCCCAGATACTGGTCATCGTATTAATCTCAATGGTAAGTTAAAAAAAAAGTAAAAGTTTCAGCTCCCCTTACAGATTGGAATAAACGTATAACACAGCACTCTATGCAGGATTCACCAACCTAAGTTGGACTTCAGTAAGAAGTGAATGGTGCAATAGCCCAGCGAGGTCCGGATCAAGACCCAACAAATAGACCAATATATAAAGTGAAGCCACGCAGCATCTGATGTATAACAATAAGTAGAAAAACTTTTTATTCCTCCATATTAAAAAGAGACTGGCGACGTTTCGGCTTCGCCTGAAGCCTTTCTCAAGCCCAGGATCCAAGATTGGATCCGTATGGGGAGCTAAGAATACTTACCCTCGTCCTACGTGATGTCCTCCGGCGTTCTGGTCCTGCAGGACCTGACGTCGGCATCTTTGCGTGCACATCGGACATCATTATGCCAGGCGCACATCCAGAGTGCCAAGAGGCCAGGGAGATTTTAAAATTCCCTGCTGCCGGCTAGTATGAATAGCCAAGAGCAGGGAGATGCCACCAATCATTGAATGTTTATAATTGGTTAATCTAGCGCTACGTCAGCCAATCAGAGCATTAGCTTCCTGGAGGCGGGGTATTCCAGCCCAGCTTCCAGGAAGAACTGCCCTGTTGGCTTAAAAGAGGACGCGATAGCCTGCAGCAGAAACGGAGACCAGCGCGAGGACCGGAACGCTGGCAGTAGGTGAGTATTGTGTTTTTGCTTTTTAATACATGTAGCCTAGCTTGGGCTTATTTTCGGGGTGGGGTGGGGGTGGCTTATATTTCAAGCCTCCCTCGAAAATTGGAGTAGGTCCTACTATCAGGGAAACACAGTATCACTGTGCCGTATAGATGGCAAATCGAACAAATCTATTACAAACAAAGATGGAGCAGTTGGTCATAATAACCAACCAGATTTTAACTCTCATTTTTCTGAACTCCTCTGGAAAATAAAAGCAGCATTTGTTACTATACCAACTGCTCTACTTCTTCCTTATGTCCCATCTGCCATTGTTCATGTGAACTTTGTAACCAATCAGTTTAAATTAAAAAACTTAGCGTAAATTATACATTTTACTTTTTGTTTCCTTTATGTGAACACAACTTGTAAACAAAAACCTTTTTTAAGGCCCATTTACACACAAAGATAATCTTTCAAACGATTGAAAGTTTTAGAGATCTTTTTGCATAAAGTGTTGATGGCTACTGATGGCCATCAACACTGTATCATCTTCATTTGCATGTAAATGGGTCTCCAGGAGCTTTTTGCAGAGCCCGGCATGTGATTAATCACATGCCCAGCTGTGCTCACAGCTGCATTGTTCTTATCGTGGGTGATGGCAGAATATAATGTTAACTGTTGATTCTCCGCACAGATAACAGCCTGCGGTCTACTGACAGATAAATCAAACTGCTTTATCTCCAGTAGCTAAACAATGGATTTTAGGTTCACCTTAAAATCATTGTTCAAGCGCAAAGTGCCCAATGCCCGTGTGATTATCGCTCAACTTTGTTCATTTGAACTAATTTTGAGCTATAATTAGAAATGAGCGAGCGTTCTCGGTTCGGGTGTTTTTGCACTCGAGCACCGCTTTTTCCGAGTAACTGACTACTCGGACGAAAAGATGCGGGGGGTGGCGTGGTGGAGCGGGGGGTAGCAGTGGGGAACAGGGGGGAGCTCTCTCCCCCCCCCCCCCCCCCCTCCCCTCTGCAACCCCCCGCTCACCCCCGACGTCCCCCGAATCTTTTCGTCCGAGTAGTCAGTTACTTGGAAAAAGCGGGGCTCGAGTGCAAAAACACCCGAACCGAGTATGCTTGCTCATCTCTAGCTATAATTATTGCGTGTAAATGGGCCTTTAGCTGGTGAAACATTACAAACTCGTATTGTGAGGATCCCAGGATACTGCAACATTAAGGAAAGAGTCATTGTAGAAGCAGAATGGGTATGGAGGGAGTCTAAAGAAATAGAATCCCCTTCTCCAATATGAAATGGTAAATAGTTGTATGTGACATTCATATGGTACTCATAAAACTTGCAAGCTGTTTGAGCCATAATTTTGATATTAGTCATTTCTGTAGTATATTAGTCATTGTTTTTCTTTGATATCCTTCAGCCCTCTTTCATTCGTGTTTCATATTGTAATCTGGTATTGGTTCACCATTAAATGGATAGGCAAACAACTTTTTGCTCTATCACAATAAAATGTGTGGTCCTTTTATGCTGATCCTTCTGCTAAGCGCACATGACTTTGATGTAACTCATACTGGGTTTGACACAATGTATTGTTTTCTTTGCAGCAGCATGTTGTAGAGGTAAAACAGATATCAGATGCCCTGAAAGAGAAGATCAAGGAGAACAAAAGATTGAAGTCGTCTTTCGATACCTTAAAGGAAATGAATGACACCTTAAAAAAGCAGGCGAGTCTGATCGTCCTCATTTTACACTTAGTATATATGACTTCATATGAGAGTCCGTATTACCATACAATTACTTGATTTGAATTTCTGTTGCATGCGAACATTTATTTAAGTTAAATTATACACATGGCTTCATTTGACTGCCATGCACAATGTTGTTTTGTGCATCTGGTCTCAGTAAGGCTATGTTTACATAACACTTTCCCCTTACGTTCGGCGGATGTGCCTGGAAAGTTCCTGGTACATACACCAAATATATCTATCATCCCCCATTAACCAAATGAAGACCAAAAAGTATACCTCATTTATCATGCTAGGCCATCAGTGTTCAGTGGTCGTCCACTATCCCTTGCAGGTCATCCCAATGACAGGTCCCCTTGATTGTTACACAGGCATGGCATGCATGTTTATGGGTGGCTGTGCCTGTAACAGCAATCCAATCCTATTGACATGTCTAGAAGTGAGGCGCATAATTAGGCACGGCCGCAGAGGTATATTACGTACCAAGATCAGCCTGTTCTTCATTTAGTTTATCGGAGCATCTCCTTGGGTTTTGCTCCACCTATCAGATAACATAATGCTGAGGATAGGCCATCAGTGTTTAAGTCCCGGAGAACGCATATATTTGCCATAAGGGATTCCAATGTAATCTTTTTGCCTGTGTTCATGACCTTTTATGTGCAGTGATTGGCTTCTTTCTGTCTGTAAGGCTGACATATTTTTGATTAGTGGTGCTGAGGTTTGGACATTTTTCCTTGACTTGGATTAGGTGGCTTCCCCAATCTAATTAATTGAGTTGCCTGAAGAAGATGTAATTTCAAGTTCATAACACATAAGTAATCAAGAAAGGTCTCTGCCATATATGATTATGGATTATTGGATCTGGATATATGTCTTCCATCTGAGCAGCGCCGACAAGTGACCGTTCTTTTCTTAATTTGATTGTAATATTCTGTCACCGGTGAGGAGTCAGAGCAAAGACTGGGTACCAGGAAAGCCCTGCATCTCTGAATCTTTGATCACCACTAACAACCCCTCTCTGGGCTTATTAGATATCCTCAAATCTGGTCGCATGAGAGTTTATTTGGGCATTTATTATGTCATGCAGCTACTTCACAATTACTGCAGCTGCTGTGTTTTCCTGACAGTTGTCGGGCTGCATCTGTAGGCACAGGTGTAGCTTGGTAATTAGCGCTATTACTCGAGCATTAATGGCATTTGCGTAATAGCAGTCTAAAGTCCTATTTACACGCAACGATTGTCGTTTCAATGAACAACTTTACGACTCTTTTGCTTTCAAATGCTGAATGCTTACACGTAATGATAATCATTTGAAGTCTTCGCCATTTTCCTCATTAGCTATGTAAACACTGTATATGTTTGCTCAGGTGGGCATGTGCATATGCAAATAATCTCTAGGCGGGAGGTTTTTAATTAGAGAGAAGAAAAGCCATTGTCCTGACAGTTAGTAATTAGTTGGTAATTAGCTGGCAAACAATCACCCCTCCCCTCATGTTGTTTCATAGACTGAATGAATGCCGTTTAAACCTAACGACAAGAGAACAAACTAGCAACTATTTTTATGCAGGCTGAAACTCTGCGATAAACAACAAGTGAACGAATAGTAAACGATGGCTTCACATCTACACGTAACGATTATTGCTCACTTTCACTCATTTGAACACATTTTGAGCGATAATCATTGCGTGTAAAAGAGCCTTTTAAGGTTCCATCTAATTGATTGCATATCTTATCATTAAATGTTTTTACTTGCATAATAATAGCGTGGTATTGTGGTCTCATACTGATGCAGTTCAAAGGCCTAGTAAATACAGATGCTACACATTTTGCCTTGACTTTGATATCACTGCACAGAAAGTTATATTATCTAATGGGCTACATTAAGAAGCTATTGTTCTCTTATCTTAACACAACGAAACTCATTGTAAAAAGAATTTAAAGTGTAAATAAATGACCACTATATCATTAAAAGTCAAGTTAAAGAAAGACCCATCTGTATGTCTCTTACTTTTAAGTAGATTCTTGTTTCTAATTGTTTCTTTTAGCTGAATGAAGTGAGTGAGCAGAATAAGAAACTGGAAAGTCAAGCTAAGAAAGTTCAGTCTCGTCTAGAAAACCTACAAGTGAGTGTTTGTTTTTCCTAGTGTTATTATTGCTGATTTAAGGAAATTTGCTAACAAGGATTGCACATTTGTTTTCTAGAGGAAACACTCCTTCCTTACAGTTCAGAAAAGCAGAGATATTTCTCAGACTGTACATATTCCAAAACCTCAAAATGTTGAGAAGAAACCGACCCTTGTAAAACCTAAGGTAGGATCAGCAAGCATGTAGTTGGCTGCTATCGCTTATTGGTTATAGCTCTGTATTCTTTGAAGAGTTACAGTATAGTTTGTTCTTGAAACCTACATTGTTGTGTATTTGTGGTAGATTATTGTGACCTTGTTCATCAATTATAGCAAGGCCTTAAAGACAAAAAAGGGGTAAATGTTAAATGAGTTCTGCAGAACTAGAAACTCAGTGGGGGTCTAACTTTGAGCATTCTTGCTGATCAGTGGACCGATGGGTTTCTGGAGCTCAAACAAGCACTTCATCCCCCTAATTGTTTACCGGGTTTACAACTCTGTACTTTTAACCCCCATGGCAACATCCCATGTACAACAGATATGCACGGGAACTAAGCCCACATCATACTTTGACAGTTGATACACGTCCGGAACAGTCAGCCTTTTACATGCCATTGTCCGTTCTAAGAACGGCATTTAAATGGCCCACCGGAGAAAGGGAGCTCCCTCTGTCACCCAAATGGCTCATCTATGTCAAGATCGCATGTGGCAGTTCGTACATCATGGCAGCATGGGGCCTGTTCAACTACAATATACTGCAATACTGAAGTCTAACAATCGTGAGTTCAAGTCTCCTACCAGGGCTAAAGATGAAAACAACAGATGAAAAGAAGTTTAATAAAGTTCAAGTATCATAAAAATATTTAAAGTAAGAAAAAAAATCCTTTTCCTAGTATAAGCATAAAAAAATCGAAGCATACATACATGTCCCGCACTGCACATGACATAAAAAAAAATACACAGCACCACAATTTTTGGTCACCCAATCACCAAGAAAATTTTTTCTATAAAAAAAAATCATCAAAAAGTAAAAAAATGGTACCGATATAAACTAGAATTAGTTTCGTAAAAAGCCTCTATAAAACCTAATTCACAGAAAAATAAAAACAAGTTGTGGGGGTCCGAATGCAACGATGGAGAAGAATTTCTTTTTTTCAGAGAAAAAAAGTAGTACAACAAAAAAACCTTTAATTTTGCTATCACTGAAATTGTGCAGATCCACGGAATAAAGTGAACATGTTATTTTTGCCCTAACACTTTCATGAATGTACAAACTGTGTCATCATTACAGAATTTGAAGGCACTGAGCATGCCTGACCAGATAACCACTCAAAGGACAGTTTGAGCGACAGCTTTGAGCAATTATTTTGCTTAAAAAATAATTGGTATTCAAGTAGCTTCTCAGCTACTTAAATGCCAATTATGTATGTTAATGAAGCCTTCACTGAGCGCATGCTAATAGCCCGAGGCTATTATCTGTGCTCAGATGCTTTGTTCTCCCCCACCCCCCCCACCCCCCCATGGAGAACAACTGATAAAACTGATGGCTAAAATCAAGCTCACTTGATTTTAATAATCAGCGAAAAGAGCCCGAAACTGTCCACCCTGCAGGCAGAAATGGAATAGCCCACTCGCTAATGCGATTGGATTGATGTGAAAGTGAAATTTTCACCATCAAGATGGTGCGTGATAAGCATCAGACAGGGAGCTGCACTGCATAGAAGTGACTGCTATACGTAGAGGAGACCTCCAGAGTGTGACAGACAATCAGATGGGGGAGACGGGTGGAAAAATGTCTTTTCATTGGAGTGGCTCTTTGCAATGCCCCGGTCCTACTGCATTAAAAGTATTCTAACAAAAAAGTTTCAAGGTTCCCAAAGCAGTCAATTGCTTTTCACCTTTCTTTTTTTTAGCGAAGGATTGAAAATAAAAAAACGTATCGGTTACTAAAGCCACTTTTAGGTTAGAATACTTTTTTGTACACCATGACTACCGCAATTTAAAGATAACCTGTTTTAGGAAATTCTTGTATTTACCTGAAACTACACTTCTGGAGCATCTTCTTTTCTCTCAACTCTATAATTCCTCCTGGTAATATTTTAATGAATTGACAAGTGTGTGTGTGGCCAGTCCCTTTGACATTGGACTGTGTTTACATACTATTACACTTTTGAATCAATGCGGAGGGACACATCCTATTAATAAAAAGAATGGGAACACCAAGTTGTCAAAGTATTTATATTTTTGGGGGAGATTATCAGAAAAATTTCCCAGTGCGGAATTCTGAGAAAAGGTGTTCTAGAACCTTCATTTTGTGGGAAATGTAAGTACTTAATAAAATAGACATGTGAAAACTGCTGACGGGTCTTTGTACATCTTACCAAATTTGAACCCTGTTTAAAACCCTGAGTTGCCTTATTTTCATACCTACATTCTAAATGTTTCATGAAGAATGTTTGTTCTTTTTTTACCGAGAGCTGATAATGTGTTATGATGACGTGCTTTGTGCAGCACAAAGCTCTTTTGGCAACATTGCACATTGAAATCGGTGTATTTGAACATGTTTCAACTCTTCCTAACTTTGTATGCAAAAGCTACAAAGGTCATCTGTATAAATTTGCCTAATTTACTCTTTTGATGTGCAAAGAATGCAGATGCGAGCCATAATATTTTGGCTGTCTCATAGGTTCCTAATGATAAACAAGTATACAAGCTTTTAACCATTCTTATGGATTGGCTTTCTGCATCAGAAGGTAATGGAGGTCGAGAAAAATCATTATCCACAGATAAATTACCCTCAAACTGTTTTCAGGAAAAGTGTGCCAAGGTATGTGCGTTCCAATATTCTCTATGGTTTCTCTGTCAGAACTTCAATAAAGCACCAGCTAAGTAATTGAGTTCCACACCATCTGCATGGATGGCTTACATTGAAGTCAATTCCGTGTCATCACCTAGCGGCGGCGCAGGAAAAATAAACATTTGAAAAAAAAATCTGTACTGAGCATGGCATCCGCAGTACAGAAAAAGAAGAAAGAATACAGGTACGCAGGGTCGCCGGCCACGGTCAGGTTTGGATTCCACTGCGGGCTCCTGCATGTAGAATCCAGCTCTGCTGTGTGTTGGCGGCCTAAAGCTTGCACATTTCCCTGAACATTTATAACATTCACTTTGCCCAATTTAACATTTACTTTATCTTGCCATCTTATGGAAATGTGTGGCTTTGTTAAATACAGAGCAAGTCATAAGTGTACTGAGGTCATACAATCATGCATGCAAGTGCCTATCTGAAGTATCATTTAGATTTGCAATCCAAGTGGTAAAAATGCTCCCATCCTACTGCTCCGTGAATACAATCAGAAGTAGGTCTATGCAGTTTCTGTTTATTCCATTAGCTAAACTGCAAAAATTCTTTGTCACCCATTGCAACTAATCACAGTGCAGCTTTCAGTTCTGAAACTGCTGTTGTAAATTGAAAGTTGAGCTGTGATTGGTTGCTATGATTGGTTGCTACATGAGGCCCATTGACTGTATAAAACCAGCTAGCTCTTCAGCTATTTCTTTTGTGAGCGTGTTTTGTGGTTACCAATTTTTATTTGCAAAAATGCAGCATAAATAGGCACATGGTCAGTTTCTAGTGTTTTAGGTATCAGGAAATATAAGGTTACCTTTCCTAGATTCCACTTGGTAAAAACATCTCTGTTTCTTTCGTCTTACAAAACTTTTGGATAGTATGTGGCTGTAGAAGTAAGCACGGTAAATACACTGGGACACAACACATTCTACTTACCCTGTCCTATCAGCCCATCTAGACTTCTGCATCATCACCTACATGACCCTCTTGGCCAAGAACAAGCTATAATGTGTGACGTAAGAAGTTATTAATTGTGTATTATAGCCTTGGTTTTTTGTTTTAGTCTACTGTAGTGGTCCGTAGTACTGCATCTCATGATCCTAGTTGGATATGAGACTTCAGCTCTCTAACCTACAGAATTGTGCATGCTGCATTATACTATAATTAGAGATGAGCGAGCATACTCGTCTGAGCTTGATGCTCGTTCGAGTATTAGGGTGCTCGAGATGCTCGTTACTCAAGACGAGCACCACGCGGTACTCGTCTCGATTAAACGAGCACTGACCATTGAATTCAATGGAGCCGGCAATACAGCTGGCTCCATTGAAAGCAATGGCCTGCCGGCGAGCGCGGGATGAATTGTCGGGAAGGGCTTAAATATATAAGCCCTTCCCTGCAATTCATCCAGAAATGTGTAAAAAAGAAATTATATATATATACACACACACACACACACACACACACACACACACACACACACACACACACACACACACACACACTCACCTTGTCCCGGCAGAATGATCTTAGCCCATTGAATTCAATGGAGTCGGCAATACAGCCGGCTCCATTAAAAGCAATGGGCTGCCGGCGATCGCGGGATGAATTGTCGGGAAGGGGTTAAATTATATAAGCCCTTCCCTGCAATTCATCCAGAAATGTGTAAAAAAATAAAAATAAAAAAAAATATATATATACATACACACACACACACACACACACACACACACACACACACACACACACACACTCACCTGGTCCCGGCAGACAGAGTTCAGCGCGGCCAGCGGCAGTCCTCCTGAACAGCTGTGAGTAGTATTCAGCAGCCGGGGATTTAAAATCCCCGCCTGCTGAATGAGCTGCCTCTAATTGGTCACAGCCTGACCAATCAGAGGCAGATTCCACTCACACACCCATTCATGAATTTATGAATGGGTGTGTGACTGCTGCCTCTGATTGGCTCAGCGGGACCAATCAGATGAGAGGCAGCAGTCACTCACCCATTCATAAATTCATGAATGGGTGTGTGAGTGGAATCTGCCTCTGATTGGTCAGGCTGTGACCAATTAGAGGCAGCTCATTCAGCAGGCGGGGATTTTAAATCCCCGGCTGCTGAATACTACTCACAGCTGTTCAGAGCAGTTCAGGAGGACTGCCGCTGGCCGCGCTGAACTCCGTCTGCCGGGACCAGGTGAGTGTATATATATATTTTTTTTATTTTTACACATTTCTGGATGAATTGCCGGGAAGGGCTTATATATTTAAGCCCTTCCCGACAATTCATCCCGCGATCGCCGGCAGCCCATTGCTTTCAATGGAGCCAGCTGTATTGCCGGCTCCATTGAATTCAATGGGCTAACATCGTTCTTCTCTGCCACAGCTGTTACAGCTGTGGCAGAGGAGAACGATCTTTATGCTGACAGTGCGGAGGGGGGGGGGGGGGTCTCACTCTTGCCACTATTGTGGCTTAATAGTTGGACCTGGGAACTTGAGATGCAGCCCAACATGTAGCCCCTCGCCTGCCCTATCCGTTTCTGTGTCGTTCCCATCACTTTCTTGAATTTCCCAGGTTTTCACAAATGAAAACCTTAGCGAGCATCGGCGATATACAAAAATGCTCGAGTCGCCCATTGACTTCAATGGGGTTCGTTACTTGAAACGAACTCTCGAGCATCACTGAAAGTTCGACTCGAGTAACGAGCACCCGAGCATTTTGGTGCTCGCTCATCTCTAACTATAATACATGCTGTAACAATAGATCAGTGCAATACATGTATTGCACTGTATTTAGCAGTTTTATACATGAATTTAAAATTCATAAAAATTAGAATTTAAAATTTAGCGTTAAAGGTGACTTAACCCTTAAACATCCCTACCCAAAGCCAAAAATTTTAGATTTATTGCAGCTCACCCAGAACTCGCTATACCTAAATACCACCTTTCCCATACACAGGTACAAGCAAAGTTCTAACACTGGAGATATAATTTCCATTGGGTTAAAGTTAGTCAGTAGTGGTGGATTTTCCCTACCAAACCAGAGGCTAATGAGTAAAGTATTAAGGGATTTAGAAATTCAATTACTTCAGACTCCAAACTGAAAACAACAAACTGGCAATAAACTTGTGACGTAAGCGATCTCTTATACGACCAATGATTGGGTATGAACGTTCGTCCGAATGCTTGTTTCCCCAATCTTACTCCAATGTAACGGTGCACAATATCAGCTGATGAACAAACGCACGTTTTTTTATGCAAGCATAACATTGCTTGCCAGGTAACCGCACATGCCTCCATATAAACAAGGAGATGGGCTGCCAACTAATGCTTTTGGTATAGAGACAAACGAATGATATGAACGCTGGTTTGTCTCCATCGTAGATCCTCTGCCGCCTGTGAACGGCAGGAGCGAGTGCAGTTTGTCCTGCTTTATTGATCAGCACTCCTTAAGGGACCTTAACCCATTGAGAATCAAAGGACATATTTGTCCTATAGTTTTCAAATGCCCACAAATTCGATTGATTCATTTATGGTTCTGAAAGGGTTAAAGGGGAGGTCTCGCGAAAGCAAGTGGGGGTATACACTTCTGTATGGCCATATTAATGCACTTTGTAATGTACATCGTGCATTAAATATGAGCCATACAGAAGTTATTCACTTACCTGCTCCGTTGCTAGCGTCCTCGTCTCCATGGTTCCGTCTAAATTCGCTGGCAGCTTGCTTTTTTAGACGCGCTTGCGCAGTCCGGTCTTCTCCTTTCAGCACGAGCCGCTTCAGTGTGCTCCCCGCTACAGCTCTTCTGCGCATGCGCAGACGAGCTGTCACTGCTCGGGAGCGCGCTGGAGCGGCCATTCTGTACCATCCTCTGTTAGAGGAAGGTGCAGAAACTGGAGCTGCCCAGCGGAGAAGCCCAGCCCAGCCCAGCAGCCCCGAGAAGCCGCCCAGGTAAGTGATGGGTCGGGGGGTGATCTTCACTAACAGGCGAAGGTCCCGGGCCACAGCGCTAGGTTCCGGAGCCCAGCGCTAGGTTCCGGAGCCCAGCGCTAGGTTCCGGAGCCCAGCGCTGGGCTCCGGAGCCTAGCGCTGGGCTCCGGAACCTAGCGCTGGGCTCCGGGGCCTTCACCTGGGCTCCGGAACCTAGCGCTGGGCTCCGGAGCCTAGCGCTGGGCTCCGGAGCCTAGCGCTGGGCCGAGGGGGGCCTTCGTCTGTCAGGGTCTAGCGCTGGGGAGCCGGGGCTGTAGCGCTGGGCCGAGGGGGCCTTCGTCTGTCAGGGTCTAGCGCTGGGGAGCCGGGGCGGTAGCGCGGGGGAGCCGGGTCTAGCGTGGGGGGGCCGGGGGCTGCGCCGGTTACCTGCTGCCTGGCGGTGGGTGACTGGTCGGCCGTGTTCACTCCAGGGGTCCGGTCGGCGGCTGCGGGGCGTCGTGTTGTCATGGAGACACAGCTGGCAGCGTCTCGGGAGCGCGCACGTCGGGCTACAGCAAGCGACGGGAAAAGAGCCGGCGGCCATCTTGGGGAAACTTTTATAGGTTGCTGAAACGCTGGAACGGTAAGTACAAACCAGCTAGAAAAGTCATTTACAGGGGGGCTTAGTAATGTATGCTTAATTAGGGGGACTGGGCAAAAAAAAAAATTCACTGCTTCCTCGAGACATCTCCTTTAACTTATCAGGTCAACTCTGAACCTTTTTGAGATGTGCTCAACACAACCACTTGGATGTGTTATCTTGGCACACATGATGGGAACAGCAAAGAGCTGCCTAAGACCAGTAGCTGGGAAAAAGTGGAACCTGTATTTTAAAAAAGTTATAAAGGGTTATAAAATTTTTTTTTTTTTTTTTTTTAAGCATTGAAAGAGTTTCCGTATATTAGAAAGTTTTGTGTTTTACCCATTAATTTTAATGGCTGTAGATCCATCAGTTAGGGAAAGAAATTCTCCAGTGATCTGAAAGTTCATATTAGTTTAGTTCTGTAGGCTTGAGGACATCTATAACGACTCTTTACTGTGAAACATCTGCCAAGAATTACTTTAGATTTCCAGAAAGTTTCCTAGAACAGTGTTTCTGAGTTGTGTACTTAAAGGGGTTTTCCTATGACATAAAATTGCTTCGCAAGCCGTGTTCTTCCTGGTTGCTGTTGACCAGGACATATGAATGCTGCAGCCAATCACTGGCTACAGAAGGTCACTGCTGTGGCCAATGATTGGCTGCAGCAGTCACATGTTTTGATCAGCAGCAGCAAGGAAGGGCAGAGTGGTTGTGGAAAAACCCCTTTAAGGACTGAAATTGTCAAACTCTGTCATAGACCACCACACTAGGCTCGTTATTGTAGGTGCAGGCAAACCTGGACTTCATTTTGTTTGAAATCTGACTGTTAACGCGTTTTCCCATCTTATAATGTTATGGCATTTTACTAGGATATGCCCATACATATTTATCAATGGGAAACTCACTTCAGGGACCCCTGCTGATCATGATAGCAATACTGGAATCCCTTTGGCTTCCCTCATAGTAGTGTTACTGCACACCTGCTGTGCATCAAACAGCAACAAAGCCATACTTTTAAGTGAGTAGCCTCAAGTAGCACCTTGAAGGGACAGCAGTGATTTTAACAAGTGCTGTGCTTCTTTAATCTGGGGATTGGGGAGGGTCCTTGCGCTGGATCACAACTTCTCAGTAAGTGATGGCCTATATTAGCGATATGCCATCATTTTTAGTAATGCTGGAAAAGTGTTTGGTACAGCCTTTATAATATGTGCCTTGCATTTTTTGCAGGTTCTGCCTATTCTTGTTGAGCAATTTCAGTGGATGCCGCTGGTCAATACTAGGCTACATTTTTCTTTCATGCGGTTTTTATATTGGACGTTGAGGCAACTTGAAAACCGAACACAGGTTAGGAATTTATAGTTTGTAAGCCCTATTCATAATGGCTTTTTGATGTGATTGATTTATATACTGAGCCGTAGAACTTTAAAATTCTTTAACCACTGCAGAAATCAATTGCAATTGATTTATTACTATTTTTTCTAACCACAGTCTACTTTGACCTCAACCATAAGGCGTCTTGGTGAGGAGACATTTAAAGGAGTAGTTTATCATGCTGAGGACGAAAGTATGATGGGGGATAAGCCACGACCTGTAGCCTTCTTTAAAAGCAACAATTTTCCACTGCGATTTATATCCACACTAGTCGTACTCAAAACTGTTACACAAGGTAAGGTCCATTGCACTTGAGTCAGAATTTTCTTAAGTATCTACACAAAGGACTAATTGGATGTTTATGCCCTATACAACCACTTCTTAAAGTACGAGACGCCCCAGTTGTTGTAGAGACAGTTTTGGTATGACTGATTCTTGCTGTTCAGACCTTTCCCTGACTGCAGGAGAATCCCATTTCTCACATAACTTATTTTGTATTTTTTAATGATATATTGACTTTAGGGAAAAAAAATGAAACAGAAATTGAGCAATATTTGTCATTTTGGTGTGCCGGTGAGGCCCAGTTACCATGTTCTTGCTGGTGAGGTTTCATTATAAAATGATTTGAGAAGCCCTACTCTACACAGATCTACTTTACTAGCTTTCTTACTGTGCAAGCCTTAGGCTACGTGCTCACTAACACATTTTGGGACCGTGTGCTGTCCGTGTCATTCCACAGACAGCACACGGCTCCATTCTAGCTTATAGGCCATGGTCTGAATGAAAAAACTCATGCATATTCTATTACTGTCCATTTAACCAATGAGATTTATCTCAGTAAGAGCAAGAAAGTCACTGAGGTGAGAGAAAAACAAGGATATTATTCACTGAAAAGGAAGCCAATAGTACAACACCTGATAGACTGCAGGCCAGGCTCAATCGCCGTAGACCCTAGTAGAATGCAGAGAGCCATACTATGATATGGAGGTGCTACTTGTTCAGAATAGTGCAGCCATTCACTCAACCCAGCCCAAATTGGGGGAGGAGTGACTGCAAACAAACATAGTCTGCACATGTGAACGCATGCGAAAGATGCTAGCCACAGATAGGTGCGCCACACTATATAGGAGTGTGACCCATACTGGCAAAGCAGTGGATCGCCCTGTATCTCCACAGTGGGTTACACTGGCTGACCTCTTGGGCTCCCCCAAATGTATATCAAACTGCACGCAAAAAATACTGATAAATGCGGTTGTTAGTACTGCATTTTGGTCAAGACACATGGGCTGACCGGCCAATGGTAAGGCCACCACGCATCTGTCAGGACCTACACTATCTCACTGTTAGATACAATAAAATCACTCAGGTGAGAGAAAAAACAAAGACATTATTCACTGAAAGGGAAGCCAATAGTAATCTTTGGTATCCGTTCACATGTGCAGACAATGTTTGTTTGCAGTCACTCCTCCCCAATCTGGGTTTGGTTGAGTGAGTGGCTGCAGTATTACTCTGCATTGAACAAGTAGCTCCTCCATATCATAGTATAGCTCTCTGCATTCTACTAGGGTCTACAGCGATTGAGCCTGGCCTGCAGTCTATCAGGTGTTTTATTGGCTTTCTTTTCAGTGAATAATGTTCTCAGCAAGAGAAACCAAGTAATCTTGTAGATATGGTACCTCTTAATGGCTAACAAAAATACATGATGTTATAGCAAGCTTTTGAACTTACTCAGGGTTCTTCCTCAGGCTTAAATGAAGTAGATCAGTGGACTAATTAAGTATTTACTCCTCTACTCATCCTGTTCTGGTATTGTTTTCAATGCAAATTAATCACACCATGTCTGTGCCTTTTTATATGTATATATATGCCTCTTCATATCTATTTCATTCAAGCCTGAGAAAGAACCCTGAGTAGGTTTGAAAGCTCTCTATAACATCATGTATTTTTGTTAGCCATTAAAAGGTGGTATATCCACAAAATTACGTGGTTACTCTTACTGACAACAATCACATTTTGTCTGATGGCTAACACGGTACTAAACCTTTTTCGTTTCACCAATGAGAAATGGGGCATGCCATTGCATGTCAATGTGCTGTGTCCATGTATATCGAATAGCACACGGACTGGTATCCGTGTGCTGTCCAATGTGAGTTGTGTCAGAGTCTCTCTTATTTACATATGTTTAATCTACATTACTTGTCACATTTCTATTTCTAGTGGACTACCTTGCTCAGGCATTGGATTCCCTTTGTATGGACTTGAAAATTGATGAAGGAAGATTTATGTTCTTGGAGTATCAAGCAGTGCCCATTGTTGTAGATCTTTTACACGTCTCAAACAGGGGACTTATTTCCATCATTCTTGATATTCTACTTCAACTCTCAATGGAGACAAGTAAGTTAATATTTTAATGATCGTTAAAGGGAAAGAGTCATTAGAGAGTTACCTATTGTATAAATCAAGTTTTTTGTTACACATATTTTTCTAAGAATTTTTGGTCATTTGTTTTTACGTTACTTTTTGAAAATTCTTGATATCACAAGATAACATTTTTAAAAGTCCTAAAATCTTGCACTTTTCACACTGACTATAAGCCTGAGGATAGAGTGACACTTCCTGTTCTTTAGGGAGAACTTTTCAGTAATCCTCTCATCACAGACAGGATTACAATGAAAGTTAACATCTGTATATAGAGAACACAGGATCCACCATTCATTATAGCGCCTTTATGCACACGGTTATTATCATTTAAAAGAAAAGAAAAAAACATTCAAAAACGAAAGATAATCACACAGTGTAAACCTGGTTAACAGCCAAATGATGAGTGAGAATTTGTTCGCTTATCGTTCCATTCCTGCAGGCATAAAAATCATCGTTCGCCCCGTTTGACTATCGTTCTGTGTAAAAAGCTATTGTTCAGTCATTCCTAAGTTGATGGGACGGGTGACTGTTTGGCAGGAGTTAGTTTTATACACCACAAAATGCTGTGCAATTAGCTGTTGGAAGAACAAAGAGGGTATTAACCCGCCCACAAAGTGCTCTACTATTGGCTGGGAAAGCATCGGATGATGGGAATTACGTTATGACACAGGAACTACGTAAAAGCCGCGAGGAATCATTCGCTGTTACAATCGCCTGAAGAGAGCCAAGTGGTGCTGCCGTCTGATCACTACTTCGAGGGATACTTCGAGATTTCTGTTTGCCACAGCGAGAAACATTTTGCTTGGCTGCCTGGAAGCCCTGCCAATTTTTTTGAGGGACTATCCACAGGAACGAACTCTTCTAATGGAAAGGTGAGCTTGCTCTCTTATACGTTCATGTCAAAACCCCTTGGTTCTGTTTACTTGATTCCAACTTAACCTCCTTTACCCAGTCACCCTGTGTATTATTGTTTTCAAGAAATCGGGCATTATCTACGGGATTAATTGAACTAAGTATACTTTCACCCTACCTCCAGGCTCAGGTTCAGTTACTCAGCTCAGGGCACTGCATCACAGGCTCTTTATGCTGTCATTCAATAATATCAATGGCATCAAGGCCCACGGAAAATATGGCCAGAGCCGAGCAAGAGCTGGTAGCTAGAATAATAGGCTTTGTATATGGGGTCTTCTATTTAAGAGTCTGGTCTGGGGTCTGATAAAAATAATAGGGCAGTGAGGTCTGAATTTATTTAGCTAGTCTGATCAGGAAAGTGATATTAACCATTTGAAATCCAATTTTTGGGGGTTTTCTAGGGGGCTTTCTCTTTCTGCCATTATACAATGGCGCCGTCTGCTAGCTAGAGCCAGTACTGCGGTATGGGACATCCTGGAGAGGCCTCTGACAACAGATCGGCCAGTAATATACAGTAAGAACATCCTGCTGGACGTCTTCCGACATTGGAGCTATACAGCCTTCAATCAGAATGTCTTTAGACGTCAGACAGTGGATTGGAAAGGGGTAATATAAGGGGTCTGAATATATTTAGGAATTCGGATTACATTAAAGGGGTTGTACCAGATCTCAAGAATGGGGGTCCTGTGTCTCTCTCTGCCTGTCATTGCAGGGGTTGATCCTCCCTCCACAGTAACGTCCGAATGAATGGAGCACTGGTCGAGCATGTGCGGTCAGCAATTCATTCATTTCAAATGGGACTGACGGAAAAGAGTGACGAGTACACAGGTACGCAGGATCTATTCTGTGGAAATCTTGGTACAACTCCTTTTAAGGGGAATTGGGGTCTGTATGTGTGTTCAGGGATAGGATTTCATACTAATATCTTATAGATCTCTGTGATACATTACTACATTGCTGTTTCACGAGTGTTAAATCTTGTTGCTTTCGTTTCCATAGAGGAGTCATGGAGCGCCATGATGGAGAGTTCCTACAAATCTACCGATCTTTCCCCTGCTTGAAGAAAGTAACCAGCATAGAGTACAGCAATCACTTGAAGAAGATGAGGTGTATCAGAGGTTAATAGAGGTGGCACAGAAGCATTTTCCTTCACAGAAAATTGATTTAAGATTTGTCAAGGCAAAAATTAAAAACCTATGGACCGTATGCAAAAAATAATTCAGTAAGGTGAAGAGCAGCAAAAGGTCTGGAGCTGGTGTGAATGACATCTACACACCAAGACTGTGGTACTAGGACCTCCTGGCTTACACCAGGACCAGGAGGTCTCACGTTCTTCACAGTCTGCAGATGTCACACCGGAACCCAGTAGTGACTGCACCGAGCACAAACAAGCCGGCAACCCTTGGACAGCGTAAGTACATGACTATCTACACCTCAGTAAGCAACTATTACTATTTCCATAGATAATTTATTTTCCAAACTAATTTCTTTTCTATTATATTCTACAGAGTATAGCGATGGAGAGAGAAGACATCTACACTTGTAAATAGAACGCCCATAAACTGCTACACCAATTCCTTCCTCCATGTTACAACCTTCTATTCCCTCACCCTGACCCTGCAAAAGAGCTGGGGAAGCAAGCCAGAGACAAAATGAGTTACTGCAAGCTGCCAAACAGTTCTACAAAATATACATCGGACAGAACATTGCATCAAAAACCACCTTGAAATCCTACCAGTGGAGCTGCGCTCACTAGAGGGTGACTGGGATCTGTAGGAGCTCCTGGGAGTAGATCTTTAGCCTCTATCCTGTGGATTTGGGATTGATGTTGATATAAGGGAACCCCCTTTTATTTTATGGGACTTTTGTCCTCCATGCTCTGGATTGGGGATAAATGTTATTAGTAAGAGAAAAACCCTTAATTGTAATTCGCTACACTCAGGTATTGTGAGCTTTTATTATAGTCCACATCCTTTTGCAATGCCAAGCCATGAACAGAGCCTTGAGCTGCCTTCAGATGGCAGTAATACTGGCCAGTTTGCCTGTAAAGGAAAGTTTTGGTAGCAGAAGCTAACTTCCCCACAGACATGCATTGCATCTAACGTAATGCATGTCTGGGGACGCACATTGCATGCCACACGCTGTTATGTACACTATAGAGTTTGCTCGCGGTTTTGCGTGTTTTCATATCAGTTTAAAAAAATAGCGTCCATAAAGCGCACAGCTTCACCTCCAGGAGACTGCACTGCTCATCCAGCTAGTGAACCAGCATGGTTATGGTATGAAGCGCAGGTCCTATGACCACCCTAATTAAAGGAAGGAGGCCATGGAACGCAAATTTGGCACCGCCCTCAGCAAGGACCAGCTTCGACAGAAGTGAAGCGACTTGAAACTAAAGGAACCTGAGTGACTGTGTACTATTCGCCATGAAGTCAGACCTAAACGTGGGGGTATGGAATGGTGGTTTTATGTTTCTTGCAATAGTGGAGCCTTTTGTAATTGTAGATGTAGTTTGCCAGTTAGCTTCCAGAGCTTTTATGGGGGGTATTTTGCAGAGGGAGCGATATTGTACTGTATAGCGGGATGAGGGGTGCAGCTGCTCTTTTGTCAGATTTGTTACATTTTAGGTTCCGCATGGTGGTGAAGGGATTTTAGTTTTCGCAAGCGTGCTGTCGGTGAATGTTCATTCTAAGCCTGCAACAGAGGGGGGTGCATTGGTCCCACTGATATTGATTTGCTCAATTTGGAGCAATTTGTGCACCCTTTTTTGGGTGTTTTTATTCCTAACGTTCTTTTCCTTTTAGTTTTTTGGCAGCAGACGGAACTCCACAGGCAAAGGGCGGAAAGCAGAGAGGGGAGAACACCACAACCTCATGCCCCTCCGCCAGAGCCACTCATGGAGGAAATCCCCAGTAGGTATAAGAGCAGCAGAACAAGTTGTTGCCCAGCATACGATCGCTGTTCTGTCATAGCCTGCTGACCTGCTTTTTCTGGCAACGCTGTCACAACAAGAACTACATGGCCAGTTTTGATCGGAGCTGTACTTTTTGCCTCCTCAAGACATGATCATTTGCGAACGGAAAACAAAGACGCACCGATTGAAATGGCTAATTTAGTGACAGATGGGTTCTTTTCCAGTGCAATTACGTAGTGTTTCATGCATCTCCTTGTGTATTGCACATGCATTTGCATAGCCCACGCTGTCTTCTATGGGGACCTTTGGTGTGCAAACTGAAATGTGCGTGTAAAATGCAGAAATGTGAATGAACCCATTGAAATCTATGGGTTCTATATTCTGCATATCGCGCGTGCAAAATACGCCCATGTGAAGCCGGCCTTAGTCAGTGTGTACACCAAACATTACGTTTTTTTTAATTTTGTAAAAATAAATCCTATGTATATGTCAAAGTATACATTTTTATACTATTAACAAAATAAAGACACCTATTTAGTGTACACAGAAGAAGCAGTGAGAAGGCTGCTTTTCACTGCTACTTCTCATTATTCCTCCCACAGTGGTTCATGAACCTGTCCCTGCCAGGAGGGCCTTACTGTTGGAGGCCATACAGTGCTTCACACTTTTGTGCAGTATACAGAGGCTGCTGAGGGACTTCCAACAGGAGCCGGCTGAGCTACAGCGCCTGGCAGAGGAGGATCCGCGTCCTTGAGCTTCCAGTTACTCCACTTCTTTTGCAGTGTGTCCTTGCAGCAGGCAGTGCCAAACATCCTTTCCAGTTACCGCATAACTTGGCTGAAGATTGCTTCCTTCCAAGAATTAGGATGTTCATAGGACTCGTCTAGGATGTCATAATCCTGCAGACCCAATAGTTGGACCATAAATGACTGTCTCCTGGCATCCCACTAAAAACTGTTTTACTTTTATAGTTTTTCAAAGTTGCTTTAGATTTTTTTCAGTAAAAAATTAAAAACAGACTATATTTATCTCAAATACTTGGCTTATTGTGGGGGTTTCTGAGCATGCAGAATATAAGCATTGTACATAAAGGTTTAAAGGGGACCACACGTAAGACATCATTCCTGCCTGCCATGACACTGCACCAATGCCATTAATATATGCTCTATATTGTTTACGACAGCGATTGGCTTAATCACAGACACAGAAAACCTGAAGGGGCTCGAGAGGTACGATCCCTTTTACACCTCAACGCCACTCTCCATAATTCATTTGAAAACTGTCCACATTTTCATCATCAAGCACTGAGGAAGTAGTTGTGCAAGACGCAGCAGGCCAGCACTACTTTGTCCATTTTTTTCTGGAAGGAGATTGATAGTGGTGTAAAAAATGCTGAATCAGTTGGCCATGATGCCAAAAGCATTTTTTACCACGTCTAGCCCTTGACAGCTGATAATTAAATATTCTCCTTTCTGGATCGAATAGCCATTGAGCAAAAGGTTTTAGTAAATGTTTGTGCAGTGGAAGGGCATAATCTTCGACAGACACAAAATACCAATTTGATTTTGTCTTGGTATTGCTAAGTAGACCTAGTCTGCCCATTTGCAAACGTTCCATAAATTTGATACTCATCCGTTTTTGCCAACATGTACCATCAGAAATTCATAATATGCATTAGAGGGCCATCAAGATTCTACTAAAATATAGGTGCATGGAGTGCTGGGATGCGCCTGATTCATGAAGACGCATGTGTCTCTTCATGTAGTAGGCCCAATGTCTCAAAACACAATCGCACCACAAACCTCTGGACTTAAGATGCACGTAAAAAATAAATTTATTTCAATCCACTATATAAAAGGTTCCATATATAATCCGATACATAGCTTCTTAAAAAAAAAAAAGTGCAGCGACGTTTCAAACAGCGTCCTTTATCAAGCTATAATAAAGGAAAAATATCAGTAAGCAATGTATACACAATATATTCATATACGTGATTAAAATATAAACAATACAAAATATTACTCAGGAGCCCACCATTGGGACAGGGCAGAAAACAGACTATAACGGATAAAATCCCTTCCCATAGCTTTTGCTTATATTCTGCCATGATACCATATGACATGCCGAGTTATACGGGAATGAAAATATATATAAGCATTAAAAATATCATCCCAGTATGTTGACCATAACAACCAAAGAATAATCGAGTGCACATCAAAGCATACAAAAGCATCAAAGGCCACCTGAAAAGATAAGCCGAGGTTGAAGAAGTGTGGGATACAGAAAACACATAATCAGGCCAATAGAGATCAAAAGAGGTAACATAATCAAAATAAATAAGAAAAGCGAAGGGAGGGTAAGAAAAGAAAAAAATGAATGGATACCCACTAAGTTACAGGTAGAGCTGCATAACAGGGAACCCTATTAATACCTGGACAAGCAATAGCATAAAAGGGGAATAAATGTAAGCCCCTAGAAATCCTAAAAAATAAGCAAAATATTTTAAACCATATTTCAAAGAAAGCACATAAATAGGGCTTCTACCTCAATGCCAATGAATCCCATTTATGCACTAAAAACGGGCTTTCATATTACTCTTAAATACCAGTCAAAATATCCAGTAAAGACCGAATGGCAAATCCAGACTAAATTCCAAAGGATTATTCCCCTAACGAGATAATTACCACAAAGGGTTAAAGAACATATTGCAGCAATGACACAGCTCCCCAAGTCAAATAACCAGAAACAAATGGGGGTAAAAAAAAATCGAGGCCACCATAACTATTCCCATCCGTTGTACTTACTGATAACATGCAGCCTGTGTGGGAACAGGAACCCTATCTGTTAGACAATGCTTCCACTATAAATATTCTAATGGGATGGCGAACAGGTGTTTGTGGCACGCGAACATGGAGGCAACTTCCGGTCGCAAACGAGAGGGCACAACTCCAAAATGAGATCTGTAGCCTCCGCCTGTCAAAACACGGAAGTAGACAGTAGGCACACATGGGAAGGAGCTGGAAAAGGAACACGCTTGCGAAAAAAACCAAAAAGAGCGCATCTGCAAAAGCAAGAGATGGGCACCTACTGCATAACAGAACAGAAAAGCTACACCATTGGGGCATAGGCGTATCTACAGTTAGCAGCCCCATATTTCCATTCACCAAACACTGTAGCAAACAATCAGACATGGCTGTATTCAAAGCCAGCATGGTCTACAATAAAATGGGGCAAAGCGCACCCAATTGCACTTCCCATGGGAAAACCAAAAAAGCTAAACTGTCACAGAAAAGGGGGAACAAACAAAAAAACAAAAGCACAAATATCCCAAAGTTCTCAAGATTGGCACTGACACTTAAAATAACCAATAGCAGAGCGCTTTGTGGGCATGTTAAACAGCCTTTTGTTCTTCCAACAGCCAATGCACGTATTTCCAGCTCACCAATACCTCAGTGCATACATTTCCACACCAACCTGAACTATTCATCATTCAGTATAAACACCACTCCGAACAGACCAATGATCAACTAAACAAGCAAAATTACCAGAAATTTAAATGATGATCTACATGTCTAAACAGTCATCGTTTCAAAGCAAACAACTCATTGCTTGCTCGAACAATTTCTTGCACCATATAAAAGGAGCATTATTCATTCACCACTGGACAGGTCGCAGAGCTTATCTAGAAGTAAGTGGATCAGCTCCTGTCCATCGTGTGACTGGCCCATGATTTCTGCTGTGAAGCATACCATGGTAAGGTAAAGAGAATAGAATGAAAAATCTACAATCAAAAGATATAAACAGATTAGAAAATGGAAAATGTGTCACTTTCTGCTTTCACTTGGAAAAACAAACATTCCCTTTAAAGAGATCAGATAAAACTGAAAAAAGTCTCTGTACCATTCCCTTCAGGATGGCATTGTGGCTCAGCCTTATTCAAGGAAATGGGTCTAAGCTGCAACTATGTCTACAGATAATGGACTGGCGCTGGTTTCAGAAGGAGCATACACTTCTAGTCTCAGTAAACGCATTTTAAGTCCTTCTCTTCCCCCAGCAGTTTTGTACAAGCCCTGTTCATTCTGCAGGAAAAGTATGTTGCAATTTAGGATAACCGAACTTGTTCTACTTTAAACAGCTGTGGCTCTGCTTCTATCAGGGCTAAGATTCATGGGTTTAAAATGACACAAAAAGCATGTTGGTAGATCTTACAGAATAGCCATTTGAAATGGGGGCAGGAATAATGAATTTTACACCTGTTGTTTTTCAATGTGTATGCAAAGGAGAGAGGGAGGGGGATGAGCCCCCAGCAAAGAAGATCTGTAATCTTCTTCCGGTATATCTTTCTGTCCCAGGAGAGTGGTGACATGCATTTTATTCATATTATCACCACCATCAATCGGAAAGCATATTTGCTCTCTGATTGTCACATACGGGGGTTTTCTCAGAAAAGGAGTGAACTGATGAGGACTTGCTCATCTAATCACCCCTATATACACAGAGTGGCAAATAGAATATATAACCAATGTATACAATAAACTTATAATATAATAGAAAAATAATCAATACTAACCTCCTTAAATGGACCCCCATCCCCTTCATGGTCCGGTGCAGGAGCCTTAGTCCTTGCCAGTCCAATCCCGAAAGAAGCTTCACTGGTCATGTGCTGTTCATTGTTCACTCAGCCAGTTACTGACCTTAGTAGTCACATAACATTCGTGGCAGTATCACCACTAAAGCCAGTGACTGAGTGGTCAGATGTACAATGGACAGCACATGATCGCTACAGCAACTGAGAGTATTGAAGTGCTGGGGACCAGGGCTTCCGTGCTGGACAATGAACCATTAAAAGGTAGGGGGTTGTATTATGGATTGTTTTTCTATTATATCACATTCACTACCATATATACATGGGACACACTGTTACAGCCCCCTGCAAGAACAAAAAGTGTAACAGAGCAGCAATAACTATTTCCCACCTGCCATGGGGTCACCTTGAGGCTCCCGTCTGCTTCCAGCATTCTCTCACTATTACGTGATCGTAATCACTGAAGAGGTGACCCTGCTGGTACATCAGGAGAGCCGTAGCGAAGAGGATGAAGATGAGGTGAGTAAACAAGCTTAGGTGAAAGTGGCACCATCGCCCTCATCCCCCATACTTCTATTTTTCCCTCCTCTGTGCTCCTTTGGCACACATATCAGAGCCCTGGATGCCTTTAGCTAGGTAGCCCCTCTTTCTTTGGCCCTTCTTGCCATTACCACTCTTCACCTTCTTTACTATCCTGAGCGAAGCATGGCTCATACTGTACCTACTACTTGCTAGTCTGACTTTCTTGGGACCTCAGTTAGTCCTGGATCATTTTCAAGGATATGCCAACACAAGTTAACTTGTCCTTTCCTCTCTTCCACCCTAAACTAGATTAATCTTCTTCTCATCTCGTACACTGTCCATATGTGATTTCAGCAGAGCAGGCCTATGCAAGGGCATCACCCTTCTTTGTCGATACTATCCCACTACATTGGCAGACACTTTCTTGTCAATTCAGCAAAATCTTCTGCCTTCCTAGCCATATGGCCCCTTCCAGTCTTCATCAAGTCTTTCAGAATATGTCCCTCTGGTAGACCAGTGGCTTGCTTACATAAACTGATCACACTAATATTTGTTTTCCCACCCCTTGGGTACTGCTCGAGACTGTCCAAAGGTTTTGCTGTGTCCCCTAGTGACACGGACGAGAAAATAGGATTTTTGTTACTTACTGTAAAATACATTTCTTGTCACGTTCATTGGAGGACCGCACCCACCCACTTGTCCTGGTACTTTGCTCCAGAAGGATCCTCAGTCTTGCCTTACCTGGTACTATGTTTCCTTTTATGGTCTGCATTGATTTACATGTGTTAATTTGTTCTCTCCTACTACTTGTATATAAACTGATTTAGCTCAGTGCCTGCAGGAAGGGTATAGCTGGTGGCAGAGGCGTAACTTGAAACTTCTAGGCCCCAATGCAAAATTTGTAACGGGGCCCCAAAATATAATGTTTTATCCCTAGTTATGGGCTCACTGTATGGAGAAGAGAGGCCTTATGGGCCCCTCTAAGGCTCCTGGGCCTGGGTGCAACCGCATCCCCTATAGTTATGTCCCTGGCGGGTGGCATGGACTAACTCTTTTTGTGCTTAGAGTCGCCTCCTAGTGGCAGCAGCTGTCCCAAGGTCTTGCAATGTTCCCCAATGAACTTAAAGGGGTTGTCTCGCGAAAGCAAGTGGGGGTAAGCACTTCTGTATTGCCATATTAATGCACTTTGTAATATGCATCGTGCATTAAATATGAGCCATACAGAAGTTATTCACTTACCTGCTCCGTTGCTGGCGTCCCCGTCTCCATGGCTCCGTCTAATTTCGGTGTCTTCTTGCTTTTTTAGACGCGCTTGCGCAGATGGGTCTTCTCCCTTCGGCTCGGCACCATCGGCGTTTTGGCTCCGCCCCTTGTACGCGTCATCGCGTAGCTCCGCCCCATGATGTGTGCCGATTCCAGTCTCGTCGGCACGTGTGACGGGGGCGGAGCTACGCGATGACGCATACAAGGGGCGGAGCCAAAACGCCGATGGTGCCGAGCCGAAGGGAGAAGACCCATCTGCGCAAGCGCGTCTAAAAAAGCAAGAAGACACCGAAATTAGACGGAGCCATGGAGACGGGGACGCCAGCAACGGAGCAGGTAAGTGAATAACTTCTGTATGGCTCATATTTAATGCACGATGTATATTACAAAGTGCATTAATATGGCCATACAGAAGTGCTGAACCCCACTTGCTTTCGCGAGACAACCCCTTTAATGAGAAATAGATTTTACTGTAAGAAACTAATATCCTGTTATCCCTAGATATGAAGTATTTTACATTCTCAGCCTAATATATAAATGGTTAAACTCCAAATAAGTGTTAAAACACACCCAGACTAACATTGCTTATAAGCCTATGTAGTACATTTACCTTGGTATTGAAAAACACACAAATTAATCTACCCTTGAATTAGTTCCCTATAAGCTGATTTCGTTTAGCAGTACCCCCTTATATACCATAATGGGTTTATCTCTTTATCTCACCGTAATTAACAGCTTTCGACAATTGTGTAGAATATTAAAATACAAGAACAAATAATGCAGTTCCTGGGTCCATGGAAATAGTTGAACAGTAAATGCTGTGTTCGGCGAGTCCTGATGTTGTAGAGAAATCCTCACTAGTTTAAGGACAAACATCAGATTCCTTTGAAGTGTATGAAGCAGACGTCTGCTGTAATGCCAGCATGCTCGATACCCCCTCTCCTACTTGATAGCTTTCATCAGCTTAAAATGAATGGTTATGCTGAAGATTACTGGAAAACTGAGCTCAGCTTGACTTTTGTAATTGCATATTAGTTTTTTGTTCCAAAACTTTTTAAAGTTTTCCCTGTCATTTGTGTGATCTGCTGCCAGTGGAATAGAAACAGCAATGGATATATAAGAAACGTATGGACACTATGCATAATGGGACTTCTTTACAGATCACCTCATTGGTGGCTGTTGGCATAGAAAGAGCCTAAACGTGGACAGTGACTGTATGGGGTCTTCTGCTTTTCTTTTACCTTGTCATTGTGTCATTTCCCAGCACTGTTCTCTGGCGTCTTACAGCTACAGTTGTTCCTGATCTGTCCGCACATCTGGACAATTCACTTCCTTGGTGGACCAAGGAACAAATGTTTCCTCTTACAAAATGACATGATGTATTATCTGACCCAGTCAGAATCCCATTTTACAATGTCTGCTTTGGAGACTAACATAAATCTGAGTGTCTTGCAGGCAGCACAGTTTTTACTAGTGCCCTTTAAAGTGTACTGTGTGACAGCATTGCCAGTCTTCTACAGTTCCCTTCATTTAAAGGGGTATTCCTATCTCGTAAAGTGATGGCATATCGCTAGAATTTGCTATAGCTTTTTAAGTCGTAGGGGTCCGTCCAAACCTGAGAATGAAGTGACCACAGGGCTGATTCATCACTGTGGCCCCTCCACAGTTTTTCCTTGCATAGCAGCGGCACTCCACCCGCTAGGAAGGGCAGCACAGCTTCACTCAAAGGGAGACTCCTAGCCAAGCAGCTGGGGTACCACTGTGCAGGTAAGGCAGTGAAAGTCCCTTCAGTCTCAAGATCAATGGGGGTCTGAGAGGTTGGATAGAGTGATGGTGTATCCTAGTGATATGTCATCACGTTATAAGATGAGAATATCCCTTTAAGCTGCTTATTGTTATTTTTGTCAGTTTATCCCGTGTTTTCGTTGGGATATAGCCGACATCTATTGTCTGTAGGTGTTGGTGAACCATATTGATGTTTTTTCCCTGGGGCTGGGTAGGTCATGTTGGATTTATCTAGGTATACCTTTGTTCCTTTACCCAGGACAAACAATACTAGAAATTTCCAGTAGCTGTTCATTCTTTTCATAGAACTAACAAGGAAGGCATGGGTGTAATTGCTGATCCAGTTGAGCAGCTGTCATCTGGCCATTACTGGCATTGGCCGGTGCTTATCAATGTTATTGTGTGTTTTAGCACATTTTACTCCAGTTTGTTGTGCATCCTATTTATTAATGATTTGCACCCAAACTTAGAGGCTTGTGTCCCATAAGCTTCAGTTGCTAAAAAATGACCACTTGGTCAGGATTTAGACACATTTATAGAATGCACACTTATTAAATGATTTCTGGAAAAGCGTGAAGGTTAATGACAGTGATGTACAGTATTTAGTGACAGATTTACTATATCCAGAAAGTCACATTGAGTTATGGCCTAGGTCAATAATGTAGCTTTAACTTGAAGGGGTCGTCCAAGTTAGTTTTTTTTTTTTTTTTAATCTGTGCTCCCTTTGTATAAAAATAATAAGATCCTATATTTACCTCTCCCAGTTCTGCACTGGAGCTGCGGGGAGCTGGGAGAGATGAGTAGAGGATCATCACTTACAATTTTTAGACATAGGAAGCACAAATTTTTTCTTTTAAATTAACTCCGGCAACCCCTTTTAAGGACTTTTCAGACCCAGTTGTCGGACACAAATGTTTGCCTGCCAGATCATTGGGCCATTTAAATATGCCAGTGATCAGCCAAAGAACATAAAAATTTGTGTTTGTCGGCTGCTCGTGTTATTCATGCATCCATAAAAATAATCGGTGATTGGCTACACCTCTCCCCGTATAAACTGGGTAGATGAGCTGCTGATCAGTGATGTTTGTAGGGTTTGTCCCAATGCATTTGATCATCTGTGTATTTACTGTAACAGACACTTTTATTGATACATGTACGTCACTCTCATTCTTTACAATTGTACATTATTTTGGATTTTCTTTGTATATTGCAGGATTTTTGCAGCCATTTCTGGAATCGTGTAGTACTGAATCTTTTTTTTGTACTTCTGCTGCGTTGCTTAAAGATTCGAAAGTTGACGTACAAGTTCTTGAAAAATTAAGCATTGTTTTGCAGAAGCTTTCCAAAGTCAGGTAAGTCTTCATAAATGGCCTGTCTAATTACTGTTGGCTTTTTCCAGCACAGAAAGTGATGGCCTATTGTACCAATCCTGAGAATGAAGAGGTTGCAGCAGTAGTTAAGAGGTTCACTGCACTTGACTTGAATGGAGCTGTGTTGCAGTTGCCTGCACAATGAGTGGCCAGGAGCGCAGCTCTGCAAGAGAAATCCTGAAGAGACCTCTGTCCTTGAGAGTCTCTGCCCAGTGGGTGGGTTGTACCCCTACTGATGATGATATGGTGCATGCCATAACAGAAGATGGGACTATGTCTTTAAACGCCCACTCGATAGTACCACCTTCTGCCTCAACCACATACTGATCTCATTCATACAATGGCCGCTGGTGGGAGAAGTCAAGTAAAGAGACACGTCAGTCAACCTCCGCAATTGAAACACACTGTATATGTGCTAGTTTTCTGTGCGCAGTGGGATTCAATGGAGGAGACTGACTGATGTATCTAATCGCAGGCCTCTTCATCTACAACCATTTTATGGGTGGAAAGTTGAACTATCTCAGCGAAGCAGCTTCACAGATAGAGAAAGCGTCGCTGAAGTTGAAAAAAGGTATATGTTAGTAAGTTGACTGTAATCATGGTTACCACACATTTGTTCGGATTATACATAAAGCAACCAACACCTTTAGACAAAAATGTGAATAAAAATAAAGCCCCATGTATCGCAGGATAAAAGGACCCAAAAGTTATTTGAATAACAAATACGTAGCTTTCAATCCCATATGTACCATATATACTCGAGTATAAGCCGAGTATTTCAGCACAAAAAAATGTGCTGAAAAAGCACACTTATACTCGAGTGAGGTTAAAAAAAAACAAAACTGCACTACTCACCTCTCAAACGGCGTCTGTGTCCCTGACGCGATGCTCTCCCTGGTGGTGCGGCAAGCTGCTTCACTCTTCTCCCCGCTGTCCTCTCCATTGCTTGCTTTTGAAATCCCCCGCCGTCAGCGCTGTGTAAGGAAGCGCTGTTATTGGATTGAGCGCCAGCCAATCATAGCCGGCGCTCGATAAACCAATCACAGATGAATGACATCACCGAATGGCTGTTATTTGGTTTATCGAGCGCCGGCTGTGATTGGCCAGCGCTCGATCCAAACACAGCGCTTCCTCACACAGTGCTGACAGCGGGGGATTTTAAAACCAAGCCAGGGAGATGAAAGCGGGGAAAACACTAAGCAGCTTGCTGCACCGCCGGGGAGAGCATTGCGCCGCTGATACAGACGCTGGCTGAGAGGTGAGTATTGCGGGGTTTTTTTCCACCTAGTATATACTTAAGTATAGCTCGGCTTATACTCGAGTCAATACGTTTTTTTGTGGGGAAACTTATTGACTCGGCTTATACTTGGGTCAGCTAATACTCAAGTATATACGGTAAGTTAAAAAAAATGTAAAACATGTCTTTTCATTATCAGGGTAAAACAGCCTCGTCTTGAACTAATGCACTGGGGTCATAAATATTGTGGGTAAAAGTGCATTTACCCTTTAAACTCAGAACAAATGTAACTTGAGAGAGAGACTGTTTTTGGTTCCTTTAAAAGAATAACATTTTAGGTGAAATGTGACTGTACGGGGAGTAATTAGAGGTCATGGACAGAGAGTTATGAAAAGTAATGCAAAGGAAAGGGGAGTTGCCATAGTAACCAGTAGGGATACTTTTCTTTATTTCCCAATGGGCCTCTGAAAGATGAGAAGGAACCTGATTGTTTTCTATGGGTTGCGGCACTCCTTACACTAGATTTGATACCACATTCTCCTAGTCATCCTCAAAACGTTAGATTCTTTTTTTTCAACGTCCTGTGGCTTTTTGTGTTCCTCTCGATTCAAGTCTACTGACCTTGTGATGGAAGCATATAATAATGCTCAGTCTGATTTATTGATCTTCCACGTGTTTAGATCACGCAAGACCTACTACTGCAGGGTCCAGAATACACATGTACATATGCGAGGGGTGTAACTATAGGGGATGCAGTTGTACCCGGGCCCAGGAGCCTTAGGGGGGCCCATAAGGCCTCTCCTCTCCATGTTGGGAGCCCAGCACTATGAAATAAAGCATTATAGTTGGGGGCCCTGTTTTGGGTTTTGCATTGGGGCCCAGAAGCTTCAAGTTACACCTCTGTTTTTTTCCTTTACTTTCCCAGGAGTAATAAGAAGCTGTTTGAAATTTTCAGCATTCCTCAGATGATCCAAGAGTTGCAAAGGACTTCGAATCCTGATCACGCTTTCTTTGTCATTAACTTAAACTCCATCCTCTTCCACTTGGGTTGTGCAAAGACAAAAGCTCTATCACCCACAGCCAGCGTTGATCATTGAACAATGCTGAAGTACAAATTTTTGCCCTTCAGCAGAACCTTTCCGGGAAGAAGATGCATATCATAATATTGTCAATAACTGTGCTTGCAGTGTACATTATGTGCAGTATATTTACAGTAATGTTTATTGTATACAGCAGTACTTTGTCACCCTTGCTGTAGTGTTGTGTACTTAGGCATGTTTTTAGTTTGTTATAGCTTACGATAGCGTTACATATTTTGTTCAGTTATTGCAGTGTAATCCTTTTGTATTGTATGCGATGTTGTGTACAGTGGTACTGCTATTCATGTTTATGGTTTTATATTGCTATTTAAAAATAAACTATTTTGAATCGGTTGATGTGCCTGTTTTTCCGTTTTCTTGCCTATGAGATCTTTTGTCCAGAGAGACTCAGCTGTCTGTTATAGAAAAGGATGCCATCATGGTTGAGTAGAATGTAAAAAAAAATAACGAAAAGCTTTTCAGCATCATCCATAGTTCATTACAAGTAGATTCAATACCACATTCAATGAAGAATCACTGTCATTAAAGGGGTTGTCTCAACACAGACAACCCCTTTTAAGATTTGAGCAAATCCAGCTAATAACTTCAGGTCCTGAACCCCAGGCAAACAGCTTTACAAAGCCACTGCCAGCTAGACATTTCCTGTAGAGGTGGCCAAGTAGATGCCAAGGTCTTTGGAGATATTCTTGTACCCTTTACACTGCTTGCACTTGGTGATAATAGCATTGCTGGTTTGCTCAGACAGTTTGTCTTTGCCATTGTGAACAAGGAACAGGGAATAAAATTTGGCCTTTTATTCACTACTCATAAGCTAATTAAAATCATGTGGGCACTTATAAGGTGGCAACGGCAAGTCTTATTTCTGATTATTCATCAGTCTGATTTTGTCCTCTGCCATAAACCGTGTCCTGCCATTGTTTTATATAGGTCATTAATATTGGAGTCCTAGAAAACCCCTTTAATTTTTCCAAAAATTGGAATGTCCAGGCCCATCTAAGTTTGCAGGATGGTTTTGCGGGAAACGTCATGATGGAAATGCAGAATATCAGTTTATTGTGTGGCTGGGCTTAGGGATATTGGTTTCTGTCAGGTGGCCAAAAAGACCCAACCCGGGGCTAGAGGTATGCGCGGAGTAGTGTGTATATGTGTGTGATGACTAGTATCCGATTTAAAAATGACTGAACCACCAAGCCATTCCACAGACAGTGCTACATGTCGGATGTTCCCTCCCCATATCTGGAGCAAGCTGAGGTTGGGATGTTTCCCATATAAACATTCTGTATGGGAGAAATATAGCCTGTATGGGCAATTTTTAGAGACATCTCCCAATAGGAAATAACTGGAATATAGTTCAGTGCCCTAGAAAAGGCTTGATGGATGAAGCTTGGTGTGAGCTGGGAGTCATGGAATGTCCAATGGATCATTCACAAATTAGTTTGTGGCTCAATCATTTAATCTCATATCAAATAATTTGAAAATCAAATGCATCTGATATAAATACAGTTCTAAGTATTCAAACCACTAGGGGGCACAGTTTCCTAGCTTTGGAATTTCCAAACAAAGTGACGGTATATGAATAAATGACATATTGGATAAATGACAGAAGCCCTTGGGATGAGCAGCTATATGTATCAATTAGTCCCTTTACCATATAAACTCCAGGGTTGGGTTTACACATTGCAGGTTTAATGCAGTTATGATTTTTTTAGAAAAACTGTTGAAAAACATAAAGCAATGTGCATCATCTTTCTTTTATGTCAGTTAAAAAGATAAAAACATTGGTAGAGATTTATTAACTCCCATGCTTCCAGATTTTTGTTGTAAAAAAAAAAAGTCAAAAAATGTCACGCAAGTCCCACAACAAATATAGTAAATTTAGACAGATACTGATTTGCACCAAAAGGAACAGATCTTACGCTTCTCACTCCACTTTTGAAATGTGTCTAGAAAAGGGTGCAAGGTTTGAGCGCAATGAGGTTTTCAGACCGATATAGGAATTGTGACATTAAAACATTGGGATCTCCAGTAGGTGGGTGGGGTGCAAAGTGACTCCACAAATTTATCAGCATTCTGCAACATTTGATACATTTCTTGCATTGTACACTGGAGAAAGAAAAAATTTTGATACACGTTTTCTGGCATCTTTATTCCCAATGATAAATCCCCCCCTTTGTGTTATAGAGTTAATCTCATTGAGAAATCTATTGAATTCATATTTAAACCTCTTCACATTTATTTAATGTGTTCCGAAACGTATACAAGTTACAGAAACTTGGGTCTGGGCAAAAGTGAGCCATTTCAGAACATTTTGGTGTAAAGATTAATCGTGGTTGCTTATTTTAGTGTCTTTGATCATTGTTAAGAACTTACAAATATTGAGTTCAGTCATAGAAGCCTTGTGTACTTACTAGATCCGCAGGCACAGAAGCTACAACAAGGTTTGTCTCCTCTACATCTAACTATATGATTCTGCAGGCGCATTTAAAACTGTCATATATTTAAAGCCCTCGTGTCATTTCAAATAACTTTTCAGAATAAGCTCCCATCTGTGAGTATACATGAGGAATAACACTATAGCTGGCTGTTACATTATTTTTTATTAGTTTCCCCCTCTGCAGCTTCTGTTTCTAATTCTCACTTTTCCTTGAGCTGGTGGGTTGAACCTAGCTGCAATGCTGTCTCTAGACACTGCACACATAGAACAGGATCTCTTCCTCTCTAGCTTTCTGTAGCACGCTCTCATAGTTAAAGACTTCATGGATGACAATATAAAGCACTGTTGAGTAGTATAGGTGTGATTTCAGTGGCTGTAACAGTTGCCAGTTATCAGTAGCAGCAGGTCTGTGTAAGGCTGGGCTCACACAAGCGGACTTGAATTGCAGATTCCGTGGACGATCCATGGTAAAACGCGGGCATTGAAAGACATGTACTTTTGATTGTTCTTTCACACTCGCAGATACGAATTGTTAATTTCGCCAGTGGAAGAAAAATCGCAGCATGCTTTAGTTTACTGCGGATTCCGTACACGCGGCGTCATTTGAGATGAATGGTATTGCTAAGCGACAGTGCGGGAAGTACAAACAAAAGAAAAAACCCGTACTGGGCATGACCACCTGTAGGCCTCCGCGGCCATGCGCAAAACAGGTTAGTGCCATTCACAGGGTCACCGGCCAGGCTTACATAAGCAAGTTGGGATTCGCATGCGGGAGACCCACAGCGGATTCCGGCTGTGGGCCCAAGCTTAGTCTCTGCTTCTGTATCTCTCCACTCCCTCCCTGACCTTATTATTGATTTAAAAGCAGTGGAGGTGATTTGAATTGGTAGCATAAGTATATCGTACAGTTTTATAATTCATCAGTTTTTAAGACTATATGCAACATTTTTAAATCTCGGAAAGCCTCTTTAATTCATAATGTAAGTTAGATCTCTAGGGGATATCCCTCTTATTCCAGTAAATTTAGATAATACAAGAAATGTCATAATTTTAAGACATATTTTTCTGTGTTACATCCTCTGAAAATGGTCCCCTATGATCTCTTCTATGACTGAATTTCAAGATGCTTTAGAGTGGCTTCACACAGAACATGGTTACTGGCATTTTTATACATTTTTTTCTGGCAAAAACACTGTGGCTAGAGGTTGGCTGTAAGTTAAAGGGGTTGTCTTGTTACATGACAACTCCCCTTTAGGCCTCGTTCACACGAACGCTGTTTTCACACATTAGAGGCACGTGAAGTGAGCGATTTTGAGGACCAATGATCCCTGTGAGAAGCCCTATAGCCCCGCCCATTCTCTCTGCACTATGGGGATATCCCTTGGGGATCCCCAGAGCAGGGAGGGAGAGAGCAGGGCTATCGGTTAATCCCCCATAGCAGGGAGAGAGAGCGGACTATGGGTTAATCCCCCATAGCAGGGAGAGAGAGCGGGGCTATGGGTTAATTCCCTATAGCAGGGAGAGAGAGTTGGACTATGGGGGATTAACTCCTAGCAATGAGAAACAGAGCGGGGCTATGGGTTAATTCCCATAACCCCGCTCTCTCCCTGCTATGGGGAAACCCCGAAGCCCTGTGGTGCCTCTTCTCATTCTCCTCCTGCAGCAGCTGCCCATTCACGCAATTTTTAATGCAGTATAGGCACGATTTGTTTTGTGCACCTATACTGCGCTAAAACCATGCTCATGTTAACAAGCCTTAATAGAACCTTTGATATTAGAATAACAAACAGAGCATAACTTAACTCTCCTCCACCGCCAGGATCCGGCTCTTCAGCCTTGCTGTGGTCCTGGTGTTTGTTTTAACAGCGGCTGTCAGAAAAAGTCAGGTCACCGTGACAACCCCTGTAATAGGAAAATATGAAGCACACTACAAACAGCTTGTTTTTTGTTTGTTAGTGATCCTGGCATGACTTGGCATTCATGGCGTGTTTTTTTTACAAGCAAGAAAAAATGCCACAAAGAGTGTGGGAGAAAGAAGTTTACATTTTCCAGATAGATTGAGTAGATGTTCTACCTCCTAATATATTACTTGGGTAATGTGAGTAGCATCGTGTTGCCAGCTTTTGTCCTCGCTGCTTGTATCATGCGATGACTTGATTGAACATAAAGATGAAAGAAAACCACAGCTAAACATCACAAAGAGAAGACGATACTTAATACTGTATGTTACCTTAAATGTAGCAGATGCATGCAGAATCTACTTTTATTATCTTTTGTACTGAAAGGCTGGTTATATTAAAAATAGGAAGGTTCCTGGTTTTATTGATAATGTGAGAACACATCTGGTCCAATTTTAAAGCATTCTTTCTATCACAAGGATTCACCATTCAACCTGAAAAAGGGAATATTTCCAAACTGTTTTGTTCTCTGCCCAATAAATAAATGCTGTCCTGAGTGTCAAAAGAATTATTAGCAAAACCACATGATCCCTATCTAATTGGGGTCTGTTCACATCTGCAGCCGAGTCTCAAAATCTTGGATGAAATGGCTTAGCATTCTGCAGGATTTTGTTCGTGAAAATACCGGAAGCCTAAATCACACCATTATAGTCAAAGGGGCCCGTCCGGCGCCATTCATTTCCATTATAGGATGGATCTGTTCCCAGCTGCCATTCTGTTTTCCTGTTCTCATGGCAGAACAGTAAAACGAAAAGCTGATGCCTTAGTATTAATTACATGGGCTGGTGTTCAGAAATAAGGGGTTAAATTTAACCTCACCATATTCACATTTGGGTTTACTATGTTTTTGCAACAGCAGCCATTTGTTTCAATTCTCAGTCATTGTTACAAGGCTTGTATAGAGTTTAACATTGACTTGCAGGAATGCTGTCTTCCAATAGGTGGCGCTGCAGAGGTATTATTCCGTCTCCCTTATTTGCATATTACCCAGAGAAGCAGGAATGGCTTTAGAAGTCCCCTCACTCACTCACCTTCTAGGTGCTCTCCCTAAGGAGAAAAGATAGTGTTCCTGGCTGTAGTGATGAAACATAAAATACACTTCACACAGTATGGTTCAAAAACTTTTCATAATAGCAATATATTATATATAAACACGTTGTTAATTCACACTTATTAGGCCAGTTTCACATCAGCCTTGGAAATTCTGGTTGGCTGTTCCGCCACAGATCTGGCTCAAAATATCGGAAGAAAAAAAGATGGGCAGCTGAGTGGAAAGTGGACAGACCCCATTATAGTCAATGGGGTCCGTTTGACACTGTTTGGTTTCGTCCTAAGACAGAGCCGTTCAGCCACCGGGATTCCCCTTTCCTACTCCCCGAATGGAACAGGAAAAATGGAAACCTCAAGCGCAGATGTAAATCCACCCTTAAACATTTTCAAGATACAAGAATGCTGTTTTTTTGCCATTCTATTTGTGTTACTACTGGCTAAGACCTCCTTCCTTACATATCCAGACTCAACGACAGATCCTGGCTGCTCGCCTATGCAGCTCTTGTACAGAAGCAGGTCCTAAGAATATGCAGTATGTCTATGCACATGAGACGAAGGAGCACAGAAGCCTGCCAGAGAAAGGCTTCAGTGAAATATGAGCAACAGCCGGTTTCCTGGAGGTAATTTCAGCATGGGGAATACAGTGTTTATGTGGTTGAAGGCGTTCTATCCTCTATGTACCACCGCCACCAGAACACAGCGGGACCCATAAGGGAATGCTAATAAGAAGAATTTAAACCACAGGTCTAAATAACATGTTATTTTATAGACAAACATGATTGCAAATCTATTCTAGATTAATTAATTAACCCCTTTAACTGACATGTTAGTTGTGGGCTGCATTCACACGAACGTATATCGGCTCGGTTTTCACGCCGAGCCGATATACGTCGTCCTCATCTGCGGGGGGGGGGGGGGGGAGGATGGAAGAGCCAGGAGTAGGAACTGAGCTCCCGCCCCCTCTCTGCCTCCTCTCCGCCCCTCTGCACTATTTGCAATGAAAGGAGGTGGAACGGGGGCGGGCTAAGTTCGAGGATTAGCCCCGCCCCGCCTCTGCCCATTGCAAATAGTGCAGAGGCGCGGAGAGAAGGCAAAGAGGGCGCGGGAGCTCAGTTCCTGCTCCTGGCTCTTCCATCCCCCCCCCCCCCCCCCCCCTGCAGATGAGGACGACGTATATCGGCTCGGCGTGAAAACCGAGCCGATATACGTTCGTGTGAATCCAGCCTTATAGTGACTGCTACTTAATCAGTTGGGCTGCTCTTATACATTAGATAATCAAACAGAGACTATTACCCACTGGCGTAACTATAGGGGATGCAGTTACTCTCAGGCCCAGGAGCCTTAGGGGGCCCATAAGTCCTCTCTTCTCCACATAAGGAGCCTAGTACTATGAATAAAGCATTATAGTTGGGGGCCCCGTTACAGGTTTTGCATTGGGGCCCAGGAGCTTCAAGATACGCCTCTGCTATTGCCTACCAACTACATGGTTGAACTAACTTTATGAAAAGTTGATATTACTAAAGTGACACTGACAAAATAGTGGCTAATGTTCTAGAGATAGACAATGTGCTATAGCGCTGTCCATATATTATCTTTAGCATGTCCAACAATGCTACAAGGACATTGTAGATGACAATGTACGTATGCTGGCTGCAACCTAAAAGAGATGTTAATGGAGAATTATATGCTTAACCTTGAATAGTCTATGTTGAAATGAATACTGAGTAAGACAAGCTCTTCTCTTTGGATCTATAAATCAGTATGTCAGCCTGCGGCCGCCGTCCTGCTTGTCTGTCACTGCGGGAGTGATGATGATGATACTCTATTCAACACAACTAGATCAAGGCATTGTATATCTGAAATTAATGTAAAGTGGCCACATTCACATCACATCAGTTGTACTGTTTATTGCAAGTGGAAAGGAAATCATTGCTAAATTCGTATAAAAATGATCCAAATCATATTACTTCTGGTTATCAAAACTGTAAATCTGAACATTGCTTTGTCAACCTGAACAGCTCACTAGATTTACATGATACAATGTAAATGGATGAACCATGAAAAAGGAGAAAATGAGTTTTAATCAACACTTCCATCCTTGCAAATGTATCTTGTGATCTACTCACATTAAAGTACAAACGGATATTAAATCACTTTCAAATGTAAATAAACACAAATACATTTTCAGCAATTAAATGCGAGTGTGTTTATAAGGTTACTTGTCATGCACCAATGTTTAACATTACCCATCATCCTTGGCTCCAGTTATTGTATTCAGCAAGCTACAGAAGTAAGTAGGGCCCGTTCCACATTTAGGGCAAAAACACATGGGCATGTGCAAAACTATGCTTGCCGCTACAGAGTGTAGTTACGCTATACCCCGGGGGGGGGGGGGGGGGGTATTTTTTTGGGTCATTCAAACTACGCACCATAGCGTGCAATTTTGAATAAAACTGCAGGAAGATAGGTCCTGCTTTATCTTTCTAGCATGTAGTATTAACTACATACAAGAAAGATAGGGCAAGTCCTATTTTTTCCTTGCCCGTAATATTACCCGACGAGAATGCCATTAGTGAAAATTAAACCATTGAAATCATTGGTTTTATTTCATTCCATTATGTGGCCATGATTTTCACAGCCGCATGACGGAACTAAAACGCGCCCATCTGAAGAAGCTCTTATGCTGTAATGATCTACAGCATGGGTGTACATATTAAATGTATTACATGTTTCCAGATGCTGCATTTCCCAATTTGCACTCACTAAACGTCAATGTCAAGGTTTTGCAAAACTTGGGATAAGTCATGCACTATACACACTTGTGTCCACAGAAGCAATTTTGTCATTAATTGCATGTATTGAGAAGAACAAGAAGGTATATGTGAACAATCACTGGTAGTTGTGTTTGAAAACTCAACTTTTGTGGACTTCAAAAGACCCTCTATAGCATCTACAGATAGATTTGCTGAAGATGCGTATGGCCCTCATTATTGGAATATACTGGAAATAACTAAGACAGAGACTTCCTTAGACTTCAAAAGAGAGAACCACCCAAATGACAGGATAGGATCACTAAAGACCCTTAGCTCTCTGAGCTTGTTGAGGCTTCATACCCTGCGTGTTCTCCCTATAACTTGGTGCTGACTCTGGCCGACACTGTAATGGAGGCACTTTGCCATGTGAAAAGCTTGCGGCAGTGCACTGACTTTCTTTACAACTGAGATTGCGAAGTCATATGAAGTAAAATGATAGCTAACTTCAGCAACTCAAACATAAATCAAAGCCAAGACATCTGTAACTAAGGAAAAATAGTACAGCACTAATATGTACAGGACTGTGTAATGTAATGTCAGAGGTGCAATTTTGGCTTAATTTCTTGTTTTTACTTGAAAGTACTGTATGTTGCTTAGAAAACTTAAGAAACGTGTTTTACGGTATGAGAGATTGAAGGTCTACATTGATTCACAGTAACAACTCACAGCTTAGCTAAAATTACATCTCCAATGCTCTTGACCTGAAGTGAAAATGACATGAGTGTTGGTTGGGATTACTGAACTCCCCCCAAAACAGCTTATTTTTGCTTAGGGTAGTGTTAATCATCAGCAAAGTCAAGTACCTTTCAACACTGGACATTATAGCATATAGATAGAAATGCTCTTCTGAAGACTATCTGTCTATGGCAGAGTAGAAAGCCACTCGCAAAGAGAGACGATTACTCTGGTCCATCCATAGATGACATGGTCAACATTTGAATGTCTGGCATGTAATACTACATTCCCCCTAACAGTAGGTTCTTCAGAGTAAAGGCATATGGCTAGCTGCTGGGTGTCTGAAGTTGAACACATGGCAATCAGCTTCAAGAGACAACCTTATTGTATAATTGTATGTACTTATATCAAGAGTATTCGAGGGCTTGATTTAGCTGCTGCCCACCTCTCGGGAAACCTGCGACTGGGTCCCACACTGTTTAAATAATGGAAACACATAGAAACTGATGTCCACCTTGCTGTCTGTGGTGATGCCCCCTATTAATTTAAATATCTCGATCATACATGGATTGCAAATTCTTTGCATTATAAAGTAAGAGGCCCAATGACAAAGGCAGAAATAACATGATCTATAGCTTTAAATAACTGACATGATTTTTAAAAGTGTAATTACAGCCTAGGTGCAAAAAATAATCAACTTACATGGAAATACATACTGTATTTAGCTTGATTTCCAACTGAATAAACCTGTATAAATGCAAGTGGATTGTTTTAGAAAGGTTGTTTCTTAGTCCATCAAAAACTATAAATCCCAGAGAAATAGTCCTTCTGAATTCAGGTTTAATTTAAAGAAAATAAGTATTAAATAATGTTATTCAGTGGTCACTGTCCTCACATGTCCTCACTCTTTACTGCAAAGAGTTTTATATGTTCTTTTGCCTCCTACAAAGTGATATATGCTTCCTGATGCTACATATCATGGCTTAAGTTTCCTTTCTTGACCTCCTGTAGTGCCTAGCCAAGACTATGCTGGCTCCGCATCATCTTCAGAGGAAAGATCTGTCCTCTTACATTCCATCATAAGGTCCATCATCAGTCCAATATCTCTTCATAAACTTTCATTATTAGGTACTGTAGGTGGTGTGACGGTTGGAGTAGCTTGTGCCCACTCCACAATATCTGTGCAAAGAGATTCCACTGCGTCCAGTCTTTCAATCTGTACCAACTTAGTAAGCAGGTCTGGGATGCTGTACCCAGCTGTACTGATCCGATCAAAAAGCTGAAGTCCATCTGTCATTCCTCCAATTTCATCTCTCTTCAAACCAAAACTTTCAGCAAGGTGGCGCCATGTTTTCACTATTGCCTTTTCTGTATTATAAGTAGAACTAAGCATCCTGCTAGTCTTCTCCAGACAGTCAAATGGCAGTTCTGTAGGGCTCAGTCCTGAAAGATAACACACATCCTCTTTAGTATATGTATCTTAACTTTAGTAAAGCATTTGACAAAGTATCTCATACTATACTTGTTGAAAAAAAATGACACAAATATGGGATTGAAAAGGCAACTGTTAGGTGGATTCACAACTGGCTGAGTGATCGTACTCAAAGAGTGGTCATAAATGGCTGCACATCCAAGTGGGTACCACAAGGCTGGGTCACAGGCCCAGTGTTGTTCAACATTTTTATAAATGATCTGGAGGAGGGAGTTGATGTGAAACTGATCAAATTTGCCGACAACACAAAGCTAGGAGGGATAGCTAACACTAGGGAAGAGAGAGAGTATTCAAAAAGAACTAGAAAACCTTGAACAGTGGGCAGCGACTGGTATTTAACAAGGAGAAATGCAAAGTACTACATCTGGGCAAGAAAAATGAAAAAAGCACATACAGAATAGGAGGAATTGGGCTAAGCAGCAGCATGTGAAAAAGACTTGGATATACTAATAGATCATAGACTGAATATGAGTCAACAATGTGATGCAGCAGATAAAAGGCAAACACAATTCTGGGATGTATTAAGTCTAGATTATGTGAGTTAAATATTCCCCTCTACTCTTCCTTAGTCAGACCTCATCTGGAATACTGTGTCCAGTTCTGGGCACCCCACTTTAAAAAAGACATAGACAAACTGGAGCAAGTTTAGAGAACAGTTACCAAGACGGTGAGCGGTCTGCAAATCATGTCCTATGAGGAACGGTTAAAGGATCTGGGAATTTTTAGCTTTCAAAAAAGAAGAGAGGAGACTTAATAGCTGTCTACAAATATCTGAAGGGCTGTCACAGTGCGGAGGGATCAGCCCTATTCTCATTTGCACAAAGAAAGACTAGAAGCAATGGGATGAAACTGAAAGGGAGGAGACACAAATTAGATATTAAAAAAAACTTTCTGACAGTAAGAGTGATCAATGAGTGGAACAGGTTACCACAGGAGGTGGTGAGTTCTCCTTCAATGGAAGTGTTCAAACAAAGGCTGGACAAATATCTGTCTGGGATGATTTAGTAAATCCTGCACAGAGGGTTGGATCAGATGATCCTGGAGGTCCCTTCCAACTCTACTATTCTATGATTTTAAGTCTTCGTCACATTCTTAAGACTGTGATATAATTTTAGTTATGCAGATTGAAATGGAGAACAACTCTTCACACAATTTATGCTCATGTGTATCATCAATCTTGTAATAAACTTGCATTAAAACACTTTTTGTTTTGCAACTTGAAGATAGAAATGCCTGCCACTAGGGATCTGCCTTCCAGCATCTTTGTAATCTACCACCAGTCATTAGGCATTTGGCTTTTCTACTAACAGGGACCTGGGACTCCGCTAATTACTACTTACAACAAGATGTAGGCATTCAGATGCAAGGCTGTATGGGAAGTGAGGAAGTCCCTGCCAATACAGTACTGGTGGAATGGCTGGCTTAGGACATACCACCCCACTCGTAAGTGGATTGCAAATAGCATGGCAGCAGAAAAACAGGGAAAACTACACGAAAAACTGAATTGATAGAACTCTAACTGGGTGCCAACAGCAGCAAAGCAGTGGCCAATCAAGGCCTGAGCTGATTTTGAAAAGTTTTGAAAATTCGGGTATACTTGAATCTCGTTATCTTTCCTTTGACAGATTTATATAAAATACTCTACTGTTGATGTTTCCACTTTCACAGTTAAAATTTACAACCAAAGTTACTTCTTTCCTCCTTTTATATTCTGCTTTTTATTCTTAATTCACTGTTTTTGGAAGGTGCCCCCCTGAACTTGGAACTTTTATATATTTAAAGGTTTCAAATCCCTTCTGCCTTTGAATATACTATTATGTTATTGGTATCCTTTTGTAGGCGGGGCCTCTATAAGTCAACACATTGGGAAATTTACTAAGCAATATGTTGAAGAATTCTGGCTCAAATTGTGCCAAAAACCTGGTGAACATGTCATGTGTCAAAATTATTATGTGTTTTAGACAATTTGTACGCATTAGTAGACAGTTTTGAAAAGTATCTAGGAAAAGGGAGAGAGGCTAGGTAGAGTTATATATTGCACCAGATTTATTAGCTGTAAGCACCGTTATTTTGACACAAAATATTGATGCAAAGTAAGCCGGCCAAGAAGTGGTGTAATAAAGAGGGACATTTATATTGTATCTAACAAAATGAGACAGGCTTATCACAAATTGCATGCCATTGTGATATATTCTTCACCGCTTCTGACTGGTCTAGCTTTATGCTTTTTAATATTGGACATCATCATTAATAAATCTGCCGCACTATGCCATTTGAAGTCTGACTAATACTTCATAAAGTAAACCTTAGACTCTCCTCTTGGCTACATATTAATACTGATAAATGCTGAAGCTTGCATTCTTAGGGATGGTCAAACACTACAATGATGAAAGGTATAATTAGTAACCATGAGGGGTCCCTATATTAAAACTTACAGAGTTCACCCGACTTGTTCGCTTTTCAATATAGTAAGCAAGTCAATTAAAACAATTGCTACAGAATTCATAGTCTGATGAAAATTACTCCCTATTTAAAAATAGGTCAAGCTAACCCCTGTTGATCACAGAGGTATGTTGCGTCTTGCTGTGCATTTAGCATTACTTGTCACTTTTCATATGTATGGATGCTCATATAATACACGCCCCCCCCCCCCTCTATAGGGGGTTCTGCGTGTGGGGGAAACTCAGCTTGGTTCTTTGTCACTGTGTGCCCCATAACAGCAGAATAAATGTATAATCTTATGTAACAGTACCGTGCACTTACCTTCTGCAACATTACACACGTTTGCATACAGGTCTAATATCTTTTTCCTGCGACTTTGAATCTGTGGAGGAAGGAAATTGTGCTGTCAGAATTAATGATTCACAAAAGCAATCATTATCTTGTTATTGCTAATGTAAGATATGCTACTGTTACTTTGTTTTTAATCAGAATGTCATGATCTTGGAAGATTAAGTGGCTAGCTACTAGGAGCAAATGCTCCCAAGGACTTTACTTTGGTAAGGCATCCAATTAACAGATGCCCTTTAACATAACCCAGTGACAGTGGATATCATGAAACAACAACACTTTGACTGCATTAATGCCTATACATCCTATGAAGGAAAAGTAACAATTGCATTCTAATATGTTGCCGCTATACAGTAATCTTAAGCTTTAGTCTATAATAGCACATATGTCTGCTACAGAGCAAGTCTATCATATATTGCCCATGTAATAACATTTATTGTTGGGTTGTACATGACTCAGGTCAACTACGTAACGCAAGTACCTTCCAAATCTGACTAATGGAGTAATGTTAGCTACAAAAAAGATGTGTTCACCCAATATATGAGTATATTTAACAGATATGATATCTCACATAGGTTACACATGTAGATACAGATGAAAACACACACAAAAAACAATATTGAGATCCAGTCTTAAGTAGTCCATTATTAAAAATTGCATCTATCTATTGGTAACATTATGGATGGACTAGTTATACTGAATGCAGAGAAAGACCCCTGGCATGCAAGTACCATAGTTTTATTACAAAAAGAAACTGAATTGATTAAAGTAAATGTGCAAAGTGCTATAGCGGAGTATATTACACCTCAATAAAATATTACAACATATTGCCTTAAGATTAACAGTGATTCAAAAAGCGGGTTCAAGAATAAAATATCATAAAATGTTTCTCAACCCGGCACAGCCTATATGTTCCCCCGGACTTCCAAGAGGCCGGGGTTTCAGAGAACCTCTGTTCTCTTCCACACAGCAGTGTCAGTTTTATAGTCATCATCGATCATCGAGAAGACAATTTGCTGTGGAACAGATGTGGAACACTCTGGATTTTCTTTTCCTTCAGCTTTCGGGAGGTGGGGGGGGGGGGGGGGGGTTGTCATCATGATATCACTGACTTCTGCTGTGAAGAATCCAGTTACATAACTAGTCCTCCCCAGACTCTGTATTCTGTGTATTCTGTACTCAGCCTCCAGGTCACATGACTAGTACTATGATAACTCTCCGTGTCCTGCAGTTAACTGCAGAACATAGAGCTTTGAGAAAGTGCTGGTGACGGCCCCCCCAAACCAGCAAACATAGTCCTTCTTTAGTTCTTGAGTAGGACTGATAACATTCCATCTGTCTGCATTCACCATTAGAGGGATCCCGGGTGCTTATCAAAGGCAGATTCATTATTAAAGGGGTATTCTAAGTTTTTCGAATTGATGACCTATCCCCTGTATAGGTCATCAGTAGTTCATGGATGAGGGTGCACCGCTGATCGTATGTCTCGCTGTCAATGCTGCTGGCTGGATGTCCTCATCACTGGTCAAAGGAGGAAGTTAGAGCGCTGGCTTCACTCTATTGAAATCAATGCAAGCGCCACGCTGTTCTTACACTTCACGCTCAGGACCATGGTCAGAATATCACGTCCTGTCCTGAGTAGGAAGTGAAAAGTCAACTTAGCGCTCCCATTGATTTAACTGATGGTGACGTCTGTCCCACTGCATTGGACAGTGGGCCAGATGATTAGCTAATACACGGCAGTGGACTCCAGTCCATCAACTACTGGGGATAGGTCATTTAAAAAAGCCCAGAATCCCCCTTTAAATTCAATGAGTGCTGCATGATCCATCTTCAGTACACTTCCCCTTATGGTGACAGCAGGCAGCCAAAATGTATTCATTAACTTTATGGCATGGTGAATGAAAGAAAGATTTATAGCTTCAACCTGTATGAAGGTATTTAATATCAGCACAAGATGTTGGTTTAAAAAAGTTTGGTACATTTAAACTTATAGTCTGTCTAAACATATGGATACATTTTCCATTAACTTGATATAGCTGAAGAAACCAACATGCTTTGCACGTGTTCATTCTTGACCATAGCTGAAAGGTTGCAGCAGAGTGGGTCATGCAAAATAGCAAACAAAGTAGTGCGTGTATGTGTAATGGCTACCTGTTCACAACATTCCAAGCAGCGAAGTGAGAAATCTGTGCATATTTCACTCAGAAATTCAGGATCTAACTTCAATATGTCTCCTATGAAATGCTAAGAGAATCTTTATGCATTAGTAGAGTTTAATTATACGGAGGGAATGAGCCACATGCCCTGGGACTTCCAACACCTTCAGTACTTAAGGGCCTCTACCATCCACAGTCCATGATAGCCATTTGGTAGGGATACTCTTTTTTAAAGTCAAAGAGAGTCACTGTCTTCTCCAGTGGAGAGGGCCACATGCATGTATAGTCTCTTCTACATGTGGCTGCTATTGGGGGTTAGGTGGAGTTTGAGTCCCAGAGGTGTGATGGGGGTCTCCACCAAACCTAATTCCATCCAGTGCATAAGGAAACTCTTCCCATTTGAAAATATCGACTTGGTTCCAAGATGGTGGCTTCCAAAATGGATATCCCGCCTCACATATTTTCCACCTTCTAACCAACCTTTTCCATTTATTCAGATGCCTGCATACCTTTGAACCACCCTGTATATCTATATCATAGTGTTTCCAAGGATGGTCAATTTAATAATGTAATCAAGCAATAAGCTTGGACTCAAATTACTCTATTACTGGATTTCTTCTTACAAGTAATAATTCCATCTATCTATCTCCTATCTATCTATCTATCTATCTCATATCTATCTATCTATCTATCTATCTATCTATCTATCTATCTCCTATCTATCTATCTCACATCTATCTATCTCATATCTATCTATCTATCTCCTATCTATCTATCTATCTATCTATCTATCTATCTCCTATCTATCTATCTCCTATCTATCTATCTATCTATCTATCTATCTATCTATCTATCTATCTATCTATCTATCTATCTATCTATCTATCACAAGTACTGAGGGGTTGGTTTGCTTATCCAAATGTTCCAATGATTGACTGTAGTTGTAGTACTAAATTAATTTGGAATACTGTGGTAAAGTGTTTACCTCATTGTTTAAAATTGATGACCTATATTTATTCGAAGGTTCAACTCCGCTGTAATGAGTGCTGCATTCCCTGCATTCTTTACTAGAGACAGCTCCATGCTTTTAGCAGCAGCTTTGTGTAGTTTTGCAGTAGGATATGTCATCACTTTAGGATTGGTGAGACCAATCCCTGAGACCCCCACAATCTTGAGAATGAAGTGTCAGCAGTGTTGGAATACTAGGACTTTCGTTCTCAGGATTGGTGGGTCGTCCCCAGAGGTCAGACCCTCATCCATCATAAAGTGATGGCATATCCTACTGATATACTACCTCTCTATACAGTGGGAATATCCTTTTAAAAACATCTATAGACCTTTAAGTAATGTGTCTTACTAGCATAAATGGAGTCACATTATTATGACCACCTCCTACTTTTGACGTTGAGAGTGTGTAGTCCATGATGGAAGTGACGTGTCATGGGCTGGCTTGGTGAGTATGTAAGGTGCTATGGTGAAAAACTGTACTATAGGTAGAAACATAGCACCAATGGGAATAAATGACATGGAAACTGCAGAGCACCACATGCCCTTGATGTGAGAGGGGAACATCAGCTACGAAGGTGCGCGAGGGCCGACCGATACACTACAGTCGAGCAGCTCACCATGACAATGAATCAAGGGGCTACCACACGTGTGCCTAAAACAAGAGTTGAGCGAAAGCTATTATGTATGGGGCACTGATGCGGACGGATGGTCATTGCACCTATGCTAGGAAGAAAAAGTTTCAATTTGCACAGCAGTATATTCTGGATATTAGCTGGTGGTCATAATAATGTGACTCCGCTGAATGTAGCTGTATATTGGTATTCTCATTCATTAATTAAGGTGACCGCTCAATCATTCCTGGGCAACAAGAAAAAGTTCAGTAGGAAATATCTTGATATTGAATATTGGCAAGGACATGTATAATAAGCTGATCAAACTTCTGAACTTAGTGGCACTCTTAGAAGTTTTTTAATATTATGGAGTGCTGTGGAGTTAGTTATATACGGACCTGCAGCAGGATATATAATCAATAATGAGATTGTTAGTTGGTGTGGATGAAAGCTACAGTTTCTTCTTTTGGTACTATGTCTGCACAGATAAGGCAAAAACTATAGCTACGGTTCATAATCTGTCCAGCAGCAAGCAATATTGGTCAGTGGCAGCCAAAGCCAACAAACTAAACAGACTCACGTGAGTAAAGTATAGTCTTGCCTCTATATAAGTCCATGGTAAGACTTCTTCGGGAATACATGGTGCAACTCTGGTCACTAACTTTTGGAAAGGACATATAAAAGCATTCAGATTTAAGCATTCATTTGTTTTTAATGTGTTCATCTGATCTAGAACAAGATTAACGAAAGTTATGTCTCATTTTAAAGTGTATATCATCAGAACTGCAGAATTTCAGAATCTTTCATTGATTTAAAAAAAAAAAAAAACAACTTATTTTCAGAGGCATTTCCTAATTGTTAATGACTGTTCTTTCTTCTTTTTTTCCAGATTCTGTATTACCGGTTAGTTCTGTGACAGAAACAATTGGCAGACAATGAGATTCTATGTTAGTGGAAGTATAATAGCTTACAGTGGTGCTTGGAAATTTGTGAACCCTTCAGACTATTTCAGATTTCTGCTCTGATTTGACCTAAAACTACATCTGATTTCCACACAAGTCTTAAAAGTAGATAAAGAGAACCAAATCAATCAAATGAGTCAAAAAGATTAGACTTTATTATTTATTTATTGAGGAAAATGACCCAATATGACATGTTTTGAGTAGTAAAAATATGGGAACCTTTGCTTTCAGTATCTGGTGTGACTTCCTCCTTGTGCAACAATAACTGCATTTAAACATTTCTGGTAATTGTTGATTAGTCCTGTACATCGACTTTGAAGAACTTTCGTCCATTCCTCCGTACAAAACTGCTTCAACTCTGTTATGTTGGCGGGTACCTCCGATGAACTGCTCGCTTCAGGTTCCTCCACAATATGTCTGTAGGATTAAGGTCAGAGCTTTGACTTGGCCATTCCAAAACTTTCGCTTTATTTTTCTTCATTCTTTTGTAGAACGTCTTGTGAGCTTTGGGTCTTGCTGCATGACCCATGTGCTCTTGAGATTTAGCTCATAGATAGATGTCCTGGCATTTTCCTTTATAATTTGCTGGTGTAACTTAGAATACATTGTTTCATGAATGACGGCAAGCTGTCCTGAGCCAAGTGCAGCAAAACAGGCGCAGACTATGATACTAATGCTGCTGTGTTTCACAGATGGTGTGAGTTTTTATGCTGAAATACAGTTTTTTTCCCCTTTTTTCTAATCTTTCCAAGCCTGATGAGCATCAACTACTGTTCTTCTGAGGTCCTCTGAAATCTCCTTTATTCGTGGCATGGTTGACTTCCAAAAACGTATTGTGAAGATCAGACTTTGATAGATCCCTGTTCCTTAAATGAAACAGGTCGCCCACTCACACCTGATTGTCATCCCAATGATTGAAAAATCTGATTCCAATTTCCCTATCAAATTATCTGCTAATCCCAAAGGTTGACATACTTCTTCCATTCATAGACGTGATATGGGATCATTTTACTCAATGAATAAATGACCAGGTCTTCTTAACTCATTTATTTGATTTGGTTCTCTTTATCTACTTTTAGGACTTCTGTGAAAATCTGATATAGTTTTAGGTCAAATATAAGCAGAAATATGAAAAATTCTGAAGTGTTCACAAATGTTCAAGCACTACTGTAAATATACGCCAAAATAATTAAAAAGCTTTGCTTTAAATTATAATATAGTCGTACATATACTCTGCATGTCTACGGGTGCAGAATGGTGTATTCCCTTTCATCCACCAACAAGCACTGCAGGAATACCTCTGACCACTTTTCTACAGGAGAAATTAACCCTTTCATGACCCTGGCTCATTGATGCTCCCGTGTCAACATCATATTTTGCATCTCTGGCATGTCACCCCATCTCCCCTTTAAAAATGTAATAACTTTTTTTTATTTTTCAAGCAATAGAAATACAAGAGGGCTTGTTTTTTGCCAGACAAGTTTATTTTTTCAGTGGTACCATTTAATGTACCATATAATGTACTGGAAAACATTTTTAAATTTCTAAGTGGGGTGAAATGGGAAAACACAAAATCGCATCATTTATGGGGAAGTTGTTTTTATGGCTTTCGTAGTGCAGTAAAAATGACATGTTATCTTTATTCTGTGCGTTTGTACAATAATGGTGATAGCTAATTTATATAGTTTTTTTATGTCATACTGCTTAAAGAAAAATACCTATGAAAAAAATCTGTCTTCATCTTTTGACCCCCATACCTTTTTTTTGGCATGTCTTAATAGGCAAACATGGCAACCCTGGGAGCCTTTGGAAGGGTCCAGGCTGCCATGACACCCAGACGTCTATATATGCCTTATCTGCAGTGACATATGCAGTTAGGACATACATAGCCATGTGTGTCAGGAAGGGGTTCAAATTTTGCCTGTAAAAGTCCTACCTGTCAGATGAGTGTTTTACTCTAACAGGAAAAGTTGGGGGACTTTTTGGCATTATACTGTTAGAAGTCCGCTGTCAGCTTGGATTGTTTGCAGTCTGCTAATGTCTACACCAAGGTCACATACAAGGGTGCGAGTTGGGGGTTTTGAGGTTAAAAACCTCCATCTTGTGTTCTCACTCCTCCTGCTTCATCTCTCTTGCCGATCAACTGAAAATTCCTGGACTGTCCATAAAAGTAGGACACTTTTTTCCACTGCTCATGAGAAAGATGAATGCATCCATGATTTCTACTGGAGATGTTCAGAGTTTGGGATAGGGGCGTAACTATAGAGGGTGCAGGGGATGCGGTTGTACCAGGGTCCAGGAGCCTTAGGGGCCCATAAGGCCTCTCTTCTCCATATAGGGAACCCAGTACTATGAGTAAAGCATTATAGTTGGGGGCCCTGTTACAAGTTTTGCATCGAGGCCCGGGAGCTTCAAGTTACGCCTCTAGTTTGGGATACTTTTCTATAACTTAACCCTGATCTATACTCCTACACAACTTAGTCTCTGCCCTCTTTTAGAGCTCTCTGGTCTCTATGCTACTTGTTTACTGATGTCGCAGACTCAGGGGCCTCTCAGAACAGTGACAGATCATGTGACACTTTGAATGTATATAGGGTGACCCTATTCAACTAATTATGTGACTTGTGAAGTTAATTTGTTGGACTAGACCGTATTTAGGGGTTTCAAAGCAGACAGGGTGAATGCATGTGCACTTACATCTTTTCATTTTTTTCTGTATTTACTTTTTAAACAAGTTTTTTTTACACTCCACTGTAACAATTTGGACTATTTTGTCAGGTCCATTACATAAAATCTAAATTAAAATCCATTTTAATTCCAGATTGTAATGCAGCTAAATATACAAACCACTGAGGCGTGTGTGAATACTTTTGCCAAACACTGTATATTGGTTGGTATAAGTGTGAGGTATACACTTTCTGTGCATGTACTATTTGGCCATGAGCCACGCCTTTGCCGAAATCTGTGTATGCCTTAAGATATGCGAAAGACTAATAAATAATCTCCCTCAACTTTACTGTTGTGTTTTCCTGTCCTACTAGGGTAGTGGCTAGTATCTGATTAGTAACAGGGGGCGCAGAAGTAGCAGTTGCTACAACAGTATACAGCACTGGCGTAACTATAGAGGGTGCAGAGGATGTGGTTGCACCCGGGCCCAGGAGCCTCGGGGGGCCCATAAGGCCTCTCTTCTCCATATAGGGAGCCCAGTACTATGAATAAAGCATTATAGTTGGGGGCCCTGTTACAGTTTTTGCCGTGGGGCCCAGGAGCTTCAAGTTACGCCTCTGGTATACAGTATATTCACGCCTCTAACTAGTAATTAGCTGAGAGGTCACCTGCATTATTTGTACCTTACTATTTATCTATGTCCTTAGATTTTAAAGATCTCAGAATGATAACCCTTCTAATAAAAAGCACAAATCCATACAACATCAAGTTTGTGAAAAGAAGACAAATCCTTTATTAGCTTTTCTAAAAAAATAAATTGAAGAAAGCCACCGAATCTTAGGCAAACCATCATTTTGGCATTACCAAAAGCAGGGAAAGGTGATTTTACCCATTATAAGCGCTCACTCATGGGGGCTGCATATTACTCGCATGCATGTCTGAATGGCCCAATATAAATCAATGGGCTTTTAGCATTGTGTATTACATGCGTGAATACCCATGTGAGTGAGACCTAAGAATGGTCTTTTCTAACTCATTAAAAATGGAGTTGGTTCTTATCTGTTTCAGATTTGCATTGTATAAATTGACAGCGCGGAGCTGCGGTATTAGAGGATCCCGTGATGTCGTATTATGTAAGATGACTATTTATGTATCTGTACATGGCGGACATGCTCACAGGTGGAGGAGTGTGGTGGAGTAGGTGTTGGAAGACAAGAGGAGCGCTTGCCTCAATAGTAGACTGGACTCAGAGCTATGAGTCCGTTGTTTTCTGTTAGTTGTTACTTTAGTGCTATTTGGTATAGTAGTATCTACTCTTGCCCTTAAGTAGCATAACATGCTAACAAATCTGCTTTAAGCTGCAGAGTTAATCCCTGTAAATGGGTTGTCCCATGATTATGTCCATATGCCCTATTAAAGCAAATGGAGATCATAGAGAAGGGTCCCTTGGGCAGGCGTTCTCTCTTCTAGCCACGAGCACTAGGCAGCTCCATGTAATACTACAGTTCTCCTGCAGTGGACGTTACAGTAAAATATGCAGTTTGCTGCCGATTCTAGAAGTGCCAGACGTGTTGAGACAACCCCTTTCAGTTGGGTCTTTATATGGTTTGAAGGAATACCTTCCCTTCAGCAATATATTGTCTTTTCTACAAGCACATATTAAGCTTTTAGGTGTAGGTTAAGCAATAAATCACATTTGAAAAAACTATTCAAGGGCCAGCGTCTAACCCTTAAACACTGTCTTCTTTTTCTAGTAATATTTGGTGGCTAACTCATTTCAGTACAAATAACTAATTGTTATAATAAGAATTTACTTAGCTTAGGAAAACAAGGCAGGCATGTATGCAGGGTTTTTTGAGTGTTATAGGTTTGGGTGACTTCCAATTGCAATGCGCCAACAAAGAGAAATTTGTTCTGGATGGTCTTGGTAAAAGCTGTCAAACTCAAAATATGATAAATGGTGTAGTCTATTATACTGTGGTTGAGATACTTCTGTCCAAAATGAGTGCCAACAATGCAATAGCTCACAGCATATATAAAGAAAAGAGTTGATTTAAACTGTTTACGAAGACTTCGAGTGCAAGTAACATGATAGATATGCCGTAGATTTCTAGCAATGCAATTAAGGCTCATGGATGTAAAGCAGAGATGACAGCAGTGTCCTACAAAGGGTCCACAGCCATACCCGATCATTACTCAACTAAATATAAAGCAATATACAGTATGCCACTATGGACAGACAATATGGATTTGACTAGTGATGAAGCCTGTAGATGGCACACTGATAGCAAAATATCCTGAAAGTATTATTGCTAATGGGTATCTGTCACTTCTGATTACCCAAGAGAGCCCAGGTTCCCTCATTATCATAAGGGCTCATGAACACAGTGGCACATGGATTCTGTACGAATCAGACAGCAAAGAAACTCTATATGCCTGTGTCTAATGTATATGTAGGTTCAGTAGAACCCCTATAGACGTATACGGTAACTGCCATTTTGCTGCTTCGTACAGGTTCTATGGAGTCATAATATGGCCATATGCATAAGCCTTAATATGCATGGGAACATTAACCCCAACAAAGGATAAATCATCTGTACTGTAGTTCACCCAATACAATTCTCTAAAATTAAAGCAACTGTCTAGTGAGGGAAGACCTTTAATGCAACATGGATTTTACCCAACATCTCTTCTTACACTAAAAACCTCATAATGAATAATTAATCATATTCTAAATATCAATTGAGCTTAGAGTACAGGGTATACAAAACCCACCCAGATGGTGTATCTTTTCTAAGAAACAAACTTCTCAAGGATATGGTCATGACAATGCAAGTGGCTTTGTGACTGGCCTATAAATAGAAGTAATAGTAAGATATTAATTAAGTCTATCTAGGTTTGGCACTATAGTTTGAGAAAAGACTTGAGCCAGCAGAGTCTGCAATGATAGTAATGATAGTAAGTAATCGGTGGAGGAGGATTGTGTACTGGATTGTAGGAATGGCTACTTATTTGGAAAACATACTCAGAGGCTTACCTATGGTCCCAGGTTATAAGAAGGTTATAAGAAGACACCAGTGTTATAAATGGCATATGGTAAGTGGTTGGCCATGGTACAGATCTGTGTTGGTGCTCAAGAGATACTCAATACTATTTTGAGACTTAAAACTGGAGGTAGCCAGGTGTAAGGATAACTCATAGTTGTAACATGTTGCATCATATACAGGTCTATGATAGTTTCCTCATTATATAGTACATAGTTGGTTATTCCACAAATGAATCAATGGCTTTTCAGCATTTTTAGAAGCAAGAAATATACTCAGGGCAACTGCTGGCTGCCCCCTGACACGGCCTTTGGCCTACATAGTATGGATCTTGGCCATACCAGTTTCGATCAGTGACTAAATAAATTCCAGATAATAACATATATTGATCTTTTTCGTGTGTTAAAAGATTCTTACCCCAGTCAGTTTATTATTTGTGGTTGATTTATCCCTTGCCAAGTGAACTAAGGACAGCAGACAGAGTTCGGGTGTCCCTTGTTTGTCAAGCGCCGCTTCCTCATCACTATCCATGCTTCGGCTCAGAAGATGTTCATTCTCAGAGGAGGCATCATTTTCACTGGGTAAGGATGAAACAACCATTCAGTTTTACATCCTGCAAACCATTATCATCTTCTGAAATCACCTGATGTCTCATATATCAAAATAACAATTAGAAAATAAGCAACAGATATTCTTCTAGAAAATTAAGGCAAGATTCTTATTTTCTTTTCAAGGAATCTATACAAGATAGATAGAGAGAGAGAGAGAAAGAAAGAGAGAGATAGATAGGGCATTGTTGTATCTTGTCTCCACCACAAATATGGGTGGAGACCTGGCCAGTGACAGGGAACGCCTTTGTACTGCCCTGATAACTCCTCCCTCAGCTTCAAACCTATTTTCTGCTCTCGTTCTTTGTGCGGCTGCTGTAGGCATCCAGGCTGTCATTAACCTCCCCACTCCGTTGCCAGAGGCTACATTGGGAGCAGGGGATGAGGGCTGCAACAGGCAGCAGAAGATGCAGAGCTGCGGCCAATTTGACACTTGTGGACACAGCGCATGGAGCACTGATGGCAGGCCGCCAGGTAGGCGGTATGGGCACATCATATGCCAGACGCTCACTACACTGTAAGGAGAGTGGCTACCAGCCCATCAGCAGCCAATCAGCATCTGTGGCCATCCCCTGGCTGTCAAGCCACCCTACCCTTGTCTCCACCCCTCCTTCCAATGGAGACAAGATATGATAGATAGATAGATAGATAGATAGATAGATAGATAGATAGATAGATAGATAGATAGATAGATAGATAAACAGACATGAGATAGATAGATAGATAGATAGATAGATAGATAGATAGATATGAGAGATAGATAGGAGATAGATAGATATGGGATAGAGAGATAGATAGAGAGATATGAGATAGAGAGATATGAGATAGAGAGATATGAGATAGAGAGATAGATGGATAGATAGATAGATACGATAGATAGATAGATAGATAGATAGATAGATAGATAGATAGATGAGAGCGGGCAGTCTGCTAGGTATAACACCATATTTATTCACACATATTTAATTGTGGACCAGACCATGTACTCACCTTTTTTCAGTTTTTGTCTGTGTTTCTGAGAGTTTTTCAAATTCATCTTTTTCAGCATAGATGACAACATTTTCTGCTGTAAAACATTCATTGTTTAGACTCAAAAAGATTGAAGCAGTTTTCTTATAAATGCAGTTATTTTATTAATATAAGCGCTGCGAAATACGTTGGCGCTATACAAATAAACATTTTTATTATTAATATATAACTTAGCAACTAGAGTTGAGCGAACATACTCTGCTGAGCTTGATGCTCGTTCGAGTATTAGCGTACTCGATGGTGCTCGTTACTTGAACGAGCATCAAGCCATGTTCGACTCTGCTCCATTTTTTGGCTCCTGCCCGCTGTGACGTGCCTGTTTTGGTCCCACCCTGCCGCGACGCAGCGCACGCATCAATGGCAAATTTTTTTGGCTAGCAGGCAGGGGGAGAGCGAAAGACAGACACACGAACCAGGAAAAAAAAAAAGCTCGGCACCCGGCGTTCCACATACAAAAATGCTCGAGTCTCACATTGTAGCCAATGGGGTTCGTTACTTGAGTAGAGCTCTCGAATTTTACGAAAATCTTGACTCGAATAACGCAGACCCGAGCATTTGGGTGCTCGCTCATCTCTATTAGCATTAACCATATTGAACATTTACAGGCAATATCTTATAAGTATTCATATTCTTTATATGCAGTTTCCACTGTGGCAAGTATCAAGGTCAAACAATTAATAAGCATAAATGAGCTTTTCCAAAATAGACTGGTAAATAAAATAAGCCAAAAATCAAACACAGATAAAATTGCTACAGACATATAAAAAAAAACGAAAAATGATTTTTAAAACTTGTACAGTACATCATATGACTACAGTTCATTATATGTGTACAGCTCTGCCCACCTACTGTTTAGGATGATCCCTGTTCCTTCTACAGGAAAAAGGCATTACAGTTTTGAACAAACTGAGCTCGTACTACTTTGAATGGCTGTAGCTTCAGTTCTATCAGTGGTACCTGAAACTTTGTGATCTCTTGTTATATTTACTGTTTCTTTTTTACTGTGGATTTTTATTAATCAAACTGTAACGTTTTTCTATTTTTTCATAATTCTTTTCTTCCTTAACGGGATTTGAAGATATGATTGTTCAACTGCTGTCATACTACACTGCACTACTTAAATAGTGCAACTCTGTGACTGCTCTTTTATCAGACCATACCATGGTTAAAAACCAATAGCTATTAGCCATGGCATATAAGGGGTTAAATGGCCAAGGTCAGAGGCTTCTCTTCTGCAAGCTGTTAGAGTAGACACCTGGCTATCTGTAGACAACTGAACCCTGTTCTAACCAGCACGGGGCCCCACTATTTTTACAGTGGCTTAGTCTAATGCCCCTTTGTGACTGCCATATAAACTTGTATAAGCAATCACTAGGGGGTTAATGTATATTTATCTATAGTGGTTGAAGTTCGATTTTTCTGATGCAAATATCCTCTAGCATAGATCAATCATGCAATTCTAGTGCCTCCATCCAAACTTGCTGCAGACTGTTTATGCTTTGAACTCAAGAAAAAATCATGGTTCAGTTCATACATTAACCCAGGTTATAAAATACCAAAGTATAAATCTGCGAAAATGATAAACTGAAGGTTTTTATATTCATGCTTGTAGAAATACTAACCTGGCACTTCCTTTTTCTCTTCTTGTGGAATGACTTGAGCCTCTACGCTCTTGGTATGTATTGTACAGCACGCTGATGAACAGACAAAGTGCTAATTAAACAAATCTGAATAATAATAAAACGTATAGACAGAACAAGAAAAAAGTATAAAACTGTATGCTATGTAAAGGGCAAAATATAGTAGCATGACGCCAAAGCACATGTCTTCGAAAATATTATGGTACATTTCTGTCTAAGACCCGGGTTTTACATGCCAGTCTTAGGGCTTATTCACATAGGCGAGAATTTCGCCCAAGTATTGCGCATTGCGAGACACAAAAAAAACAAGCACAAATATGAACTCTATGCAAGCCTCTTATTACATTTGGTGCACTTTGAGCTGGCCATAGGCAACTTTTTTAAATCAGCATTATGAAAGGCAAAATAATTCCTTTTAAGGTGACACAAATTTTAATGAAACCTGACAAAACCCAATATGAGTCATTGGCGACTGCCAGGCACCGCTGGTGTCCATTATGTAATGGATCTGGCAAAGCTTTGTGGCTTCAGTTATAAGCAGAAGACATAATGGAAATGTGAACACAGTCTTAAACACAACTAATGCCACATCAGCTTTAGGGTTTTTATATAGCTCTGAGGGCTTAAACAGACTAATGTTTTATAGCTCTGTTATGCGGACATGATAATCACAGCCGCATAACGGGACAAAACGAAACCACTGATTTCAATGGATTTCAGTGGTTTTGTTTTCACTGTAGGGGTTCTCGTCCCATTAATTGTATGAGTGAGAAAAGATAGGACTTGCCCTATCTTTCCTGCACATAGCACATGTGGGAAAGATAGGGCAGGACCTATCTTAACGCTATATTTTTTCAAACTCCTATGCTATGGTGCGGAGTTTGGACGGCCAGCGAGGAAAAAAAAAGGTTAGGGGCAACTACGCTCCATACCGGCGAGGGCAGTTGTGCATACGGCAGTCTGAAAGCACCCTAAGTTTGTAGTTAACGCTAACCAGCAATAACATTACATGAGTTACATGACTATGTCTGCTTATTCTCTGCTTGTTCTCCATTTTCTTCTAATTCAAATCACATCCCCTACCTCGTACTGATGGCTTGGTCTTGACCATGTAGAACATGATGATGAGGACAATAGCAATGGCCATGATGAATATAGTTGACATAGCGATAATAAGAGCAGTTGCCAGATGTCCCTGCCCTGCCACATCCACTAAGAAAAAGAAATAGTTTTTACTTCTCATAGTACAGTCAATGCGTCTCATGCTCTGTGATAAACCATGATGATAATAAAACACTTTCACTGCCCAACTACTACGGTATCATACTAGGAGATGACCCTTATCCATGTGTGTTTGCCATTCAATAGGCCAAATTTTTTTTTGAATAAAAAGTGGACACATTTTTTTTAACAAAAATTGTAAAATTTAGGCCCCTAAAAAAATTGGAAAGTAATGATCCCATTTGGGAACATAAAAGGTTTAAAGTTAAATCCCATCATAGGAAGATATCAAAATGCCACATTTAACATCTAAGTGTTCAGAAATAATAATTGATGTATTTCTTGGAAATATCCTTTTGCAGGTCATGTAATCTATTTTGAAGCTGTTGGTTATTAAAAAATGTACTGGCTATGACTAAATCTCTAGCTTAAGGATCACTCTGGGGACAATTGATAGACCATATTATTAAGGGCCTTAAGGGTGAGGAGCTTGGCGGTGATCTATCCACTCATGATTGTTACCAACCTCTAGTGCTGTATACAATGAGGCAATGTAGTGCTATGGGAAGGTATATCTGTATGTTATATGTGCTCCACCCGTATGCTATATTCCGTTGTGAGTTAATGGAACAATGTAACAATGTGGTACACAATGGCCTAGATTCTGTATAGATTTTGTATTACGAATGCAAAAGACCTGTAATGCATTTCTACATAAAGAATGGCAAAATGAGAGGAGATCAACAGTTGCCACTCTGTAGCCCTAACCAATACCTATTTTTTATCTCACCTTTTTGGGCATGGTGGAATGGAGAGGTAGTGCTGGAACCCATAACTTTTGTTGAACTCCCGGGTATGTAGTGTGGGGTCCCAATACCTGAAAAACAATCAAATTCTTTATTTAAAACATTATACTTTCTGACAAATATGCAAAATAATTGTTCCCTCTACAACCAGAATGTAATGTATAAATGTATAATTACTTAATAAATGACAATATATGACTTAGTATATACCATGTGACCAAGAAGTCAGCAGGAACCCATTTTTCACATGCACAGAACAATGAGAGCTCTTGATTGGCAAAGCTAGGGTTCACATTCATGAGTCACAAATCCATTAACAGCGACATGTTAGACCGTAGAGTAAAATGTTCCATTTGCCAATGAAATGTGTTCACTTTTGAAGTCAAAATTAACGAGAACAGATCCGTAGTAAGATGATCTTATTGTTTGTCTTTCCTAAACAGTGATGAATTCTCTCCCTGTACAGTATCTGGGTGTTAAGGGCAGATTTTGGAGAATAACCAAGATAAGCGCAAGACTTATTATTGAGTCTCTCGAGAAATGTGTTATTAGGATTTGTCATCCACATAAAGGGTATCAATAAAACAATAAAGTGCAGACACTGCATTGTACACGCCTGTAAAATCACAAGAAAGCCTTGAACTTGCCAGAACAGAATGTGTAATGGCAATTTGCACCTCCATTCATTACTAACAATGGTAAGATGCCAATAACCACAAAACTAGGTAATGTAAACAAATGACAACACATCATTTAGAAGCTAATATTTGCATTATCGGAGGAGTCAGAAGAACGGGTGGCTTCAAATGTTCATCTCATAGACCATGCATTTTTAAGGGCATCCTCTAGAACTGCATACCTGGACAATTCTTTCATGACCTCGGAACAACTAAAATATTAGACAAATGGACCCCTAGTGAATAGATAAGGCTATGCTTATGTTGCCATCAGTAGTCCCAGCAGATATGGGGGGAATAATACACTGCATGCAGACCTATTAGTTCTATCAAAACCCTGTAAGTTGTCCAACAAGTCAAACAATAGTTTCTATTAGATAAGTAAACCATAGTACAAGTGTGAACAGGGCCTAATATAGTTTTTGATTTATTACTGGTGCTGGCAGACCAAGTCATAAATGGCTACCCCTCCCTTCCTTGGGTTATGGTAGGCTTCCTATGTACTCTTATATAGAGGCTGCCATCTGAGGGTGAGATAAAGTTTGGGAAAACCAGACACATTAATATAGCAGACACATACAAAGACTCTGTTTATGTACTGCTTTTATTACTATTTTACAGGAATAGCAGGCTATGTCTCTTTAAGATTTAGTCCATAAGCACATGGAGCCTTCAAACATAATATACTGCCTCCCATAGAAAATGCCATAGCATGAAGATTTTCTCATAGTATTATGCAATTTTCAGGGTATTTTCAGACAAACATGTTTTGCAAAATTATATAATTTCAGGCTAATTGCAAGATAAAACTAGTCTGTGAAGCTAACTTTTGAGACAGCGTCACCCCCATGGAAAACAAGAGAAGAGAAAGGGTAGAGAGACTCCTATTAGGGATGTGATCCTAATATTCAGAATAGTTTTTGTAGAATAGTTACTAGGGTGCTGCCAGTCCAATAACCGTCACCATAGGTAACGGGACATAGAAATGTTTAATTGTAAAAAGGTAAAAAAAGATGGACCGTGGGCGCCACCCTTGTGATATAAAGCGCATAAAAGCAAAGGCATTAACCCAATTTCTTCTATATTAATTAAATTATAGCCAGCACAAATAACGCGTTTTGGGTACGCAGTCCCTTATTCAGAAATGGCCAGAAGGATATATAGGGATGTTACTGGATATTCATGTCCTGTACCTCCAGGAAAGAAGAAATGGCGGGTACAGTATATGTTGCCTTAAATTAGGGCAACACATCAATTTGACAGAATACTAAATCATCTAATACTAATTTCTCCCATGTGAGAAATTGCCTCTTTAAACCTAATAACATGTTGCACCATCTTTAGCAGCAATAGTTGAAAACCAAACATGCCTAGAATTTAATACCAGTCTTTTTACGCCACTGTTGAATCATTTTAGTTTAGTGTTTTTCACAGAACTGTTTTAATTTGGCATATTGGTATTTGCATGAATGGTTGATTTGAGTTGTTGCCAAATGCGTCTCTGTTGGGATCAAGTCAACTTTCATTTTGTTTTTCCTCTGCCACGGACAGTAAAGTTAACTTTAGCAACCAGTGCCAAGCATCTGCTGCCAAGGCAAATAAAGTCATAGGATTCCTCAAAAGATTCATAGATGCTCATGAAAAGAACATCGTTTGCCTCTATTGCCTCACTACTCAGACCACGTAGAAGGATGTAGGTGAACTACAGCTGGTGCAGAAGACAGTGACCATGGTAATTACTTTAAAACCCGACTATCCTCTGACATATTTATTAGGGACTTGTGAACCATAGGTGTTGAGCAAATAATTATTAAACTATGCAAAGTTGAATTATACCGAGTTTACCAGAAAATAAGACCCTGTCTTATATTAATTTTTCATCAAAAGAGGCACTAGGTCTCATTTTCGGGGGATGTCTTATTATAGTTACCTAGCAGGCTTGGTCCAGGTCCCTGACGCTGATATCCACAGTTCCGATACATTGCCCACAGTTCTCAGGCGCTCATACAACATCACCTCCTGGTTATGGGATTCATAAATACAGCCTCCATGAAGCCAATGGCTGTGATTGGTTCGTCAAGTGCTGCATTGATTGGTTCTTCCACCGCTGTTTAGCCAGTCAACAGCCATCGCGTTGTAGAGGCAGGATTTATGAATTGGCTGAGCCGCGGCCAATCACAGCCATGGCATTGGGTCATCCAGCTCTGCATTGATTAGCTGAGCAGTGGTCGATAAACCAATCACAGCCATCGCTTCCTGGAGGTGGGATTTATGAATCTCGTAACCAGGAAATTATATTGTACAAGTGACTAAGGACTGCGAGAACCATGCCGAACCTCTAGAGAGCAGTGGGAGGGACCTGGTAATGTATTTTTTTTTAATGTAGTGTAACTAGGGCTTATTTTTAGGTGTAGGTCTTATAGTTCAAGTCTCTCCGAAAAATAGGCTAGGGCTTATTTTCGGGGGAACTCTGATTTTTGAGGAAACAGGGTATATTGAGAAGAAATTAAAAAATGAGCAAAAATCACCAAGAAACTATCTGCAACAATATTAGTGTAGTGAAAAGTAATTGTCTGTAGAAAGGGAGAAAAATCATCAATTTTCACCTGACAAGTAGATTTAACATAGTTTGTAATTCATAGGAAAACTGCATTGTGTTAGGCTCCTTTTACATGGGGCGATAACTTGTTTGCATGAGCGAACAAGCAAAGTCTGAACTATTTATACAGGCAGGTAAATCGCTGAATTTTCATTGGCTGATCATTCAGTCATTCACATTCACTGTACCAGACTGAACGATCGCCATTTACACAGAAAAAGCAAACAATGATTCTTATGATGGCATAAAATGAATGACAAATGATAAGCAAACACATTATTGTTCACCGTTCAATCGTTGGTTGTGTTTACACTGAACCATTATAGTTCAAATTGCGCACAATCCAACAACTTTTTTGAACGCTAACCGTCCCATGTAAAAGGGCCCCTAAGCAGGTGCTACACAACATGTGGTCATATTATGGATGAGATCAGTGGGTAGAGGGAGTCATCAGAACGGATAGTGTAATGTAATGCGATGCATGTCAGATCTCAGCTGGAGCGCTGGTGAACTGCACTGAACAGTCTGTTAAAACGGATAGCAAGTTAAAACATGCTGGTAATACGAGAATCAGACAAAACATCAATTCATTTGAGTCTGATAATTAAAGGAAATATGAGGAGATAGGGATGGCTTGCTGTGGCCTGAAAGACTTGGTTTGCAATTTTAGATTTCTCAGACTTGGCATGGATTGTCTGGTAACATTTTTGTGGAGAGTGCAATGACGGCTGAAAGCCAAAGGTTTAGTTTACCTGGCTGGCTTCTAAAACGTCAGAACAATAAGCTGATGAGTCAGAGAGATGGTACTGTGGTCATCGGGGGGAGAGCTGACCAAACCAGGGGCACTAGCTGAAATAAGTAGTTTATATTTCCATACACAGGATTAACACAGGGTTGATATTGGGAAAAGATGAGAATGAAAGATGAAAATTGTACATGTACTGTCATGGGCTAACACAAATTACTAATCATTTTAGAAATAATACTGCCATACACCGTTCCTAAAACAGTTCCACCCTCGGAGCCCAAATAACAGTTCTATATAGTGGCTAACTAGCAATGTCATAGAGGTCCTAAATGAGTCCACCATACATTGCCCAAGTAGTAGTATCCAGTTAAGAGTGTCTGAAAGGGAATATATCATTTAAAAAGTTTTACCAATAAAAAACTGCTAGAGAAACATTTTCCATTTTTCTAATCTGTTTTTATTTTCTAATTGTAGACTTTTTTTTATTTTGTTGGCTGTACTATGGGAGCATCCATCTTTACTGAGATACATTTAACAGCATTTAAAGATACTCCTTACAGCAGCTTCATGGGTCATTCACACAATGGAAGGAGAGGGCGCATTGACTTGTATGGGAGACTGTTCTAGACATGTTCTGTGACCTGTGCAGAGGTCATTTCCCAGGGAGGGGAGTAGATATCTCAGCTAATCACCTATTGTGAATGCAGAATCCTGTGTTATCTACATAGAGGTGTTACCTCTCAGTGTAATCCTACCCATGATGTTAGTGAGATGACTGCTGCAAAGTTTTTTCTGCAGATCAGGAAGTATCAGACTATTATTGGGTTCTGTGGTCAGTGTGAAAAATGCTGGATTTTAGGATTTTGAAAAAAATATAGATTGTGGCTAGGGATGAGCGAGCATACTTGTTAAGGGACAATACTCAAGCGAGTATCGTCCTTTTCGAGTACCTGCCTGCTCTTCAGAAAAGATTTGGGTGCCGGCGGTGGTGAGCGGTGGGTTGCAGGAGTGAGCATCCCGCTGCCCCCCGCTGGCACCCAAATGTTTTCTGACGAGCAGGCAGGTACTCGAAAGGGATGATACTCGCTCGAGTATTGTCCCTTAACGAGTATGTTCGCTCATCTCTAATTGTGACCAAAAGTTGTAAAAAAAATCCCCAAAAATGCTTAACACAAAAATGGGATTTATAAAATAGATCATTTTCTGATGATACATTCTCTTTAAGGACTCAAATAATGAAACCTAAGATATTAGGTTTCTTAGTCTGCTGACACAAGGCCTAATGATATAGCAGCCACTAGATGGTGACCCCTGGCCCTTCTATACTAAGCTCTGTATTAGCATATGATAGAAAAAGGGGTAGCTTGTTATAAAAACTAGTTCTTTTTCCTTTCTTAGTACACTATGTATAACAGTGCCGCACATAATAGTGGCAAATGTGCTAACAGTTACTGTAATTATTCACAGTTCAAAGATGCCGTGATAGAGTGGACATGCTGACAGTCCGTTTCCAATCCTCTTACAGGCTCATAAGCTTTGATGCAAGAGGCCCCAGATCACCCTTAGAGCGGCTTTACACGGGTGTATGCGTTTTTGATGCGACTCAGTATAACACATTTGCGCTATGAATTAGTCTTTTTTGCACGCATATCATTTTACTGTACTTTTTGCTCTCACAAGGCATGGGTTTTTGTGCATGGGACTAGAGATGAGCGAGTATACTCGCTAAGGACAATTGCTTGAGCGAGCATTGTCCTTAGCGAGTACCTGCGGTGTCGGCGAGGGGTGGGGAGCAGCGGGGGAGAGCGGGGGGAACGGAGGGGAGATCTCTCTCTCCCTCTCTCCCCCCCCGCTCCCTCCTGCTCATGGCCGCAACTCACCTGTCACCCGCGCCGCCTCCCGAACCTTTTCTTCTGAGTGGGCAGGTACTCGCTAAGGGCAATGCTCGCTCGAGCTATTGTCCTTAGCGAGTATGCTCGCTCATCCCTACATGGGACACTACTGCGCCCCGATTTAAATGTCTGTTAAGCCTAATGAGTTGCAAATGTATTCTTTTTGTTGCAGGATTGCGCAGCGTATCACATGCATTTGTGCACCTCCCATAGACTTCTATGGGTACCTTTGGTGTGCAAATGTGCACAAAAGTAGAGCATGCTGCATTGAAATGACTGGGTTCTATCCCCTGAATAATGCATGTGCAAATTTTGTGCACGCAAATACACCCGTGTGAATCTGCATTTATTCTATGTTTGGTATTATGAAAAATATTTTTTGGCTTTATATTAACTTTAAAAAACCCTCTAAATTAAATCCAATTTTGTCACAATATCAAACTTTTCCATAGCACTGATAATAAAATACTGAACAAAAGTCGATAGCACAGTATATGCCAAAGAAATCAAGCAATGTACAAGTGATTATATAGCAATGTGCTCTGTAAACATGTAATTCACTTTCTCTATCCAACACACAATCCACTAACTGAAATCTAAGCCTCTAGTGAATTAGTAGGTAAATTCAGTTTACTAAGTTAACTTTTATGATAAATCATGATTGTTCTTAAGTCACAAAATGTATGTTAATTCCTTATATTGCAATCCACAGAAGATGGCACCAGGGCTGGAAGGAGATCGGACCTTAAGTACTGGGCAGCTGTAAGTAGATGTGAGGAGCAGAGCTGAAAAGGTCAGCCACAAAGTTCCCTCACATGTGCAGGAACCAATAAGAGATGGAGCAGGGATCCGTAAAATGAACAAATAACTTTACTGGGCAGCTATTATGTTAGTCACTTTGCAGAAATCAGCTGTACAATCCTCGCACACTCTTTAGAATACTGTGTCGTAGTTTGGAACTCTCCAGCAACTCTGTTACAGTTCACAGTACAAGTCTCAGGCCGCTGCAATGTGTAATGATCTTTGAAAAGATAAAGTCTTTCAGTTACATTGCTGGCCACAATAGCAATATGCAAACAACACTTTTCGAAAAGATGAAGGGGCATAATTACTTCGATTGCTTATGCCTCTTAATAAATTTGCCACAAGCAAAAGTATTATCCTCACAGCTGCACAGATTCCAGCACTCTCCATGTACAACGTGTTCCTTCAGGAGTGCAATGGTCATCATACAGTTAAACATGACAGAAAAGTGACCCAAACCAGAAAATGGCATGGGTTGTATAGCAATGCTGAAGGCAAGTGAAGGTAAAGAGTACAACTTGCTCAGAGCATTGTGGTGTGTTGTAAAAAGACTGTTCATAATGTTTCCAGAGAACTTTAATTCCAATCAGCTTTAATAGACTGATATGGTTATAGAGACTAATAAGAGAAGAGCCAGCACAGTTCGCTTTCTACTACAATTAAGAAAGAGACTGCTGCACAGGCTGTCAAATGCACCTTTGTAAAGGCCCTTTTACACGCAAAGATAATCTTTCAAACGACTGAAAGATTGAAAGGTTTAGCAATCTATTTTCATAAAATGTTAATGTCCATTAGCACTTCATCATCTTCATTTGCATGTAAAAGAACCTGCACGAGTTGTTTGCAGAGCCCAGCGTGTGTTTAAACACACGTCCGGCTGTGCAAACAGCTGCTGTCACATTCCATTGTTCCATTGAACATTGTGCAGTCTTTTCAAAGATGGGCGAAGTACATTCAAATGGAATATATCTGCTTAGTCTTTCCGAAGTGTGAACGATGGATTTTAAGTGAACTTAAATCCATCGTTCAAACGAAAAGAACACGATGCCTGCGTTTACATCTAACGATTATCGCTCATTTTCGTCCGCTTGGATGAATTTTAAGCGATAATCGTTGCTTCTAAAAGCACTTTTAGTTATAATGCAGAGATCGCTGCTAATAAATGTATCTCACTCATCCTTAGTAAAGAAAGGGTTAATTGCACAATGTGACTAAGTCCATTTCCTGTCAGTCCACCCGCACTTCACAATATAAAAATACTTTCCAAATACTGGTAAAGCTTGTGATTGTAATCCTGTAGCAGCATTCCTTTTTATCATTATTAGGTGTCATTTAAAGCCAGGCAAACACAGGCGTATGTAAACTGCGTATTACGCGGGCTCTGTACGCCCATGCGATTCGCGGTAACTCGCAGGCAATCAATTACATAGCTTTACGCAGTTCTGATCACATTAGTGTGTCAGAGTTGCGTAATACGTGAGCGCAAGAGCAAACATAGCATGTTCTATTTTGCAGCGTATATATGTGAGATAGAGCCCATTGTTCTAATTGATTGCATACATATGCAATTACATTGCTTTGCGACAAAGCAGGAGATATTTTTAAAAAAATGGTGTCCTGCGCATGTCACCATGAGTGAGTACGCTGTCATGCGCAGTACAATCTGGCCTCCATACGCAGCAGCAGGCAGGATCATGGCCGACTCCACCGCTGTAAAAATACTGTAAAACGCTGAGGGTTCCCCGCAGCATTTTTATGCTTACGCCCATGTGCACCCGGCCCAAATCTCATGCACAAAGCCTGTATAGTGACATTCAGAGCCCCTATGATTCCATATCATGTAGCCATAGGCACACCATGTAGCGCAATCTAGTTGGTATATCCAAATGAGTGATCAGTACAGTAAACATTTGCTAACACTAGATGCAGAGCTTCCAAGGACCATACAACAGGGACCAACAACATACTTTTATGTACTGCTATATGGTGTCTCCATGTGACACCTCTATGCTATGGTATGCAATTGAAAATTTTACACTTTTGTTTCTCGCAAATTCATACAAAAAACTTTCTATGCCTGCATGCGAAATCAGAGATATATGGGGCTACAGTATGGTGTTATAGATAACTATCGGTAGCGGTTCCATACAACTGGGATCTTTAATACGGCTATATACATAAACTCATATAAATGGTTACAAACTCGAATTCACAGATACCTATGTGAGGCTACCAACTACGCATGAAGCATATGAATGTCTCCAAAATTATATTTTAGTTACTTTTTTAAAGAATTTATTTATTACTTTTATTCTGCTTTTCACTGATATCAGAGACTCACTGATCGCATTGCCAGGAGCTGCACCAGATGATAAGAGACTGGAAAACAATTTAACAACAGTCCAAACATTCTGCTATGGAGAATGACCCAGACAAGTTAATGAAATAGCCCTTAAACCAGGCAACATGCCACAGCTATTCCAGAGCCAAGCGTAGATAGGTCCTGCTATTGTTTGAGCTGAATAGATTGGCTAACTGTAACTATAGAATTTAATAGCCTTCTCATGTGCTTCTATTCTGTACAAAATTGTGATTTTTATGTAATATTCAAAATGGAAAACACAATCTGTTCAATGTGCCTATAAAGAAAACCACATGTACTGGAAATCTAGCCGATCCCTGTTAACTTACAAAAAAGTCAGTCAATATTTTACAAGTTATTAAAAACTGTGCCTTTCGGCTACAGTACTGGGAACATTGTGCAGAGACGATGGAGGTGCGTTTGCTTTCTTGAAATATACACTTTGCTAAACAGAGCAGATTGTTGTTACTGTCTATGATAATATTGCACAAAAAATGCATGAGAGCCTTTTGGCAAATTTACTACTGTATATTGCATACAGGATACAATATATACTTTTTTTTATTGAACAGCTATTCAATTGATGTGGGAAGATAAATAAAAAGATAGACAGACAGAAAGATGGATTCAGTAAGACCTTTATGAGATGCGACCCAAATTTGCATTGAAAAACGTTTTTTAATGGTGGTTCTTTTAAAGAAGATGGCCAGTATGCATAGTATATGGCAGAGCTGAAAGTCAGTCACAGATAACCTAACTTAAGGCCCTTTTACACGCAACAATTATCGTTGAAACAGCCAAAGCGACTGAACAAACTGATGACATTTTTGCATAAAATTATATGTACAGATAATGGCTTTTAAACATCTCCATTCCCTCATTAGCTAAAGTAAACTCAGAATGAGTTGTTTGCTCAGGTGGGCATGTCTATGTGCCAGGGATTATCTGGCTGGCAGATTCCATCGTCTCCTGTCTGGCATGAGTAAACAGTGTACTCATTATGTTTGCAAGACAAACACAATGAGTACATTGTTTACTCCCCTGATGTCACCAAGCTGCTCAAAAGACTGAACAATTTGCATTCAAATGGAACAAATTTTGAGCGGCTTGCCGATGTTTTTTATATGGGCTAAAAAACAGCAGCAAACGATAAGTGAACGAATAATGCACGACTGCATGCGTTTACGATTATTGCTCACTTTCGGCCATTTGAACAAATTTTGACTGATAATTGCTGCGTTTAAAAAGGCCTTCAGATATAGAGTAGTATTTACAAAAAGTTGGCCTTTTGTGGAGTTTTTAGAGTAAATATCCAAGCTAAGTAACTGATTGTTATTGTAAATCTTATGTTGAGATAAACTATAAATGGCGCTGAAAAGGTGTGAACAAAAACAGGCAACAAGCAGCAAAAACAAATACTTTTGTTAAAAAATTAGAGGGAACAGATTGCATGATGTAGTCAAGGAGGCATTTGGCCCACGAGCAGCATTGAAATACCATCACAAGATGCTCTGGCATCTATTCATGGCTTGGTCAATAACTTACATAAGACTTCCAGTATTCATTGTTGGCACCCACTGTTATTAGCAAACATGTGCCCAAACCACAAAATGTATTCTTTAGCAACACGGCAGTAATTTCATCACTAACAATAGTGTAATGATGCAAAGCAGTAAGGAAAAGTATAATCAAAGATGTAAAGCAGTCAGGTCCTAGTTATCTGTTTCATGGGTCAGGCTGAGTAGTAGTATCCATGCATATTCCATAGAACTGGTTCTTTTCATACTATGAGGAGGATCATGCTTTTATTGGCAGGATATTAAATTCCTAAGAGAGTTATGGTCAGGGCATTGCTAAGACAATATGCCATCTTATGTCTTTTGATTTACTGTCAAACTAAAATGCATCTTCCTACCATATCCAGTGAATGCAATCACCTACAGCATCAAACGAACAATGAATTTCAAAGCAAGGACAAAATAAATTAGTGATCAAAGCAAGCAGAGGACGATTTTATGAATGCATAATAAAGTCCACATGAAACATATGTAAAACATGAAGAAGGAAGAAATAGTGGAATGATTACACTGGAGTATCACTGGTACTGTAGCAACATCAACACTTCTAGATTCTATAGATTCAATTATCTGATCCCATCATATATAAGAAAGAGCTGTGAAGAATTGCCTAATATTTAAATGATCATTAGGCTGTTATTTAGAACAGAGGGACAAACCTATAAAGCAATTCTACTTTTTTCTCCCCCTAGCTCCAGATGAAAGCAATTGGCTAGAAAAGAGGAAATGAAAGTCAAGAAAGGACAGAAAACACATGCCTACAAGAAAGGCCACAGGCCGAGACTAGGCCCTCGCTATTCAAGATGCAGGATTAGCGAAGAAAAAGCTTTCGCCATATGGTCGGATTCAGTTCTTTTTTGTCTACTTTTCTCAGTCACTTATTTCTGCAAAAAATATGGAGCTGGTAATAAGACTTCCTTTTAGCTGAAGTACAAAATAAGCTCCATAGGCAATTATGGAAACCCAGACAGTTGTAGGTTTTAATGCAAAAACGGTATTGAATATATATATATATATATATATATATATATATATATATATATATATATATATATATATATAAATTATACATACATCTTCAATCAGAAGATAAGGGTAAAATTCATGAGAATGTATTGTATCTCTAAAAAGGTCAAATGTCCTTAGATAGGTTTCCCATCACAATGATTAATTGTATATTATGGAGCTGTATTTAATTCGTCTACATCAGGAGGTGGCACCCAGAGTGCCTACAGCTCTGTATGATACAACGATGGGGACTTATGTGCCACTATGCAGGCTATGGGCACCTGGCTCCAATGTATGCATGAGGTCTTAGTTATGAACACTGTTGATATGTGGCAATAAAGTAAAATATATATTCTTTATATAGAAGTGCCTATAGGTTAATGTAATTTAAAAAATCTAATCTCCAAATGGGACTCACAATATAATAATTGCTAAGTAATTGCGAGATACAGTACTTAAAGGAAAATTGTCACATTGAACACGCAGTGCTATCTACAGGCAGCATATCATAAAGCAGGGGAAGCTGAGAAAATTGATACATAGTTTTGTGGGAAAAGCTTCAGTATAACTTGTATTTTATTCATTTACATGTCTGCTTATTCTGAGCTTAGTGGTCCAGTAGGCGATTCTATTAGTGATTAACAACTACCTTTAGCTGCACACGGGAGGTTTTTTTGCTGTGGGATCCATGGCGGCTGTCCGCACTGCGGATCTGCAGCAATTACTGTATATAGTATGCTATGGGAAATCGATTCTTCCAGCACACGAGTGGAAACCAATTGCGGCTTCCGTTCACGGATAACAAAATCTCAGCATGCTCCATTTTGGCGCGTATTCAGCCCGAACGGCTTCCATTAAAGTTAATGAAAGCAATCCCACCCGTAGCCCTTCCGCAATTGACATTACAGAATGGTCATTGCTAGACGATGACGCAGGAAAAGCAGGAGCTTAAAAAAAATCTGTATTGCCCATGTCAGACGGTGAGCCGTGGGGATCAGTCACAGTAAAGAAAAAGAAAAGAAACTACAGGTATGTGCGGGCGCCGCTACTGCCAGAGTCGGATTCCACTGCGGACTCCCGCATGTGGAATCCGGCTCTGCCGTGTGCAGGCGGCCTTATACACTTGCTCATACAAGGAAGGCTGTGAATCATTGAGTCATTCCACCCACTGGACTCCTATAGACAGAATAAGCAGGGATTTCAATCAATGAAATACAAGTTATACTGAAGCTTTTTACATAAAACTATATATCAGTCTGCTCATTCTGATGCTGATAGATAGGACTGCATTTTTATGATGACTGCTTGCCTTTGAAGGGATAATCCTATATCACGGGTGAGATGAGAATACCTATCTGCATACTCCGATCACCGATGAACATGATTATGTAAACAGCCAAACTGACTTTTATACACCTTTTCAGTAAAGGCCCTTTTACATGGGGTGACTTTTAGGGACTAAAACGCCCAACAGCTGCCCCAGCAATAATCGCTACTCTCCCCTTTTTGTGTAAACAAAGAAAGCAGCGCTCACCGATTGGTGGTGCAAGATACAGCAGGAGCAGGGAGAGGCGAGTATATGTGGTTTGTTATGTTGGTACATGAGGAATGGATTTTACAGAAAAATTACAACTCAGACAGCCTCTTTAAAGTTAGAAGTGAAAAAGTAAGGTTATATATTTGGGCTGATGCACCAGGTGGAAACCCTCCTTAAAACTATGTTCTGACAGTATTGTTTTGGTGCAGAGAGTGGATCCATAAAACATGAGAAATATAAAGCTATAAAGGGGTATTCCCATCTGAGACTTTCATGCCATAGCCACAGAATGTGTAATGAAAGCCTGATAGATGTCGGTCTCACTTTTGGGATCTGCACCTATCTTTAGTTCTGGTCCCCATTGACCCCAACCCAAATGAACATGATAGCTGGGGGTGGTTGGAACTTACTCAGACAGCCAAAAGTGCTAGGTCACTGTTCTATGTTATTTCTGGAACTTTTATTCACTTCTATGGGACTTATGGAAACAATGTAGCACAGCCCTCTTGCATGTTTCCATAGGTCCCGACCACCCTTGCCACCGTATTCGGCTGGACCAGGAGCAGTAGGGATCAGAACTAGAGATAAGTGTAGGTCCCAAAGGGTGGGGCCTGCATCCATTAAACTTTCATGGCATACCCTGTAGATATGCCATGGAAATCTCAGATAGAGATTTTTGTTTTATTCCAATTTTTTAACATCTTGCACAAACAATTTTTTTCTATGGACCTTTAAAGATGGAGGGTGAGCTCCTTTATGATGGAATACTTTCCAATGAAACGTCTATATGACTTTTTTCTTTAAATCAAAGTCCATGTTCTAATTAATTACCGGGACACGCAAAGCTTTTGTTTTAGGCATCTCTATACAGGTTCTGACTGCGTGTGCGGTTTTGCAGTAGGTGCCAAGCAAAGCACCTGCATGAGGAGGTAAACATACAGCTGCTACCTCCTAAAATTCTTTTGTGAATGGCCCTGTGTTCCTCAGATGTGAATAACAACAAAACCCAAGGTTTTAAGTGATGTAGAAAATCAGCTAAGATGTGTGGTTGCATTCTTCGCAGAACAATGCGTGCCTTGAAGTTGGGAGGAGGGGTCACGCCTCAATAAATTCCACACCGTATGTGCATGCTAATTACAGGTTCCTGGAATATTATGTGGGAGCAGAATTTGTTGTGTGGTAGATTTAGGAAGGTTCTAAACACAAGGTGAAGATATTCTAAATGGGAAATGTTCCTTTCTGCCCACAAACCAAAGCAAATATACAGCAGGTTGCAATGCATGATATCTGCTCTCACACACACCCTTTTTATTAGCTACTGTTCATTTAAATATGCTTCTGGATCTTCCTAAGTAAGCCATCTATTGTGTAAGGTACATTTAACATATCTATATGTAGCAGAAAATGCCTTCATGATTTTCTAACCCTATGGCTTATGGACTCTTTCACATCATTTTCTGGTGTGTTTAGATTATCATTCCCCAAATCATTCAAATGAAGGAAAATGAACGATAATCATTCAGTTTAATCGCAAACCAATGACTGAACGATGGACGAGAATCATGAGGTTATCGCCCGTCACTCAGTTTCAGCCGGCATAAAAATCAGCCGGTTTGTTCACTTGTTGGGCAGTTTAAACAATGACTGTTCAGTGTTTCATATAGGCATATGAAAAACTGAAGATAAGTGAACAAGAACGGCACGATTCTCAACGAGAATTGTACAGTCTAAACAGGCTGCCCAAGCGCTAATGAGCTGGTGATGATGTCACCAGCTGGTTCGCTTGGGTAAACGAGAATCGCGAGATTTCTGTTCTATCTTAAAGGGCCATAGTCCATACTGCCAGTTTACTAAAGATTAAAAAAGTGTAATTAATTGACGATATTGTGTAGGAAAGTGTGCTCCAGCTGTTGTGAAACTATAACTCCTGGCATGCTGAGACAGCCACACATTGTCTGGGCATGATCGATGTACAATGGCTGAAGAGCCAAAGACTGGAGACCACAGGAATATGGCAGCTATTGCTAAATATGTTGTGCAGTTCTGAGCCTACAGCCAAGAGAATACCAACATCATAGTGGAACTTCCAGCTGTCACTTTATTGTGCCACTTAATAATCAACACTATCACATTATATGTGTGGAGACACTGATGGTACTAGAAGCACCATATTTCAGTAGATGTTCACTGGGGCCTTAAATGTACTTCCTATAGTCTATCGTCACTCTGTTGTAAGATGGTCATACAGGTTGGACTTTATCATGCCTTAAGCCCCAGCATATGAGCACTGCTAGCATTGTCTAAAGGTCCATTTACACTAACAGACAATCAGGTGTTTTAAACATGCGCTGATCAATAACATCAGAGCTCGTTTACTGTCTTTACACAGTCCAATACTGGCTGTATTGGAGACGAATGATCATTGATCGTTAGTCTCCAATATAATATCATCAGTGTCAGCAGCAAATTCCTCGTTCACGTGGCAAGACGTGTCACCAAGAAAGTCAGCCAACGAATGGGCTTGTGTACATGGGCCTTAACTGTGAATTAGCTGCCTATTGATATAAACATGCATGTATGGCAGATCACAATTGGGGAGCATGGTTGACATGCTATCCTGTGTATAGTCAACATGAGGACATGTTCAACTACTGATTTATTATACACTAGGTGGACTGTCACACTATCTTATAGTTGAGAGGGATCCTTTATATTAGATAATAGTAATGAGTTTCTGAGACAGATAATAAAAAGCCTAAATGACTAAAATCTAGCTTTTATTATGTGGACTGGCTAAATCCACTTTTGAAATGTTATGTTACCTATTTCTAATTATCAAACTGTAACCCAATAAAGAATACATATATAGACTAAGAGTTGAAGTAACTGGCACATACTTATGGTCTGTGTAGATATGTATTTATACAAAATGAGGCCATAGAAAGAATACAATCAACTTTGAATCCAAAGTTGATCACTTACACTGTGATTCATGTAAGTAAATAAGGCTGAGAGGCAATGCAAGACATGGCTGATTGAGAAAAGTGGCCCTGTTTCTGGAATAAAACAGCCATGGTTTTCTAATCTCATACAACTTCTTTAAATCTTGGTACAAAGATATAAGGTTGATGGTTGAACAAATGATTATCTGATGGATGATCGTTTCATAGATGTAGCCATACACACTTTGGCCAAAATTGGCTGTTACAGTTGTTCAAACTGGCCATAAATGACATCGGGCAAGGGGAAAACAATCTTTCTGGAAATGTTCTTTCAAAGAAAGATTGCTCATGGCCAAAAAAAAATCTATGTAAAAATTACATAATCTTTTTGTCCGACCATTGAATGAAAATTTCAAACATGGTTTTACTTCTCTCCATATGATGACAGGATGTCATCAGTAGGCTAAAACGGTCATTTGTTGTTAAATTTCACCTGACGAATGATTGTTTTGGTTGAAATTTCCTATCTCATGGTAGTCTAATATATTTGGGGGCTTCAAATGAGGTCACTGTATGCAGCAATGTTTCACTTGCAAATGTTTCTCTTCCATCCATTCATTTCAGTGATTTGGAATATTGTAGTGTAAGAATGAATGCTCTTTATTGATACAGAATAGATATTTTATGCTTGCTTTCTTTATGGAGACCATTGGATGATGCTCATGGTAATGATATACTAATTACCTATCCAGTCTTTTAAGAAAGTGCGCTGCGATTTATCATGAAATGATGCACATTTATTTATTGTTTACATTGATATATTGAGAAGATAAAAGAGGCTGAGATGATTAGCTGTTATGGGTTAGTATTGTTAATGATCTTGCATAGTACAAGATGTGATGGGCAGTCTATGAGTTATGGAATGTGAGACAAGGACAAACAATAGTGAAGATCTGATTTTCAGTCGCTCTCAAGACACTTTAGACGTTTGTGTGCTCTTTTTTTCTTCTTGGAACCTGAGAAGAAAACAAAACACATGCAGTGAGGAAGTGTGGGGTCTGTTAAGAAGTGGGTTATCTCAGGAGGTGACTACGTACATCTAGGAGACTTTCTGGTGCTTTGCTGTATTTTCAGAGTAAAATCAACCGGCCAGATGGAAAGTTTAAGTAAATTGGGAAAAACTGGTGAAAGTTATGACTTAAAAAGTAAGTCATGATTAGAGTACAAAACTTAGGCATTCCAAGCATGCAAGAGTAAAGGCCAAGTCACACCCATATGTTGCTTGATATTGTTACTGATTCCTATGATTACTAATTTGTTTAATTCTATTCTACTGAGCTCTTATAAGAAACATACTAGAACAGATGTAACTGTTGTGTCCAGTCTTCTCGAAGTACCATACAGCATGGTCAATTGGCTATCCTGCTCATCATGTGTCCTTTATACTACTTTGAATTCTAAATTTGCTTCTATGTTTAAAATTGGCGCTTCACTTTACCCACTTTCAACCAGTGCACATTATGTTCATTGGCTTTAGGTATGTAATCTGTTGTGCGTCATTTGGATGGAAAGAGGTACTAGAAGTACATCTGTCCCGGATTAAACTTGAATAATCTTGGAATACACTCTGGACTTTCATTGCACAGTCATGTATCAGAGGTATAGCGATTCCTAAATTATAGACTGTCTGTAAACCTTTAGTTAACCAATAAAAAAACGAGTATTCACTTTAAAATACATGACATGACCTTAGGCTATGCTGCAGATATTTAATGGGTTTCTGAGTGCAATAAACTGAAAAGTGAAGGATGTCCAGACAACGTGCTAGAAGGTGACCAACCACACCCATGATGTGTCAAGAAAATATGCACAGGATATTGTGCTGAAATAACAATATGACCTCAGACTATTAAATTTAGCCTATAAGCTATAAAGAAAAATATTTAATTTGACCAGGGATTAACCTAGTTGTCTTGTGCCAGGTGGAGAAATGAAACACTTTACAGTTATACACTGCTGCATGACGCCTTTGTCTTACACAATCTAATGACATCCAGATTTTAATGAACTCTGTCCTTCCATCTCATGATAGCCCATATTGTATGATATCACTGGTTTGATAAGCGCCTGAATTAAAACATGGGAAATGTAATGGCATTACATATGCTGACATCTTGATATGTCTGTATCTCATCAACAATGAAGACAGTTAAGATGACTGCACGCTTACCAGAAGAACACTGTTGAGGTTCAAATACTAAAGAACTGAATACTGAATGGGATACATGTCCTTTCCTCTACATACACAGTCTCTATTCTCCATACATGTCCTCTCCGATTGTCAGCTGTGTTGTTCTTTATGGCTTGCGTACTGTAGAAGTCCATGATTTACTGTCATGTCTACAGCCTCTGCAGTAAATTCCTACTCGATAAAGGTCACACATGCACCATTCATATCTACTCCACCAGCATTTTATCCAAGTGCCTTGAAAAATTGTTACACTTCCAAATCTCTCTTCAAAATGCTTGTAGGTTGCTACATTTGAACACACTGTTTTAATTGAAAGTATAATCACTATATACAAAGCATATACCATATACTTGCTCTTTGAAAAACGAAGTGCTTATTGGATCCTTCCAATTTAGTGCGGTCTAGATTGTCTACATTACCTATGAAATCTGCTAAACCCATATCTTTTTGTACAGTAGTACATAATCGTTGGAGCGCGTCGTGAGCATGTGGTGCAGTTGTTACATGAATGAGCTTTAAAATATCCTAAATTGTATAAACTGGGCAAACACTGGTGTGTGGTAATGTACCGTAAAAATAGGCTATGGTATTTTTGCCCAGTATTGTGTGAAACAAGCATATATTATATCCAGAGAAAATTTCACTATAGAATTCTGTATATTCAAATGAGAATACAAAATTGGAGAGAATCGTTTAGAGAGTTATGATATATTACTTCTTGAGAAGCTTGGTATGAGCTCTTGGTGAACCAACCTAATCATCGTACCAAAACCGACCCTTCTATTACCATACTGGAAGAACTCATTTATACAATGGGCATTTTGACTCATATCAGTCAGTGTCAGGGCTATGTCACATTCCAACAGAAATAGTTACAACCTGCAAAGTTGACAGAATGTATCAGCTGTGACATGACAGGAACCCGGCATCTGTAAAGCTTATATGTTTTAGGTTCACATTTATTTTAGGCAGTCCGTAGAGCCTAGCTCCAGTGCATACATGTACACATAGGCCTACACATTAGATACTTTAGTCAAATCCTACAACTTCACTGTGATTGCTCAACAAACTAATGTGCATGACTATAGCCTGGCTGTCCCATGATGACTGTCGTCAGATGAAAGAAGGATTGGGCATATTTATCCCCCCAACGATCATGAAGATTTTATGCTACTATATCTGTGTGTGTGTGTAAAAAGGATGTACTGTGTAGTATATGTTGCTATGAAATGATGCATGTAACATACCACATGATAACCACATGTGTAACAGAAAGGTGATCATCAGAGTTTTGTAAGTAACCAATATTAATACCTTAAGGCCTCATGCCCACGGCTGTGTCAGACTCCTTCAGCGGAATATCACAGTGGAGTCCGACACAGTGCCCCCAAAGACCCCTACTCACCTCTGTGGATCCGCCAGTGAATTCCGTCTCACGCGCCGGTGACATGCGCAGTACAGTGCAGTGGCCAATGACGTGGCCGGCAGTGGGCGGTGACATGCAATTATGCGATACTTCCGCTGTGTTTACAGCGGAAGTATCACATGACAGACGGCTTCCATTGACTACAATGAAGCCGGCCACGCATTTTTCCGTGGCAATTAGAGCATGCTGCGATTTCTTTCACGCTGCGGAATTCTGCGGTGCACTTTGAGCTACTAGGTTCAATAGAACCTAATAGCGGCAGAATAACGCCTCGGATTTCCGGCCGGGGGCCTTAGCCCTTATCAAAACAGTGTTGCTTTGTGAATTCAGTGTAATGAACATATTTGTCTTACCATGTGTCTTAAAATAAACATTCAAAAATAGTAATTTCACAACAATAATAATACATGTATAGTATGTACAGCAGATTACTTTTACATTCCTACCTTGTCCTTTTTTTAATAGACTAATTAGTAAACTGTATAATCCCACCTGTTTTAGCTCAAGAGTAATCTGTAGTTTCATGTTGGGACTGCATATATTCTAGCTCACATAGATAGTAACATTAAACATGTATAACATATACTCGATCAATACATTTGAGCAAGTTCATATTTCTTGTGTGAGAACTATACAGCTTCTATTGAGTTTCTTACAAATAATCTATCTTCGTAGTATCTATAAAAGGAGAGAACGGGCTATGTAGTGTTCAAGGTTCTCATTTTCAGCATTTATGATGCTCATCCTCAACGACAATTGAATGATCCACTCTCAAAATTGATTTCATCAATGACTTACTTGGCAATGACTATGTTACAATTGGGATTTCCACCAGACATAAACATCCCTATATGTTTGTAGGAATGGTTCTTCATGCAAACCCCTTATAAAATGGAATTAGTTTAAATGATTCATCATTAGACAGCATCATGCAAACCCCTTATAAAATGGAATTAGTTTAAATGATTCATCATTAGACAGCATGCTTTAATTTAATATCCTGAAATGTATGGTGGTTTCTGCAAATAACATACTACCTTTACTGCATGACTACCATTAAATTATAGAATACCATGAAAGTTATTGTTGGTTTACTTACATTCCTTGACGCTTGGAGGTGCTTGGGCGCAAGAATGACAAACCATTGCATAAATGCTTTTGGGACGGCTCTCTAACATGTAGAATCTGGTTTGAGGATCAAAATGGTAATATTTAAAATATTTCATAGTAAAAATTGTATATTCATGAAATCTATGAGATTTTGTAGCAAACCTCCAATGCATTTCAAATGTTTACTTAAAAGGGTTCTCACTTTAATGGGACTGAGCTGCTTTCAGGCCATGTGACTGATGAATGGACATCACAGGTCTGAAAAGAGACTTCAGTGCTCACCCAAGAGCTGTGGCCTCTTCAGTCAGCTGATCAGTGGGGATCCCAAGAGGCAGAAACTGCCAATCAATTTATTGATGGCCTATGCTGAGGACAGGTCATCAATAGTTTAGACCGGAAATCCCCTTTAAAGGTTTGAACTTCAAAATACAAGGAAAGTGGTTGTATTCATGAGACAACTCCTTTAAAGGAGTTTGTTTAAAAAAGAAAAAAAAAATATATATATATATTTTTTAACTGCCAAAAAATAAACCTCTGAGCTCTGTGATTGGCTGCAGCATCCTGTAAGCAGTGCACCAGCAAGGAGAATGGAAATATAGTGCTGGAGTTGCAGAGATCCAGAATGGCTGAGTATAGCCATTTTATTAATTTTGGCAGTCAAACAAAATATCTCTAGAAACCCCTTTAATATTTATTCCACAAGACATCTGCCAGATAAGATGCAAATGAGGGAAGCATTCTTCCTCCTCCATATATAGTAATATAAGTGTTTCCTTATATCATTCATTCTATTTTAATTTGTTGTTTACCAAAAAAGATATAATTCCTTTTAGAAAATCTTGCTCTTTTAACAACTACGGCCAGCTTCACATCTGCATTGGAACCTCCAGTCGAGTTTCCGTCACTGATCCGACTCAAAATGCCAGAAGAAAAAGTGCTGCATGCAGCGCTTTTTCTTCTATCTAAAAGCTGGGTATCTGGGCAGAAAGCGGACTGACCCAACTATAGTCAATGGGGTCTGTCCGGCGCTGTTCGGACAGCAGGGATTCCCCTTTTCTGTTCCCCGAACGGATGTGAAACCACTCTATAATATGAATACAAATAAATAAATAAAGATACTGATTTCAAAATACATATTCAACTGTAATGATGAGACTATAAAAAGAGGGTCTGTTGTTTTCTTCCCTGGAAACAGTGCCTCTCTAGTCCATGGCTTGTGTCTGGTATTACAGCTCAGCCTTTTTCAGTCAAGTGGACAAATGTGTGACGCTGTTTCTAGGAAAAAAGCAATCTCAGACAACCATTGTAAATAACATTTTTATTTTTGGGAAACTTTAGGACATTACTATGATGTTTTTTTCCCAGGCTTGGTGCATATGATCTTACCCTGGAAGGCAGGGTCCACATTCAGCGTCGTTCTTAGAGTCCCCTGGAGTTAAAACTGTGGCTCGGAAAAGTACCTCGCAATCCTTGTGCCTCCTGCATATTTGGTAACCTCCTTTGGAATACTTGCCAGGAGGACAGGGAATACATCCATAGTCTTCATCTTTAGTTCCATATCCACAAGACTGAAATGACATAGAATAATTACATACCAGGAAACAGCAGCAAACCAATATGTAATTACTTGTTTCCAATGGAGATACAGTTGATATAAAGTGGTGCTATTGGGTCTCTTAGGCCTTTGTCACATGAGCAAACACGCATTTGCTTGCACATTTGTGCTGTGTTTTGGCGGAATGGGCGTTGTATATTGGCTCACGCATTTGCTCCTCTGCATTGACTTCTATGGGGACTTTTGGTGCCCGAAAACATAGGAAAATAGAGCATCCTGCGTATTTTTTTGTGCAACTGAAATTTGTATGCAAAATACGCGCATGTAAACAGACCCATTCAAATCAATGAGTTTTATTTTCTGCGTATTGCGCGCACAAATACGTCCACATGACACAGGCCTTTTACTCTCCTCTATCTCAGAGTAGCCTAGATTAGGGAGAAAGCTATATAGTTTTCTATTATATGATTTAGCATTTCCGTGTAAAAAGCTGTTTAACTGCTGACAGGACAATGACTGTTCTCCCTTTATAAATCCTAAGTGTGCATTCACACGTTGCTGATTTGCTGCAGATTTTGGTGCAGATCTGCAATAGGTTTCACCCCTTCAATTTGAATTTAATAAAAAAGGGTGAAATCTGCTGTAGGTGTGCATCAAAATATGCAACACAATTAGCAACATGTAAGTGCAATCTAAGGGCTTAAACAGACGATCCTGTTTGCACCATTTTTTGCACACGTGAATCTCACACGCGCAAAACGTGACAAAGCAAACCTATTGATTTCAATGGGTTTGTTCACATGAACATGTTTCTCGCGCAAGAAAGCTGCCATAGAAGTTTAAAATTAGGGTGAAGGGTGTGACCCTGTGGACATCCCTTGCAAGTATGCTCCGCTGCTGCGAGCGTATTTGCAAATATATTCGTCTGTGGAAGCCATAATACAGGAAAAGCAGATCATAACTCTTTTGCGGGTGGGGAAGCAGGACTCACAGGCTTTTGGTATGAGTCCTGCCAGCAGTTAAACAGCTTCAGCTGCAGACAAGATGGAAGATGTTCATGCTATTTCCTATACAATTGAATTATTGTCTTCTGCACGTGACGTGTATCTGTCTTTCCTGTGTAACCTGTGCATGAAGTAGCATTTGTTCTCCGGTAAACAGGAGAATATATATGAACTTCTGAGAAACATAAGCAAACCTCACCCAGTTCTATATTATGTATGTGTGTAATGGCATTGCAAGACAGAGCAGCATTGTTCTGGTTACTCACAGGATATGGCTCTTCCCCTGGTTCACACTCCGGACAACTATGACACAAACCCGTCGTCTGATTATAATATTCATTTTCACCACAATTCGAGTACTCGGCCAGAGCTGAATACACCAAGGACACCTGCAGTAAGAAGAAGAGACAGTAAGGACATCTCTACAGTTCCAGATTTCCTCATTTCTTTGACGATTTCAAGCTTTTTCGAAGAAGATTAAATCCATTGAATCTTGATGACATGACTCTAGCGCACTGGTGTACCTATAGGGGATGCGGTTGCACCCGGGCCCAGGAACCTTGGGGGCCCATAAGGCCTCTCTTCTCCATATAGGGAGCCCAGTACTATGAATAAGGCATTATAGTTGGGGCTCTGTTACAGGTTTTTCATAGGGGCCCAAGAGCTTCAAGTGACACCTCTGTTAGAGAATAGTGTAATCTACCTATGCTGTTAACCCGTGTTGGGTAGATGTATCAGGTGTTCACAGAGAACGATAACTAAAGCCTTTACCTATCCGATGCACAAGTGTCTCCAATAATCTTAGCTTTCATTCAATATATAATTTATAATCTTTGGTTTCTTCATATTTCCCCTTTGTTTTCATACTACAACTACTGTATATACTATATAATACCTCCTCATGTTTCCTCTCCCCCAAGGCCAGATTCACATGAGTGTATGTGTATTTGCACTAACATTTGCACTGTTACGTATTTGCGCGCAGCTGTGGTTTTTAATGTACTTTTTGCACGCGCAAAAAACCCACAGTCACAGTCCCGTTAAATTGAAATGGCTAATTAGCATAATTAGTTTTAGAAGTTCTATTCCCTGCACAAATACGCAGGAAAATAGAACATGATGCGTTGTTTTTGTGCAACAGAATTGCTCATGCAAAATATGTGCCTGAGAACAAACCCATTGGAATCAATGGGTTGTATTTTTTGTGTATTGCGTGTAAATTTTCCATGTGCAAATGTGTGTGGAAATATGGTTGTGTGAATAAGCCCTAAGTGGGATGAATTAGATACAGACTTGTATATCATATAGCTGAAAGGAATCATTGAGGCAGTTAAAGGAGATGTCTCGAGGAAGCAGTTAAATTTTTTTTTTGCCCAGTCCCCCCCATTAAGTACACATTACTAAGCCCCCCTGTAAATGACATTCCTAGCTGGTTCGTACTTACCGTTCCAGCGTTTCAGCAACTTATAAAAGTTTCCTCAAGATGGCCGCCGGCTCTTTCCCCGTCGCTCGCTGCAGCCCGACGTGCGCGCTCCCGAGACGCCGCCAGCTGTGTCACCATGGCAACCGGACGCATCGCAGCCGCCGACCAGACGCCCCGCAGCCGCCGACCAGACGCCCACCGCCAGGCAGCAGGTAAGGCGCTAGCCCCCGGCTCCCCAGCGCTAGACCCTCAGCCCAGGTGAAGGCCCCGGAGCCCAGCGCTAGTTCCCCCGGCCTAGCGGCAGCCCCCCCCGGCCTAGCGACAGCCCCCCCATCGCAGCGACAGCCCCCCCGGCCTAGCGGCAGCCCCCCCCGGCCTAGCGACAGCCCCCCCCGGCCTAGCGGCAGCCCCCCCCGCCTAGCGACAGCCCCCCCATCGCAGCGACAGCCCCCCCGGCCTAGCGGCAGCCCCCCCCAGCCTGGCGGCAGCCCCCCCGCCTAGCGACAGCCCCCCCATCGCAGCGACAGCCCCCCCCCGCCTAGCGACAGCCCCCCCATCGCAGCGACAGCCCCCCCGGCCTAGCGCTAGTTCCCCCATCACAGCGGCAGCCCCCCCCGGCGCAGCGACAGCCCCCCCGGCGCAGCGACAGCCCCCCCGGCGCAGCGACAGCCCCCCCGGCGCAGCGGCAGCCCGGCGCAGCGGCAGCCCCCCCCCGGCGCAGCGGCAGCCCGGCGCAGCGGCAGCCCCCCGGCGCAGCCCGGCGCAGCCCGGCGCAGCGGCAGCCCCCCCCCCGACAAATCACTTACCTGGGACGCTTCTCGGGGCTGCTGGGCTGGGCTTCTCCGCTGGGCAGCTCCAGTTTCTGCACCTTCCTCTAACAGAGGAAGGTACAGAATGGCCGCTGCAGCGCGCTCCCGAGCAGTGACAGCTCGTCTGCGCATGCGCAGAAGAGCTGTAGCGGGGAGCACACTGAAGCGGCTCGCGCTGAGCAGAAGACCGGACTGCGCAAGCGCGTCTAAAAAAGCAAGCTGCCAGCGAATTTAGACGGAACCATGGAGACGAGGACGCTAGCAACGGAGCAGGTAAGTGGAATAACTTCTGTATGGCTCATATTTAATGCACAATGTACATTACAAAGTGCATTAATATGGCCATACAGAAGTGTATACCCCAACTTGGTTTCGCGAGACCACCCCTTTAAGAATCCTGCAACCACTTTTATACCTTTATCACACGGATTCAAATTGTGGTCACAAAGAGTAGGAAATCAAGTGGTTGCTACTGTGGTGCCCACGTTGGATAAAACCCACCTGCTTATAATATGTATGGCAGAGGCATAACTTGAAGCTTCTGGGCCCCAATGCAAAACCTGCAACAGAGCCCCAACTATAATGCTTTATTCATAGTACTGGGCTCCCTATATGGAGAGGAGAGGCCTTATGGGCCCGGGTGCAACCGCATTCCCTATAGTTACGTCAGTGGTGTATGGCGCCACCTGACTCTGCCTGACACCAAGCGGGTCTTACACTTTGCCCAGCCGAATGCACATTTTTATGAGAGAGTTGGGAGAAATAACTGCCAGACAAACAAGCGAGTAGGTCAACAGTTATTTTATATGTTTGGGCAGCTGTAGTGTGGCAGCAAGAAGTGAAATTAAAGGGATCGTGCCATGAATAAAACGTATCCACCAGCTTGCTATCTCCAGCAGCCATACTGATATGAATGGAGAGGCAATGTGAATGTGCAACCATCACTATTTTCATTTCAGGATGTGCCAGAGCCCTATTCTCAGGATCTGTGGAAGTATCAGCATTTGGACCCCCACTGATATGAAAGTCATCCCCGATCCTGAGAATATGGGATAACTTTTAATCATTGCACTGCCCCTTCAACACAGATTCTGCAAATAAAAAACTGATCATACTACTGATGCATTCTTTTTTTCAGCTTGACTCTTAAAACAATGTGATATCACGGTGTGCCGCGCTATCTGGGTGGCTGGTTTACACTTTGAATTACTTTACAATGGATTTTGAGACGAAAACGAAAACTTTTTAATGGGTTAAGCTAAGATAACTTTCTGTACCATGCTATCACAAGGAAGCTAAAATTTGCTGCATCTGTATGTGTACAGTGGAGTCGGAGTTATAGGTAATGTCTTATGAAGACGACCCCTCTCCAAATGTCCTATTACAACATATGAATATCATAGATATAGTGTCCTTTATAAATTGAGCAGCTAGTCATGAGTAAAAACAGTCCTTGCTCTCGGCCATGTATTGTAGCTCATTGATTCGAATGAGCCCCATGTAATGCTACTTTTGCTAAAGAAGTGAATATATTTAATCATCTCATAAAAACCTGGTATACTTACCATTATAAATGGGAAAATATGGGTCAATTTTCTGTCACCTTGTTTGCTCATATTACTGCTGCAGTGTGCGGCACCTATAAAGAAAAATAATTTTATTACCCAATATGAAATGAGTTCTTATTTAAAATTTGACATTTATGGTATTTGACAATAAGCATCATTTTTGGAATGCAGCTTAGTGCTGCTGTCTTACGCAGCGCACCCCTTAAATACATGTATTTATTTAACTGACTGGATAAGAGTCAATTGCAATGCTGCAACCAAAATTATTTATACCACAGTGTCCAAGATGATGGGGGTAAAACTGGAGGTAAATCCAAACATTTCCATATTACATTATCCTTCCGAGCTGCCTTTCATGTGGGATCAAGTTGCACTCTGACTATAGTTTGACTTCAACTGACACTTTGTAGAATGATTGGAGATTATCTCTTAATACATATACTTTTCCTTCTTTCTTGCTTTGAGCTATAAAACTAGTTAGGACAGGTAGCTAAGGTAACACTAAGCCGTTCCGTAAGCCAACTTGTTGAAAAGAAATTACTCTCGGATTGACAAAAGGCAAGAGAAGCCAATTTCAAACTTCCTATCAAGATTTTTCTTAGTTTTTTGCTTTAACAGAAATGCAGTTTCCCCTTCATAATAATGTAAATTGTGCACTTATTTGATAGAATCTGTGAAGTGTGTTTAGTCAGGCAAAATGTGTGCATCCACCTTGTTGATTATGTTGAGACAGCGCCAAAGGTGTGTTATTAACAGATATTTGTTTAACCCATGCACCACGCAAAGACAAAAGAAAAATGAATTTGTGCTTCAGTGTTGTGCAAGACTACTAACTATATTCTTCTGATCAGCCCTTAGCAAGTCCTAACAGTGTCAAGTGGTAATATGCATAAAGCATATTGTGTCTCTGACACAGATGTACTTGTGCACGGGGATAATTACAGAGTGTATAGCACTTCCAGAGCACTACTGTTGCTTATGGAATTCACAAGCCAATCACTTGAGGCATTAGTAATATAGTAGCCTGCAGTGGTACACAGGAAATATTCCTCAACAGTATCTGATTGATGTAGATGAAGCAATGTGTGGGATAAAAAGTCAGTTATTTCTATGTAAATCTGCACCATGTAAACCTACACTGAAAGCAAGCTTTTTGCATTAGGACAAAGGCAGGAAGCTGTGGTGAAAAAAAGAACATCCTTAGGGCATAAGGTTAATTCCAGGTGTGTATCATTATTGCCTAAGGGGTAAGTGCTACCCACACGTCTAGCCACGAAAAACGCCTGAACACTCTGCCTGATCCTATGTTCTGATAAGGCTACCACACATTGTAAATAAACGTCCGTTGTAATGAATATACTTCATTATACCATCAGTGAAAGACTACAGGCCGGTTTAGACACAACGATTATCGCTCAAACGTTGAGCGATCTCCTTGCGCTCCAAGCTAAGGATGCAGAAAACAAGCGGGGTGTCCCCACTTGTCTTCTGCATCCAGCTGTTCTTAGCTCGGAGTGTCCGGCTGTTATACAGCTGAACGCTCTGAGTAAAGGATGCAGAAGACAAGAGGGGTATCCCCGCTTGTCTTCTGCATCCAGCTGCTTCCTGCTTGCAGCGCCCGGCTGTTATACAGCCGAGCACTCCGAGCGGGGTATGGGGAACAGAACTGGACTGCTCTGTTCTTCATACCCAGCCTCTCATCAGGGAGCGGGATACAGCTGAAACAATAGTATCAGCTGTATCCTGCTGTGAATCCCTGATCGCTGATCTTTCAGCATGCTGAAAGGTAAGTGATCAGCGACGGCTTAACGAAAACTGCATGATGTCAGTGCAGTTAGACACAACGATTACCGCTCAAAAGATGGCTTTGAGCGATTTTTGAGCAAAAATCATTGCGTCTAAAAGGGTCTTACCTGTATGCCGTTTGTATTGACCATTGACATGACATAGGCACTGATGTACATGCATTGTACCCATCATTTAATTTGTGCCCTGCAAAGTATGGTAACAGCTTTTTCTGATGCTGCCAATCAATGCCTTACCAGTTGGTGCTGCAGGACTTGGTTTGTCCTACAGATTAAATGATGATGCTTGAGGACAAGTTTGGGGGATAAGGAGGAGAATAGAGGAGTCATAAGCATGTGTTGGCAGATGACCTGGACTATTTACAAGACATGACCACCAATAAGCCTCTCTGTCCAATCATTACCACCAATTAAAGCACAATATTTATTAAGTTCATTACCAAGCAGTCACATTTACTTTGGAGACCTGCTGGTAAGTAGCTACCGGGTTTTCAGCATAAGGGCGAGTATTTCCCTGTACAGCTACAGTTACACCAAATAGGGCAGACACTGTCCTCCATTAACCTGTAGAAGGAGTGACTACCTGCATAGGAAGGAGCCCCAACACACTTAGTACCTTGGTAAACCTGCACTACTAAGTGTTATCAATCATCCATGAAATTGTGATGCTCTTTAAAAAAAGAGTTATCCAATTCTTAGATATAGAGGATTTATCCTTAGAAGAGATCATCAATATCAGGTTGTTGGGGTCTGACTCCTGACACTGCTGCTGATCAGCTGTTTGGAGGCTTCCGCTTCTTCTTCAGCCTCTGATGTCATCTCCATCAGTTGCATGGCCTTTCTGCAGCTCAGTCCCATTCAACGGAATGGGATTGAGCTGCAATAAAAGACTCTCAATGGAATGTATGGCAATGTGCCTGTTATGCCATGAAGAGGCCACAGTACTTGCCTGAATGCCATAGCACCTTCAAATAGTAACAGTAATTGGGCCCCATTGATGACCTATCCTATCTCTCCAATTACTTTAATTCTGTGTTAAACTCACTAAGTGGTATAAAATAGTAATAGCCAAATCCTTAAAGGGAACCTGTCACGTCCCCACAGCACCATAAACTAAGTTATGGTGCTCTTAGGGCACGCAGCAGTATGCGTCAGCACCGCAGGGAGCAGGCGAGTATAAAGAATAACTCACTTGGTTCCTTGTCACGACCCCTAATAGCATCATAACTTAGTTTATCATGCTGTAGAGATATGACAGGTTCCCTTTTAGAGGATTGTATAAGATTAGAAACACAAGGTGCCAACTTTATAAGAAAATATCTTTGCTTTTGTCCATGAGGCATGTTTGATAATGTAACTCAGTCCTATTTACCTTAACAGGGTTGAGTTACATTATTCAATGCAGCCCACTAGTGGCGCTGTTTTGGGGGAAAAAATTGACTTTTTAAAAAAGTCTTATACAAGCCAATTTAATATGCCTATGGAACAGTGCATCCTATTATATGTTTAAATTCTGAGTTCTTAGGCTGTAAATAGTCATCTCAAATATATACGTCCCTAGTCTAAAAGGAGATTCCTGTGTTCTCCTGAACCAAATACATGAATTACAGTAGCACCATTATGTGGTTTGCTTGTAATACAGGTATATATATATATATATATATATATATATATATATATATATATATATATATATATATATATATATATATCAAAATAATGCCTTCCTGATTAATGCATTGCTACCTATGAAACTATGTTGAAAAAAAGTAATTATAACATGATTTCATTCATTTGTTAGTTAATAGACAATTATTGCTCAATTGTTGCCTAGTGCATGCCAGCTATAAGTTCACCTGCTTCAAGACTATTCAGTAAGTCTGTGGCCAGCAGGGTGTGTGCAAAATAAAACTACTCTGTGCCTAAGTGCACCCTCCTTTGTGCCTTGGGTTAACTTTCTCAGAACGTTCAACACGAATGTCAAGAATAATAAGAGATCAGAGAATACATACTGCAGGTAAATTGACTTGGCAGGAGATGTCAGTGGGAATATTTATGTTGATCCTTTGAAGAATACTGGCTTTTACCTAAGGTTAAATAAGATCTGGAAACACTTGTGTAGTGCAGGATTAATTGCTTTTATCAATATGAAGGAATAACCCTGAATTGTAAGGCTAGCACATGTGTATGACTTAGAACACATCCATATATACTATATGAAGGTCAAGTTTGGAGATCATATTAGGAAACAATCCCAAATCATATAGTTTTATTGTATGAATGACTCCTTTTGCAAGTGGACGTAGCAGGGATTCTAGGAATTTCCAAACTTGCAGAAGAAATTGTAGAAGGCCTCTTTGTATGACAGCAATGCTTTCCCATAATATGCTGCAGACATAGGCTACCATAAAAGTTGCCAGCTGATTAGTGCAATACAGTAACCTCCAATATTTTATAGGTACGGTATAGAAATGCCAAAATAAAAATTGAACATACCGAACAAGAACTGCTCATACTTCAGACAGGCACGCTCATGATTAAACATATGCGCTGAGTTATTTGCATTCACTCTATAACTTAAGAACTAAATATACTATCTGATTTCCAGTATCAATTCTTCTGGCAGCAAAGGGAGATAAAACAGATTACCATACCTTCCCCGTAGAGTTGCTTGTCAGATCAAAGTGCCTCCCTCCCAGTGCCAACCTGTCAGTCATAAATGCTTACTTCTACATATAAAGCAATGCTGTTTAATCTAGTACATTTTCCCATTACACAAATGATATTCCTATAAAAACATGTTGTGTTATAGCTATTCCATAGATATATCTAGAATATAATGGATACATATACTAACTGACATACATGAAAAATACTCACGAGACCTACCCAAAAATACTTACACAAGCAATTTACAGAGAGAAGACACAAATCCTGGATGAAAGGCAGTGCCGGCATTTATCCAGGCAAGACAGTAGTATTTTGGGGTTTGAGCATAAGCATTTTTTTCCTTTTATTCTCTCTCACTGGTGAGGTGAGGGATCTGGCAGCCCTGCCTCTTTTCCACCCACATAAAAAACTTAGCAATGAAATACACAAAGGTCTTTGAGAAACTGTTACTTAACTAATAGAACCTGCAATTAACCTAGTGTTTAGGAAACCATATGTCCTACACTATTAGGAAGTATTGCTCTAGGCTGAGAGGCTGCTATAGTGGCAAAATCATTACAACCTACAGAAGCTTTAGAAAGAGTCTGCCCTACTTTACAGAACGATTTCATATAGAAGTTTACTACTCAGCATAATCCTCAAAGTTAGTGATTATATACATCTGCCACTATCAAATCAAGGTAGACCACTAGCATCAAGTAAGAACAGTGTGAAAAAAAAGTGCCACAATGTACCAATACACAAATATTTAATAGGAAAGAGAAGAAAAAGCACCAATGAGGCAAGTACTTACTCTGCAGTAGAAGAAAGGACAGTGCCCAATTGGTAGACGTTGTGGTAAGATAGATACGGACGTGAGTAACATTCTGGCACTGGTAAGTTTAGAAAAGTGAGCTCAAACCACTCCATTTATAGTCACTCACACACTATCATTGCGCAAATAGACTTGCATGACAAGCCAATCAGTTTATAGCACCACACAAAGACCATATGGTCATAGGAGCTTAATACATGACAGCAACAGGAGACGGCATGAGATTGAGAGAGCAAAATGAAGACGTGGGAGATATGAAGCTTCAAGGACTTTGTTTCATGCTATAGTGAACTAACAAATGACAACATGAAAGTCAAATACTCCAAGGGTGCAACATCTTTAAACTTCCATTAGAATGACTGGCACTTTTACTATTAACTCTCATCATATGGGACCGGATTTGTTGCCTTTTAAAGGGACTGAAGTTCCAAGTGAATCTTATGTTATGTGAGATATAGTTTTATATCACTACAGTGTATAGAAGATATAAACTTTATACTGTGTTCACTTTGCTTTGCATGAGCAAATGTTTTCAATTTTGATCATACAATGAAATTCAAGGTGTTCGCACTCCAGTTACACTATAGTTATAGCTTTCTCCATTGTTTTATTACGCCGCCATTTTCCTTTTAATAAAACAAGTTTCATAAAACTACAAGCTGTCACAAGCGTTTTATTAACATTTTAGTAATACAATTATCTTTTAATTCTTTCCAGAGCCATCGTTAACCCCACTGCTAATTCACTGCAAAGCCCCTTTAACTCCAAGACCAGGGCTAGATTCCAACTTTAGCATTCCCAGCACAACTTTTACCTGCTTGAGCCACACATAGAAGTGTATGGGAAATGTTGTGCATTAGAACTACAACTGCCTTGCAAAATGCAACATCTGCACATGTCCTACATATAAAGTATATGTCAATACATTCCTATGAATACACAAAAATATCACCAATGGAACAATCTAGCCCTGACCTATTAATAAAAGAAAACATACACAGAAAAAGACAGGTACAGTAAGAATAATACAATATGGCGCAATGCACTGTCACATATCACCAGTTCCACAAAAAAATTATACACCATATACTAGTTAGGCTTACCATAAAGCCTCCAGTTGTCAAAAGATTGGAAAGAAGGACATTGCTATCTTTACCAACTTTGGACTTTGCTACGAAATTTCTGTTAATAGAGTTCTTAGTTGAGCAAGAAAAGAACAATATGGTCCTTTCATAATGAAGTGCCAACATGTTGAATGATCCTGGGTAAGGTTTGTATCTAGGCCTTCGCCAGACTCTTCCTGGTTGCAGTCTGGAAGAAGATGGAATATCCAATATGCCTGGTGGTCTCTGCCACAGTAAGTCTAACAAAGTTCGCGCCTGCGATGCTCCTGCCCGTGACGCCTCTTCACCAGCAGCTGACTGCTCTACATTGTACTACAAAGATCACAGCTAATGAATTATACTCATATAACCCACAAACATCAAAAATGTCCCTGACAGTACCTTCCACACACCAGCATCAAGGGTCTGCCAATTCTAAGCCGCTCGGCTAAGTTTTTAACCATACAAGGGAAATTCTGAAGCACAATCCCTGCAGTACTAATAATTAAATTGTTGGTGTTTAGTATCAATTTACAGCGGTCAAGTAAGGACTATTAGGAAAAGAAAATAATTATAAAGCACAGGTATTGTAAACTGAGGGATATCTGAGTGGACTTAAAACAAGTGTTCCCGCAAGATTAGCAAAAAGGGTTTCCTTTTCTCCAAAACAGAGCCACTTCTGTCATAGCCTATGTCTGGTACCCCTTCTCACCATCGTTCATGTGAGTGGATTTGAACTGCAATATCAGAGAAAACCCATGGATACAAATGAGGCTGTATGTAACAAAAAGAAGATCCTTTATTTGGTTTGACGGCAGTTGGTTCAAGATTTCTTGTCCTTTAATAAGTTTGTCCAAGGAAAAACTCATCCAGGCAAACATTACGTCCAAGATTTTCTTGTCCTTTCATAAAATCTGCTCAGTGTGGCTCTAGCCTTACTGCACCTGTGCCTGCTATTTTGCCTGCTATAGTGGGGACACATTGGCAGTGGGGGACATCGGGGAGGGATCCCCTTAAGCGTTTCATCTCCCCTCACATAAAGTATCAATGGCGAGATGTCAAATGTCTTAGTGGACGAGGAAAGCAATTGGACGAAATGTGGATTGGATGAAAGAAATTGGACGAAATGTCCTAGTAGACGAGGAAAGCAAGGGACAGAATCTATGGATTGGATGAGATCTGAATTGGATGACATGCTCTGAAACCCTTATTTTAATACCATACAGTCCCTTTCTGCACAAGTCATGCTCACAAGTGTACGTGATGTTGAGATACGAGCTACTGTTTGCAGGGTTATTGTAATAAAGGTCTACCCCGGTTGTCCTCACACCGGAAGAACTCACAATGAATAAAAGAAACTAGCGACCAATGAATTTCCTTTCCTGAGTATCCAAGTAGTGTATTTTAAGTATCAAGGTGTTTAAAATAGTCTTTTTTCACTCTTCAGAAACACTATGCTTCTTAGAAACAGAAAGAAACCCACTGATGTCTATTTTGTTTCATCAGGAACACATGAAACAGCTTTCTGTTGCACCGTCAACATACAGCAGACCACATTTCAGCTTCCTGAACCCCTATGAATATGACTTGGGGGAAGTGACAGACTGGGGTTGGGTGTAGTCAAACCTGAATTTCCAGATTAGACTATGGGTGAATGTAGAATTATATAATTTCACCCAAGATGTTCCTAAAACAGTTTTTATGAATGGAAAGTCCCTCGAGAAAAGAACCAATCACAGCAGATGACTGTGGGAGTGGAAGTGAGCAATGCATCGTAATTTTACTAGATTGTAACTGTGATTTAACTATTCTTTCACCCTCTGCAGTATATTGTTAGCAGATTTACTGTGAAGTTATCGACACAGAAAATATAAAAATACAGAAATGGGTTTTGGCTGTAAAGGTCAATAGTGTGTTAAGAAAAAACTGACAAATCCTGGACTGGGAATATTGTGTGAATGATGTCTCTGGGAGGCATAATATATCTGGAGGAATATAAGATTTTATGACCAGATAAAGCGAGCTTGTAAATTGAATGGCTCTACTCACATGCTATAAAACGCATATATGGCAGATGTTAGGATGCGCTAGGGACCTCAGAATTTGAAGCCATTGTCATTGCTCATTTACTGAATTCTATTAATTGAATTTTTCCTTAGAGCAAGCAGCTAGGGACGAGCTCATTGAAGTGACGCTAATAGAATTGAAGAAATGAGTGTTGTATGTTTGCATAGAAAGAATTAACATGAAAATAACTCTACCCATTCAAAGTCCTTCCACACAAACCAATGGAGAGGTAGTAAGTTATCTCATATGGCCCAAACAAGCGTAGGCTACACTAAAGAAAAACGTGAAGATTCATTCAGACTCTATTTAATTAAAAAGGCGTGTGTGACTTGCATCGGAATTTCAGATTTGAGAATATATAATACAGAATTCTTTGAATCACAGGTGGATGTAGGTGAAATAATGCTGGGTAGCCAATGACATGCCAGAGCCATAGACTGGGCATGTGGTTGTAACTTTGGTCAGAGCAACAGCAGATACTTCTTTCAAATATTGGTGTTTTCATACAATTTGACATCCCGTTAATGCCCACTATATAAGGCACTTGTAACTACACTATAGGAAAATATTCACCTTTTACCTATAGCACATACCCATATGACTGTAAATATATGTCTCGGTGCATCATTGTTGCTCACCTCTAGGGGTTGCGGTCTGATGCCGCCGTCTGTCACATGGTGCATGGCACTCCTCTGTCGCCCCCGCTCCCAGGTCTCTGTCTGTAGGGATTGCATGAGTTCTCACTCCTCTTTTAAAGAGCCATCACATGCTCCCGTTTCCCAACAATCACCAGCCATCATCTGCTATATAAAGCTTTGACCCCAATAGAGGATATCTAAGAAATTGGTCTTATAGTCATGGTGACAAAGCCCTGGTTAGTTTTTTTCCTGGTTCTGACCTCTTGCATATTTTTTGACCATTCCGATTTCTGTGCTCCCTGACCTCAGCTTTCTATCTAGGACTCTGCTATTGTTTGCTGCCAGTCCTGACTTCAGCTTGTCTCCTCTATGCCCCTGTTCATACCTACAGGTACTGTGCCCGATCAAGTGCAATGTCAGCAGCCACACAACTAGGCCTATCCGTGTGTGTAATGGCTTGGGGACCTCGCAGCAATGCAGGTATGCCATTTGGAGGCATTAAGCATAAAAATTGGGGTTCTGCAGGTTCTGCCACCTTAAACAGCCCAAAGCCAAAACGGTATGTGGCAAGGTGGAGCCAAATCTGTGCCAGACAATACATCTGTCAAGGTTAGCCTATGTGCTCCACTTTCTTTCTGCTACTCATACAAGGGACTCGGAGGCCGCTTACATTTTGCGTCATTTGATTGACAGTTACAGATAGCAGGAATAAATCAAGGCAGGATGGGCATTACACAGGATAATGGCAGGATGGGCATTACACAGGACAATGGCAGGATGGGCATTACACAGGATAATGGCAGGATGGGCATTACACAGGACAATGGCAGCAAACATGTTATTTGGAATGTGGTATCTGTTATTACATAGGTCCCATGTTGTGTATCACTGAAGATAGGCTTTTAATTCAACCCTATGTTATAGCATATGAACAGACGTATACAAATGCACTGAATGCAGCACACAACTAATTTTAGTTGCTCTGTTGATTCTCAGTCCATCATGGATAAGCAAAGTAACAGCTCCTACAGTTGAAAACTGTTAACTCAATAAATAGCAGCGAGTAATTGTAGGAATTAATGGAGTGTGTGGATTAGGTTTTTCATAAAAAAATGAATGAAAGTCATTATGTGAACAGATGTGCGGATGTGCAATTTCCATATCGCACTATAAATGATTCTATGTCAATTACCCTGTAAAATGAGCCTTTGTTCACCTTTGTAGGAGTCTTTGCAGACGTGATCATTATTACTATGACCCAGGTGGGCATGTCTGGAAATGCTTTAACTGTAAACGTATAACTTAAAAAAGAGAGAGCTTGTCAACCCACTCGCACCGTGGTAGCAACTTGCTTTATCTGCCACTCTGGATGCCATTCATGGATTATCTGTACATCACTTAGAACAAAGATTGTATAGTTTAGTTGCTTGACTTCAGTTAACAGAACACATTTATGCCAGTTGCATAATCAATGCTACATGTGACGTGTCTGTATGAAAGTAGCTTTTCCTACAAATTTCTAGACGTTTCGCAGTATACTGTTGAATGAGACATTTTACTGAAATATGTGAATAAAGGTGTTTATGCCAACTGCTGGAGAAAAGAAGCAAATTTTGTTCATGACATTTTCTAGCTAATATTTGTAACTTTTTACTTCTCTTGCCCCTTTATATATATATATATATATATATATATACAAACTGTGTTGTCCTTATTACAATTAGTAACAGGTCATTAAATTGTCTTTACATCACAACAGTGGCAGACATACGAAGAGTGATACATACTATGTTACTATGTAAATGTGCCATGCGGTGCCTAAATATTTCTACAATTCAGTGACAAATAATGGTACAATAGTATCAATGGTGGTGGGTACAGGGAAATTGTCCCTTTTGTATATGCTATAATCCAGCCCTGCTGATAAAGATAGAGCATTTCTCCATACCACACTTCATTTTCTTGCTTCATTCGAGGAGCAGGGAAGGAGAATCCCCTAGTTGAATGGTTTTGTCTTATGATGGAGCCGAACAGCCTTGAATGGACTCCATTGACTATAATGCGGTCCGTTCGGTTTCCGCTCAGCTGCTTGGCTGTTTGCTGGAAGAAAAAGTGCTTTTGTGCCTGAACCTCCAACCAGAGGTTCCAACACAGATGTGAAAACAACCTTACATCTTCTTTCTTTGATACTGTGATTGAAGATGAATATTTTTTCAGATGTTGACAGCATAGCTTGTGTTGATGTGTAACATGACTGGACAGTGTTCCGGCCAAACCGCAGGACTTTGCGCAAACAAAGAAGGAATGCCAGGGTTACACAAAAACAGTTCTCTTTAATAGCAGATAATGGACCTTCAACAGAACAAAATGTTCCATTGAACATACATGGAACGCTCTACTAGGTGTCTCTGCTTGTTGCGCTTCCCACTAGGCGTACATTCTGGGATGTTCATGGACATCACTGTTTCCCTGCTTATTGGATTTAGTACTTTTCAGTGGCCACAGGCACAATGCTTCCGAAATCCACAGCTTACTAACTGGCCCAGAAAATATACACAATGTTAGAATTATGTTTTCCCAAAAAACTTGCTGTGGAAATCTTGCGGAATTTCCGTGCGGTCCTACTGCGGACATTGCGCGAGATTTCCATCCCTTGGGAACGCGGCCTAAAGCATAACTACAAGAAACAAGCCCTAATGTTATGTTTTTGTTTTTTTAAGCAGGGATGAAACAACGAAAGAACCAAATGGTTGGAAAGGGGTTAACCGTATTTAATATCACACAAACAATGTATATAAGCAGAGGTGTAACTAGGAGCCCTTGGGCCCCGATGCAAAATCAGTAACAGGGCCCCATATCTACCATGTGCCATTTAAAGATACTGATGTCTTGGTATGTAACAGGGGTACATACCAGTTACATCCTGGTCCCGGTAGTGACTGCTGTCTCTGCACCCCCCATAGTTACGCCCCACACAACGCATATACTGGAGGTTTCAAGTAAATTGCACAACAATTCATGGAAATAGTTCACATCATCACTCACCTCTAACTTACATCTGCTGTCTGACTTTGATTTTGGGCAGTTTTTATCTTGTCAACAGAAATATAATTTCTCTTGACTATATCCAGGTTTACAATTCTGAACAAGGAAGAGTACTATACGTAAGAACACAAGCACTGAGTTTAGATTATAACAAATTTGCGAACAGAGATCAGGTAATATTTGCATGTAGCTATACAAAGGGTCCCCACAATGAATTTCATGCGTTGGCCCTGGGTAGCCCAATTTTGACACTGAATTCTAGTGTCTGGGTGACCACAAACTGGAAACATAAAAATACAGAAAAAGAGGATTTCCATCTAATGTGCCTTACTCTATCACTGTATATATTTCTGTTGATATCCCCATACATTGAAGAATGTGTTAAGATTTAAAGTAAAGTGTTAAGGATGTGTGTATATTCATGCCCCATTCATCCTTTACTAAAGCAAAACAGATAATGTGTTTTTCCAACAAGAGTCCAATTTTACAGACTTCAAAGGCAAAACTTCAGAATTTACCTTTCCTTTAGTAATAACAGCTCTCAAGTAGGAACATGTTGTCTTTCATCAGCGTTGTCATGCATGTTATACCTTAAGACGTGTGTCAGTGACTTCTAGTGGGAAAACATGTAATTACATCTACCATATTTTAACACACTAAGCTTTGTCACAACAAAATATGCTTCACAGACGTCTAACCAGACAAGGGCACGTTAGACAACTCATCTGATTCCATTATAACTTCAATCCTGAGTCTCAAGTATCATTCACATCCATGTAGATGCATGGCACATGAAGAGCAGATAAACCAAGCATGGACTGAAATTGTTACTCAAGAAAATTTATGGATTTCTTGTTGGCTTTTATAACTGGAGTTTATTCAGATGCCCAGAGTTTGGTACAATTTAGGCACTTCTTGACGTTTGGGCAATTCCGTCTATTCTTACATGTATAAATCTTCAGTTCTTTTATTATTTGTGCTGATGCTGATACCTAGTAATTAGAGATAAGCAAGCATACTCGCTAAGGCAAACTACTCGAGCGAGTAGTGCCTTATGCGAGTACCTGCCCGCTCGTCTCAAAAGATTCGGGTGGCGGCGGGGGGTGGGGAGCAGCGGGGGAGAGTGGGGAGGAAAGGTGGGGAGATCTCTCTCTCACTCTCTCCCCCCTGCTTAATCCCGCAACTCACCGCTCTTCCCCGCCGGCACCTGAATCTTTAGAGACGAGCGGGCAGGTTCTCGCATAAGGCACTACTCGCTCGAGTAGTTTGCCTTGGCGAGTGTGCTCGCTCATCTCTACTAGTGATGCATCATGGACGGTGGTGTCATGTGCTGTTTATACATGAGAAGCTATAATACTAAATTGTTGTGATTCTGGGCTGTTCTAAAGTTCAGTTGTAGATTGCTACAGTTTTAAAAAGGAATTTGTCAGGTAATATACATAGAACGATTACAGCATTAGGAATACCTACTCAGTAACAGGTTGGTCCAGCATATCTCAAACATATTCAACAGGGTTACAGTCCAGTTAGTTTGGTGGCCAAGGGAGTGTGAAGAATTCATTGTCATGTTTCTCTGGCCTGTTGAGCCCCAATGGTGCACCCATGGGACACAGCTTTATGCTGTTTACGCCAGATGTGGACACGACCATCCATATGGTTCATCTTGCCACTCCAGATGACCTTCTGTCATGTGTCCAAAATCTAATCTCATCTTTTCTGGGCTCATGTGAGGCAACTAAACCCTAGCTGATGCAAGGTACGCTGCATGGTCATTGTGGAAATTTGTATAATTTCCCTGCTGTTGTACTGCTGGTTTAGTTGGTCCACTGTGGCATGTCATTGCTGAGATACCAGACGTGACATCCAACACTCGCCTCAAGGATCAACCACACGTGGCCTACCACTATATGATCTTCTGTCAGATGTCTGTCCATGGTTCAACTAGTCTATGTACTGTCTTGATAGCATGGTTCAGGAACAGACAATAAGTGTGACTGTTTCAAAAATACTGGCACCATACCTCCGGGCACCAACAATCTGCCCACGGTCAAAGTCACTCCACTCACTACGTTTACCCATTACTGCCAATATTGCCTTCTGCTACACAGAGAGGAGGTCAGCAGATTATCTGAGAGCAGGTTGTGATGTGGCCATCATGTGTCAACTTATACTTAATACTTACAAGATGTTACATGCCAGCTGTTCCTAATGCAGTGATCGTTCAGTGTATAATGTCCTATTCAAGAGCAGCAAAAGATAGAGGGAGACTGAGAAAGAGGGAGATAGAGACGGAAAGCTGAGATTTCCGAGTAATTCCTGACAGGACTCCTAGAAAGGAGAATAAGAGTCCTGAATACCCTGCTCATCCACAGTGATTGATAACCTTCTGTCTACTAATACTTACACAAGGAAACCAGTCAATCATTCCGTGTGGGTTGGGTAATCAGGACTCTCACTCTCCCTCCTATGAGTCTTGTTATGAATTACTCTGCATTTTACCTAGAAATCTTGCTTTAATTCATATAAAGCTATATATTACAGAGTTCAGCTGTTCTCTTTCCAGATAAGTCAGCAGAATTCACCTGATGGGATTGCTTTACGTTTCTTTTGTGTGAATATTGGTGTATTAAATAAGTTATGTGTATTATTTGGTTACACCTGGTGCCCCGTGATAAGAGTTCTGACTCTCGTATCTAGTGATGCTATAGTGATTTTAGGAGTCAACAAAACTATAGTGGACCCACTGGCATAACTATAGGGGATGCAGTTGCACCCGGGCCCAGGAGCCTTAGTGAGCCCATAAGGCCTCTCCTCTCCATGTAGGGAGCCCAGTACTATGAATAAAGCATTATAGTTGGAGGCCCTGTTACAGGCTTCATGTTATGCCTCTGCGTTAAGGGGTTGAGAGAAGTTGGGGGGCCCCAAAATAAACGTTTGCACCCAGGCCCATGAGCCTTTAGCTACGCCCTGCGTGGACCTCATATTATTCTTACATACCTTGGTGACAAATGCCAGTAAAACTCTTCAAAGTCAAGTAACAATGTTTCTATTGTAATCCCAGTTTGTAATTCTTCTCTTAATTTCCTTTAAGACTCTATTGAGAGTACTAAGTACTAAATTTTAGCTGTCATGGTTTTCTACTGGATTTTCAGCTAATTTCTGCTGATTTTATCTCTTGTGAAAATAAAATCTACTGTCAAATCAGCAGCAAAATCCTCAAAATCCATAGCACATGTAGATTTTTCTGCTAATTTCAGGTCACTTCTACAGCAGAAATTTTCATAGTATTTGAACAAGACCTTACAGGGCAGATGCCACTGCCACAGATGGAGGTGGTCCCATCAGTAGGACCCCCACAAACAACTTGATTCCTGAAAATCAGAAATCTGTGAAGAATTGTTTAAACCTGACAACCCATTTAAGGTTACTACACTTAGGCCAATGTACTTCACGGTAGCTAATGTTCTAGATTTTACAAGCATTGGATACAAGCATTCCTACTTGTGGGCACAGAGAGGTGTTAACTCTCACAAGTTTCACATAAGCAATAAAACAGCAATATAAAAGCTACATATCTTTTTTACTCCTATTTTATAATGTTGTTAATGATTTTTTATGACTTTGATTAGATCAGTCGCCTCCAGATATTACATCACAGATGCTTTTATGTTGTGCTGAAACAAACTATTTGAATATGCTTCTCTTCTAAAGACAATACTGCATTGATGAAACAAAACCAACCTGAAAAGATAGGGGGGAAAGGGGAATGAAAATAGAAATACTGAACAGTGAAAAGAGAAATATATAACTAGTTGAATTGGGATTGTAGCAGTAGTTTAGTAAATATACCTATGACCAAACTGCTGCAGATTTTGTTACATTATCTCTGAAGGCTTTGGTTAGTATACACATTTTGTTACTTTGTTTGGAAACGCCTTTTTTTACAACCCAAGTTGAAAATCTAGTTCTTCCACTAGGTGGCAGTGTTAGTGCATAGGCAAGTGATGATATCCGTAAATATGTCCAGAGTTCACATTGCACATTCTAGTTTATTTAAATGGTAAAATATTTACTGGCACAGGGGGGTAAATTAGTGATAAATGGAGCATATCGGTCTCCATTACTTTGCTACAATTAAAGTGAGATGTGGGGTTGTTTATCACAAACAGTGGGTTGTGTGTACTAGTGGGCAGTATTGCCATGTTTGGCATAGTTATGCAATGGGAACTACGGACATAAATGTTATACGCGTATGCTGTGTCCAGGCTGAGCGCGAATCATGTGATTTAATACAAAGCAATCCTGGACGTAGCAGGCAGTGGATGCAACAGGTTTACAAGACATACCAATGTAACCCCACTAACTCATCTGGGGTTAACGGATTACTGCGGTAATGAGTCACAGCTCGGCGAGGCTCGGCGTGGCTATGCTATTTGTGCAGCACAGTTGTCATTCAAAGTTAATGGTAGCGGAAACACAATTAGTATAGTGAGGCTTAAAGGAGCCAGGCAGTCTGTGCTACAGATGTAGTGCCACCCTTCAAAGATGGCGCTGCGACTTGTGATGTGGATGTTAAACCCGTAACGTGTCAATTTATGCAGCTGATTTTCAGTGTGGATTTCTCCCTTTGCAATACAATGCAATCACTGCAATACCCTGAAATCTAGGATAAATCTGCACCAAAAAACCCTGCAGATTTGCATCTGTTTTGCTGCTGTGGATCAGCAGTGCATTTTCTACACGATCTGTTGCATGTGAACAGAACCTAAGGGTGCAGCTATTTTCAGTCTAAGGGCTGATTTAGACACAACGAGAATTGGTCAAAATTTGCTCAAAAGAATCTTTTGATCGTTTTTCGTTCTGTCTAAATGCAGGGACATCGTGCAGTTTTCGTGCATGAGTCGCTGATCACTAAATTCTAGCTTGCTAGAATTCAGCGATCAGCTATTATCAGTGGAGCAGGCTGTTATCAGCCAGCTGCGCTGATAAGATTCTCTGTGCCTGTGTCCTGCTGTGAAGTATGCAAAGATGATCACTCAAAACTCACATTGTCGTTTGAGCGTCTTTTGAGCAATCATCTGTTATTGTAAATGGGGTATTAGGCCTCGTTCACATGAGCGTTGTTTTACCGCAGTATAGGAGCGTGAAAAGATTGCGGCTATACTGCATTGAAGATCGCTTGAACGGGGGATTTCCAGCTATTTTAATTAGCTCAGCTCTGAGCCAAACGTCATAAACCTGGTGGCCACTCTTAAAAAACAACTACCGTATACTCACCCTGGACCACTGAGGTCTGTGACTGGCTGAAGCTGTTTGTGATGCCCAAGTAAATAAGGCATCAGTGTGGAGAATGGAGATACACTAATGGAGCTGTTGGACTCAGGAATGGGTAAGCATAGGCCAGTTTATTATTGTTAATGATGGCCAGCAAGATTTTACAAAAAACAATATCTCATAAAACCCTTTTTATTGTTCAAATTTTCGAGTTTTCAATAAGCAAACATATTACAGCATCATTCCAAAAACTGCTTTTTATTTATGGTCATAAAGCCTGCTCTGACAGAAGAGGTTGCCACTCGCCCCCTATCCCTTCTCACTTGGTAGCTACCGAGTAGCCCGCGTGTGGGACAGGTTGTCACTTTGGTGAATCTCCAGGGAATAAAACCCTTTTTAAAGGGACACTGTCATGACCTTTTGAGCCCCATAAACTACATAATGGGAACGGGGATTCTGGGGACCTGTGTTTCATAGCTTGACTCTTTCTACATGTGCATCTCCCATCGGAGATCAATGAGCAGAAAGAGTCAAGCTGCTGGTGCACGCCAACTTTGCGGAGACAAAGGCATATCTTGGCTGTCCTTGTGCTTACAAAGAAATCTACACCAACCATGAGCTGGCATAGATTTATAGTATGATTTATGCCAGCTTCTGATGTAACTTAAATGTTTTGGGCTGTGGCGGCCATGCACACTTTTTAAAGAAGTGGCGTAAACTGAAGTAAATTCAAAAAGTTGCAATTTTTTTGTGTAAACCAGGCTTGCATCAAAAATTGTGATTTTTTTTTGTACACTAGTTTGGTAGATAAATATTCAACTACTTTCTTAAGAAGAACTATACTAAATAGATTATCTAACTGTGACAGATAGACGAATGTGTTTGCACTGGTTTCTGCACATATGAAACTTACGCAAAACGTGATGAGGCAAACCCATTGATTTCAATGGGTTCATTTCCATGAGCGTGTGATCCTGCGCATGAGAAGGTAGGACCTGCCCTATCTTTCTGCATGTTACGCAGAAAGGTGCCATAGAAGTCTATGGGAGGTTTAAAAAATCAGGGTGTAGGGTGTTACCCTGCGGACCACCCTTCTTCATGGGCAAATTTGCTTAAGTGTATTTGCACATATGTCTTTCTGTGGAAGCCTTAATACTGCTGGTCTTATAGTATAACAGGATATCTCTAATCACATTGTATGTCTCATATTTGGTAAATCAAATGATGCCAGATTGCTGATGGCTACAAGATAAATATACATACCATGTTATTAAATCCACGGAATTGGAAAGATGGCCAAGTTAGAACCACTATGGGAATTTAAATACCATTCCGATCAACTTTACAAACTACAACAGGGTAGATTTAAAAAAAACCTAGCTTTATATTTTATAGCTTACGGTTTCCAGAATGATATGTGATGTAAAGCATTTACATGTGTTTACCAGTATTAAGTGCTTGAGAATCTTGAATTATACGTACAAGAACTCATATGAAATGTATTAATCCTCAATGCATATGGAACATTTCCACAGGCCTTTTCATTAAAGCATGTGGAGCCAACTGGTAAATACATCTTCAAAACGTCTTCTAATCAGCGAATCGTAAAACAATACTTCACATCACAAGTTAGCACTTCTACTAATTGGATTCATACTGCTTCTAGTATGTTATATATTCCTTTCTACCAAACAAATGTGTAATGGCCATAATGTTTTCAATTAAAGGAATCTAATTACTCCATGAAAATACCTTGTGATACTTGTTCCTATAGATGCCATTACTTTAAAGACCACAATGTAACAGAAAGAATTCCTTCTACAAAAATGATTGTAAATCCAGCCAACTGTAGACTGAACTTTACTGCATATGGGATGAGTTTATTGCGTTTCCTTTTACTTTCTGGAGATAATGATGTGTGTGCTAATGACTGGTATGCACAAATATTTTGGCATATAAATATGGCTCTTGATGCATGGTGCGTACAGCGAGGGCCTCAAGGAAACAAAGAGGTAAGCAGTTACCCATAGAAACCAATTGGATACTAGCATTCATTTTTCTTGCACAGTTTATTAAAGGGGTCATCCAGAATTAGAAAAAGGATATTTTGTTTTCAAAAATAACACAATTCTTTTTCCTGGGCCGTGTCTTCCAGTAAATAGGGCTGAGCTGCAATACCAGATACAGCCTATGGACAAAAGTGGTGCTGTTCATGGAAAAATAGCAGACACTTTTTTCTAATCCTGGACAATCTTTTTGAATGACAGATGGAATCTGACTGTTGCTATCAGAAATTCAACATAGTTTTAAGACTGAAAGTTCATAATGGTACTTTGGGTAAGATGTGAGAATGACAAAAATGGATTTATGAAATCAATTATGGCATCTGCAGGAGAAAGCAGGGCCTGTTCCTCCAATTAAGGTAAGTTGGGTAATGGGTTCTATCTAGTGATGAGCGAGCATACTCGTTAAGGGCAATTGCTCGAGCGAGCATTGCCCTTAGCGAGTACCTGCCCACTCGAGACAAAAGGTTCGGGTGACGGCGGCGGGCAGGGAGCTGCGGGGGAGAGCAGGGAGGAACGGAGGGGAGATCTCTCTCTCCCTCTTTCCCCCTGCTACCCCCTGCTGACGCCAGCACCCGAACCTTTTGTCTCGAGCGGGCAGGTACTCGCTAAGGGCAATGCTCGATCGAGCAATTGCCCTTAGCGAGTATACTCGCTCATCTCTAGTTCTATCCTTTCAATAGTATAAATGTAATTAATTTTCTTTTCTGACCCAACGTTTTTTTTGTAATTCTTTTCTTGGAGGACAGAAAGTGAAATAAAACTAAAAAAACGGATATGCTTTATTCAGTTTTATTTCAGATTCTCTCTTCCAAAAATGGAGCAAAGAAATGGAAACCCTGAACTGATCTCTAACACAGGTGTGAAAGCAGCCTTAGGGCTCTTTCACACGAGTGTTGTTTTGACGTTGAGTAGGTAAAAAAAAAAATCGCATCTAAAAGAACCTATGGTTTCCTATGGATTCTTTCAGATGAACGATTTTTATTTATTTTTTTTAATCAATTTTTATTGGTATTTCTTATTCAGTTACATATCAACACATCCGAGTCATCAAACAAAATCGGGAAACAATTATGCATGACATATCGAATCAATTAGTTCGTAACAGCTGTAGAATAACATTATATACGAAAGACTTAAATCAGTCTCAAACATCATATAAAAGGTTCCGCTCTCTCTAGAAATCCAGACAGAACGAGACAAATGAGTATAACGGACTACAAACCTATTTATACTAGTAACCGTGGGGGGGGGGGGGGGGGGTTGAGGGGTGGACGGAAAGAGGAAATATGGTAATTGGGGAGGTAGGGCAGGGAAGAACACGGGGCAGTAAAAGGGGGGGTGGATCTCAGCACAGGACGGAGATAGATCTCGACTGCTTAGCGTAAAAGAAGCGGATCGCACCATGGAGCCCTTCGATCACCTCATTAAAACCTCCTCGCTTCTTAATGTACGCCAAGAAGCCCAAATATGTACAAAGTTGTCATGGCTACCTTTGGACCAACTTGATAGTTCTTCTAGGTTATATATAAGGTCAATTTTCTCTCTCCACTGAGACAGTGACGGAGAGGTTTTTTGCATCCAAATAATAGGTATTAAATTAATGCCTTAGCCACGTCCAACAGGAAATCAATTAATTTGTGTTTCATCGGGTGGAAAGAAGCAGAGGGCCTCCAAAAAAATACCATCTCTGGGGAGATTTCTAGATCAGGAGAAACCTTCCTCAGAATGCCACCAACTTCTCTCCAGAAGGATGTCAGAACCGGACACTCCCACCAGATGTGTAGGTATGTGCCCTCGTCTGCATCACATCTCCAACATCTGTTATGTGGGGCTAACTTGTATGCGAAGAGCCACTGCAGAGTTTTGTACCACCTCACTGTAGTGACTGTCTTGTGATAATATACAGGGGGAGAGACCGAAGGCCATTTTCAGAATCAAGTTTGTATCTTGTCTGGATAGTGAGATGCCCAACTCCTTTAGATTTTTTGATGCGCTAAAAAAACATGCGTCAAAAGATAGCACTTTGGGCGCGTTTTTCTGATGCCGAGATTGCTCTCTAACAGCGCTAGCAGCTCCCATAGACTCCTATGGGAGCCGGTCGACAAAGTGAGGGGGCTGGGGGAAGGGAAGAGGAGCCACATACTCGCTAATAGCAGTCGCGATGTGCTCGCAGCTGCTATTCATTCACCCGATTTAACGATCAGATAGCCGTGCTGTTTTAGCGCAGCTATAGCACGGCTATCTCAGCTTTAAAACGACGCTCATGTGAAAGAGCCCTTAGACTGTTTGTAAGGTAGCAGCTACGCTTTTCTAATCCTGTGCAAATCTTTTTCAATATATTCAAAATACTGGTACCAATTATGTATTCACATCTTTTCAGGAAGGAAAGCGTGCTCTGCTGAAAAAGTATGAGGCTCATCTTGGTTGTAACCATATATATAGGCTGAGAAGGTCCTACTTAGCCAGTTACTATTTCCCTAAGCTGAGAATCCAGATGGCACCCATAGAGCTGAGGTCAGTAGTCTCACTGTGTCCAAACTGGTTGGTTCTCGTATATTAAGACTTCACAAAACGATGGAGTAAATAAATATGGATAAGATCTATTAATGCGCACATGTTTTATATTAAACAAGTCATGCATATCTTAAAGAACAATAGTTAGCATTAGGACTTAAACAGACAAAGGTGTTTGAGCACGTGAAAATCACGCCCACAAAACATGACGAATAGAACCCATTGATTTCAATGGGTTAGTTCCCATGAGCGTGCTTCTTGTGCGCAGGAACTGTGTGCGAGAAAAGATAGTACCTGCCCTATCTTTCTGCGTTTTATGCAGAAAGCTACCATAGAAGTCTATGGCAGTAAAACAACCAAGCTGAAGGCTGTGATACTGTGGGCGACGCACAGAAAAGAAGACAGATAGCCCTTATTAGGCTGTAAATAGCTATTTAATTCCACAGAAAGGGAGTAACATGCGCGTGTGAACTGCACTAGCAAGCACAAGAATTACACGTGCATAACAGCCTGATTATCATCATTAGAGATGAGCGAGTATACTCACTAAGGCACATTACTCGAGCGAGTAGTGCCTTAGCCGAGTATCTCCCGGCTTGTCTCTAAAGATTCGGGGGCCGGCCGGGGGCGGGGAGCGGTGGGCGAGAGCAGGGAGGAACGGAGGGGAGATCTCTCTCTCCCTCTCTCCCCCCCGCTCGCCCCTGCTCACCGCCGCAACTCACCTGTCACCGGCCCCTGAATCTTTAGAGACGAGTAATGTGCCTTAGCGAGTATACTCGCTCATCTCTAATTACCATCTCCAAACCCTGTTCATGTGCTGCGTTGCTGCAAGCGTATTTCCGCATACATTCGTCTGTCCAAGTCCTCAACCTGCATTCATTACATGAAAATATCGTTCACAAGGACCTACTCACATAAACATGAAATGCCACCATCTGCATTTAATACTGGGCTGGATTTATACAAAGCAGAGGCTCAAATAAACAAAGGTCTACCTGATTTTTGGAGAAGTTGTCCAGTAAATAGAAAAATTCAGGGTAAACCTTGTCCTGTACATGTCCCCACCACCCAACTGCTAAAGAGGAAGGGGCCATCCTTCCCTTCTAGGGTGTTATAGCATGTATAGCACGTTTCTATAGCATGTATGCCCTGGGGCTCCATAGCAAATCTTGGAATGGAGCCAGGTTCTATCAGGACATGAAAGGTTTATGATTATTTCATAGCTCCCAACTTTTTTCAAAGAGGACACTTCTGTTTTTTGTGTGCAAAATTAGCATTTTTCCATGCATATCTATATGCTTGAATAGTTTTCAATCAAATAATAGCACAGAAGTTGGAATATAAAAACTTTTAAGATCCAAATTGAATCAAATAATGGAATAATATACAAATTGGAGTCTAAGATACAGTTAAGAACTGTCTAGATAATGTATGGTGTAATATATAATAATAGGTTTATTAATGTTAACCCATTTCCCAGGTCAAAAGAGGGACATTTAAGGAGCAAGGGGGAACAGAGGGACTTGGGTAAAAAGTAGGGACTGTCCCTCCAAAAGAGGAAGACTTGGAGGAATGCTATTAGGTTCCTAATCTGTGTCTTATGTCTTTTCCTACTTTTAGTACCAAGGTCTCCTACTGATCTGCATTCATACTACTCTAACCTTCCAGTTAAAACTAATAACAACTCAGCTGTAAGTGGAACAGTAACTACTTTGTTCCTAGTCCCTATTGTAGCTGCTATTCTTATTATCTCTACACTGAAAATAGGAATCGGGACTCTGTTTGTGAGGTGACTCAGGTCGCGAGGCCTCCACTGATTTGACTTTTATGTAACACGTCAGGAAAGATAATTATGGGAAAACCCCTTTAAGTTAATTAAATGGGTTTTCTGGGCAAAAATGATCCATGACCTATCCTCAGGAACTGTTAGTGCAGCGGCCAGGCATTGTGATCAGGGTCAGAATGGGAAGTGCCATAGTGGGCTTCACTCCCACTGAAATCAATGGGAGCGGCAGCCTCTTTTTATACTTTCAATCCAACCCCAGTGTCGGAGGTGAGATGACTGGAAGTGTAATAGCCGGCTTCAGCTCACAATAATTTCAATGGAACTGAAGCCCTCTATTGCACTTCCCATCCAGACCACTATGATGATGTCTGCCTGTTGAACTGACAACGGGCTGGGCGATCAGCTGATTGCTGATGATCCCAAGTGATGGGTTCCTGGTGATTGACTATGACCTATCCTGAGGATAATTTATGCCCGGAAACACCTTTTAATTCTATATATATTTTTCTTATATGTTATATTTGTATATATTATATTTATATTATATAGTATTATTATTTTTCTCCTTTATTTTATTGTCATATGAGACTTGAGTTTTACTGTTAAATACCACAGTTTTCTATGGTTTGTGATATTATCCTACTCACTACCACTGAGAAGAAATCAACTGGAAGGCTTAAGGCACGAGGCCAAGAATTATTTTATTTTCCCCACGCACATTAACACTGGTTAAACCAGAGGATCCCTTTATAAAGAGAACTGATCCCACCATGAATTAAGTCTTCAAATAAATATTTTTACAAATAAAATGACGGTGTGCTTCACTGTATAATTTGTCTCAGTTTTCTCACAGAACGTATAAGAAGATAATCATAGCATTCTTGTCCTAATCCCCTTTAGCAGCAATTATGCTTTAGCGATACAGTAAGTTCCTGTTTACACGAAAATGATTAATAGTGAGGGTCTCATACACGGACACCCACCCGCAGCTTTATGGAGTATACACGAGGTGTGTATGTGTAAACATTATGTACTAGTAAATTTCAATAGTTAAAGGAAGTGTGGAAGCTAGTGATTAGTGCCCTGGGGTGTCCTCCTCCTTATCCGAAGGAGGCATGTATACCCCCCCTCCCCTTCCAAGCCCCCTCCTCTGCACTTTTATTTCATTCCAGGAGGAAGGAAGGAAAAAAAACAGACAAAAAGCTCAACACAAAGCCTCATCTTTTAACTTTGGAATGCATCTCAACTGTTTGAAGGCAAAACTTAGACCTGACACCTTACTATGCACTGTTGAGACTCGCCCATCATTAACCGCAGACACTATGCCTAAGGTAGCTGTGTATAACGACCAGTTTTTTCTGGTGATGCTGATGTTACTGCTATTTCATATTACACGATGGTCTTTATCTTTCATGTTATAAGGCTAAAGTTAAAATTCATTCAAGCTCTAAAGATCCCTTTTTTTTCTCTGTACAGTTGGGCCACAGAACAAATCTAATCAGGCAACATAAAGTTGGGGATCCTAGGATTTTTCTTTACTGGAAAGTAGAATACACATTTAAATAGGACTCAGTGCAAGGGAAACTACTGAGGAGCACCTGGGTCCTGGTGTCTGAGGGGTTTAAAGTCTCCTCAGCCACATAAGAAGACACTAGTATTTTAAGGGGCACATGCTAGTTGGAGACCTGGATAAAGTGCCCACTTGCAGAATGCTTCGCTTTAGCTCAATTTTGTTTAACGCTTACTGAGTAGTTTTTTGATAGATGTTCATAGGTGAAGCTCAAATATGAACTACATATGTGAAAGTCAACTATTATTGATACAGAATAAAAAGTTTCCAAGTAATCTGTCACCTACTTTTAGTTTTATGAACTAAGCTTATAGGGCAAAAAGTACAGTAGAGTTATTTCCATGACCAACCAGAGCCCAGAGTCGCAGGCATGAGCAGAGCCAACTTAATCCAAAAGAGATACAGCAGCTAAGAAACCTTCCACATGGGCCGGCATTGTCCGCAGCACACAACGCAGATGCGGATTTTGTTAATTAGTGTAGGTTTTGTTGCATTTTTAAATGCGGAATGCGTTCTGTGGAATTTGAGGAGTCTTGCAGACCTTAATCGTGGAATTTCATCTGTATGTTAGAAATCCGCAACAACAATTCTGCAAGCAGAAAGTTATTTAAGCCCCATCAGAATAACATTGTGATTCAGAAATATCCGCATGTCCTAATTCTGTCCTGTGTGAAAGGCCCCTGAGTGGTTCAGAGGATCTACACAGACCAAAAGGATCACCTGGTTTACAGCAATTCTGATAACCAACAGGAGGTAAAAAAATGAGGGGTACATTTATTGACAAAGGATTGCAATAAAGAAAGGGTTAAAGATATATTCTCATCTCAGACTTTTATGGCATATCCATCAGATATGCCATAAATTCTGATAGACATAGATTCCACTTCTGGGACCTGCACCTATCTCAAGATCTGAGCCCAAATACCCCTCGGACTAGCAGTATGTGGTAGTGAGAATAGTTGGACT